>NW_026606120.1:4800000-5400000 GCF_029834395.1 Sorex fumeus
TAGAAGCGCAGGTTGCTCAGGCCCACTCGGTAATTCTTTGCGTTGTCCCTGGCGATCCATGTCTCCCGCTCCCAGTACTCGGGTCCCAACTGCTCCGCCCACGGCGCCCGCGGCTCCATCCTCGGACTCGCCGAGTCGCTGTCGAAGCCCACGAACTGCGTGTCGTCCACGTAGCCCACGGTGATGAAGCGGGGCTCCACGTGGCCGGGCCGAGACATGGAGGTGCGGAAATACCGCAGGGAGTGGGGGCCTGGGGGAGGGGAGGGGGTGAGACCCTGCCAGACCCGCCGCCGCGCGCGACCCAGGCCAGGGTCTGGGTTCGGGAGACGGGAAAGCGGGGGAGGGACCGAGAAGGGCGACACTTAGGGACGTGTGAGTAGCTGAAGTTTTGGGGAACAAGGAGGAACATTTGGGCGCGACAAACAGGACAGGAAATCGGAGAAACTCCTCGGGGGTCCTGCTCATCAATGCTTGGCAGTCCCCACCCTTCCCCCTCCTCAACGAACTCCCCTCCCGACCCCGAACTCACCCTCCCAGGTCTGGGTCAGGGTCAGGGCCCCCGAGAGCAGCAACAGGAAGGGTCGCGGCTCCCTCATAGTCAGAGGTTCAGAGTCTGTGGAGACCCCCATCAGTTTCGCTGATTGGCTGGTCTGCACAGGACACCCAATGGGAGTGATGACTGGGGACATGTCACGAGTATCCGGGCGGAAGGCTCTGATACAGGCTGTTGAGAAAAAGTTGAAACAGAGAATAGGCCTGATCAGGCCCCAAACACCACCCTGGGGACTCTGGGAGCCACAGGGACCTGGGACTTCGCCCTCTCACCTGCTCCCTGTAGGATAACAATGGTATGCCCATTCTTCTCTGCCACAGGGAGCTCAGGTTTTTAGGATGATACCCATCACAGTGCTCCTGAAGCACCTCCATTCCTCTGTGTTTATTGGAATATAGCTCTAAACATTTTAGGACGAGATTGGTATGTCCTGTTTCCTTTGCCACAAGGAACTCAGGTTTATCGCAGTGCTCCTGAGGAACTTCCATTCCATAGTGTTTTTCTGTAAACTCTTCCCTATGCTCTCCTCCCCAATCAGTTAATCAGCTTTTCCCCCTAATCAGACTCTGTTAACTTGTAAGGTCAGATTCCTCAGAGATCTATGATTTTATACGTATGAATGAAATATTGCCTTTCTTATCTCCTTATGTCTTTTGAATAGTTTACTTTAAAGCAATGTCCTTTTTGTATAGATACAGGAAGATAGTTAATATTATGCTTTTATAATTTGGGGTTTAATTGGTTCATGGGGAAAATCATATTTGTAATGGGCTTTCTCAAGGGGCGAGTCCTTCAGGAGAGGAAGCAGAGATAGAGCAAATACAGGTACACCCCTTCCCTACTGGGGCATTATTCCACCTCTAGCACCACCATTCTGGGTTGAAAGTTCCCATAAAGGACCTATCTTGTCCATATCCTTTATTTATCTAGTCCCCAACAGTTTTTTATCTTCAACATAGAAATGGTCAGTTCTTTGAGTAATCCTTTTTTATTCTTTTTCTTTTTAAAATTTTTATTATTTATTTATTAGTGAATCACTGTGAGGTACTGTTACATACTTACAAACGTTCGTGTTTGCATTTCAGTCATACAATGATCAGTTACCCACCCCTCCACCAGTGCCCATTCTCCACTACCAATAATCTCAGTATCCCTCCCACCCCTCACCTTCTTCCTCTCCCCACCCCAACTCTGTGGCAGGGCATTCCCTTTTGTTCTCTCTCTCCTTTTGGGTATTGTGGTTTGCAATAGAGGTCTGAGTGGTCATAATGTTCTATCTATAGTCTATTTTCGGCAGCTCCCAACCTGAAAGGGTCCTCACAGCACCCTTTACTTAGTGTTCCCTTCACTATCTGAGCTGCCTTTTCCTCCAGCATGTGAGTCTGGCTTCCAGGCCGTGGGGCAAACCTCCTGGTCTTTACCTCTACTATTCTTGGGTGTTAGTCTCCTATTCTGTTCCTTTACATTCCACAGATAAGTGCAATCTTTCTATGTCTGTCCCTCTCTTTCTGACTCATTTTGCTTAGCATGATACTTTCCATGTTGATCCACTTATATGCAAATTTCATGACTTCATCTTTTCTAACAGCTGCATAGTATTCTATTGTGTAAATATACCAGAGTTTCTTCAACCAGTTGTCTGTTCTTAGGTATTCGGGTTTTTCCCAGATTTTGGCTATTGTAAACAGTGCAGCCATGAACATACAAGTGCAGATGTCATTTCTACTATACTTTTTTTTTCTCTCTGGGGTATATTCCCAGAAGTGGTATTGCTCGGTCAAAAGGAAGATCACTTAATCACTTAACTTCCCGTTAATCATCGATTTGCTCTCTCTTCTCCATTGCCGTTCTGGAGGATGTGATAGATCCATCAGGACGTCGGAGGGCAGTCATCTTGGTCTTGTAGTTGGCAAAGGACAGGCGGCATTACGAATACTTTTCCCGGCTTCTGCCGCATCTACCAGCACTTCTGCTCTTCTGTCTTTCAGGTCTTCCTTGATCGCATCTCTGCACTGCTTTGCGAGCTTGGACGTTAGCTTGCGGTTGCCTGAGGCATGCGCCAAACCACGTTGGCGAATAAGCTCAAGAGTTTTCGAAGACAGGCGTTTTTTTGTGGCTATCTCTCTCTTTGGACAAACTGGCAGGTTACCGAATGTAGCCTGCCTACAGGGCAGAGTCTGGCAAACTCCCCTTGGCGTACCCAATATGCCAAATACCAGTAACAATGATGGGTCTCATTCTCCTAAAGAGTCTTGAATATAATCTCAGGGCTAGGATGAAGGAGACGTTACTGGGGCCTGCTCAAGGCAATCGACGAATAACAGGATGATTTGTGATTGTGGTTTGTGATCTCTCTCTTGGCATTCCTCGCATAATCATGGAGATGCTGAACCAGTCGATCATATTCCTTGTCAATGTTGTCAACAATGGCATCTTCCCATGTTTCCGCAATAGTGCCAAAGAGCTCCCAGTTGGTGGTCGTTCAGGGAGTTCTCTTTTTAAACTTTGCAGCCCTTTCTCTCTGAGAAAGGGCTGCAAAAGGAAGATCAATTTCTAATTTTTTGAGAAGCGACCATACTGTTTTCCAAAAGGGCTGAACCAGTCAGCATTCCCACCAGCAGTGAAGGAGAGTCCCCTTTTCCCCACATCTGCGCCAACACCGGTTGCTTTTGTTCTTTTGGATGTGGGCCAGCCTCTGTGGTGTCAGATGGTATCTCTTTGAGTAATCTTATAAAGAATGCCAAACTTCTAAATCTTCCTTGTAGACCAGTCAGGGCTGAGTACTCTGGGCCCTCCTCAGAATGGGCTTGAGCAGATTCCCCAAACACCCCAGCCACCCTCCCCTGCACTGAGTCCAACAGCTCCCACCCACACCCAAAACTTCAGGCATAGAAATGGCCCAGGTCCACAACTGAACCTCATCAAGCTACCAAGCCACCAAATGGTTCCATCTTCTGGAACGATAGCACATTTCAAAGTAGTTTGAGCTACTTGATCCCATCCAGTAGAAAAACAGCAGATTTGATAAAAAGTTGTATAGAATATTGCAAACCAATGCCTGAGAGAGAGAGCTAGAGAGAGAGAGAGAGAGACTAGAGAGAGCGAGCAAGAGAGAGAGAGAAAAGTAAAGTGTCTGCTATAGAGGCAGGAAGGGGATGAGGGGTAGGGAGTGATGGGAGGGAACCTGGGATCACTAGTGCTGAGAAGTGTACACTGGTGGAGGGATGGGTGTTGGAATACTGTATGACTGAAATTCATTCATGAACAGCTTTGTAATTGTCTGCCATACAGTGATTCAATAAAAACACTAAAAAATTATAATGTTGTTGGCAGCCCAACAAGCTCAGTGAGCAAAAATAGTAGCACAGAAGGCTCAGTAGCAGAGAACAGTCCAGTAAACCGTTAGACAGTGGCTTTAGTAACACCATTGTGAGGTAGAACAATGATCACAGATTGATTTCTATTGATATTGATATTCTATTTCCCAACACTTTCCTATTATAGGGCTGGAGAGATAGCACAGCGGGTAGGGCGTTTGCCTTTCATGCAGCCAACATGGCAGACCTGAGTTCGATTCCTCTGCCCCTCTCGGAGAACACGGCAAGCTACTGAGAGTATCTCGCCTGCACAGCAAAGCCTGGCAAGCTCCCCGTGACGTATTCGAAATGCCAAACACAGTAACAATTGTCACAATGAAGACGTTACTGGGCCCACTCGAGCAAATCGATGAACAATGAGAGGACAGTGACAGTGACAGTTCCTATTGTAACAAGCAACATAAAGTAAATTATTTTGTGTCCACTAGGGGGCCAGGCTTGTGGATGGGGAGGAAATGCCAGTGTGTGCGACCAAAGTAATGATCAGTGCAGCCAAGGGTGCCGACACCACAGCTGACATGTGCAATTTCAGAGCCAGAGTGTGTGTGCAACCTCAGAGAGCCAGTCCACCTGTGCGACCTCAGAGAATTAGAGTGCATGTGTCACCCCGTTCATCCCAGTAAGAACCTCCATTACAAAGGAAATTATTTAATGCAGAAATAATTTATCTTTTAGCATGTGTTGCAACAAGCAATAGGAATTGAATTTCTCTGTGCCTGCTAAGGGGGCAGGCTGAGGGAGTGGATGGGAAACTAGGACTTTGGTGAAGGGAAAGTCACACTGGTCGTGGAATTGGCATTGGAGCATGGATTTCCTGAAATAATTGTATAATGAACAACTCGTAAATCATGTTGGTTACACAAACTCTTCTCTCAAAAAAGTGTTTCAGGAATTAAAAGGCGCATGCAGTTGAGTTCTGTGCGGCACACATGGGCCTCAGAGAATCACTGGTGTTGTACTCGAGACCCTAGAGCTTGCTCAGAGGCCTCCTGAGCACTGCTCGAGAGCCCCTTCCCTAAATAAGAGGGAAAAAGGACAAAAATAATTAAGTAGATAAATGATGTTGTGGAAGAGTGAATCCTTTACATTGTATGTGTTCAAAATGTCTTCTCTGTCTTATCAGAACTAGCTGGATTTTCATATTTTCTTCAGACTTTAATCTGTAGTTTTATATGATGCATATGGAAAAATTAAGCTTTACACACATATGGAAATGGTATTTCTGATAATTCTGTTACGTACATTTGGACAGTCAATTGTAGAACAATGAGAGTCACCTAAAAAAAGAAAGCACTGGTTGCTTCAGGAAATGGGGAACATGAATATTGGGGACGTCAGTCTTAACAGATGTATTAGGCTTCTGAAACATGTTTTATATACATTTGTGAAAATAAATGTCAATTTGGTAGGAAGATATGAACTCAAATGTGTTGTATTAATGAGGATCATAGGTGGATGTGGTCAGTGGGGACCTAGGCTCCCATGGGTGAGCCCTGGGCTCCCTCCTAGCACCCGTATGGGAGACAAGAGACAGCAAGTAGGAGAGGACATGGGGTGACAGTGGGGTAACTCGGAAGCTTTTTTTTTTTTAATTTAGTATCTTTTTCAGGCCCCAATCCTGTCCCAAGTTGAGAGGGGCCTTGGGCAGGGTAGGAGCATTGCTGTCCTGCCCCTCCCTGGGGGGAAAGAGCACCCAGGTCCTCATGAGAGAGTGGGGAGATGATGGAGCCGTTCTCTCCTCAGACTGTTTATACGGGGTGAAAGTGATATAGGGACCAGACAGACTAAATAAGGTGATTGCCTTGTTCATTACTGATCAGGGTTCTATCCCTGACAGCCCACAAGGTCACCTGAACCCCACCAGGAGTGATCCCTTAGTACAGCACAGAGCCAGGAGTAATCCCTGAGTACATCTAGGTGTGACCAAAAAACCAAAACAGTGAATAGAATATCAGATAAACTCATCACTGAGCATGGCGATGGGGAAGGACCTGACTGGGTTGGCAGACGGAGGACGAAGTGGGGCAGCCCCGAGGAGGGGAGAGAGTGACCTGACTGGAAAATGGCCTGTAGGAGAGCAGGGCTGAACTCTGCTGGGCTTAGAGACCCACATGGGGCAGCAGGAGAGGGCATGTAACAGACTAGTGGAAAGTGCAACAAAGTAGGCAGAGATGTGAGGGTGCAGTTACTGTCACTAAGGACACACAGACCTTTCCCACCTGTTTCAGGAGAGGTTGTCTGTGGTTCTCCTACAGGATCTCTCCCTTTCTTTGTATCTGCTCATTTGGTGCAGGGTGGGGGAACTACACCCCGCTATGCTCAGGATTATTCCAGGGTCTGTGCTGGGGGGCTGCTCCCAGGGCCGCTCAGGGGACCTCACAGTCTGGGTGAGCCTGGGCTTGCTGCACCACAGACTAGGCCCCAGCCCTTTGAGCTAAGGTGTCTCATTGGCTCCTGGGTTTGGGTCATTATCTTGTAAGATCTGATGTTTGTAAGAAGGTGGTTTAAAAGATCTTTATTGCTGATTTATTTCAGTCCATTTCCTTCCCTTTGTTGTCACTGCTGTTGGTGCCTTCACTGGTGCTTACACACTTGGTTGTGGTGCTTGCCGGGGTCACACACTTGCTCACAGTGCTCACACACTGTTCAGTTGTAACATAATTTAGGTAACATCATTTAGTTGTGGAGCTCCTGCACACTTGGTCTAAGATAAGTGTGTCAAAGTGTCAAAGACAACTATTTTTGTTGTGGGGCTGGGGATCACACAAGACAGCATCACCAGGATCACACGAGGCATGGGTGATGGTGCCAGGGGTCAAACTCATGCTCTTATATCTTCAGGGCAGATAGTCCACATTGAAAAACATTCCCAGGCATTCAATCTAGCTTCCTCTTCTAGTCAGGAAACCTAAGCTAGTTCAGTGAGGTTGGGGATAAGGCTAGTGGTAGGGTACAGGGCTTCCACATAGGAAGGCAGGGGTCCATCCTGGCTGTGCAGAAACAAGTAATAGTTTAGTTCAGTGAGAAAACATTAGTCATAGACTAGGATGGAATTTTATATTTTTAGTATGATCTGACAAATATTTTATCAGTGTCATAAGGTTTAAAGTATTTAAAGTAATGTTTTAAAACTGCTCACATCTGAAACATTAAAAATATTCTCAAGGACAAGGCCAGAGTACAACAGGGAGGATGCTTACCTTGTATGCATCTGACTCAGGTTCAATCCCCGGCACCACATATGGTCTCCTGAGTCCCCCTAGGAGTTCCCCTGAGCACTGCCAGATGAGACCCAAAAATAAACAAAATTGAATTTTTCATACAACCTGAAGAGCAGTTCTTAGTGTGAGCATTACAGAGGGATTCATTCTAAAGAAATAATGTGAGAGCCCGACTCCACTATTTCAGGACAGATTTCAGCAAGATATAATCTGCTGAAAATCCTGGAGTGTGAGTTTTGTGAATGAAATCGCCAGGCTTTCTCAGAGTCTGGATGGGCTACCTACCCCCTCTCCCTGTACATTCGGAAGCCTCAGCAGTCACATCCACACCCCAAAGTGGCCACCCAATTCCAAAGCTACTCCAGCCTAACTGTCCCGATAAAAACACTGAATGCCCTGAAAACAAACACCCTGACCTCTTAGCACCCATATTGTAAACTATAATGCACAAAAGGAAAAGGAGACAGAGGGAGAGAGAGAGAAAGAGAGAGAGAGAGAGAGAGAGAGAGAGAGAGAGAGAGAGAGAGAGAGAGAGAGAGAGAGAGCAAGAAGGAAAGTGCCTCCCATAGAGATAGGCTGGGGGTAGGAGTTGGTGAGTGTGGGGATGGTGGTAGGGAAACAGGGGACACATTGGTGGTGGGAAATGCACACTGGTCGAGGGATGGGAACTGGATCATTGTATGACTGAAACCCAATTAGGAACAGATTTGTAATGGTCTATCCCACGGATATTCAATTGAAAAATTTTAAAATATGGAGTGTGGAGTTCAGAATCAATTCAATCAGCTTAATCAATGACTGAATAAGTAGCAATATTTATACATAAAAAAAATCCCCAAAGTGTAGCATTTTCTGAGGGTAAGTATTACAGTCTTGTTATCCTAAGTGAAATATGATATTCTCAGAAGTAGAACATTAGTGGAAAAATTGGTGATGTCCAAACAAAACCTGTAGTTTATAGCTTTGTATAAAATAATTTATTATTTCTAAATATATATCATGATTTTATGAGATATTAACATAGAAGAAACTTGGCAAAGGGTATATGGGAACTCTGCTATTTCCACACTCTTCTTTAAACTTAAAGTTATTTCAAAATAGAATGTTAAAATAATGTACATCTACACAAGTTGAAATGATATGAATACTACCTGTCAAAATAGTTACCCTGAAGGATAAGAGAAAAAACACATGGAGGGTGCGGGATCCCGGAGGAAAAAAAAAAAGAAAAAACAGGTTCCAAAAAGATCACCCGCAAGTTCCAGATGGAGTAGGTGCCGCATCCCTCCTCCCCCAGATGGAACCCCGGTGACCAGAAGCCTCTACAAACACAGCTCGAGTATGCGGGAACGAGGACTTTTTCTCAAATCTGCCGGACTACACCTCCCAGGTAACCTCTGATTCCGGAAGTCATGCCCACAGCCCGCCCCCCAGCGCCATCTTTGAAGCGTTCAGCATAAGAGAAAAAACACATGGAGGGTGCGGGATCCCGGAGGAAAAAAAAAAAAAAGAAAAAACAGGTTCCAAAAAGATCACCCGCAAGTTCCAGATGGAGTAGGTGCCGCATCCCACCTCCCCCAGATGGAACCCCGGTGACCAGAAGCCTCTACAAACACAGCTCGAGTATGCGGGAACGAGGACTTTTTCTCAAAACCGCGCGGCCGCTTATGCGGCCGCGCGACATCTATATACAAAGTGATCAATAAGAAGTAAACCACCCAATCTTTCTCCCTGAAAGTCAGAGTTAAGTTTGGAGCACGGCCACAGCCCCAGAAACACAAGGACTTAATGCAGAACCCAGCAGCTTAGAGCAGAAAAGTGAAAGGACTATGCGTTAATCCAGGCCATCAAGTCTGCCGGAGGGGAAAGGGTGTTGCCCCATTCGCCCTCTCTTCTCTGGAAAGAAGGATGGCGGCCACATGGGAGCCTTGTGGACAGCAGGTATGAGCCGGGGGTGTGGGGGCGACTAAAACCTCATGGGAAGGGGGGCGTTCCGGTCCGTCCTTCACGCCCTACCGAGGTCACCAGTTGCCCCCCACGAGCGGCTCTCCAGCACGGCCACGGCCCCAGAAGCACAAGGGCTTAATGCAGAACCCAGCAGCTTGGAGCAGAAAAGTGAAAGGACTATGCGTTAATCCAGGCAATCAAGTCTGCCCAGAGGGGAAAGGGTGTTGCTCCCTTCCGCCCTCCTCCCTCTGGAAAGAAAGATGGCGGCCACATGGGAGCCTTGCGGACAGCAGGTATGAGCCGGGGATGTGGGGGCGACTAAAACCTCATGGGAAGGGGGGCGTTCCGGTCCGTCCTTCACGCCCTACCGAGGTCACCAGTCACCCCCCACAAGCGGCTCTCCAGCACAGCCACGGCCCCAGAAGCACAAGGACTTAATGCAGAACCCAGCAGCTTGGAGCAGAAAAGTGAACGGACTATGCGTTGACCCAGGCCATCAAGTCTGCCGGAGGGGAAAGGGTGTTGCCCCATTCGCCCCCTCCTCTCTGGAAAGAAAGATGGCGGCCACATGGGAGCCTTGTGGACAGCAAGTATGAGCCGGGAGTGTGGGGGCGACTAAAACCTCATGGGAAGGGGGGCGTTCCGGTCCGTCCTTCACGCCCTACCGAGGTCACCAGTCACCCCCCACGAGCGGCTCTCCAGCACAGCCACGGCCCCAGAAGCACAAGGACTTAATGCAGAACCCAGCAGCTTGGAGCAGAAAAGTGAACGGACTATGCGTTGATCCAGCCCATCAAGTCTGCTGGAGGGGAAAGGGTGTTGCCCCATTCGCCCTCTCCTCTCTGGAAAGAAAGATGGCGGCCACATGGGAGCCTTGTGGACAGCAGGTATGAGCCGGGAGTGTGGGGGCGACTAAAACCTCATGGGAAGGGGGGCGTTCCGGTCCGTCCTTCACGCCCTACCGAGGTCACCAGTTGCCCCCCACGAACGGCTCTCCAGCACGGCCACAGCCCCAGAAGCACAAGGGCTTAATGCAGAACCCAGCAGCTTGGAGCAGAAAAGTGAAAGGACTATGCGTTAATCCAGGCAATCATTTCTGCCCAGAGGGGAAAGGGTGTTGCTCCCTTCCGCCCTCCTCCCTCTGGAAAGAAAGATGGCGGCCACATGGGAGCCTTGTGGACAGCAGGTATGAGCCGGGGGTGTGGGGGCGACTAAAACCTCATGGGAAGGGGGGCGTTCCGGTCCGTCCTTCACGCCCTACCGAGGTCACCAGTCACCCCCCACAAGCGGCTCTCCAGCACAGCCACGGCCCCAGAAGCACAAGGACTTAATGCAGAACCCAGCAGCTTGGAGCAGAAAAGTGAATGGACTATGCGTTGACCCAGGCCATCAAGTCTGCCGGAGGGGAAAGGGTGTTGCCCCATTCGCCCTCTCCTCTCTGGAAATAAAGATGGCGGCCACATGGGAGCCTTGTGGACAGCAGGTATGAGCCGGGAGTGTGGGGGCGACTAAAACCTCATGGGAAGGGGGGCGTTCCGGTCCGTCCTTCACGCCCTACCGAGGTCACCAGTTGCCCCCCACGAGCGGCTCTCCAGCACAGCCACGGCCCCAGAATTACAAGGACTTAATGCAGAACCCAGCAGCTTGGAGCAGAAAAGTGAACGGACTATGCGTTGACCCAGGCCATCAAGTCTGCCGGAGGGGAAAGGGTGTTGCCCCATTCGCCCTCTCCTCTCTGGAAAGAAAGATGGCGGCCACATGGGAGCCTTGTGGACAGCAGGTATGAGCCGGGGGAGTGGGGGTGACTAAAACCTCATGGGTCGGGGGGCGTTCTGGTCCGCCCTTCACGCCCTACCGAGGCCACCGGTTGCCCCCCGCGAGCGGCTCTCCAGCACAGCCACGACTCCAGAACACAGAAACCAGTTTCTTAACTATCTGACTTTCAGTAGAAATACTTCCAGGGTCAATAGGTAAAATAGCAGAAATCCAAAACCAACATTTAATTCTTTAACCCAGCTGTAGAAAGCAAATCACTTCACAATGCTTTTTCAGCATGTCTGATTTGGGGGGGGGGGTAAACTCTAAATAATAGTGGTGAATCTTTTATTGAAACAATGAATCTAATCAAAGCAGATAGAGTGTTAACTAGAATTCATCTGCCTCACAGGGACGGGGAGGGGTGGGGGGTGGGGTTTTATTGGGGTTCTTCATGGTAAAAAATAAGTATTGGTAAAGGGAAATGTGTTTGATATTTGCATTACTGAGACATAAACCTGAAAGCTTTGTAACCTTTCCCACAGTGATTCAATAAATAAATAAAAAAAAAAAATAATTACCCTGAAGGGCAAGGAATAGTACAATTGGAGAGGAGCATAAAGAGACTTGAATTATTGACAATTTGCTGGGAGGTGATTATTTTTTACACTTGTTAAACCGTATGTATTTTTTTTAATAAGTGTCATATTGCGGAATAAAAAAGTTGGAAAATACATGTCACTTTTATTTAATAGAATTGCATATCAGTAGGTGAAAATGTGTTCTCAATGCCTTCTATGCCTTAATTTAGATTTTATAAACAATATTTTTTGAAGTGGCAAATAGATCTTAGCTATAAAATGCTGTGTCTCAGTTATGCTTTTGTGTAATTTTTTAGAAAAACAATAGTATGGGAAAGAGAACAAGAAAATATGTACTCCTTGGGAGTGGGTTAGGTGAATGAAGAGAATTAATGTTAATAATATAAGTAACCTAAGGACATGGTGGATGGTATTAGACACTTTGGTGGTGGTGAGATGTAGAAACTACATCAACACTGTACAATTTAATTACAACAATAGATATATTTGTGTGTATAAAATATAACACATGTCTTCAAAGGGATAAACTGAGGAATGTTTCTCATTAGGGGGTGAGGGTGACTATCATCAGTGATGACCAAGTGGCTCTTTCACTCCCTGAAATTCAGTTGAGAGTGACACTGTGTGCCTGTGGGCTTCCCGCACCTCTATCCTTGTCCACCACACCCAAACTGAGGTGCTTTCTCCGATGTATAGCAAAGCATCCTCCTTAAAATGCCACATATCCAAGATAAGGGAAGTCTGAGACCCGACTCAGTCGGAGGCGCCTTTGGGAGACATGACTGGGACTTCACTTGGGGTGCATGATCCTGGGGTGGGATCCTAGGAGAAAAAAAGAAAACAGTAGCATCCATATATAGTGTGGAATTTCGTGATACTGTCCTGACTTGGATTTATTAGCTATGCAAATGTGGTAGTGATAAAAGATGAAGAATATTCCTAAGAAAAGGAACAGGGAGTGAAAGGAAAGTTACCTTGTAGTTTCTAGGTTTGACATCAAGAGGTTCTGGGGACATGACGAAACCTCAGACACAGCACAAAACCCCAGAAGTTTCCCTTCCGCAACTCTCCGCCCAGCTCCAGATCCTGAACCCAGGACTACTCAGAATACACCTTCATCCCATACATGTCCTCCTCCCAGGTCAGCCTCTCAGCCTGAGTCAGACCCCTGCCACTGCAAAGTAGCAGCGAGCAGAGCAGCGGCGCCCTCGTGTGGCCATAACACCGAAAGACAACTCAGTTTGAATTGTGCTTCCTAGCAGGGAACTCTCACTTGACATCCATCCCTTGACATCCCATTACACATTTACTTGCTCGAGTGGGCGCCAGTAACATCTCTTTCCGTCCCTGTTGCGTGCTAGTGTAGCCCAATGGCATCTGCTCACTCCAGGAAGATGAAGAGCCTCAAATCGATCATCAGGGTCTTGACGAAGAAGTCTGACCATCTCGTAGGTGGGCGGCCACGTGATCTTTTGACGTCCTGTGGAATCCAGTCGGTAACAGCTTTACTCCAGCGGTTGTCTCCAAATCTTTTTATGTGTCCAGTCGATCTGATTTCCGACACCTTGGCAAACGAGATAGTGTCTTTGATTCTTGATCATCGACGGAGATCGGAACTCTGGATTCTTTCTCTCACTTGAGTGAAGTGTGATACTCGAAGCAAAGCTCTTTCAATTCCTCTTTGGGAGACCCGAATAGCATTCTCATCCTGTTTTCCTAGGGCCCATATCTCTGAGATGTATGTTAATGCAGGAAGAACGGTGGAATCAAAGAGATGTGCCCGGAACCGGGGGTTCTTCGTCCTCATAGTTATTTCTTTGACGCTCTTGAAAGCATTCCAAGCCACTCTCTTCCTCCTGTGCAACTCAGGTGCCTGGTCATTCATCATGTTGACTTCTCGACGTAGGTACACATAACTGTTGCATTTGGAAATGTTCGTTCCTTTGAGAGTGAATGGAATGTCAGGAACGGGTTCGTTTCTCATAAACATTGTCTTTGTGATATTCAGCTGTAGTCCGACCTTTCTACACTCAAGGTTGAAGTCAGCCAGCATTTGTGCCACTTTGCTAATGTTTGGTGTTATTAGAACGATGTCATCAGCAAAGTGGAGGTGGTGTAGTTTCCGAACGTCTATCTTCACTCCCATTCCTTCCCATTCTAGTCATCCCATAACGTTCTTGAGTGTGGCACTGAAAAGGTTTGGTGAAATGGTGTTGCCCAGTCAAACCCCTCTCTTGACATGGATGACCACTTCCTTGTAGAATGGTGAGATCCTGGTAGTGAATCCGTAATATAGCTCACGGAGGATCCTGATGTATTGAGTTTGAATGCCCTGTTTGGCTAGGACTTTGATGACCGCTTCAGTCTCAACAGAATCAAAGGCTTTCTTTAAATCAATGAATGTTAGACAGAGTGGCATTTTGAACTCCTGAGAAAACTCAATGAGCTTGGTTACCATGTGGATATGGTTGATCATGCTGAATCCTTTGCGGAACCTGGCTTGCTCGCATGGTTGTCCTTTGTCTAGTGTTCTGCCAATCCTATTCAGGATGACTCGAGTGAACAGCTTGTATATGACAGACAATAGGCAGATTGGGTGATAGTTGCTAATGTCGTGTATGTCTTCCTTCTTGTACAGTAGTATAGTCCTGCTGGTTTTCCATTGGGACGGAACCTTGCCTTCAGACAGGTAGCGTGTGAAGTGCTGAGCCAGTGTATTGATGAGTACTGATGGTAGGTTCTTCAGGTGTTTGGGTCTGACCTTGTCTTGGTCGGGTGCTGTTCTTTACCAACGAAATGGCATGTCGGATTTCAGAAGGGAGAACGTTGGGAATGACATATCCATCCTGCGGAATTTTGTATGTGGGCAGGTGGACGTGCCTATCGAAGAGATCCGAGTAGAAGTCATGGATAATCTTCTCCATTGCCATTCTGGAAGATGTGATAGATCCATCAGGATGTCGGAGGGCAGCCATTTTGGTCTTGTAGTTGGTGAAGGACAGGCAGGCATTACGAATGCTTTTCCCAGCTTCTGCTGCATCGGCCAGCACTACTGCTCTTCTCTTTTTGAGGTCTTCCTTTATTGCTTCTCTGCACTGCTTTGCGAGCTCGGACGTTTGCTTGAGGTTGCCTGAGGCTCACGCCAAGCCACATTGGCAAATGAGCTTGAGAGTTTTCGAAGATAGGTGTTCTTTTGTGGCTATCTCTTTCTTGGTGCTCCTGGCACAATCATGGAGGTGCTGAACCAGTTGATCATATTCTTCGTCAATATTTTCGACGATAGCATCTTCACATGTTGCCACAATAGTGCCAAAGAGCTCCTAGTTGGTGGTCTTTCTGGGAGTTCTCTTCTTAAACTTTGCAGCCCTTTGTCCCTGCTCTGTGAAGTGGGATTTTGCATGAAGAAGACAGTGGTTCGATCCCGTTTGGAATTTTGGAACAACCGCAACATCGGTCAGGCAAAACCGTCAATTGAATATGATGTGGTCAATTTCATTGTGGAACCGTCCACCAGGAGACTCCCATGTCCAACGTTTAGGTTCGGCCTTCTGAAACTGTGAATTGCCATTAATGGTGTTGGTCGACATGATGAACTTAGTCTCTCACCCTGTTCATTCCATTCTAGGCCATAGGTCCCAATGTGGAGTTCTTAGACTGCTCTTCTCGGTCCTATCTTGGCATTAAAATCACCCACAATGATCTTGTAGAAGGTGTGGTCTTCTTTATAGAACTTCTCTAGCTCCATGTAGAATTTCTCAATTTCTTCTTCATCATAATTGGATGTTGGTGCTTATACAACGAAAATAGAAACGGCATTGAGCCACATCTATTCAAGTGTAATCGTCTATTAGGGTTGTTAGGCATTCAAATGAATCAATGCTCATGGACAGGTTTGTGTTGACAAGGACACTGACACCACCGATGCCTCTTTTGTTGCATGTTCCAAGGAACAGTTCTTTTCCAGTGTCGAAAATGGCGTGATGTGGTTGATGCCTTCTCATCTTGGTCGGACCAATGATGTCGTACTTGATCTTTCACGCTTGCACCATCAGGTCCTCGATGGATGTATCCGATGCCAGCATACGTGACTTGAAAGTACGCGGCCTCTAATTGCCCTTGCAGGTGTTCCCATGGTTCAAACCATATTTGAACCCTATTAAATATGGTACAGTAATCTTGGAAGATGTGTCTGAATAGCTTCCCTTAACACATACTCACATAGAGGCTCCTCCTCATTCATAATCATGAGCACTAGCTCCCAGTTTGATTAAACAACAAGTACATGAGTAACAACACAGTCTCCAATGGAGACGTTACTGGGCCCGCTCGAGTAAATCGACGATCAACGGGAGGGCCTTTACTTTACTTTACATGAGAAACTCTTGTTAATAGTATTATAAACCCCCCAATTTAATCAACAACATTCTTAAAAATAAAAAATAAACATGAACTACTCCAGGCCATGATTGCTGCTACCCAGAGACAGACTGAGCCCACAAGCATACTGGAACCCTCACTGAGCTGAGATAAGATATTGTCCCCCGTCTCTGTCACTTACTCCTGTTGCTGATTCCATCAGAATCAACTTTAAAGTTTCCATCCCTAGAAGGGGTTGCAGGAAGGAAGAAAAAGCCCCGATGCTCTCAACCAGGAATATGACCCAAGGGGGGCAGGGAATCTCATGAACAAGTGAAATAGGGAGGTAATAGTGACTTTAGTCTTTCCACCCTACCGAGACCATGAGTTGCCCCCCACGAGCAGCTCTCTGGCATGGCCACAGCCCCAGAGGCCCACGGACCTAATTCGGAACCCAGCAGCTTTTGGCAGAAATGTGAATGGACTATGCATTAAGCTATGGTGCTGTGCCCCCCCAATCCCCCCCCCCCGGTAGGGAAAGGGTGTCTGTCTCTTCCACCTTTTTCTCCCCCAGCGGCATGGTGGCCACTGCCTCAGAGCTTATTGGGCAGACAGGTATGAGCTGGCAGTGACGGGGCAACTGCAGCCTCATGGGATGGGGGACAGAACTGGCATGTCCTTCCCTCCCCACCCAGACCACGAGTTGACCCCCCACGAGTGGCTCTCCGGCATGTCCATGGACCCAGAGGCACACAAACCAACCTCGGAACTATGTGGCTTTGGGCAGAAATCCCTCCAGACTTAATTAGTAAAATATCAGAAATCCAAAATCCAGATATCATATGGTCTTCATGACCAGCAATAGAAAACAAATTATTTCATGATTCCTTTTCAACAGGTCTGATTGTTGGGATAAAATTCCAAATAATAATGGTGCATCTTTTGTCAAAATAATGAATGTAATCAAAGTAGTGAGAGAGTTAAGTGGAAATCATCTGCCTCACAGGAATGGGGAGGGGTGGGATGGGGGTATAGTGGGGGTTTTTGTGTTGGAAAATATGCACTGGTGAAGGAATGGGTGTTTGATCACTGTAAGACCGAGACTTAAACCTGAAAGCTTTGAAACTGTTCTCACGGTGATTCAATAAATAAATTTTTAAAAATAGTGACTTTAGTAAATGGCGGCTAAATAATGTGGAGAGGGCAGAAGCAGAGGAAAGGGACAGGGAAGGGCCAACTAGTGGGCACCTGTGGGGGAGGGATGGGTTCTCTGTGGGTGAGGAAGGAAGTGCTTGGGTAATAGAGTGTGTTTGTCACCTGGAAGATAATATTAGAGCAGGTGTTAGCTTGTAATTGACTGGTAAACTACAGTTAGATTTCAGGCAATTCTCCATACTTTGAAGTATGACATAACTGTAACACTCAGGGAAGAGTAGAGAATAGGGGAAGGGAAGAGAAGGTTAGGAAAGGAAAAGGTAGGAAAGAGAAGGGAAGACTAGAGAGGGGAAGGGAAGGCAAGAGAAGGAAACAGGAGGGAAGGAAAGAGGAAGAAAAGTATTAAGGATTTTTTTCCATCTAGAATAAGACCTTTTAACGCTGGTGGGAGAATGAAAGGACCCAGAGACGGGGACCTAAGTTCATGTAATTTAGAGGCATCAGCCCTGGACACTAATTCTTTTTTTTTCCATTTTAAGTCAAATACCTTTAATACATTTTAATACAAATACCTTTGTCTGACAATGTGTTATGCAGAGTCTTAAATATACATTATTTTAAAATACACATAATAAGTAATCTGGGCACTAATTTTTGAGTTTCCAGATTTCCACAGTATGTGAGAGCGACATCTGTAGTCTATGGCATTGATACCAGGAAACTTTTGCTGGAGAGATGAATTTTTAAAAATCTAGCATATGAACTTAGAGGCCAGCCGGGTATCCTAGAGGAAAGGGCTGTTCAGATAGAGAAGGGAGCACCAAATAAAGGATGTTTGGAGGATCCTCCCAGGAGGGGAGATGCATGTCGAAAGTAGACTATGGACTGAACATGTTTGCCACTCAATGCCTCTTTTGCAGACCACAACACCCAAAAGGAGAGAGAGAACACAGGGGATTTCCCTGCCACAGAGACAGGGGGGATGGGGGGATGGGGGTGGGAGGGATATTATCCATGGTGGTGGAAAATGGGCACTGGTGGAGGGATGGGTATCTGATCATTGTATAATTGAAACCAAAGCACAAAAAATTGTAAATCTACAACTTTAAAAAAAATAAAATAAAATAAAGGGAAAAAAAAATCTAGCATATGAAAGGCAGCACTGTGTTGTTTATGAAGACCTATCAGCAACAACACTGTAAACAACAGGGCAAAACTTTAAAAAAATGTTGCAGCCGGAGTGTTAGTACAGCAGGTAGGACATTTTTACTTGCATGCAACTGACCAGAGTTTGAGCCCAGATATCACAGATGATTCTCTGAGCACTTCCATGAGTAATTCCAGAGTGCAAAGCCAGGAGTAACTCTGGCCAAAAAGCAAAAGAAAAAAAAAGAACCCTTGACAAAACTTCCCTTCATAACACAGACTGGTGAGTAGGAGGCAAATTGACTGGAGGGCGGGGGGTGTTGGCAGAGATGAAGGGATCAGTGTTGGAATATCGTATGCCTGAAACCAAATCATAAGTAACTTTGTAATTTCACTGTGACTGAATGAAAAGAGAGAATAATAGATGAACATAGATGATAGACGATAAAACATAGATGAAGAATCTCTGAGTGTAATGCACAGACATGACAGTTGATTTTTAAACATTTTTCTGTCAGTGACCAAAATTCCTCTTGATGAAGCTACATCTCCACATTTTGTTTGTGTAGGGAGAGAGCACAGTAGAATGTCTTAAAATTGATGCATTAAAAAAAAGAACATGTTACTCTCCAGGTAGTACTTGTCATGCATGCAGCCACACCCTACCCCCACATTTGATCATCCCTCCAATTCCTAGCAAGAAAATCTGCCTATTGGTGACACTGATAGATCCAGGTGAAGATCTTGGCCATGAGCTGTGCGACATGGAGGAAGATGGAATCCCTGCTTGAGGGAGAAGCATCAGAATCAAACAGGCTGTCCATGTCTGTGGCAGCAGATGCACAGGACTGGGAGGAGGTGATAATGGTTTCTTGGAGAATATGGTGCAGGTCCTTCATCTTCTCTTTCCCTCTCAGGGATCCCCCAGAACAGTACTCCTGGGCTCCTGCTGTAGACTGTGGTGTCTCATGGTACTTGATATCATTTTTGATGAATAAACATTATAGTTTTGGGGGGAGTCATAGGGGCCAGAGAAATAGTGGGAGAGTGGACAGAGCTCTTGCTTGCACACAACCTACCTAAATTTGATCACTGACATTCCATATGGCCTCTTTTTTATTTTAAAAATTTTATTAGCTCCAATTCCAAACCGGTACAGCCCGCCCCCAAGGGCCTGGGACCCTCTCTGGGCATTCGCAGCTAGATCCAGCTCCTAGAAAGCCAGTTTTCAACCCCTGATCTGCGCGGGACGGGCACGGAGGCCCAGCTCTGGGCAACAAAGTTGAACGGCTCCAATTCCAAATAGGTACAGCCCGCCCCCAAGGGCCTGGGACCCTCTCTGGACATGCGCAGCTAGATCCAGCTCCTAGAAAGCCGGTTTTCAACCCCTGATGTGCGCGGGATGGGCACGGAGGCCCAGCTCTGGACAACAAAGCTGAACGGCTCCAATTCCAAACAGGAGAAGTTCCCAACTCCTCGCCCAGTGCCAGGGACTCTTTCCGGAGCCGCGGCCGCTAACGCAGCCGCGAAATATTTTCCAACTACATATGCCATAGGAACCATAAGTTACCTTCTTAGATGGAAACTTCTCTATTTTAGCTCAACCACTAGAAACACAGTAGCCAGTAACTCATAAGCCTATCTTAACTCACACTGCATATCAAGCAGAATAGTAACAGTGAACGTGAAGAACTAAACCACACCTCTCACAATGGTAAAGCAACGCAAAAGCCCACCAAACTTTCATATTGAAGAGTCTAGCCCAGATGACACCAACAGTACTGTAGTGTTAGACAACCTCTCTGACAAGGAATTCAGAAGGGAGCTACTTAGGATGCTTAGGGAATTAAAAGAAACAATGGAAAGCAATGCCAATAGAAGACAAGAGGATCTGAAGGCAGAAATGAGGAAAATGCAATCAGAAATGTCAGACCTGAAAAATCTCGTAGGCGAATTGAAAAGCTCAGTGGAAGGCCTCAGCAGCAGAGTAAGAGCTGCTGAGAACAGAATCAGTGAGCTCGAAGATGAAGTTCAGAGACTCTCCAGAAAAGAGCAGAAAATGGAAAAGAGACTCACAATTCGGGAACAGATGGCAAGAGAAGATCGTGATGAAGCCAAGAGGGGTAACATAAGAATTATTGGAGTCCCAGAGGGACAGGAAGAAAACCGTGATGAAGAAGAAACTGTCAAAGACATCATTGCTACAACGTTTCCAGAGCTGAAGAAAACTTGTGACCACATTCAGGAGGCCCGAAGGGTACCAGCTAGAAGAAATCCGAATAAAAATACCCCAAGACACATTCTGATCAAAATGACCAAAACCTTAGACAGAGACAAAATTCTGAAAGCAGCAAGATCGAAGAAAGAAATCTCTTACAAAGGAGCATCCTTAAAATTCACAGCTGATTTTTCTGATGAAACCCTCATGGCCCGAAAACAGTGGTGGGACATAGTGAAAAAACTCAATGAAATAAATGCCTCCCCAAAAATACTTTTCCCAGCCAGACTCTCATTCATAATAGAAGGAACAACACACAGTTTCACAGACAAACAACAGCTCAGGAACTTCATAGACTCAAAACCATGGTTACAAGAACAACTAAATGGGCTACTTTAAGGCAAGAAAGGCCCCTCAAATACACCAAATTTTAACAGAACAATGGGACAAAATCCCATAACAATAATCTCTCTCAATGTCAATGGGCTAAACGCACCAATTAAAAGACATAGAGTGGCAGGATGGATTAGAAAATTGAACCCAACATTCTGCTGCCTGCAAGAAACGCATCTCAATAGTCAAAGCAAACACAGACTCAGAGTCAAAGACTGGAAAACAATCCTACAGGCAAACAGCTCCCATAAAAAAGCTGGGGTAGCCATCCTTATATCAGACCACATCGATTTCAGAGTGAGGAAGGTCATAAGAGACAGTGAAGGCCATTTCTTATTGATCAAAGGGTCTGTACAACAGGAAGAACTTACAATAATAAATGTATATGCACCTAATGAGAGACCAGCAAAGTACTTAAAACAACTACTCATAGATTTGGAAAAAGACATCAATAGCAACACAATACTAGTGGGAGACTTCAACACTGCTTTGTCACCTCTTGATAGATCAACCAGACTCAAGCTTAGCAAGGACATACTTCATTTGAGGGAAACAATGGAAGAAAGGGACTTAGTAGATATATACAGGACACTTCATCCACAGAAAGCTGAATACACATTCTTCTCAAGCGTACATGGAACATTCTCCAAGATAGACCACATGCTGAGCCACAAAACATGCCTCCATAAAATTAAGAAGACAGAGATTGTATCAATAATCTTCTCAGACCATAATGCGCTGAAATTCGAAGTAAATCACACACAAAAACAGAAAACTAAATCAAACACCTGGAAATTAAACAGTGCACTATTGAACAACGAGTGGATTAGACAGGAAATCAAAGAGGAAATCAAAAGATTCCTAGAAACGAATGAAAATGAGAACACGAGTTACCAAAACTTATGGGACACAGCAAAGGCTGTGTTAAGAGGAAAGTTTATAGCTCTACAAGCATTCCTCAGGAAGGAGGAGCGAGCACACATAAGTAACCCAACCTCACAGCTTAAGAGCTTGGAGAAGGACCAAAAAAAGGAGCAAAACCCGAACAGGAGAAAGGAAATAATAAAACTCAGAGCAGAGATTAACGAGATGGAAACCCAAAAAACAATCCGAAAGATCAATGAAACCAAGAGCTGGTTCTTTGAGAAAATTAACAAGATCGATAAGCCTCTAGCAAAACTCACAAAGAAAGGGAGAGAGAAAACCCTAATAAACCGAATCAGAAATGAAAAGGGGGTCATTACAACAGAAACTACAGAAATTCAGAGGATCCTCAGGGAGTACTTTGAGAAGCTTTATGCCACAGAACATCAAAACCTCGAGGAAATGGATAAATTCCTAGACTCCTACAGACTCCCAAGGCTGAACCAAGAAGACCTGGAATACCTGAACAGACCTATCACCATCAAGGAAATTGAAATGGTAATAAAAAGTCTCCCCAAGCACAAAAGTCCTGGTCCGGATGGATTCACTAGTGAATTCTTCCAAATCTTTAAAGAGGACTTACTACCAATGCTCTTTAAGCTTTTCCACGAAATTGAAATATCAAAAACACTTCCGAACAGTTTCTACGAAGCAAATATCACACTGATACCAAAAGCAGACAGAGATACCACAAAGAAAGAATTACAGACCGATATCCCTGATGAACACAGATGCAAAGATCCTCAACAAACTACTAGCAAATAGAATCCAATTACTCATCAAAAAGATCATACACCATGACCAAGTAGGATTCATCCCAGGGATGCAAGGATGGTTTAACATTAGAAAATCAATCAACATAATCCATCATATCAACAAAAGAGAAGATAAAAAGCATATGATTATATCAATAGATGCAGAGAAAGCATTTGACAAGATCCAGCACCCCTTTATGATGAAAACCCTAGCCAAAATGGGTATAGAGGGGACCTTCCTCAACATAATTAAAGCCATCTACCACAAGCCTACAGCAAGCATCATCCTCAATGGGGAAAAACTGAGAACCTTCCCTCTAAGATCAGGGACGAGACAGGGATGCCCACTCTCTCCACTGCTGTTCAATATAGTACTGGAAGTACTTGCAATAGCGATTAGGCAAGAAAAAGATATTAAGGGCATTCAGGTAGGAAAGGAAGAAATCAAGCTCTCACTATTCGCAGATGATATGATACTCTACTTAGAGAACCCAATAACCTCCACCAAAAAACTCCTAGAAACAATAGACTCGTATAGTAAAGTTGCAGGTTATAAAATCAATACCCAAAAGTCCATGGCTTTCCTATACGCAAACAGTGAGAGAGAAGAAAGCAACATGAAAAAAACAATCCCGTTCACAATTGTGCCCCAGAAAATCAGGTACCTAGGAATCAGCTTAACTAAGGAAGTAAAGGACCTGTACAAAGAAAACTACAAAACGCTACTTCAGGAAATAAAAGAGGACATGAGGAAATGGAAAGATATCCCCTGCTCATGGGTCGGGAGACTAAACATTGCCAAAATGGCAATACTACCGAAAGCATTGTATAAATTCAATGCAATCCCTATAAGGACACCCATGACATTCTTCAAAGAAATGGAGCAAACACTCCTGAAATTTATATGGAACAATAAGCCCCCACGAATAGCTAAAGCAATTCTTGGGAAAAAGAAAATGGGAGGAATCAACCTTAATTTTATGGAGGCATGTTTTGTGGCTCAGCATGTGGTCTATCTTGGAGAATGTTCCATGTACGCTTGAGAAGAATGTGTATTCAGCTTTCTGTGGATGAAGTGTCCTGTATATATCATTGCAGCACTCTTTACAATAGCCAGAAACTGGAAGAAACCTGAATGCCCAAGAACAGATGACTGGTTAAAGAAACTTTGGTACATCTACACAATGGCGTACTATGTAGCTGTTAGAAAAGATGAAGTCATGAAATTGACATACAAGTGGTACAATATGGAAAGTATCATGCTAAGCGAAATGAGTCAGAAAAAGAGGGATAGACATAGAAAGATTGCATTCATCTGGGGGATATAAAGTAACAAAGTATGAGATTAATACCCAAGAATAGCTGAGATCGGCACCAGGAGGATTATTCCATAACTTAGAGGCCAGCCGGGTATCCTAGAGGAAAGGGCAGTTCAGATAGAGAAGGGAGCACCAAATAAAGGGTGTTTGGAGGATCCTCCCAGGAGGGGAGATGCATGTCGAAAGTAGACTATGGACTGAACATGTTTGCCATTCAATGCCTCTTTTGCAGACCACAACACCCAAAAGGAGAGAGAGAACACAGGGGATTGCCCTGCCACAGAGGCGGGGGGGATGGGGGGATGGGGGTGGGGGATATTATCCATGGTGGTGGAAAATGGGCACTGGTGGAGGGATGGGTATCTGATCATTGTATAATCGAAACCCAAGCACAAAAAATTGTAAATCTACAACTGTAAAAAAAAGAAAGAAACAACAAAAATTAAAAAAGAAAAAACAATAAATAAACAGACATCACCATAAAAATTTTTTTTATTAGTGAAACACCATGAGGTACAGTTGTAGAATTACAAGTTTTTGTGCTTGGGTTTCAGTTATTCAATGATTGAGTACCCATCCCTCCACCAGTGCCCATTCTACACCACCAATAATCCCAGTATACCTCCCATTCCCCATTCCCCCATACCATCCCGCTTCTGTGGTGGGGCATTCCCTTTTGTTCTCTCTCTCCTTTTGGGTGCTGTGGTTTGCAAAAGAGGCATTGAGTGGCAATTATGTTCGGTCTAAGGTCTACTTTCAGCATGCATCTCCCATCCTGGAAGGATCCTCCCAACACCCTTTACTTGGTGTTCCTTTCTCTACCTGAGCTGCTTTTTCTCCTAGCATGTTAGTCTGGTCTTCAAGCCATGGAGTGAACCTCCTGGTACTTACCTCTACTATTCTTGGATGTTAGTCTCCTATTTTGTTACTTTATATTTCCCAGATAAGGTAAGGTAAGGTAAAGGCCCTCCCATTGATCGTCGATTTGCTCGAGCGGGCCCAGTAACGTCTCCATTGGAGACTTTGTTGTTACTGTGTTTGGCATATTGAATACTCTTGGTAGCTTGCCGGGCTCTCCGAGAGGGGCGGAGGAATCGAACTCGGGTCGGCCATGTTGGCCGCTTGTAAGGCGAATGCCCTACAGCTGTGCTATCGCTCCAGCCCGGTAAAGGCCCTCCCGTTGATCGTCGATTTTGCTGGAGCGGGCCCAGTAACGTTTCCATTGGAGACTTTGTTGTTACTGTGTCTGGCATATCGAATACTCTCGGTAGCTTAGCGGGCTGGTGATTCCCAGATGAATGCAATATTTCTATGTCTGTCCCTCCCTTTCTGACTCATTTCACTTAGCATGATACTTTCCATGTAGTACCACTTGTCCACTTATATGTAAATATCATGACTTCATCTTTTCTAACAGCTGCATAGAATTTCATTGTGAAGATGTACCAAAGTTTCTTTAACCAGTCATCTGTTCTTGGGCACTCGGGTTTTTTCCAAATTTTATCTACTGTGAACAGTGCAGCAATGAACATAGAAGTGCAGATGTCATTTTGACTGTACTTTTTTTCCTTTCTGGGATATATTCCCAGGAGTGGTATTGCTGGATTAAATGGGAGCTCAATTTCTAATTTTTTGAGAACCGTCCATATTGTTTTCCAAAAGGGCTGAAGCAGTCGGCATTCCCACCAACAGTGAAGGAGGGTCCCTTTCTCGCCACATCTGTGCCAACACCGGTTGCTTTTGTTCTTTTGCACGTGGGCCAGTCTCTGTGGTGTGAGATGGTATCTCATTGTTGTTTTGATCTGCATCTCCCTGATGATTAGTGATGTAGAGCATTTTCTCATGTGCCTTTTTGCCATTTGGATTTCTTCTTTGAGAAAGTTTCTGTTCATTTCATGCCCCCATCTTTTGGTGGGGTTGGATGTTTTCTTCTTGTAGAGTTCAACCAGTGCTTTGTATATCCTTGATATCAACGTCTTGTTGGATGGGTATTGGGCGAATATCCTTTACCATTTCATAGACTGTCTTTGTATTTTGTTCACTGTTTCTTTTGAGGTGCAGAAACTTCTTAGTTTAAGATAGTCCCATTTGTTTATCTCTGTTTTCACTTGCTTGGCCAGTGGCATGTCATCTTTGAAGATACCATTAGCTTCAATGTCGTGGTGGGTTTTGCCAACCTTGTCTTCAATGTACCTTATGGATTCTGGTCTGATGTTGAGGTCCTTAATCTATTTTGATCTTACTTTTGTAAATGGTGTTAAGTAGAGATCTGAGCCCGTATATTTGCACGTAGCTGTCCAGTTTTGCCAGCACAATTTGTTAAAGAGGCTTTCCTTGCTCCACTTCACATTTCTTGCTCCCTTATCAAAGATTAGATGCTCATATGTTTGGGGAGAGATGTCAGTATATTCAACCCTGTTCCCTTGGTCTATGGTTCTGCCTTTGTTACAGTGCCATGCTGTTTTAATTATTACTGCTTTGTAGTAGAGTTTGAAGATGGGGAGGTTGATTCCTCCCATTTTCTTTTTCCCAAGAATTGCTTTAGCTATACGTGGGTGCTTTTTGTTCCATATGAATTTCAGGAGTGTTTGCTCCATTTCTTTGAAGAAAGAAATGGGTATCGTTATAGGGATCACATTAAATTTGTACAATGCCTTGGGGAATATTGCCATTTTGACAATGTTAATTCTCCCGATCCATGAGCAGGGGATATCTTTCCATTTCCTCGTGTCCTCTTTTATTTCCTGAAGTAGCATTTTGTAGTTTTTTGTGCAGGTCTTTTACTTCCTTACTTAAGCTGATTCCTAGGTACTTGATTTTCTGGGGGCACAATTGTGATCGGGATTGTTTTTTCATGTCACTTTCTTCTCTCTTATTATTTGCACATAGGAAAGCCATGGATTTTTGGGTATTGATTTTATAGCCTGCCACTTATTCCCCTTCTCATTTCTGATTCGCTTTATTAGGGTTCTCTCTCTCTCTTGTGAGTCTTGCTAGTGATTTATCTATCTTGTTTATTTTCTCGAAGAACCAGCTTTTGATTTCATTGATCTTTCGGATTGTTTTTTGGATTTCCATGTCGTTGATTTCTGCTCTAAGTTTTATAATCTTTTTCCTTCTTGCCTGGTTTGGACTTCTTTTGTTGGTCCTTTTCTAAGATCTCGATCTGTGAAGCCAAGTTGTTTATATGGGCCCTTTGATTGCAGAGCTATAAATTTTCCCCTTAACACAGCTTTAGCTGTGTCCCATGGGTTCTGGTAGTTCATGTCTTCATTCTCATTTGTTTCCAGGTATCTTTTGATTTCTTCCTTGACTTCCTTCCTGACCCACTCATTGTTGAGTTGTATAATTTACAGGTGTTTGATTTGGTTCTTTGTGTCTGTGTGTGATTCGCCTCTATCTTCAGTGCATCGTGGTCTGAAAAAATTGTTGATACTATTTCTATCTTCCTGATTCTATTGAGGTACATTTTGTGGCCTAGCAAGTGGTCTATTTTGGAAAATGTTCCGTGTGCACTGGAGAAAAATGTGTATTCTTTCTTTTGGGGGTATAAAGCCCTGTGTAGGTCTATCAGTCCTCTCTCTTCTATTTCTTCCTTCAAAGCCAATGTTTCCTTGCTGAGTTTTGCTCTTGTTGATCTATCCAGAGGTGATAAGGCAATGCTGAAATCTCCACCTACTATTGTATTGCCAGCTGTGTAAATACACAAAAAAGGACAGGCAAGGGGAACCGCGTTCGGTAGTCTCAGGCCGTTTCCCCACTCCACGAAGGTTGATGGCGATGGTCAGGCGAAGGAAAGAAATGAGGGCTAAGCTGGTTGGTCTTAGCAGCAGTTTATTACATGCAAGATATGTATGTCATGGAGGCCTCAGGAGTCCTCAAGCACGTGCACCCCGAGAGAGCACCCCCAGAGAGCCCCGAAAATCCCCTTATATACATCATGGTACCCCTAAAGGGCCAATATAGTGATGTCATCAAAAGGAGTTTCAGAAAGAACATTGAGGCAGCAAAACATACATAGTTTCTTTACATCCACATTGTTTCTTTACATCTGCAGGCCAGTTATTTTGGCCTCACCTTTTACAAGCTACTTGGATTAACACATCAAAGACCAGTCTGCTAGAGCTTGGAGCCTACACCTCAAAGATCAGCATGCCCGGAGCCAGGCATCTACATCCCCAAGATCAGGCCTGGCTTAGCACCTGGGATCTGCATACCTAAGACCAGCTACGTTCCTGTGAGATAAGGGAAACTGCCTCAATATACTGAAATTATTTACTGAAGGCAGTTTGAAGGGGAGAAAGGTTCAGTCTTATCCAAACTAGTTAGGACACACAGGAAAACAGCTTCTAGGACAGATTCTCATTTAGCAGATTAACCCACCCTAGAACAGATTTCTCTGGATGTGTTTCTCCTCTCCTTGTCCGACCAACATATAAGCATACATAATATAAATCATTTTGTATGGACACAGTAAGAAATACTTTGAGCTTATAGAATTGCTCTCCTAGGGTCATCTCAATCTCAGACTGCAGTGCTCAGGCCAGATATCTTTCCTATTCCTAGCAGCAGGGTCCTAGTCTCGTCGTTACTTTTGGATCATGACAGCATTTGCCTATGATAAAACTCTTAACCTATAGTTAAGAATTGTGGCACCTGGGGGTATGGTGCCACCAGCACGTCAATCTGTACCTGTGAGGCGAGTGCATCAGCAGCCTCATGGCGCCTTCAGACTTCCAGATACCCCAAAATTGCTGCTGTGCCTTGGGCCAGACCCCAAAAACTTGGGGCAAAGTTTACCAAGAAAGCAAACAGCCAAAAGTTAGGTATGTGGGAAACACACCCACAAACCACCTCTGGCTCAGCTATATAATTGGAGGCAAGGCCTCTTTGGTTCCTGATTGAACTGCTTAATGGACATGATCCCAGAGACTCAGAAATGAATCTCGGAACCCAGTGGCTTTAGGTAGAAATGTGTCTGGTCTCTGCAGCAGGCTACTGGTGCTGGGTCAACCCAGGTGGGAATAAGTTTCGTGCCTTGGCCATCTGTCTGAGGCCACTGGATAGTCACATTTGGGCCCCTAGTGACGAGACACACAGGGTCTCACAGGATGGGGGTGGAGCCGGGCTTGTCTTCCCCACCCCAACGAGACCCCAAGTCATCGCCCACAAATGGCCTCTCTGGCTCCTGATCAAGCTGCTTAATGGCCATGATACCAGAGACTCAGAAACAAATCTCAAAACCCAGTGGCTTTTGGCAGAAATGCATCCGGACTCCACAGTATGTTACTGTCGCTGGGCCACCCCAGGGAGGAAAGGGTGTTGTCCTTCTGCCTGCTCCCTCTTGGCGTCTTGGTGGCTGTCATCCTCCAGAGGCCATTGGACAGTCAGGCCTGGGCCCGTAGTGACAAAACTTGTTGGGCCTCACGGGATGGGGGGAGGGGTGGAGCCGGGCCTGTCCTCCCCACCCCAACGAGAACCCAAGTCATCGCCCACAAACGGCCTCTCTGGCTCCTCATCAAGCTGATCAACGGCCTTGATCCCAGAGACTCAGAAACAAATCTCGAAACCCAGCAGCTTTTGGCAGAAATGTGTCCAGACCCCACAGTAGGTTACTGTCGCCGGGCCACCCCAGGGGGGAATGGGTGCTGTCCCTCCGCCTGCTCCCTCTTGGCGACTTGGTGGCTGTCATCCTCCAGAGGCCATTGGACAGTCAGGCTTGGGCCCGCAGTGACGAACCTTGTTGGGCCTCACGGGATGGGTGGGGGAGCCGGGCCTGTCCTCCCCACCCCAACGAGACCCCAAGTCATCGCCCACGAACGGCCTCTCTGGCTCCTCATCAAGCTGCTCAACGGCCATGATCCCAGAGACTCAGGAGCAGATCTCTAAACCCAGAGGCTTTTGGCAGAAATCCCTCCAGATTTAAGTGTTAAAATTTCGGAATGTCAAAACCACATGGCCCTACTGCAGCCACACGACATCATATGTTATTCATAAGCAGCAATAGAACACAAATGGTCTATTGTTGCCTTTTCAGCAGATCTGAGTGTTGGGGTAAAATCTCAAATAATGGTGGGTCTGGTGTCGAAATAGTGAATGTGATCAAAGTAGAGAGAGAGTAATGTGGAAATCATCTGCCCCACAGGCAGGGGGAGGGTGTGGGATGGGGTATACTGGGATTTTTGGTGGTGGAGAATGGGCACTGGTGAAGGTACGGGTGTTTCATTGTATGACTGAGACTTAGACCCAAAAGCTTTGTAACTGCTCTCACGGGGATGCAATAAATAAAATTATAAAAAATGGAAAAAAAAGTAAGGTGGAGTTCATGCACAATTCAATCAGCTAATCAGTGGCTGAATAAATAGCAGTACTCCTACAAAAAAAAAAAGAATCGTGGCACCTTGGCTTGGCCCATCTCAATGCCAGGATAGCACATAACTTACCGGCTTGCCCTGGTTCCATCCAGTCCCATGTCGAGCCCCTGCCCTTGGGGTGCTAGGAAGTGAGGGCAACTGAGGCTTAAGTTGAGAAAGCAGATGCCTGGGAGTGAATAATATTCAAGGCCAATTAAATCCTGTTATAAAGCATAATAATTAATTGTCTTCCTGTATCTATACAAAAGACATTGCATTAAAGTAAACTGCTCAAAAGACAGAAGGAGAGGAGAAAGGCTGTACTGTAGCTTACAGTACAGCTTCAGTGTCTAAGAAGGATGAGGCCTTACAAATTGGTTGGGGAAGAGAGCATAGAAGTGGTTACAGACAAAGGAATGGGAGTGACTTGGGAGCACTGTGATGGGTGCAACCTGATAAACCTAAGCTCCTTGTACTCCAACAGCCAGCAATGTCCTCCTTAAAATCCGTTAGCAGTTGTTTTAAATATTTAGCTATTCCTTCATTAGGTGTGTATACATTTAAGAGTGTGATTTCTTCCTGTTGTATATCCCTTGATGAATAGAAAATGGCCTTCGCTGTCCCTTCTAATCTTTTTCAACCTGAAGTGTATGTTGTCAGATACTATTATGGCCACACCAGCTTTTTTGAGGGAGCTGTTTGATTGCAGGATTGTTTTCCATCCTTTAACTTTGAGTCTGTGTTTTCTCTGATTGTTAAGATGAGTTTCTTGTAGGCAGCAGAATGTTGGGTTCTGTCTCTGAATCCATTTTGCCACTCTGTGTCTCTTAATTGGTGACTTTAGACCACTGACGCTGAGAGAGATTATTGTTATGGGGTTTTGTGTCATCTTCTGTAAGGGTTTGTTGTGCTTGTAGGGTTTGTCTTGTCTTACAGTAGCCCCTTTTGTCCTTCTTTTAGGTTTGGTTTTGAGTCTCTGAAGTTCCTGAGCTGTTGTTTATGCAGAAAATAGTGTACCATTCCTTCGAGTTTGAGTGAGAATTTAGCCGGATAGAGTATTCTTGGTGAAACGTTCATTTCAGTGAGTTTTTTCATTATATCCCACCATTGCCTTCGGGCTTGAAAGGTTTCCTCTGATAGGTCTGCTGTGAATCTAAGGGGTGCTCCTTTGTATGTGATTTCCTTCTTTGACCTTGCTGCCTGCAGTATTGCGTTTCTATCAGCAGCATCGATCATTCTGACTATGATATGTCTTGGCGTGTTTTTGTTACAGTGTCTTTTAGCTGGCATCCTTCAGGCTCCTTGAACCTGAATGGCTGCATTGTCCAGCTCTGGGAATTTTTCAGCAATGATTTGTTTTAACCGTGGCTTTTTCATTGGGATTGTTTCCCTGACCTTCTAATGATTCTAAAGTTGTTACTCTTGGAATCATCTCCTAGGACTCTGTTTCGCTCTAGAGTTATTTTGAGGTATCTTGCCATTTTTTGTTGTTGCCTGTAGGCTTGATGCAGCTGATCTTCCAGCTCACTGATTCTGTCTTCAGCTGTAGCCATTCTACTGTTGAGAGCACAGACTGAGTTTTTTTTTATTTCATCTACTGAATACTTTATTCGTGACACTTCTGTGCATAGCTTTTCAATTTCTGCTCTCATTTCTTCCTGAAATTTCTCGATTGTCTGATCTATTGTTTCTTCATGTCCTCCTTTAATTTGTTTGATAACTGTGTCACTGTTTCTTTGAGTTCATTGAACATCTTAGTTACTTCATATCTGAATTCTTTACAAGAGAGGTCCCTTAGGTGAGTAACACCTAATGAGTCTTCTGGACTCTTTTCATTGTCTCTTCTCCTCATGGTGGGGATTTGCACTGTTCCTTCACGTTGGTGTGGTGGTATAGAGACCGAGAGTTACACGAGATTGCTGGGTATGATTAATTTATCTGTGGCTGTGTGAGCGGCCACTGGCCCAAAATAGGCCACGCCCACTTTGCAGAGGCCACGCCCCCTACGGGTACCTGTTGTGTGTGGGGGGTACAACCTGAGGGATGGAGAGATCAGGCACAGCGTTGGGGATGAACAGGAAGAGGCTCAGGGATGGTGGGCGGCCCAGAGTCCTAGAGGATGCCTGGGGTGTGTACGCAGAGAGAGAGAGAAATCCCAGGTTTGAATAAAGTCCTGAGCGATGGAGAGAGCAGGTGCAGCATTGGGGATGAACAGGAAGAGGCTCAGGGGTGGCGGGTGGCCCAGGGTCCTAGAGGACACCTGGGGGAAGTCCCGGGTTCAAATAAAGACTGACCTGAGGGATGGAGAGATCAGGTGCGGCATTGGGGACAGGAAGAGGAAGAGGAACAGGAAGAGGCTCAGGGATGGTGGGTGGCCCAGAGGATGCCTGGGGTGCTTACAAAGCGAGAGCGAAGTCCTGGGTTCGAATTAAGACTGACCTGGGGGATCCCATATGGCCTCTTGAGCATCACCAGGGGTGATCCCTGAGCACAAGGCCAAGAGTAAGCCTTGAGAACAGCCAAGTGAGTCCTGAAGAACAAAGCAAAATAAGTTATTGATTCTCTGTTTAATTGTTGTTTTTCAGATCATTAAATGTCAAGAGAATGGTTTTCAGTCTTTTCCAAGTGGTTAAAAGAGTTTAGGCTCTTACTGAATTTTGTTGTCATCCTTTGATATGGCTGAATCTCTCTCTCTCTCTCTCTCTCTCTCTCTCTCTCTCTCTCCTGCCTCCTCCCCCATTGCTCCAAGTACTTCATTATCTGCAGGGTGGAGCTTCTGCTGCTCATGGCTCCCAGGCCACTCTCTTCCAGTCAGTGGGGTTCAGCTCTTCCCAGGGTCAGGTGGAGACCACTTGCATCTACCTGAGGTATCTGCAGTTGGGACTTCAACAGCCTCTGCAGGGTGGGTCCCTATGTCCAGGCATATATCCTGCCCATAACTTCTCTTTCTTTTTAACCACACATGGCCCCAGAGTAAACTGGTGAGTGGTGTGGCAGCTTTGACATTGTTCCTGGATGTGGTCTAACAACCCATGAGATTTGGAGCTTCAGGACACCTGAAAATATAGACAACAAAATCATTTGTGGTAAGTGCTGAAAGATGCAAATACTACAAACAAGAAAAAACATTTGTTTGAGATACAGGAAGTTTGTAAAAAGGAACATAATATTCAAAGTGAGTTTTGATTAAAACTCTGTAACTACCGTTGTAGGCATTTTTAATTTTAATTTTTAATGAATTGGGTTCTTAAAAAAATAAATAGCATTGTATTTATACCTCCTGTCATGGCTCCTGGATTAATAATGCAGAACCAGCTCAGTAAGGCACTTTCTGTCTGAGGCACCACTGGAACTGGGATGCCTCACTCTGGACCCTCTGCCACACAACAGCTCCTAGAAATCAGGAAATTAGGAAAGAGAAAAGCAGACCAAGTAGCCCCACCACCCAGACACAGTAACACTGAATGTGTCTGTCAGGATGTGGGGCAAAGTGTCAGTAGAGGCAGTGACAGAAGAATGGGAAGACTCTGTGTCAGTGTAGGATGATCAAACAAACTACATTATGTTGGCAGGAGTGACTCAAGGGAGCAAGACTCTGCCTCTCGGGCCCTTATTTTTTAGTGGGAAGCTTTGGATGTGAATATGTGACATAATTTGACTTCCTTGTGAAGGAATCTGTTAAATACAATAAAAATTTTTCTTTGTTTTAAATGAAGAAAAGAGTTTTTAAGAACTTATAACTATTTATGGAGAGCAAACAGCGTGAAAATAATCTTTTTTGATAGACTCAATACTGGTATTATAAATAAGAATCTTCAGGATCTCATGGAGGGCTTAACAGTCAAGGTGTTTGTATATACAATGCCTCTGTGGAGCTACAGTAGTAACTAAAAGAACTTACAGCTCCAAATGAGAACATCCCAGCAAAGCACCTTTCTTAGAACTGAGCCATTTGAGCTGTTAAAATTTTTTGGAAGCATCAGAGGTACCACATAAATCTTTTGAGAAGTCCATGATGAATTTGTTATGATCTATGTTAAGAAAGAACAGCTAGCAGATGCCCAGAGAGATCTGAAGTATTCAATGGCGGATGCCCAGGTCATGAAGGATGCAAAGACCTAGAAGGTGGTAGAGTCAGAGAAGAAGCATGTGTAGAGACTGGAGGCACAATTAATGAAGGCTGAAGTTCAGGCCACAGATCAAGAAGACAATAATCAAATTGCCTTGGACACTTCCAAAGTCAATTATCTGGACTCCAGAATCTCAGTGGCTTGGTGTAAGAAGAGGTGCATTTGATTGAGAACATTTACAGCAAACACCCAGTGGGGGAAGTTTGCCTAAGCTGTCAAGAGGACCAGTGAAGACTCTGAGTTCTAGCCTGGTCTGAGCGGCAGGGTTCTCAGGGAAGAAAAGGGCAGTTTGGGGAAGATGGTTAAACCATAAGCCTCACTTGCCCTCAGAGGGAGACAGGTAGCAAGTCTTAACAAACCAACATCTTTATGAAAAGAGAGATCTGGAGGTACTAGAAGAAAAACCTGAGCTATTTGCCCTATGGACAACTTATTAACTTTATACAAAGTCCAATTATATTGATACATTTATATCATTAGGGTTTTGTAATTGCTTCTATATTTTATTAGAAATGAATTTCCAAACTCACCTCTCTCCCCATTTCAGAGATTTGGAATTGAGTAGAATAAAAACCCAGTGCACCTGTTACAATAATCTCTATGAAATAGGAGAAAATTAAGAGAATTTTTTTAGGACACTACTCAAAGTTTGCTTCAAATAATTTGGGGCGTGGGAAGGTGGGAAAGACATGACACTTGTATTGAAGAGAACCATTTTTTATATTCCAGAAGTCTCTTTAATTTTAAACAAACACTTCTCATGCCATGAACTCATAGGGAATGGGCTCCAGCAGCTCAGGCTCCTTTCCATTGGTTCTTACAAAGTGTGCTTCTGTGGGTGGAGCAGGCTGGACCTTCAGTTGAACCCAATTTCCTTTCTCTTTGGCTTCCTTCAGGAAGCTGTCTCGACTTTTGCTTAATATGCTCAATGCGGACATTAATTCTCTTGGCAAGGATCTTGCTTTTGACCTGTTTGTTAACAACAATGCCAATAGCATGCTGGGTAACATTGTAGACTCTTCCAGTTTTGCCATGATAACATTTGTGGGGCATTCCTTTTTGGACAGTGCCCATTCTCTTTATGTCTACGATATCACCTTTCTTGTATATACGCATGTATGTGGCCAGAGGAACAACTCCATGTTTTCTGAAAGGTCTGGGAACATATAGTGGGTGCCCCTCTGCTTTCCCTTTGTGTTGGTCATTTTTGCGATTTACTGGACATTGGTGGTTCTGGCCGAAAGGACAGAAAATTAAGAGAATTTTTTTATGCAAAGTAAGTCATAGAAAAAAATACAGGTGTTGGATAATTCCCTTTACACACGTAAGGATGAAAAACTTTGATAGGCAGGCAAAACATAGAAAAACAAAGCAGTGAATCTAATGTCATTTTAGAATTAAGATTATGGGAGGAAGTGAAGGTAGGGAAATTTAAAATGGGAGGAAGGTGTTAAAAAAGAAAAAGTAGACATATAAAAAGGATAAAACATTAGTTGCTTTAAATAAATCTCTACTTCGGGTCATTTATATTTTAGCCTATGGAGAAAAATGATGGAACCACATGAATTTCAGAAGTAGGGTGGGAGGGAAGACTATTATAGAGAGTAGAGTGTTAAATCAATAGACACATACTACAAACAAGCCCTGTGATTCCTCCATATGCACATTAATCACACCACCTCCAGTTTCTACCGAGAGTAAAAAGAATGCCCTCCTCAAATTAACAGCCACAAGCCATATGCCTGGGCCTTATGAACTGCGCCTGCATTGACAGCACATCAGTTTAGCAGCAACAGGCAGGATTGTATTGGTTAATCAGAAATAATACCTTGCACTCTCAGGCTCTGTTATGTCTCAAGGGGGTTATAGCACTGAACTAAATGAAGGTACCACCTAATTCATCTGGTCCTCATGGTGATGCCAACACAACAGGTGGGGGTGATGCCAACTACAGGTTGGCATCATCTCCACAACACATGTCCCTGGGTCACAGAACCTCTGATCTGGCATGAGAGAAGCAGTTTTACAGGTTTTTCCTTCGGTCTTGAGCACAGTGAGACCCTTCCTCTACAGACTGAGAACCATGTAGCATCATGTCAGCTGCCAGAAATAGCAACAACAATTACACAGCAGAGACTGGGGTAGTCAAGATAGACTTATGGAACAGGAGTCCCACTGTCAACCCCATTATAATGGGGAAAGTGGTGGTGCTCTGAGTGTTGGGCTTTTGGTCAAGTCAAATATCACAACTTTGTAAATCATCATCTAATTAAAAATAAAGAAAAAATTTACCATCTCAACTCTATTACTTCTAGAAAACTCATTGCCAGGGCTACTAGTGCCCATCTACCCTGAACTTTAAACCTAAGTGTGGAACAATCTGCTCCAGTAGGTGAAGTATCAGAAGTGCCCCCAGGCTAACCCCTGAGCACTCTGGAAAGCTCGCACAGCTCCCATGAAGAGAAAACTAGAGAAGAATGAAGCTTCTATATGCTCAGAGGATGGAGGGGGGCATCCATTGGAATAACCTGCCCTAGTTCACAGAACCTCACATTTCCCACTGTCGCTCTATCTTGCCCATAACTGCTTGTTAGCTGAGTGTCCAAACATCTCTGCTGTTTTGTAACCTTCATAATTTGGTGTTCAGCTGCCAACTTACTCTCTCTGCCTTCCCCTAAAGAGCTTCTCTCTATACAGTTCTGCTGAGAGAGATGGTGCAAAGGCTGGAGATCGTTTTGCATGCACAAGGGCAGCCTCAAACTTTCTTCCCCAGAACTGCATAATGCAAGAGCAGGGGTAGGACCGGTGGCCAACCAGAACCCCTAAGGCCCAATAAGTCTCTCATCGTTGGGCCCAAGCTCTGAATGGTTAGACCTGCACTGCTAGGGAATAACCCGGGACCACTGAGCACTGCTGGGTAAGTCCCCAGGAAATACTGCCCAGGGTCTCATCCTTAGCCACAGTCTACTGTGAACAACTCTCAGGTTACAGAATCCTTCTCCAGACATGATTCCTGTCAGTCACAAGGAAATCTACTGTCTTTGCAGGCACCCACTCCTGGCACCATATTCAAATCATCAACATCGCACTTCCCACAGCTTCTTCCCTATCCAGGGTCGTGACTCAGGTGACGCCCAGTGATACTGGTGACATTTCAGTTGCTGGCCCCCTACTAACCTGGCTAGCACTCTCCAGGTGTGCCAGGCGGAGGGTCAACTAGTTTTAAACCCCACCGTTGCCCTGTATTTGGGCCTCTCCTGACAACCATGAAGAGTGGACGCCAGCACAGTATTAAAGAGGCAAAATGCACCTGCTGTGCTAATGTGAGGCTGTGAGTTTCATCCCGAGTCTTCACCAGAGCTCAAGCACGGTCCTTGCAACTGTGTTCTTTGGAGTCCAGAGCCACACAGAGTTGCCCTCCTGGGAGTTCTGTGGCCAGGAGTGTGTGAGCAACACCACAAAAGCTGTCAGGCCCCTTGGTCAGGAGTGCGATCCCAGAGCACAGCGACAGGGGCAGGTATCACAGCCAAGCCTGTGTGTGACCCTTCAGGCATGACGACCACAGCATCATAAGGAAGAAAGAAAACTGGCAAATTAAGTGTGCAAATAATTAACAAGAGCAATAGTTGTAATTTATAATAACTTGCACAGAGATTTATAATAGAATGGGCAGTGAGCAGGACAAGGTTGGAAGATCCACCAAAGTAAAGGAAAATCTGAGTGTGTATAAGGAGACCAGGAAGGAAAGTGCTCAAATCATCCTACACCAGCACAGAGTAAAAGGGGGTCAAGTGTATCAGGGTCCCCTGCAGTCTGCAAGGGTTACTGACTGCTCCGGCTTCTCTGTATTCTTGGGCAGTACCTGGAAGAAGTCCATGGAAACTTGGGTCCAGGCCAGTGGTGAGACACATCTGTGCACAGGAATTATACCCTAAACGGGAGCATCTGATGCAGTTATTCTCAGGATCCCCAAATTAATCTGACTGAGAGAAAAATGTTCATAAAGAAGGATATGACATCCCTGCTGGGAGGGACTGTAAGGGGAGGTGCAGCAGAAGAGGGTTAGGGTCTATGGCCGTGGGGGACAGTGACTTGCTGACTGAGCCGGGACTGAGACTCCTCCTGAGGCCACAGGAGCTAACAAGGGAAGGTAAGGGTAGGCATGTGTATGTCTTCAATGTCCTTCTCTTTCCTCATGGAAGTAGGAAACAAGGTGATTAGTGGGAATGGGAATGGGGGAGAAGGGAGTGGTGAGGCTGCACCCCACCTCTAGGTTCAGGGGTTCAGCATCCTGAGGAAGGACTTCAGAGGAGCCTCAATTGGGTCTTTTCAGAGCTTGGAGGTGTGCAGTCTCCTGAGTCAGTTGTGTGAACCACAAACTTAGGGTCTGGGGGGCTCAGGGGAAGCTTTAGGAGGTGGGGAGGGGTGAGAGGAGACAGAATGGGGTGAGCAGAGCTGGTTGAGGTGAGAGTGCAGGATATCTGGGGGGGTCTGGGGTGACTGAGACAAGAAGGAAAGGAGAGACTGAGGTGGCCATAGCGTCAGGTAGGTGGTGGAGTATGTATGAGAGAGGCGGTGAGGACACGAGCTGAGGCTGTCCGTGTGCCTGTCAGTGGAGAAGAGGCGATTGATGGTAACTGGGTCTCACTACCTGTTCCTGGAACTTTTCTTTTTCGATTTAGCAATTATTGATCACTTGACTTCCCGTTAATCGTTGATTTGCTCGAGTGGGCGCCAGTAACGTCTCCATTTGTCCCTATCGCGTGCTAATGTAGCCCAATGGCGTCTGTTCGCTCAAGGGAACATGAAGAGCCTCAAACCGATCGTTCATGATCTTGATGAAGAAGTCTGACCATCTGGTAGGTGGGCGGCCATGCGGTCTTTTGACGTCCTGTGGAATCCAGTCGGTAACGGGTCTAGTCCAGCGGTCGTCTTTAAATCTCATTACGTGACCAGCCCATCTGATTTTTGACACCTTGGCAAATGAGACAGCATCCCTGATTCTTGATCGTCGACGGATGTCAGAACTCCGGATTCTTTCTCATTTGAGTGAAACGTGATATTCCAAGCATAGCTCTTTCAATTCTTCTTTGGGACACCTGAATAGCGTTCTCATCTTGTTTGCGTAGGGCCCAGGTCTCTGAGGTATATGTTAATGCAGGAAGAACAGTGTAATCAAAGAGATGTGCCCGGAGCCGGAGGTTCTTCGTCCTCTTAGCTATTTCTGCGACACTCTTGAAGGCATTCCAAGCCACTCTCTTCCTCCTGTGCAGCTCGGGTGCCAGATCATTTGTCATGTTGACTTCTCGACCTAGGTACACATAGCTGTTGCATTCGGAGATGGTTGTTCCGTTGAGAGTGTCAGGAACGAGGTTGTTTCTCATAAACATTGTCTTCCTAAGATTCAGTTGTAGTCCAACCTTTCCACACTCATGGTCAAAGTCAGCCAGCATTTGTGCCGCTTGGCTGATGTTTGGTGTTATTAAAACAATGTCATCAGCAAAACGGAGGTGGTGTAGTTGCCGACCATCTATCTTCACTCCCATTCCTTCCCATTCCAGTCTTCGCATGATGTTCTCGAGGGTGGCACTGAAGAGTTTTGGTGAAATGGTATCACCCTGTCAAACCCCTCTTTTGACATCAATGGTTACTTCTTTGTAGAATGGTGAGATCCTGGTAGTGAATCTGTAATGCAGCTCACGGAGGATCTTGATGTATTGAGCTTGAATGCCCTGATTGGCTAGGGCTTCAATGACCGCTTCCGTCTCCACAGAATCAAAGACCTTCTTTAAATCAATGAACGTTAGACAGAGTGGCATCTTGAACTCCCGAGAAACCTCAATGAGCTTGGTTATCGTGTGGATATGGTCGATGGTGCTGAATCCTTTGTGGAACCCGGCTTGCTCGCATGGTTGTCCTTCATCTAGTGTTCTGCCAATCCTATTTAGGATGACTCTAGTGAACAACTTGTAGATGACAGACAATAGGCAGATTGGGCGATAGTTGCCAATGTCGTGGATGTCTCCCTTCTTGTACAGTAGTACAGTCCTGCTGGTTTTCCATTGGGACGGAACCTTGAATTCAGACAGGTAGCATGTGAAGAGCCGAGTCAGCATATTGATGAGTAACTGATGGCAGGTTCTTCAGGTGTTCAGGTCTGACCTTGTCTGGGACAGGTGCTGTTCATTTCTTTACTGACGAAATGGCGTGTCAAATTTCGGAAGGGAGAACATTGGAAAAGACATATCCATCTTGTGGAATTTGGTATGTCGGCAAGTGGACATGGCTGTCAAAGAGATTTGAGTAGAAGTCATGGATAATCTTCTCCATTGCCGTTCTGGAAGATGTGATAGATCCATCAGGACGTCGGAGGGCAGTCATCTTGGTCTTGTAGTTGGCAAAGGAGGATGCCCTGGCGTCTCCCCTGATCCTATGGGAGCAAGGGTGGGGATGCCTGCAGCAGACCAGGTTTCCCTGACATCTGTTTCAGGACACAGAGTTTAGGGATTGCAAGTGTGACCCTAGTGGGACCCCTCTTGTTTCTGCTGGGGGAGCAGAGGTCAGGTGAGATGTGCCCCTCACTTCAGACACCTCAGTGTGCATATTCACACCTTGGGGGAGCATCATGTAGATGTTAGAGGGTGTTTCCAAATAGCATGGGATTTTGAATACTTATTTTCACTTTGCCCCTGACCCCAGAAATAACAACAGACACTCCCAGCTCTGTGCTGTGATGGGTGGAGTCCAGAGCTCCTGTGTGCACAGCATATGTGCCAATCCTATGGGCCACCCCCTGCCCTCAGAAATGACTTCAAAACACTATGTAGGGCCGGAGTGATAGTAAGTACTGTGAGGAGGGCACTTGCTTCGCAAGTTACCAACCCAGGTTTCATCCCCAGCTTCCCATATGGCCCTTAGTCTGCCAGGAGTGATTCCTGAGTGCATAGCCAGGAGCACTTCCAGGTGTGGCCCCAAATCCAAAAAGAAAAAAAAGTAAAATTACTTAACAGTGATAATCATAATGCTTCCAATGATTTTGAAGAGATTCAGAAAACATTATACAAACTCGGAGTCAGACTGATATACAGGGTTTAAAGGGCTTGCAGCAGTGCTCAGGGGTTACTCCAGGCTCTGCACTCAGGAATTGCTCCTGGTGGTGCTCAGGGGACCAGATGGAATGCTAGGAGTCAAACCCTGGTTGGCTGTGTACAAATAACATGTCCCACCTACTAGCACTCTGGGTCCCCACACGTTGATTCTATTTCTAATCATGGAGTGTGTCTTTCTCACCTCACTGGAAAGACCTATTGGCACAGAAAAAGTAATGTGACTTTCAGTTTAGTTATAGACCAGAATTTTTGTGCTGTGGGTAAAATGAAATCAAAACAATCAAAACACACATTCAATAAAATGTAGGCTTGTTTTCTTTTATTCCAAGTCCATGTTCTCTCTTGAACATGAATTTCCCTCTTCTCTCTGCTTTTTTCCACTCTGGAGAAGCATTGTTCTTGAACACATGTTCCTCTCTTTCTCACCCTCACATCTCTTCTCGCTAAATTTCTTTCTTTCTTCTTTTTTTTTTTGGGTCACACCCGGCGATGCACAGGGGCTACTCCTGGCTCTGCACTCAGGAATCACTCCTGACGGTGCTCAGGGTACCATAGGGGATGCTGGGAATCGAAACCAGGTCTGCCATGTGCAAGGCAAACACCCTACCCACTGTGCTATGGCTCCAATCCCCATGTTCTCGCTAAATTTCTTTCATCTGTCACTGTCACTGTCCTCCCGTTGTTCATTGATTTACTTGAGCGGGCCCAGTAACATCTCCATTGGAGACTTTGTTGTTACTGTGTTTGGCATATCAAATACATCACGGATAGCTTGCCAGGCTCTGCCGTGTAGGTGAGATACTCTCGGTAGCTTGCCAGGCTCTCCGAGAAGGGTGGAGGAATTGAACTCGGGTCGGCCATGTTGGCTGCGTGCAAGGCAAATGCCCTACCGCTGTGCTATCGCTTCAGCCCAAATTTCTTTCAATAAAAACTATTTTGCTTTACTGAAAAATAAAAAATACTGTTGCAGTTTTGCGGTTTCCTTGCCCAAGTGTGGAGAGGGGCTGTGACTTGGGAGGCTCAGGCAGAGTGAAGAGGGAAGGTCAGACCCTGATAGAAGACAAAGCACAGCACTGTTTGGCATGCAGATCCTGGCATCTCGGATTTGCCATGTTGGGGAGGATTTCTGCCTCTGGTCAGGACTGCTCTTTGGTCCTTTTGGTAATCACAGTGCTTATGAAATTTTAGGGAATGGAGGTCCAGATGGGGCGACGTCCCCCCATCCTCTTATTCTTCTGGGAGCCTGGTAGTCCAGCCATGAATTGCCTTTGGCATCATATAAGCTGGCCTGGGAGATGGGTGACTGACTAAAGCAGAGATAAGTTCTGAGAAAGTTCACAGATGTTTGCAGTTTTTAATGGGGTTTAATTTCTTTTTTGTAAGTACCTTACATATCTTTGATATTAAACTTTTCCCAATCCTCCAATTCTGTCAGATGAGTGATGGGCAGAGTCTCCTATCCCCAAGCCTGGCTGTCCTCGCCAGAGCCCCTTGGAGGGGGGCAGGTTGAGTTTCCCTCCCTGCCTCGAGCAGAATTCCGGCAGCTGAAGACCTCCAGAACCAGCCACAGTCATGCTGAGACCACTCTCCACACGCATGAAGGTACCGGCAGAGAAACAAAGGCATGTGGGTCCCGGGGCTGAGATCTCCAAGCCTGCTCAGATCGGGGCTGAGCATCTTCCACCCAGATCCTCCATCTTCCAGTAGGCAGGGGTCACACCCACCAACTGGTCGCCTGGCGCTGTGTAATCCCATCAACAGCAAAGACCTGAGACTATAAAACCCAGCTCTCGGAAGCATTTGCGGCCGCGTGACATCTTATTATCTCATTCTTTCTTTGGACAACCTGGCAGGCTACCAAATGTAACCTGCCCACATGGCAGAATCTGGAAAACTCCCCGTGGTGTACCCAATATGCCAAATACCAGTAATAGTGATGAGTCTCATTCTCCTAACCCTGAAAGAGCCTTGAATGTGGCACTTTTTAAAATCTCAGGACTAGGACGAAGGAGACATTACTGGAGCCTGCTCGAGGCAATCAACGAACAACAGGATGATCGTGATCGTGAGTGATGGGCAAATAATTTCTCCCAGACTGGGTGTTTCTGTATTCTGGTCATCATACCCATTGAGATGCAGCTTTTTAATTTCAATGTAGTCACATTTGTTTATCTTTGCTTCCACTTGCTTGGTCAGTGACATTTCATCCTTGAAGATGCCTCAACCTTCAATGTCATGAAGAGTTCTGCCTATGTTTTCTTCTATTATAGATTCTGGTATGATATAAAGGTCTTTGATCCATCTTGGTTTGACTTTTGTGCATGGCATTAGAAAGAGGTATGAGTTCATATATATGTTTGCATATAGCTAACCAGTTTTTCAAACAACATTTGTTGAAGAGACTTTCCCTGCTCCACTTCATATTTTTGCTCCTTTATTAAAGAATAACTAATCATAAGCCTTAAGGTCTATTTTTGAATTTTCAGCTCTACTGCATTTATCTGAGTGTCTGTCTTTATTCCAATACCACAATGTTTCCACTACTACCACTTTGTACCACAGTTGAAGATGGTAAAGTGATGGCTCCCATATTCTTTATCCCAAGAAAAAAAAGCCATGGGGGGGAAGGTGTTATTTTTCCATATGAATTTCAGGAGTGTTTGATCTATTTCTTTGGAAAATTTCATGGGTATCCTTATAGGGGCTGAATCTGTATAGTGCTTTGGGGAGCATTGCCATTTTGATGATTTTAATCCTCCCAATACATGAGCAAGGGATGTGTTTCCATTTCCTAATGTTCTCTTTTATTTAGGTAGTGTTTTGTAGTTTTCTTTGACTATGCTCAATTCCCTAAGCCGATTCTTAGGTACTTGATTTTCTGAGGCACAGTTATGAATGGAATTTTTAAAAAATATCTCTCTCTTCTATTTAATTATATGCATAGATATTCATATAAGATTTATTTAGGGATCTCTGAAGCAAGGCTGATAAATGAACTTAAATGGCTGAGCCAGAGGTAGTTTATGGGCACGGCTCCCACATATCTAACTTTTGGTAGATGAATTTCTCGGGAAAGTTTCTTCTGAGTTTTTGGTGCCTGGCCTGAAGCACAGTGGAAATCTGGGAGTCTCAGGAAGCCTGAGGGCACCATCAGACTGCTTTGCACACAGTCAGCCTTGGTTCAATTCCTGGAGCCCCATATGATCCCATAAGCCCTTTCAGGAATGATACCTGAACACAGAATCAGGAGTCATTCCTAAGCACTGCTGGGTGTAGCCCCAAACCAAAACCAACAGACAAAAGTGAGTGAGGGACCAGAAAGATAGCACAGATGGTAGATCTCTTTAGTCAACCTGTGTTAAAGACCTGGCACCCTATATTGTACCCTGTGCCTGCCAAGAGTGATGCAGGGTCACCCTCAGTGCAGGGTCAGAAGTAAATCCTGAACACCACTGGGTATGACCTCAAAACAAACATACATACAAAAACATACACACATACATACAAACATACATACATACATATACATACATAGTGAGCCAGAGAGATAGTAACAAGGTTCAGGCACTTGCCCGCTGACAATTCTTCTATGGCCGGCTCCACACACAGTCCTCCAAATACCACCAGAGATCATTCCTGAGTACCAGGAATGCTTCCCAACTCCCCCATTTCCACTCCCACTCCCCAAATAAGTCCTAAGACAGTCCAAGGATAGATCAGTAATAGAGAGAATGCCTTATAGGCATAAACCTAAGAGCTGGCACTGACCACATATGCCAAATGTGATACCAGTGGCATTGCCCTTGGGAACCCCAGGAACAAGAGCAAAGTGTGTGATCTTTCACACCAAGTATGTGACCAAGTATGTGACCAGACCCAACTACATTAGCCCAGAACTCTGGATCATACCAGTCTCCACTGCCCAGATTTCTTCTGGGTCCTGCTTTCTTCCAAACTTCTTGTATCCTTTTTGGTCCCTCCTGACAGTTACCATGATGCCAGGACCACAGTATAACTCCTCTGAGACAGGCCACACTAAGCAAGAGAAATAGCAGGGAGCTGAAATCTCTTTGAGGCAGAGATGCATGTGCTAGGTCAGACTTCTCAGGTTTAATCTCAAATCCAAGCGAGCTACAAACCTGAAAATGGTCACTTCACTCATTAGCTGTAACATCCACAACTACTAGGAATCAGAGAAGGGGGAGTCCTTGAGAATGGCAGCTGAAGAGATGAGACACTGCTTGTGTTTGTGACCTTTTACTGATGCTATTAATGGAAATAGAGGACCAGGAGAAGGCCTTGCAAATAAGAGTTTGAGAGTTTGATCCTCGGGTCACCGCATACACCAAGTGTAATCCTGGTGGTCCTGCTGCTTGTACCTGGAATCTCTGTGTCTGTAAGCCCCAGAACCACAAGCAACGTCAGCCACACCACAGCCATAAGACAGTGGATAAAGGGACCAATCAAGATGGTCTCAGCGCAGCAGCAAATGCTGGAGGGACAGCAGTTCTCAGAGCTCTGAACAGCGATGGGGCCACAAAATTTCTTCATGAGTGAATGTGGGTGCTGTTGGATGTTCTGGCCCAGGAAGGGTGCCATTGAACAAAACTGCCAGTTGCCCACCAGGGAGTGCTGGCCCAAAATGGGACACATGAGGATGTTCGTGGCACAACCACTAGCTGGTGGAAGTCCCACAGCTCTCGGTGCTATAGACAACAGCAGGATTTTAATGGGTCTGAACAGGGCTCCCACTTGACACCACTGTGGGGTGCACGTGTTGAGGCCCCAGAGTCAAGGAGGCAGCGCTTCAGGTCCACACCATGGGGCCTGGCAATTCGCCACCTATGGGGCGGCCCCACCACCATTTTCTCTCCAGACCAGACCATACCACACCACCCACAGCATATTATGGAAGAAATCCTCCCTCAACACCAATTATCTGGAGACCAAAGATGGGGGGGCACATGCCCTCTGGTGGAACAGCAGCTCTCAGAGCTCTGAACAGTGGGCTACAGCCCACTCAGAGTGCCCAAGCCGTGTACTGTGCTGCCCTGGTCCTGGTCCCTGCCCGGGCCACTACTGCTGTCACTACTTGGGTCCAGCGGGCACAGAACTGCATGCAGCTCAACCTCAAGTTTCCTACCTGCTCTACTGTGGTTCTCACGTTGGCACTTCACTCTTCATTCTTAAAATGTGCAAGTGCCAGATATTGGGCACTCTGTACTCTTTTGCTTCTTCCCTCTGCCCTCACTGGGGTACCCACAAGTATCTCATGTACTCAATTTTGAATTTGTCCCACAGAAGCTGTTTGTGCATCCTCTCCACTCTCTCCACACCTCTAGTCCCATATAGAGGGGATTTGATAGCGTGAAAGGAAGTGGGGTAACATCCAAAAGGAGTCATGAGGCTTACAAACAAGGGACTCAGGGGCTGGACTGCTATTCAAGGCATTAAGGTGCTTACCTTGTGTGCAACCAAACACAATTTAATACTCAGCACCACATACGTTTTCCTGAGCATCACGAAGAGTGATCCTTGATCACATTTCAGGACCTCTTGAGAATAGAGAAGAGCTGAAAATAGAGCAAATTCCTATGTGATGGAGACTTCATTCCATTAGCATCAAGTTCAGAGTGCTTCCAGTTAGTGATCCACACACTGGATGGTGATAACCCCCAATTTTATGGTAACAGAAGCTCCTTTGCTTCTGCAGCTTACCACTTTTATCTTTTTATCAGGATACTCACCTGTACTCTATTATGCCACTAAACTAGTGGGCATAGAAGTTTCCCTGAGTTCTGTGAGTTACTCTAGAAAATTGAGCCTGAGGAGGTAATTGTAGCAACCTCAGATTTATTCCTGATTGGTTGTAAGTTGAGATAACAATCTGGACTTTAGACGGGTATCTAAGGCAGAGTGGCGGAGCTTCATAGATGGAGTCTTTTATCTCTAGCAGATGGTGTCAGGGTTGAGGCATATTGGGTAGGATACACGACCAGGTTGTGGCCTCTGGTGGGCATGTGGGTAGCATAATATGTGCCTCAACTGGGAGTGTGCCCCTACCCCCAGCAAGCATGTGGGAAAGTCCTACCAACGTCATGCTGAGCATCACAGCCAGAAACGTGCTTGCACAGACAGGCATGTGCATAGCCTCTGGTCATCACAGCGTCATTGACAACAACAATGAAGACAAGGAGAGGAAATAAACTATTTAATAAGATAAAAATAACCAAACCATTCAGTTCATAAACATAGGCCATGTATGAGCAGTGGGAAGGACATTTTGACTACATCAAACACTTGCAGCTTTTTAAAATTAATTTAATTTTTTAAAATTTTATTTCATTTAATTTTTATAAAGTAGTTCAAATAAAAATATTTTATTACATTTAATATGGAAACACCAACACCACCATCATAACACCTTCCCATCACCATATTTCAGATGTTTCTATCCCAAACCCCAATGCCTGCCCTAAAGCAGAACCAAAATAATTTATTTTGCATTAATTGTTATGAATAAATCACTGAAAATGATCCAAAAAAGTTTCATTAGAGGAAACCGTGTGAAGATTGTTGTATTTCACCCAGGGGCCATTAAGTTCTTCTCTAAGAGATTATTAACCAGTTGTTAAAGGTTGAGGTTAAAGGTTGCATATATATACACACATATATATGTAGAAGTATATTTTTACATATATATATATTTCCCTCTAAGATTGGTTGCCTTCTACTTTAAACCCCACCAAATGTGCTGTGCTACTTTTGGAATATTAGTGGTGTGAGGTAAGACATGTTGGACGGCTGCAAATGTGGAAGCAGGGTGCAGGAGAAAGTTTATGCATGGGTGAGGCTCAGCCTGAGCGAAAACACTTGCAGCATGCGGCAATTGATGCTTGTCTATTGTAGGATAACATTGGTTTGTCATTTCTGCCTTGCCACAGGGAGCTTAGGTTTATTGGGTTACTCCTGTCACAGTGCTCCCATTCCTCTTCATTTGTAAACGCTCTCTTTGTGCTTTGCTTCCCTAACTGGTCAGTCACCTTTATCTCCTAATATCTGTTAACTTGTAAATATTGCTTTTCTCTTAGTTAATTCAGAGCAATGTCCTTTTTGTATAGACACAGGAAGACAGTTAATGCTATGCTTTTGTAACTTGGGAGTTAATTGACTCCAAATAACATTCACTAATGGGCATCTATTCTGTTGATTTAAGCCTCAGTTGCCCTTATTTCTTAGCACCCCAAAAAGACCGTTCCCAACAAGTGACTGGATAGACCCAGGGCAAGTTGTGAGCTACCTTGACATGGAAACGGGTCAGGCTAAAGTGCCATAATACTTAACTATAAGTTAAGAACATGGTAATGGACAAATTCTGTCATGATCCAAAAAGTGACATCTAGAGTAGGACCCTGCTAAGGTTAGGAAAGATTTATCTGATCTGAGCACTGCAGTCTGAGATCTATAGCAAGATGTCCCCAGGAGAGCTACCTTATAAGCTTAATGTATCTCTTACTGTGTCCATACAAATTAACTAATATTAAGAAGTAGAATTAAGATGTTAATTAAGATGCTCATTAAGTGATTGGACTAAGGAAAGGAGAAAAACACGCTAAGTGGTATTTTCATATGTTCAAAATATGTGGCTTCATGTCTTGAAAATATGTGGTTATTATTGCCATGGTTTGTAAAGATTGAGAGAGACTAGAGAGAGACTAGAGAGAGAAGAGGCTGTGAGATGCAGAATAGAACGATGAGCATGAGGGACAGGAGGAGATGGGAATGAGGGACAGTAAGAGACTGAAATGGGGAACTTAGTGAGACTGGCACAGGTGCGTGGGGAGAATGGAATAAATGGCACCTGATCATCAACCAGCCTGCCAGCCCTGTTTCCTCCTTCTTGCATCTGTTGGCAGTGGCTGCAGGCCGGGGTGGGGAAAGTGGCCGGAGACCACAGAACACAGGTGGCAAGAGAGCCGCGGGGATTTCTCAGTCATTTTGTGAATACACAGTCTGTAAAGTCAAGTTAAAATTTACAACAAGAGGGGGTATGGTGCCGCCAGCAGGTCAATCTGTATCTGTGAGGCAAGTGCATCAGCAGCCTCATGGCGCCTTCAGACTTCCAGATACTCCGAAATTGCTGCTGTGCCTTTGGTCAGACCCCAAAAACTTAGGGCAAAGTTTACCAAGAAAGTAAACGGCCAAAAGTTAGGTATGTGGGAGACACACCCACAAACCACCTCGGGCTCAGCTATATAATTGGAGGCATAGCCTGTCTGGCTCCTGATCGAATTGCTTAACAGCCATGATCCCAGAGACTCAGAAACAAATCTCAAAACCAATGGCTTTTGGCAGAAATGCGTCCGGTCCCTGCAGTAGGTTTCTGTCGCTGGGCCAACCCAGGTGGGAATAGATTTTGTGCCTTGGCCTGTTCCCCTGGTGGTCCAGTGGCTGCCATCCTCCAGAGGTCACTGGACAGTCAGGATTGGGCCTGCAGTGACTAGACATGCGGGGCCTAACTGATGAGGGTGGCGTTGGCCCTTTCCTCCCAACCCCAACGAGACCCTGAGTCGCTGCCCACGAATGGCCTCTCTGGCTCCTGATCAAGCTGCTTGTCGGCCATGAACCAAGAGACTCAGAAACAAAACTCAAAACCCAGTGGCTTTCGGCAGAAATGCGTCTGGACCCCGCAGTAGGTTACCGGCGCTGGGCCACCCCAGGTGGGAAAAGGTTTAGTGCCTTGGCCTGTTCCCCCTGGCGGCCCAGTGGCTGCCATCCTCCAGAGGCCACTGGACAATCAGGTTTGGGCCCGCAGTGACGAGAAACGCAGGGCCTTACAGGATGGGGGTGGAGCCGCCCTTTCCTCCCCACCCCAACTAGACCCCAAGTTGTCACCCACGAACGGCTTCTCTGGCTCCTGATTAAGCTGCTTAATGGCCATGATCCCAGAGACTCAGAAACAAATCTCGGAACACAGTGGCTCTTGGCAGAATTGTGTCCGGACCCTGCAGTAGGTTACTGTCACCAGGCCATTCCAGGGGGGGGGAAAGGGTGCTGTCCCTCTTCCTGTTCCCCCTAGGCGGCTCAGTGGCCACCATCTGCCAGAGGCCGTTGGGCAGTGAGGTTTGGGCCCTCAGTGAAAAGACATGTCGGCCTCATGGGATGGGGGTGGAGCTGGCCCTTTCCTCCCCACCCCAACGAGACCCCAAGTTGTCGCCCACAAATGGCCTCTCTGACTCCTGATCAAGCTGTTTAATGACCATGATCCCAGAAACTCAGGAACAAATCTCAGAACCCAGCAGATTTTGGCCGAAATCCCTCCAGATTTAAGTGTTAAAATTTAGGAATTCCAAAATTGTGCAGCCACTACAGCAGCCATGCGACATCATATGTTATTCTTAATCAGCAATAGAAAACAAATTGTCTACTGTTGCCTTTTCAGCAGATCTGAGTGTTGGGGTAAAATCTTAAATAATACTGGTGGGGTCTGGTGTCAAAATATTGAATGTGATCAAAGTAGAGAGAGAGTAATATGGAAATCATCTGCCCCACAGTAGGGGGAGGGTGTGGGATGGGGGTAAACTGGGGTTTTTGATGGTGGAGAATGGGCACTGGTGAAGGGACGGGTGTTTCATTGTATGACTGAGACTTAAACCCAAAAGATTTGTAACTGCTTTCATGGTGATTCAATAAATAAAATTTTAAAAAATAAAAAAAAAGTAAGGTGGAGTTCATGCCCAATACAATCAATTAATCAGTGGCTGAATAAATAGCAGTACTCGTATATAAAATAAATAAATAAAATTTACAACAAGATATTATGTTCTCATGTGTTGGGATATGTGTATGGGTCACACAATCTCTGGGATATAGAATGCAGAAATTTAAAAAATAGGAAAACAGGGGCTGGAGCGATAGCACAGCGGGTAGGGCGTTTGCCTTGCACGCGGCCAACCCGAGTTCAATTCCCAGCATCCCATATGGTCCCCTGAGCACCGCCAGGAGTAATTACTGAGCGCAGAACCAAAAGTAACCCAGTAGATTTTGCCGGGTGTGACCCAAAAAGCAAAAAATAAAAAAATAGAAAAACACACTGGGATTGGGGATATAACATAGGAGTTAGAGGTAGCCAGAGCCAAAACACAGGGGGGACCCTTATCTTGCATGTGGCCAATCTGTATTTAACCCCCATATAGGCTGGAGTGATAGCACAGTGGGTAGGGCATTTGCCTTGCATGCAGCCGACCCCGGTTTGATTCCTCCATCTCTCTTGGAGAGCCTGGCAAGCTACCAAGAGTATCCCGCTTGCAGGGCAGAGCCTGGCAAGCTTCCTGCAGCGTTTCGATATGTCAAAAACAGTAACAAGTCTCACAATGGAGACGTTACTGGCGCCCCCTTGAGCAAATTGATGAACAATGGGAGGACAGTGCTACAGTGCTATGGTTCCCCTAGCCTGCCAGGAGTGATCTGTGAATGCAGAGCCAGGATTGTGCCCCTCTTTCCCCATAGCAACAAAGGAGCTAGAGGTGCATGTTCTGCTCTCTGGGACCGGGTTAGATCCCAGCACCTCTTGGCCCCCGTGAACCAGGGATGTAGCCTTGGAAGCACCCAAGGTAATCCCAGTAGTCTGAGGATTCTCAGGGCTCCAGAAACAGAGTTGTTGGACCCAGAATTGAGCCATCTGCTAAACTGACCTGTTATCTTTGGGAGGTGCCCCTGAGTACAGTTAGGCATCTCCCTGGCCCCTGCCCCTTAATATATAATAGCATTTGCACATCTGTTCCTCATATATTGTGGGGTTTTTTTGTCGTTGTTGTTGCTGTTATGGGGCCACACCCAGCAGTGCTCAGGGCTTACTCTAGCTCTGCACTCAGGAATCACTCATTGGTGGGCTCAGGGAACCATATGGGATGCCAGATATCAAACTTTTGTGCAAGAAAAATACCTTACTCTGTACTATCTCTCTGGACCCTGTATTATATTTTTAGAGATAATTTTAAACACCCCCTTTTTTGGCATTTTAATCTAGGTACATGGGTTTACAATAAGTTACATGGAAAGTTACTCAAACTTTCCATGCATAACATCACTCCAACCCCACACCCACCACCAGAAAGCCTGCTTCCCTTCGCCAGTGTCCCAAAGACCCCTCCTCCTTCCCCTTCACCCCAAGTAAGCTCTGTTCTATAGACAAAATCTTCAGTTCTGAGAATTTGACAGTTGTTATTCCCTTAGTATATTTATGTTTTGGGGTGGTGCTTAGGACTTACTCCTGGCTCTGCACTGAGAAATCAGTCCTGGCATTTCTTGGGGGACCATATGGGGTGCCAGGATCAAACCCAGGTAGGCCGCAGTGTGCAGGGCAAACACTCTATGCGCTGTACTATTGTTCGGACCTTGTATTTCTATTTTTTTTTAAATCTCGTATTTGGGATTTTTCTTATCTTAGTTGTAGAGGTGGTATCACCCACTGATATCACCCCAATGTGTAACAGTGAGCAGAATATGAAAGAACTACTGAGACTCCACTTTGGAAAGCCAGACTCCATTTTGTGCCTGAGGGTCTTGAGTTTACCAGATAGTAAAAAAGCATGCTAGACCCCAGGGCATGGGTATAAATGCCCAGACATCTAATCAGATAACAAGGATGATTCAAGTAAATGTAACAATATGTGTTACATAACCGCTCCTCTGTTTTGCTTCTGTCCCCTCCACTTGCTTGCTCAATTTCATGAAGATGCACCTGGCAGGGGGCACCCAGACATGCAGCATGCACCTAGGCAGGAGGGCACAGGGCTTAGGAACCTCTCCCTGAGGGAACTTGGGGTTCCAAGTCTCTTAGGCACTGCTCGAGTTCCAACCCAGGGAGCGGTCCCAACTTGCCAACCCTCAGCGCTGAATCCCTTGTATGAGTGCCTCAGCTCCGAGTCCTTGTATGTGTGTGTGTTTTGGTATGTGGATAAAACCTTGAAATATCTTTCCTGTCTCTGTGTGTCTCATCGGCTGAGCTCAGACTTGTGGCCACTTCACAAGCACATGTGTGAGTGACATCCCTCTATGGTCCAGAGCCACCTGACTGGGGGCCATGAGGTGAGGACAGTCACCTCCCCACAGCATTAGTCTATGATGTGGGATAGGCCCAGGGAGCTTCTAGACAAATTTGATGAGGGGAAATGTTCACAGACAACTCAGCAAGCTGAAACTTGCCATTCCCCCCAATTCCTCACCCTCCAATATCATCCCCCGACTTGGTATTCTCTCCCCCACATGCAGGGAGTTTACAGTGGATGGGAGCAGATACTCTCGCTCCTTGGAAGAGGAAACCCCCACTGTGCCCCATGTTCTTGCACTGGACATGACATGAGCCCTACTGTCAGGTGACCACATGCTGGACTCTGACTCAGGACATGGTGTCACAGAGGCTGGGACAGTGTGGGTGCATTTGTCTCAGAGGTGAGTGGCAGCAGTGTCCTGTTTCCAGAAGCAGCTGTGACAGCTGTCCTCACTCAGGTTCCAGTGTCCAGCATCAGGGAGTCAGGGGTGTGGGCAGTGACCTCTGTGATCTGCATTAGGGACAGTGAGTCCTGTGAGGGGATGGCCGAGAGAGGATGGTGGGTTCTGCTCCCGCGTGGCCTCTACCCTGCTCTGTGGAGTCGCCATGATGATCATGTCCACGTAGTTTACTGACATCTGCATGTGCATCCATGTCTGCTCTGAGTATGTGAGTCCTGTGTAGTACATGTATTAGTAACGTGTGTTACATGATACATAGATACATTTAAGGTCTCTCTTCTTCTTTACCAAATCTAAATTAGGGAAAATTTGGAATCCATTGCTCTAATAGGAAATCCAGCTAGGAAATAGATTCGGACATTTTCCTGCTGCTGAGTTCATACCCACTGCCTCATTCCAATGGCCAAATCCCTCAGAGAAGCAAACAGGCTCCTCCAGCACAGGAGTCTCTTGCTTTTTCTTCCCAGAAGAAACTAACTAAATGTGTAATATAAGCATCACCCACCCACAGTGCTCTCTGGTGAATGACTCAGGTGAATGACCCACATAGCTGAACCCCAGGACTGCTTTGGGATGGTTGCATACTCAGTCTCTGTCAGCATATGGGGCCTGGAGGGCAGGTGTCACTTACTGGGGTCCACCGGGGGCAGGGGCAGTGAGGCACAATCATGTGTGTTCTGGTTTACATTCTTCTTGATAAATGGGTCTGAAACCAGCAGCCTCACCTCCAACCATATTATTATTTTTTAAATTTTATTTTCATAAAGTTGTTCACAATAATTGATTATATTCAATATTTCAACATCAATCTCACCACCATTACACCTTTCCATCACCATTATTTTCAATTTTCTCACCATCATCAATGCCTGCTGCCCCAAAGGTAGATGCTAGATAATTTATTTTGTATTTCTTGTTATTAATAACATGAAATGTCTCCTGAAATTCTAAAATTTTAAAGTTAGTGTCAGAGAAATGTCTGCAGCGAGCTGCTCCATTCTGGGATTCATTTGTGATTCTCTAAATCATGGCTGTTAATGCACTTAAATGGTACCCAGAGGCAGTTTGTGGGCATGACAGCCAGGATCCCTTATGGACTGGAGATGGGAAGTAGCTGCCCGTCCTGATCCCTTGAGGCCTGGAGTTTTCAGTCACTGGTCCCGAGTACCTGGGTTTTTCATTGGGTTCTGGAGGTTTGTGGCCATGGGGCTTATAGGGGGCAGGTGGAGGGATGATGCCTGTTCTCGTCTGAAGCACCCCAGGAGAAATTGGCCTGGTGCAAGGTCTGGAGGCTTCTCTGCATCGAACTGCTTGGTTCTGAGATTCATTTCTGAGTCTCCAACCATATTAAAATCCAAACTTTTCTCCATGTCAGACTCTCTGAGATTTAAGAAACCATCCAGGTGACACTAAGCTCACTGGCATTTGTGGCTCCATATCTCTGTGCCTTCCACATGGTATCACTTCTGTGAGGTCTGGTCAGATCGCCTAGCTCTGAGGGTTCAGGATTTCATCTTTGTTTTTTATCTTTAATCATCATTCTTGGTTATACTCACACATTATCCAAGGTTTAAATATCACTGTTGGAGCCAGTTATCCCAGCCCAGATATCCCACCTGAATCTAGACTTGTCTGTCCAGGTGCAACATCACCTGCATTTCTAACAGGTCTCCACTGTCATCGTCCTATGGAGTCATTAAACCCTATGGAGTCATTGCTTTAGTAAGCTTCTTCCAGAATCTTTCATGAGCCCAATGAAAGCACCCATACTTCCACCTGTACATCCTGAAATTTGGGGTTTCTCCCTGGCTCCTGTCTCCTAACCTAGATTCCATATATTAGGAAATGCTGTAAAGTCCACCTTCAGATGCCTGGAGAATATAGTCCCTTCCATTACTTCGCCTATTCACATCTCAAAGCCCCCAACATCTCTATCCTGGAATCTGCAACAGTTTCCCAGTTTCCTGCAGCTCAATCTCCCCTCACCTGTCCATCTGCACAGCAGCCAGACTGATGACCCAAAGAAAATCGCACGAGGCTGAACTTTCATTCAAACCTGCCTGCAGCTGCCCCTTTTAGATAAAAGTCAAATCTTCCATAGTCATGGCAGTCTCATGACCTGTGGGCACCAGGACCTCACCTCAGTGACTGCTCAGCCACACAGCTGCCTCCTCTTATTCCCTGACACAGACTTGCACCTGCCCTGGTGCATTTACACTGACATTTCTTGCCTGACACCAGACACCCACACATATAATCCCTCACGTCCTTCCATATTTCCTCAAATGTCACCTTCCTGTGGAGTCACACTGACCGAGCAAGGAAAACATTCACTGTCGCAGTCCCATATACACTTGTAAGTGAATCCTATCAGAAGACTTGTCTTGGTTATTATATTTTCAGTGTAAGGCTGTCCCTTCCTACTACATCTCAAAGGCTGGTAAGTTTTGCCTTATTTTCATTCTCTGTTGTTTGACAGACCCCAAAATATCATCCACATATCTGGCACAGTGGGTAGATGATCAGTGTAGACCACTGTAGACACAATGTCTTCTTATTCATGCAACCTCAACCTACACGCTGTGCTGTACCACTACAATGTCTACTCCAAGTGGCATCAATGTCACCTCCACTTTTCTCACAAGTGCTTCTCACCCTCATTTTACCTCCTTCCCACACCGGCACCCCACAGCACACAGTACTTTCTCTCTTAGGAGAAGAGGATCTTGGGTTCACAGATCCCATTTTGAAGTCCTAAGTCCTAAGTTTGAAGGTCCTAAGTCCTAAGTTTGAAGGTAACTGAGAGTAGTTTATAATCCATGAACTCAGATCACAGACAGCACTAAGATTCCTAGAGCTTCAGGGTTTTGTAGGTGGGAGGGCTGAATTCCAACATGGCAAGTCCAAACACTCATCTCTTTATACCACAGAGACCCCTATGTGCAGGGGCCATGCAGTGCCTTGAGTGAGAGGCAAATGTCCCCTGAGGCTCAGAGATGGGGTCACACACTGAGAGAATGAGCTATGAATACGTGTACAAGAGAACAGGGAGCCTCCTTTACAGAAGCAACAATTGAACACCCAGATGGTGTTCACCCAAAGCTGAGCCTACACTGATCAACAGAGAAGCCCTTGCTACTCCCCACGAGACCCCAACCCGGAACCTGGACAGCAACAACTCCCAGCACCCCAAGACTGGCAGCCCACTTCCAGATCCGCCGTCTCCTAACACCAAAAGGAGGGGAATACTGATAGTGAACTGGTAAGTGTCTCCTCCATAATACCACCACAACATGAAGGAACAGCAAAAATTCCCACCATGAGGAGAGGATGAAGAAAAGAGTCCAGAAACCTCAACAGGGTTTACCCACAAATACGATCTCCAATAAAAAATTTAGAGATGATATGTTGAAGATATTCAGTGAATCCAAATAAACCGTAGAACAGGCATCCAGTAAATTACAGGAAGACATGAAAGAAACAGTGTAATGGACAGACAACAAAATACAGAAGATATGAGAGCAGAAATATGAAAACTACAAACAGAAGTGTCACTAATAAAGGACTTAGTAGACGAAATAAAAAACTCAGTGGGTGCCCTCAACAGTAGAATGACTACAGCCAAAGACAGAACCAGTGAGCTTGAAGATGAGCTGCAGAAAGCTTAGAGGCAACAATATTCAATGGGAAAAGAGCTAAAAATAGCTCTAGGGTGAATCAGAGACCTAGGGGATGAATTCAAGAGGAGCAATATAAGAATCATCGGAGTACCAGAAGGACAGGGAGGCAACCCCAGTGAAAAAGCCAAAGTTAAAGATATCATTGCTGAGAAGTTCCTAGAGCTGGAGAATGCAGGCATTCAGATCCAAGGAGCCCAAAGGGTGCCAACCTAAAGATACCCTAATAAAAAGACTCCAAAACATATCATAATCACATATCATAATCATGATGGATACCATGGATAGATACACAATACTGCAAGCAGTAAGGTCAAAGAAGGAAATCACATACAAAGTAGCAACCCTTACATTTACAGCAGACTTATCAGAGGAAACCTTCCAAGCCTGAATACAATGGTGGGACATAGTGAAAAAATTCAATGAAATGAATGCCTCACCAAGAATACTTTATCTGGCAAAACTCTCACTTAAATTCGAAGGAACGATACACTATTTTATGGATAAACAACAGTTCATAGACTCAAAACCAACCTTAAAAGAAGGACTAAAGGGACTACTGTAAGACAAGAAACCCCTACAAGCACAACTAACCCCGACAGACAGATGGCACAAAACCCCATGACAATAATCTCTCTTAATGTCAATGTTCTAAATGCACAAATTAAGAGACATAGAGTTGCAAAGTGGATTAAAAAATGAACCCAATATTCTGTTGCCTACAAGAAACACATTGAATGGTCAGAGCAAACACAGACTCAAAGTCAAAGGATGGAAAACAATCCTCCAAGCAAACAACTCCCTCAAAATAGCCAGAGTGGCCATACTAGTATCTGGCAACATAGGTTTCAGGTTGAAAATGATTAGAAGGAAAAACATAGGCCATTTTTTAATGATCAAGGGATATACACAGCTGGAAAAAAATCACACTCCTAAACATATATGCACCCATTAAGGGACCAGCTAAATACTTAAAGCAACTGCTAATAGATTTAAAGGAGAACATTGGTAGCAACACAATAGTATTTGGAGACTTCAACACCACCTTATCATTTATCACCTCTGGACAGATAAACAAGATTAAAATTCAGCAAGGAAACACCGACTTTGAAGGAAGAAATAGAAAAAAACAGGACTTATAGATCTATACAGGGCTTTACATAACCCCCCAAAAGAATACACATACTTTTCCAGGGCACATGGAACATTTTCCAAAATAGACCACGTGCTGGGTCACAAAACATACCTCAATAAAATCAGAGAATAGAAATTGTATCAAGTATCTTCTCAGACCACGATGTGCTGAAGATAGAAGTTAGTCACACTACAGATGCAGAGAACCAAAAAGACACTTAGAAATTAAACAACTCAATGTTGAACAATGAGTGGGTCAAGAAGGAAATCGAGGAAGAAAGCAAAAGATACCTGAAAACAAATAAGAATGAAAACACAAGCTACCAGAGTCTATGGGACACAGATAAGGCTGTGTTAAGGGGAAAATTTATAGCTCTGCAAGCATTTCTCAGAAAAGAAGAAAGGGCCTACACAAATAACTGACTTCACAGCTCAAGATTTTAGAAAAGAACCAACAAAAGCAGCCCAAACCAGGCAGAAGGAAAGAAATAGTAAAACTCAGAGCAGAAACCAATGACATGGAAACCTAAAAAAACAATCTGAAAGATCAATGAAACCAAGAGCTGGTTCTTTGAGAAAATAAACTGTGTAAACTCAAAAAAGACAGCAGTGGCTCTATCTTCTCCCTGCCGCTCACGTTCGGTAGTCCCACACGGGTTCCCCCACCCCACGGAAGTTGATGGTGATGGGTAGAGGAGGGAAGGAACGAGGGCCATGCTGGTTGGTCTTAGTTGCAGTTTATTTCAATCCTCTCTCCATCCACTCCTGTCTCTCCTCTGCCTCCCCCATGCTACTTCAATCTCCTTCTCGATCCCCCTTCATCCTCCTCCTGGCTCTGAAATCTGGATCCTTTTTCTCCTTCTCCTTATGGATTTGGATTCTGATCCCCTTATCCTCTTGCTCTGGAGTCTGGATTCTGATCCCCCAGCCCACTCTTACATTCTAGTTAAATTCCAAAGCATGAGGGGTTGTGGCTTACACATAGGTGTGGTCACAATCAATAGGGGTAAAGTTCTTTTCCTCAAGGAAAGTCACTTCTAGGACAGATACTCTCTCAGCAGGACGACCCACCCTAGAATGGAATCCCCAGGGTGTGTTTCTCCTCTATTTGTCCAACAAGCATATAAGCATTCATAATATTAATTATTTTGTATGGACACAGTAAGAAGTACATTAAGCTTACAGAATTGTTCTCCTAGGGCTATTGCAATCTCAGACTACAGTACTCAGGCCAGGTAGTCTTTCCTCTCCCTAGTAGAGTCCTAGTCTTGTCGTAACTTTTGGATCACGAATCACGAATCATGACCATCCTGTTATTCGTCGATTGCCTCAAGCAGGCCCCAGTAACGTCTCCTTCATCTTAGCCCTGAGATTATATTCAAGGCTCTTTAGGAGAATGAGACCCATCATTGTTACTGGTATTTGGCATATTGGGTACGCCACGGGGAGTTTGCCAGACTCTGCCGTGTGGGCAGGCTACGTTCGGTAGCCTGCCAGTTTGTCCAAAGTAGGAATGAGATAATAAGATGTCATACTAAGATGTTAGGAGCTGGTTTTTATAGTCTCTGAGTCTTGGCCTTTGATGGGATTACACGGCACCAGGGGGCCAGTTGGTGGGTGTGACCCCCCACCTACTGGAATTTGGAGGATCTGGGTGGAGGATGTTCGGTCCCAATCCGAGTAGGCTTGGAGATCTCAGCCCCGGAACCCACGTGGCTTTGTCCTTCTGCCAGTACCTTCATGTGTGCGGAGAGTGGTCTCAGCATGGTGGTGGCTGGTCCTGGAGGTCTTCGGCTGCCGGAGCCCTGTTCGGGGTGGGGAGGAAAGCTCAACCCAGTCTCCTGCCCCCGCGCCCGGCTGCCCTCGCCTGGGCCCCTTGGAGGGGAGCGGGTTGAGCTTTCCTCCCCGTCCCGACCAGTGCTCCAGCAGCCGAAGAACCCCAGGACCAGCCACCACCATGCTGAGACCAACTTTTGGATCATGACAGCATTTGTCCATGATCAAGAACTTAACTTATAGTTAAGAATTGTGGCACTTTAGTCTGGTCCATTTTGATGCCAGGATAGCTCACAGCTTGCCCTAGGTCCATTCAGTCCCTCATTGGGATGCTGCTTTTGGGGTGTTAGGAACTAAGGGCAACTGAGGCTTAAGTCAAGAAAGCAGATGCCTGGGAGTGAATAATATTCGAAGTCAATTAAACCTCAAGTTACAAAAGCATACTATTAACTATCTTCCTATATCTATACAAAAAGGACATTGCTTTTTTTTTTATTATTAGTGAGACACCATGAGGTACAGTTGTAGATTTACAAACTTTCGTGCTTGGGTTTCAATTATACAATGATCAAATACCCATCTCTCCACTAGTGCTCATTTCCCACCACCACGGATCCCAGTATCCCTCCCACCTCCATCTCCCCCATCCCCCCTGCCTCTGTGGCAGGGCATTCCCTCAAAAAAGGCATTGCTTTAAAGTAAACTATTCGAAAGACATAAGGAGAGGAGAAAGACAATATTTCACTTATACATATAAAATCATAAATTTCTGAGGACTCTGACCTTACAACTTAACAGATTCTTATTAGGGGAAAAGCTGATTAACTGATTGGGGAAGAGAGCATAGAGAAGTGGTTACAGATAAACGAAGAAATGGGAGTGACTCAAGAGCAGTGTGATGGGTGTAACCTGATAAACCTAAGCTCCTTGTGGCAAGGGAGAAAGGACAAAGCAATGTTACCCTACAAGAAACAAGATTGATAAGCCACTATCAAGACTCACAAAGAAAGAGAGAACCCTAATAAGCTGATCAGAAATGAAGAGGGGGACATCACAACAGAAACCAGGGAAATTCAAAGGATCATCAGAGACTACTTTGAAGTCTGTATGCCACAAAACAAAAGAACCTAGAAGAAATGGATAAATTCCTTGTTCCTATAATCTCCCAAGGCTGAACCAAGTAGATTTGAAATACCTGAACAGACCTATTACTATCAATGAAATTGAAACTGCAATCAGAAGTCTTCCCCCAAACAAAAGCCCATGTCCAGATGAATTCACTAGTGATTTCTTCCAAACATTTAAAGAGGACTTATTGCCAGTTATTCTCAAGCTTTTCCAGGAAATTGAAGAAACAAAAACTCTCCCAAATAGTTTCTATGAGGCACATATGTCTCTAATACCAAAAGCAAACAGAGACACCACAAAAAAAAGAAAATTACAGGCTGATATCCCTGATAAAGATGGATGCAAAGATCCTCAACAAAATAATAGCAAATAGAATCCAACAATTCATCATAAAGATCATACACCACGACCAAATGGGATTCATCCTGGGGATGCAAAGATGGTTTAACAATTGGAAATCAATCAATATAATCCATCATATCAAAAAAAGAAAAGATAAGAACCATATGATCATATCAATAGATGCAGAGAAAGCATTTGACAAATTTAGCACCCATTTTTGATGAAAACTCTCACCAGAATGGATATTATAGGGATTTCCCTCAATATAGTCAAAACCATCTACCACAAGTTTATGGCAAGCATTATCCTCAATTGGGGAAAATTAAGAGTCTTCACTCTAAGATCAGGGACAAGATAAGGATGCCCACTCTCACTACTTCTATTCAGTATAGTACCGGAAGTACTTGCAATAGCAGTTAGGCAAGAAAGAGATATTAAGGGCATCAGATAGGAAAGGAAGAAATCAAGCTCTCACTATTTGCAAATGATATAATACTATATTTAGAGAACTGCAAAGCCGCTATCAAGAGCTCCTAGAAACAATAGACTTGTATAGTAAAGTTTCAGGCTATAAAATCAATACCCAAAAGTCCATGTTTGTCCTATATGCAAATAATGAGAGAGAAGAAAGTGACATTAAAAAAAATAGCAATCCTTACTCCATAGCTTAGAGGCCAGCCGGGCATTCTAGGGGAAAGGGCAGCTCAGATAGAGAAGGGAGCACCAAATAAAGTGTGTTTGGAGGATCCTCCCAGGAGGGGAGATGCATGTTGAAAGTAGACTATGGACTGAACATGTTTGCCACTCAATGCCTCTTTTGCAGACCACAACACCCAAAAGGAGAGAGAGAACAAAAGGGAATGCCCTGCCACAGAGGCAGGATGGGATGGGGGGGTGGAGGTGGGAGGGATATTATCCATGGTGGTGGAAAATGGGCACTGATGGAGGGATGGGTATTTGATCATTGTATAATTGAAACCCAAGCACAAAAAATTGTAAATCTACAACTGTACCTCATGGTGTTTCACTAATAAAAAGAAAAAAAATAGCAATCCTGTTCACAGTCATGCCTCAGAAAATCAAGTACCTCGGAATTAGCTTAACTAAGGAAGTAAAGGACCTGTATAAAGAAAACTACAAAACGCTACCTCATGAAGTAAAAGAGGACATGAGAAAATGGAAAAATATCTCCTGCTCATGGATTGGGAGAATTAACATTGTCAAAATGGCAATATTCCCCAAAGCATTGCACAGATTCAATGTGATCCCTATAAGGATACCCATGACATTCTTCAAAGAAATTGATCAATCACTCTTGAAATTCATATGGAACAATAAACCCCCATAAATAGCTAAAGAAATTCTTGGGAAAAATAAGATGGGAGTCATCACCTTCCCCAACATCAAACTCTACTACAAAGTGTTAATAATTAAAACAGCATGATATTGGAACAAAGGCAGAGCCACAGACCAATGGAACAGGGTGGAATATCCTTACACACACCCCCAAATATATGATCATCTAATCTTTGAAAAAGATGCAAGAAATGTAAAGTGTAGTAAGGAAAATCTCTTTAACAAATAGTGCTGGCAAAATTAGACAGCTGCATGCAAAAAAAAAAAAAATGGACTCAGACATCTGCCTAACATCAGGCACAAAAGTCAGATCAAAATGGATTAAAGACATTAACATCAGACCAGAATCCATAAGGTACATTGAAGACAAGGTTGGCAAAACCCTCCATGACAACGCAGCTAAAGTCATCTTCAAAGATGACATGCCACTGACCAAGCAAATGGAAACAGATAAACAAATGGGACTAACTTAAACTAAGAAGCTTCTGTACCTCAAAAGAAACAGTGACCAGAATACAAAGACAGTCTACAAAATGGGACAGGATATTTATCCAACAACCCCTCCAATAAAGGGTTAATATCAAAGATATGCAAGGCACTGGTTGAACTCTGCAAGAAGAAAACATCTAATCCCATCAGAAAATGGGGTGATGAAATAAACAAAAACTTTCTCAAAGAAGAAATCTGAATAGCCAAAAGGCACATGAAAAAATACTCTTCATCACTAGTCATCAGGGAGATGCAGATCAAAACAACAATTAGATATCATCTCACACCACAGAGATTGGCTTACATCCAAAAGAAGAAAAGCAACCAGTGGATATGGGGAGAAGTTGACTCTCCTTCACTGCTGGTGGGAATGCCCTCTGGTTCAGCTATTTTATTTATTTATTTATTTATTTATTTATTTAGCTTTTTGGGTCACACCCAGCGATTTACAGTGGTTACTCCTGGCTTTGCACTCAGAAATTTCTCCTGGTGATGCTTGGTGGACCATATGGAATGCTGGGGATTGAACCCGGGTCGGCTGTGTGCAATTCAAATGCCCAACCCTCTGTACTATATCTCTTAGGCTCTGGTTCAGCTCTTTTGGAAAACAGTATAGGTGTTTCTCAAAAAATTAGAAATTGAGCTCCCATTTGACCCAGCAATACCACTTCTAGGAATTTATCCTGGAGATGCAAAAAAGTATAGTAAAAATGACACCTGTACTTGTATGTTTATTGCAGCACTGTTTACAATAGCCAAAATCTGGAAAAAACCCGAGTGCCCGAGAACAGATGACTAGCTAAACAGACTCTGGTACATCTACACAATGGAATACTATGCAGCTATTAGAAAAGATGAAGTCATGAAATTTGCATATAAGTTGATTGATATGGAGAGTATCATGCTAAGTGAAGTGAGTCAGAAAAAGAGGGACTGACATAGAAGGACTACACTCATTTGTGGAATATTAAGTAACATAATAGGAAACTAACACCCAAGGATAGTAGAGATAAGGACTAGGAAGATTGCTCCATGACTTAAAAGCTGGCCCCACATTGCTGGGGGAAAAGGCAGCTGACATAGAGAAGGGACCATCAAATAAAGGATGCTTGGAGGGCTCGCTCAGAATGGGAGATGTGTGCTGAAACTGTAGACTATAGATCAAACATGATGGCCACTTAATACCTGTATTGCAAACCATAACACCCAAAAGGAGAGAGAGAATAAAAGAAAATGTGTCTGCCACAGAGATGGGGAGGGGGAATGGAGGTGGGTGGGAGGGATACTGGGAACATTGTTGGTGGGCAATGGGCACTAGTGGAGGGATGGATACTCGATTATTATATGACTGAAATGTAAGCACGAAAGTTTGTAAGTCTGTAACTACACCTCACGATGATTCATTAAAAAATAAAAATTAAAAAAAATTAATGATGAAGAAAAACGAAAAAGCCCTGGCTGCCCACAGTCCTGGAACAGGATGAGTCCAGATGTTACCTGAGTCTCTGTGAGCAAGGGCCTGTGAGACGAGGTGCTACTGAGGAAGCAGGACAAGGAGCAGGAGAAGTGACCCAGAGAGATGAGTGACCCCTTCAAAGTCCACAATAACTGAGACAGAGACAGACTGGCTACACCTCTGTCCCCTCCCTTTCCCTCACAGCTTCTCCCATCACATCAGGGACAGACTCAAATCAAAACAGAAAACACATGGAAGGTCTCAGATTTCCATTTGTTCCTTCTCAAATTTCAGGGATTTCCTTTATTAACAACTCAATCCCACAAAATGGGAATTAGAAAAATTGCAATTCAGATGCTGAATTTAGTAAAGGAGAAACATCATTTAGGAAAACAAGAAGCTAACACAGATGAAGACAACTAACCCCTATCTCTTCTGGCACAGTCCAGAGCATCAGGAAAGAGAATGCAGGTCAATGTGTGGAGGGCCTGGTGGGCAGGTGTAGGATAACATTGGTTTATCCTTTCAGCCTTGCTGTAGGGAGTTTAGGATTATGGAGTTACTCCCATCACAGCGCTCTCATTCCTCTGTGTTTACTTGTAACCTCTTTCTTTGTGCTCTGTTGACTTGTAAATATTGTTTTTCTCTTCTCCTTAAGTCCTTTGCATAGTTAATTCAGAGCAATGTCCTTTTGGTATGGACACAAGAAGACAGTTAATGCTATGCTTTGGAACTTGGGAGTTAATTGACTCTGAATGATATTTACCTCCTGGACATCTGTTCTCTCAACCTACGCCTCAATTGCCCTTACTTCCTAGCACCCCCAAAGCAAGGTTACAACAAGGGACTGGATGAACTCAGGGCAAGCGGTCAGCTATGTGCTACCCTGGCATTGAAATGGGCCTTGCCAAAGCCCCATAATGCTTAACTATAAGTTAAGAGCTTGGTCATGACAAATTCTGTCACAATCCAAAAAGCAATAACTGGATTCGGACCTTGCTAGGGTTAGGAAAGATTAATTTGGCCTGAGCATGGATGTCTGAGTCTGTGGTGAGATATCCCCCGGAAAGTCACCCTACAAGCTCAATGTATCTCTTACTGTGTCTTAATATTAGTTATTTTGTATAACTAATGTCTTAATATTAGTTATGCAAAATAACTAATATTAAGATGTTTCTTAATATTAGTTATGCAAAATAACTAATATTAAGATGTTAATTAAGTTATTGGACTACGAAGAGCAGGAATACCCCTAAGTGGTATTTTGCCCTTGAGCAGAAGAAAGGCTTTTGGTATGTTGATTTTGCTGCCAGACTAAGTGTGGTGTCTGCCCTCAATGCTTGGCAGTTGGAAAAAGAAGGGGAATTGGAGAGAAGATAGAGAGCAGGGCAGCAAGATGGAGAGCAGAGAGACTAGCAAGGGGGACACAGAGAGAAGAATGTAAGGAAAGAATACAGGGACAGGCACATGGAGAGATGAGAGACACGGCTGTGAGAGGGAGCGCGAAGAGATGAGCAGGAGAGACAGGAGGAGACGGGAATGAGGGGCAGCATGAGACTAGAATGAGGAGCTTAGTGAGACTGGAACAGGCACGTGGGGATAATGGAATAAATGGCAACTGATCAATCAACCAGCTTCACCTTGCTTCCTCCTTCGTCCACCCATGGCATGGGCTGCCCAAGTCTGGTGAGCGGCCCGAGACCAACTAACCTGAGTACCGAGAGGGAGAGCCGTCAGGGTTCTCCCTAGCTGCCTGGAGATTATACAGGCAGGGATGGGTCAATCTCCTTCCTCACAGTATGTGACAAGACAAAATTCACGCTCAGGTCCCAGGGCTCAAAGAGAATCAGCAGTTCTTGACTCAACACTGGGATGTGAGAAAATCCAGCGGGGCAGCTGTCTCACACTGTGAGAGAAAAGAATGAAGAGACTCAGGTGAGTCACTAAAGTGGTGACACCCTGAACAAACTCCCAGCATCCCTCTCAAAGAACCCCCGAACCCAGTCCTGTCCCCTCTGCCCAATCCAGCCCACAACAGCCTCCAGAGTCTTACCTCTAGGGTTCCTGAGAGACTCGTCAGAGCCCTGGGAACTGTCGCTGTTTGTGGAGGAACAAACGGGACAAGGTCAGAGTCCCAAGGGATGGGACTAGAGGAGGAACTAGTGGTGCGGGAGCTCCCCATGAGCTCAGGTCAATGTCCCCAGGATTCCAGGGTCCCAGCCCTGCCCACACTTACTTGCAGCCTGAGTGTACTTTCCTCCTTTCTCACCTGCAGGAAGGAAACATTCCAGGAAAGGTCAGGGAGAGCACTGGGTCCTGAGGCCACAGAGCAGCTCACTAGGCCTGGACCCCTCTGAAGACTGAGGGAAACATGCAGAAAGGAGATGCTCCTGAACTGACCAGCCTCTCCTGGTGGTCTGTGCTCAGCAGGGACAGTCCCCATGACCTGTGACCCTGGAACTGGGTTCATCGCCAGCTTATGGAGGTGAAAGTATTTTTCATGAGCAAACCTGAGAGCGGCACACACAGGGGGAGTGTGAGCAACAGCACAGGGGTGGGTGGTGCTCCCACTAATGAGACAGGAGAACTAATACGGGGGTGGGTGAGACCCCCAGAGTGGGACAAGACTCAAGCTTGCCATGTTGGACAAATTGCCCTTGCCCCCATCTTACCTGAGTGCTTCTTCCTGCAGATCCAAACTCCCACCACAGCTCCAATGACCACAGCCCCAAGGAGAACCAGGCCAACTATGATGCCCACAGTGAGGATAGTGGACTGAGAAGGGGGCTCTGGGAAAGAAAGAAGGAGACCTGACCTGACCCCCAGCCTCAGCCTGACCGTAAATAGTTCCCCAGAGGGGCCAATCTTGATTCCTCTGAGAACAGGCTGTGTCCCATCCCCCTTCTTACCCCATCTCAGGGTGACAGGCTCTGGCAGCCCCTGGTGCTGCACACGGCACGTGTATCTCTGCTCCTCTCCAGAAGGTACCACCACAGCTGCCCACTTCTGGAAGGTTCCATCCCCTGAAGGCCTGGTCTCCACTAGCTCTGTGTCCTGGGTCAGGTCCTCCCCATCATGCTGCCAGGTCAGGGTGATCTCGGCAGGGTAGAAGTCCAGGGCCCAGCACCTCAGGGTGACCTCATGGTCAGAGAAGGGGTGGTGGGATATGTGTCTTCTGGGGGCTTCTGAGGAGGAAAAATGAGAAAATTCACACTTTGGGTCACTTCCATTATGAGGATGAACAGGATAATTAGTTTGGAACAGGAGGCAAACATCCAGACACAAGCCTGCCTGAGGAAACTGGATAAAATTCTATTTCTTGGAAAGGTCTAGAATAGGGTTTGGATAGGATCTTAGGGGTCTCAGGAGACCCTGACTCTGGTCTTGTCCTGGGTGAAGGGTGAGTGACTGAGAGAAGCAGGAGTCAAAGCTAAGATAGGAGAAAGCTCAGAGATGGCTGCGGGGTCCCAGGGAACCCACATTCGTTATTTCAGAGAAGGTCCTCCCTCCTCCAGGGACACTGGGGTCTTTCAAGGTCCTGTGGACACAGGGTGGGCTTGAGTTCGAGTCTCTCTGGTACAGAACATGGAAACTAGGCAGGTCAGTCTCTCTCCTGACTGAAGAAGGGGCGCTGTTCTGACATTGAACCCCACTGTCTTCCCCCTTGTGGGGAGTCGGCCCTCACAGGGGAGGTCAGGGGTCCTCACCATATGGTGACCCAGTACCTGCTCGCAGCAGCGTCTCGTTTCCTTTCTCCAGGTAACTGAGGAGCCAAGGTATGCACTCCCCCGCCAGGTAGTTCCTCTGGTACTCAGCCTCACCCGCCTGCTCCCACATGCGCTGGGTGATCCAAGCCTGTGTGCTCGCCGCCGTCCAGGAGCGCAGATCCTCGTTCAGGGCGATGTAGTCGGCCCCGTCGTAGGCGGATTGGTAGTACCCGCGTCCGAGGCGCCCGTCGGATCCCATGTCGCAGCCTTGCATCCACTGAAGGGTGTGAGAATCTGACCCGCCCCGCACAGATTAATCCGGAATTAAACGAAACCGGGGCCCAGTCCCTGACGCGCCAAGTGTCGGGGGGGGGGGGGGGGGCGGTCCCTAAGCCTCGAGAATGCTCGGACCCTCGTCGGGGCGACCCCGCCCGTCCCTGTATTGTCTCATCCTTGCCCTCACCCGCCTCGCTTTGGTTGTACAAGCCGCGCAGGTTGCTCAGGCTCACTCGGGAATCCAGTGCGTTGCTCTTGCAGATCCGCGTCACCTCTTCCCAGTACTCGGGGTCCTCCCGTTCCACCCACAGTCCCCGCGGCTCGGCCCTCTGACTAGCCGAGTCGCTGTCGAAACGCAGAAACTGCATGTCGTTCACGTAGCCGACGACGATGAAGCGGGCTTCCCCGCAGCCGGGCCGGGACACGGTGGTGTAGACATACCTCAGGGAGTGGGGGACTGGGAGAGGGGAAGGAGTGAGATTCGGCCCGCCCCTCCGCCCAGCGAGCCCCGGGTCGTGGTGTTGGGTGGAAGGGGAGGGGGAAGACGAGAAGGGTGGGGACCGAGAAGGGCGAGACGTAGGGGCGCTGGAGGAGTTGAAGGTTGCGGGTGACAAGGAGAAAATTGAGGGGGGGGGGGCAATACGGGCAAGAAACTGGAGAAACTCCTTCTCGGGGGTCCTGCACATTAATGCCTGGCAGTCCCCACCCTTCTCCTCTCAAAGAACTTCCTTCCCTATTCCGCACTCACCCGCCCGGTTTTGGGTTAGGACCAGGACCCCCGAGAGCAGCAGCAGGAGGGGACGCAGCTCCCACATACTGAGAGAATTGGGCCGGTACTGACTCTCTTGCGACTTCATCAGTTTATAACCTGGAGCCGCGCGGACGTGGATTGGCTGATCTAGACAGCGACACCCAATGGGAGTGAGGAATGGGGACGCTTCACGAGTATCCGGGCAGAAGGCGCTGACAGGTTGCAGAGAGAGAAGTGAAAATTCTGGGGAGACCAGGAATCCCCAGGCTTAATCTCCCGCCCCCAACACCACCCTGGGAGCCACACCTGGTCCCTGGGACTTCACCCTCTCACCTGCACCCTTATCTGATCTTTGTCACACTGTCTTTCCTGTCCAGGGCTGAAAATGACTCAGCAATTTCAAACGATCTTTAAAAAATCATCCAAACTTACAAGAGATTTTACAATATATACAGGATCATTTGTAATAGTTTATAAGATACTTTACAATAGTTTTCAATAAGTTTGCCACTTATAACCTTACAAGGCTAGAGCAATAGTACAGTAGGCAGTGCTGCATAAGGATGACCCAGATTTGATCCAGGGATCCTATATGTTTCCTGAGCACCACAAGGAGTAATCCCTGAGAGCAGAGCTGGAGTAAACCCAGAGCACATTCATGTGTGATCCCCAAACAAAAACAACAAACAAAACAAAACAAACAAAAAGGAAACCAAACTTAAACAAACACTTAACAAAAGATAGTGAAAACTGAACAGGGACTTACGGGATGCCTTAGCTGAAAGGACTCGAGTCAGGCTTTGTATGTGGGAAATTCAGGTTCATCCAGACACTGCTTCATCCCTATAACACCTTTAGTAGTGTTCACCTAGACACTGCTCATCCCTGTAACACCCCAGCCCCCATGCACAAAGCCTGGGACTAGTTTCTGATCACAGCAGAGATTGGTACCCCCCAGCACCCCAATTCACAGTCATGAAGGAAGAGAAGGATTGGAATCAGTTTCCACCTAGGTTCTGAGACATGGAGGGAAGGTCTGTGTTTCCTTAGTAACAGTTACTGTAACTCACATCTGCAGCTACTTCCTTGCACTTTCCTCTAGTCTGTTCCATGCTCTCTCCTGCTGTCCATGTGGGTCTGTAAGCTCAGCAGAGTTCAGACCTGCTCCCCCACAGACCTGCTCCCCCCATTTCCCAGGCAGTTCACTCTCTCACTTCCTGTGGGCTGTCCCATTTCTTCCTCCCTATGCCAACCAGTCCAGTCCCACCCTATCCCCACACTCAGGGGATGAGTTTATTTCATTTGTTTGTTTGCTTTTGGGTGAAATCTAGCCATTCTCGGTTCTTAGGCCTGGCGCTATGCTTAGGAATCACTTCCCTAAGCACAGGGCAAGGCTCTAGGGAACAAATTGGGTGTGGGAGATAGAAATGTGTCAGCTACATGCAAGCCCTCATGATGTCGGTAGATCCCAGGGGTGGCTCACGTGGGTCAGGAGGAGAGAAAGACTGTCACCTTCTCCCACTCTGCCTCTTCCACCCATGACTCTCTGGGAAGACTAGGACTGGTAAAGTCTGTGACGAGCCCCTGCTCAGCATGGGCCTGAGATCCACCAGCCCCACAAGGTGACCGTCAGGCCACACCTGAAGTCCGCTTGGTCTGCCAGGCACAGGAGTTTATCTCCACCACATGATTTCTCAGGGAGCCCTGGACTCAGGCTGGAGCGGGAATTTGCTCTTTGCAGGAAAGGAGGAACCAGTCCCAGGGTCTTACTGAGGATTTTCAGGGTACTTGTCTTGCAGAAAAGAATTTCAGGAATGACAAGCAGTGAAGTAAAATCTATTTTATTTGGAGGGTTTTTGAAGGTGTAGATAGGGAGAGAGAGAGAGAGAGAGCGAGAGAGCGAGAGAGAGAGAGAGAGAGAGAGAGACAGAGACACACACACACAGAGAGAGAGAGAGAGAGAGAGAGAGTAACGTGTTCAAGAGAGAACTCGGGTTTCTCCAGGGTGGAGAGAGCCTTGAATGGGCTTTTGGATTGGATTTTATAGGCTCTTCTCAGGTTGTCTTGGTCCAGACCAAAGGCTGGGCTGAATCACTAAAGTTAATCAGAATAAATGATGCATCTGAGGCTATTTGAGGAATTTCCTTCCTGAGGAGGGGTCAAATTTCCTCAGGGTCTGCTGAAGGTCTTATATCAGGTCTTACTCTCCATATCCACAGGGTGGATCAATCTTAAAACTTTCCTTCCATAGGAGAGCCTGCTCCAGATGGGAGATGCGGGCTGAAAGTGGACTATAGACGGAACATTATGGCCACTTAATATATCTATTGCAAAGCAGAAGACACAAAGAGAAAGAGAGAGAGAGAGAGAGAAGAGAGAGAGAGAGAGAGAGAGAGAGAGAGAGAGAGAGAGAGAGAATGCCCTGCCACAGAGGCCTGGTAGGGTGGAGGGGATAGGGTGGGGGTAGAGGGAGGGATGCTGCGACCATTGGTGGTGGAAAATGGGCACTGTATGACCGAAATGCAAGCATGAAAGTTTGTAAGTTTGTAACTGTATCTCACAGTGATTCACTAATAAAAAAAAAAAACTTTCCTTTTAGAAATTTTGTTGACCTCAGATTCATTGCCAAGGGCCTTTCCCTGTCTACCTGCCTATATAACTCCCACTGTACCATCTCTCCAGCCCAATGCCTGGCATATTTGAGATCCCAAGAGAAATTAATCTAAAATTAATCATGGGGACCCCAGCTATAGTGGCTGAATCTGATATCTCATTTCAGAGGGTCTCTGCAGGGTAAAATGGGTATTAAGTAGAAAGCAATCTGGCCTCTGGGGGAAAGAAAGAGCACATCCCAGGCCAGAACAGGTGGATTTCACATACGTTGATCAGATCAAAACTGGGGCCAAGTGGAGATTGGAGAGAGAAAGGGAAGAGACAAATAAATGGTCAATGCATCAGAAGAAGAAAACAGTGAGGGTTAGGTAAGGGAGAGTTCCCTACTGAGGAAGCTGAATTAGGACTGTCTTTCTGACCCAGGGCCACATAAGAACTCTGCTTCTCTGCTTGCTCTACTTTGCATGGGTGGGCCTGTGGTCTGAGTCAGGATGAGATGCTGGCCTGGAGGAGAACATCCATGGGGCGAAGAGGCCTTCAGAGCAGTCCTGGGCTCAGGCTCGGGAGCCGGGTGGAAATGGAGGAAAGGAAACCTCTGGGGCCTTGTGCTGTGTCTGAGGTTCCAAAATGTACCCAGAACCTCTTTCTCTAGCCCGCGATGATAAACCTAGAGACTACAAGGTAATTTTCCTTCCAATATCTGTTTCTTTTCTTTTTTTTCTTTTTCTTTTTGGGTCACACTCAGCAATGCACAGGGGTTACTCCTGGCTCTGCACTCAGGAATTGCTCCTGGCGGTGCTAAGGGGACCACATGGGATGCTGGGAATCGAACCCAGGTTGGTCGCATGCAAGGCAAATGCCCTACCCACTGTGCTATTGCTCCAGCTCCCCTGTTCCCTTTTTTAGGAAACATTTTCATCTTTTATCACTACCACAGTTCTATAGCTATTAAGTCCATGTCAGGGCAGTATCACGAATCTCCTCACTTTATTTGGATGCTATTGTTTTCTTTTCTCTCCTAGGATCCCACTCCAGAATCATTAACACTGAGTGAGGTCCCAGTCATATCTCCCTAAGACACCTCTGACTGAGTCAGGTCTTGTACTCACCTTGTCTTGGATGACGTGGCGTTGTAAGGAGGCTGCTCTGCTCTACATTGAAGAAAGACCCTAAGTTTGGGTGCGGTGGCCAGCTGGGCTACTGGTGTGGGAAGCCCACAGACACACTCTGTCATTTTCATCTGGGACTATATATATATATATATATATATATATATATATATATATATATATATATCAACCACAAGTGTGTGTGGCAGAGGGTAGGTAAGATATAGAAGTAACCAGTATGACAATAATAGCTGAAAATAGTCACATTAAATAAGAACTGAGTGTTAAAAAAAAATAAAGGGACATTCCTGATAACCTTTCAGTGTCTGTATTGCAAACCCCAGTAACGAAAAGAAGAGACACACACAATGAGAGAGAGAGAGAGAGACAGACAGACAGACAGACAGACAGACAGAGAGACAGAAAGAGAGAGAATAATAGCACCTGCCATAGAGGTAGTCTGGGGATGGGGGGTAGTGATGGGAGAGAAACTAGGGATACTGGTGTTGGTCAACACCCATCCCTCTGGTGGAGGGATGGGTGCTGGAACACTGTATGTTGGAAACATAATCATGAACAGCTTTGTAAGGGTCTATATCACAGTGATTCAATTAAATAAATAAATTAATAAATAAAAATCTATATGATTGTAACCCAATCATAAACAACTTTGTAATGGTGTTTCTTAAAATGTGTTTTAATGTTTCACTGTATCACTGTCACGGTCATCCCATTGTTCATCAATTTGCTTGAGTGGGCACCAGTAACGTCTCCATTTGTCCCTGTCACGTGCTAGTGTAGCCTGATATTGGGGGCTCTTTCAGGGTCAGGGGAATGAGGACTATCATTGTTACTCTTTTTGGCATATTGAGTACACCACAGGTAGCTTGCCAGGCTCTGCTGTGAAGGCGGGATAGTCTCAGTAGCTTGCCCGGATCTCCGAGAGGGATGGAGGCTTTTGGGGCAGCCTCTAATCACCTGTTTACAGGTGTTCCCAGTCATGCATACATGCGGACAGGATATTTCTGGTAGCCTGCCGGGTTCTCTGACAGCGAGAACTAGACAATAAGAGGTCTTTTCTTCTGGAAGCTTGGTTTTATAGTCTCTGGATCTTGGTCATTGGTGGGATTACACGGCAGTTGGTGGGTGTAACTGTCTAGTTACTGGAAGATGGGGGATCTGGGTGGAGGAGGCCCAGTCCTGATCCAAGCAGGTTTGGAGATCTCAGCCCCAGGTCCCGCACACCTGTGTTCTTCTGCCAGTTCCTTCATGCATGAGGCTCATCTGAGCATGTGGAAAGTGGTCTTAGCATGGCTGTGGCTAGATTCCAGAGGTCTTCAGTATGTTTAAGTAATTAAAAATAATTAAAAAAACAAAACATAAAAAAAGACATGATTTCCAAAGTCCAAAGGATGAAATAAATTTAGAGGGAAAATAAATAATACAAAAAATTAAAAAACAGAGACACACAAACGAATCTCGGACCTGAACAACTTGTGGCAGAGATGGCCCGGGGCTTTACAATAGACCTTCTCTGCTGGACTGCTCCACACAGGGCCAGGTGTTGTCCCTCCACCTGCCCTTTAGGAGCCCTGATGGCTGCCATTTTCTAGAAGCCATCGAGAAGCTCCAGGTACGAGTCGTGGTGATGGCAAATCCCACATCTCTCAGGACAGGAGAAGAGTGGGCACTCTTCCTTCCCCCAGGCCAGATGAGACGACGAGATGACGCCACATCCACCCACCGTGTACTTAACCTCCCACTGTCTACATAAGCTTTGGATCACTGCCACAATCCAAAGACACACAAACGAATCTCGGAACTGAGCAACTTGCAGCAGCTATTTCTTCAGACCCTAATTATTATAACCTTAGAATTCCTAGAGCACACGGCCACATGACATTATATTATATCCATAACAAGCAATACAAAACACATTGTCTAGCACTGCATCTTGGACAGGTATGAAGAGCAGTAGGACTGGTCTGGAAATATCGAAGGCAACTAAAATAGAGAAAGAATATCTTGCAAATTGTCTGTCACACAGGCAGGGGGAGGTGTGGAATGGGGGGAGGGCGGATACTGAGGATTTTGGTGGTGAAAAACGTGCACTGGTGTTTGATGACCATCTGATCAAAGTTCAAACATGAAATTTTTGTTACTGTACCTCTCAGTGAATTAATAAAAATTAAAAAATTAAATTTAAAAAAGGCTAATATAAAAAATATATTCTTTAAAGAACAAACAAAATTGGCAAGCCTTTAGCTAGACTCAAAATAGAAAAAAGAGGGACCAGATAGTACAGTGTGTAAGGTACTTGCCCTGCACATCACCAATCTGGGTTTAATCTCTAGCATCCCATATGGTCCCCCAAATATTTCCAGGAGTAATTCCTGAGTACAGAACCAGGAGTAACTCCTTAGCATTAGCAGGTATGGTACAAACACAATCAAAAAGAAAAAATTTGGGCTGGTGAGATAGCTCAGTGGATATAATTCAAAGATAACATGTAAGCAGGAGGCCCCGATTCAATCTTGAGCACCTTCTAATTCCCCTACAAAAATAATAAAGTAATATATTTAAAAAATTTTTATTAGTGAAACACCATGAGGTACAGTTGTAGACTTACAAATTTTTGTGCTTGGGTTTCAGTTATACAATGATCGAGTACCCATCCCTCCACCAGTGACCATTCTCCACCACCAATGATCCCGTATCCCTCCCACCCCCCACCCCTTCCATCCCACCCTGTCTCTGTGGCAGGGCATTCCCTTTTGTTCTCTCTCTCCTTTTGGGTGCTGTGGTTTGCATTGAGTGGCAATCATGGTCGGTCTAGAGTCTACTTTCAGCATGCATCTCCAATCCCCCCCCATCCCTTCCATCCCACCCTGTCTCTGTGGCAGGGCATTCCCTTTTGTTCTCTCTCTCCTTTTGGGTGCTGTGATTTGCAAAAGAGGCATTGAGTGGCAATCATGTCCAGTCTAGGGTCTACTTTCAGCATGCATCTCCAATCCTGGGAGGATCCTCCCAACACCCTTTATTTGGTGCTCCCTTCTCTATCTGAGCTGCCTTTTCCCCTAGCACGTGCAGCTGGTCTCCAAGCCATGGAATGAACCTCCTGGTACTTATCTCAGTTATTTTTGGGTGTTAGTCTCCTATTTTGTTACTTTATGTTCCCCAGATGAATGCAATCTTTCTATGTATGTCCCTCTCTTTCTAACTCATTTCGCTTAGCATGATATTTTCCATGTAGTACCACTTGTATGTAAATTTCATGACTTCATCTTTTCTAACAGCTGCGTAGTACTCCATTGTGTAGATGTACCAAAATTTCTTTAACCAGTCATGTGTTCTTGGAACTCAGGGTTTTTTTCAGATTCTGGCTATTATAAACAGTGCTGCAATAAACAAATAAGTGCAGATGTCACTTCGACTATACTTTTTTGCCTCTCCTGGGTATATTCCCAGAAGTGGTATTGCTTGGTCAAATTGGAGATCAATTTCTAATTTTTTGAGAATCGTCCATACTGTTTTCCAAAAGGGCCGAACCAGTCGGCATTCCCACCAGCAGTGAAGGAGAGTCCCTTTCTGGCCACATCCACACCAACATCGGTTTCTTTTGTTCTATTGGATGTGGGCTAGTCTCTGTGGTGTGAGATGATATCTCATTGTTGTTTTGATCTGCATCTCCCTGATGATTAATGATGTAGAGAATTTTCTCATGTGCCTTTTTGCCATTTGGATTTCTTCTTTGAGAAAGTTTCTGTTCATTTCTCACCCCATTTTTTTATGGGGCTGGATGTTTTCTTCTTGTTGAGTTCAATCAGTACTTTGTATATCCTTGATATCAACCCCTTGTCAGATGTGTATTGACTGAGTATCCTTTCCCATTCTGTCGACTGTCTTTGTATTTTGTTCACTGTTTCTTTTGAGGTGCAGAAGCTTCTTAGTTTAAGATAGTCCCATTTGTCTATCTCTGTTTTCACTTGCTTGGTCAGTGGCATGACATCTTTGAAGATACTGTTAGCTTCAATGTCATGGAGGGTTTTGCCAACTTTGTCTTCAATGTACCTTATGGATTCCGGTCTGATGTTGAAGTCTTTAATCCATTTTGATCTGACTTTTGTACATGGTGTTAGGCAGAGATCTGAGCCCATTTTTTTTTGCATGTAGCTGTCCAGTTTTGCCAGCACAATTTGTTAAAGAGGCTTTCCTTGCTTGTCCTTAACGTCCTACCGAGGTCACGAGTTGCCCCCCACTAGCAGCTCTCTGTCAAGGCCATGGGTCCAGAGGCAAAAGGACTTAATCCAGAGCCCGGGAGCTTGCAGCAGCAAAATGAATGGACTATACGTTAAACTACTGCGCCATGCCTCCCCGGGAGGGAAAGGGTGTTGCTCCCTTCCACCTTCTCCTCACCTGCAGGCAGCAAGGTGGCTGCTGCTTCAGAGCTTATTGGAAAGCCAGGTATGAGCCGGCAGTGATGGGGCAACTGCAGTCTCATAGGAAGGGGGGCGTTACCGGCTCATCCTTAATGCCCTACCGAGGCCACAATTTGCCACCCATGAGCGACTCTCCGGCACGGCCATAACACCAGACGCACAGAAACCAATCTCGTAATTATCTGGCTCTTGGCAGAAATACCTCCAGACTTACCTAGTAAAATATCATAAATCCAAAATCCAAAATCGACATCATATGGTTCTCATAACCAGCTACAGAAAACAAATTATTTCATGCACTGTGATTTTCAGCGGTTCTGATTATTGGGGGGAAATTCTAAACAATAATGGTGCATCTTTTGTCAAAATAATGAATGTAATCAAAGTAGAGAGAGAGAGTTAAGTAGAAAACATCTGCTTCACAGGCATTGGGAGGGTTGGGAGGGGAATGCATTGGGGTTCTTGGTGGTGAAAAATAAATACTGGTGAAGGGAAAGGTGTTTGATCGTTGTATGACAGAGACTTAATCTTCAAAGCTTTGTAACTTTTCCCATAGTGATTCAATAAATAAATATAACCAAAAAAAGAGAGATAAAATTCTAGAAGAACAGAGTAGAAGCAAGTAGAGAAAGGGTATAAAATAAATGTGGGCTTGTTTGGTTATGCTACTTGAACAAAGTAAAGTGTATCTTTGAAAGTGAATGAAACTGTAAGTCTGATGATACTAAAATTTAAGAACTTTTAAATCTAAAAAAAAGAGGCTTTCCTTGCTCCACTTCATATTCCTTGCTCCCTTATCAAAGATTAGATTATCATATGCTTGAGAGAAGATGTCAGTATATTCAACCCTGTTCCATTGGTCTGCAGCTTTGCCTTTTTCCAGTACCATGCTGTTTTAATTATTACTGCTTTGTAGTAGAGTTTGAAGATGGGTAGGTTGATTCCTCCCATTTTCTTTTTTCCCAAGAATTGCTTTAGCTATTCGTGGGGGCTTATTGTTCCTTATGAATTTCAGGAGTGTTTGCTCCATTTCATTGACAATGTTAATTCATGGGTATCATTATAGGGATCGCATTGAATTTGTACAATGCTTTGGGAAGCATTGCCATTTTGACAATGTTAATTCTCCCGATCCATGAGCAGGGGATAGCTTTCCATTTTCTCGTGTCCTCTTTTATTTCCTAAAGTAGCGTTTTGTAGTTTTCTTTGTACAGGTTCCTTTACTTCCTTAGTTAAGCTAATTCCTAGGTAGTTGATTTTCTGGGGCACAGTTGTGAACGGGATTTTTTATGTCACTTTCTTCTCTCTCACTATTTGTGTATAGGAAAGCCATGGACTTTTGGGTATTGATTTTATAGCCCACAGCTTTACTATACAAATCTATTGCTTCTAGGAGTTTCTTGGTAGAGGTTTTAGAGTTTTCTAAGTATAGTATCATATCATCTGCGAATAGTGAGAGCTTGATTTCTTCCTTTCCTACCTGGATGCCCTTAATATCTTTTTCTTGCCTAATTGCTATTGCAAGTACTTCCAGTACTATATTGAACAGCAGTGGAGTGAGTGGGCATCTTTGTCTCGTCCCTGTTTTTAAAGATTGTTTTAAACAATTTTCACCCTCTCCTCTTTTTTATCCATTTTAATTTAGGAACAAGGATTTACAATATCGTTACTCATACTTTTCATGCATAACAGCACTCCAATCTCACATCCACCATCAGAAAGTCCGCTTCCCCCTGCAATGTCCTGAACACCCCAAGTAAGCTCTGTTCTATAGACAAATCTTCTCTCTGAGAACTTTAACCAGTTGTTGTTTCCTTACTATATTTCTATTTGAGGATGGTGTTTAGTGATTCCTGGCTCTGTACTCAGGAATCAGTCTTGGCATTGCTCAGGGGGACACTATGGGGTGCCAGGATCAAACCCAGGTCAGCCACGGTGTGCAAGGCAAACACTCTGAGGTAGTATTGCTCTGGTCTTATATTTCTTTTTTTTTTCCCAATCCCATATTCAGGATAGTTTTTTTTTTTAGTCGTAGAGGTGGTAGCACCCAGCGATAATGATGTATAGCAGTGAGCAGTTTGACGTTTGATAAGGAGCTGTTAGTTGGTCTAACCAGGAGGGAGGTGTTTCCACATGTTCCCCATCCACAAAAGCCTCAAAGTTGTCAACCGGAAAAATCCATCTACCTGGTAGGGTGTGGTAGGGTTTAGGAACTGTGCAGCTGGGCTCTTCGAAATGGCAGAGGTCTGCTGTGGAGCTGTCCCTAATATACTGTTTAGGTAACAAATCTTAGGAGCCTTGTTATGGGAATCTAGTACCTTTGGATACATTCCTACACCAAGGAACCAAAATCATTTTATGGAGTAGATCCCTGGTGCTTAGAGTGTTAGGGTGAGATTGTGAAACTAACTGTTAATAGTGACTACGTACATGGCCCCTGTAGGAATGTGTCTGGGGTGTGTGTGTGTGTGTGTGTGTGTGTGTGTGTGTGTGTGTGTGTGAGAATTTTGTTTTTGGGCAACACCAAGGAATGCTCAGGAATTACTCACTCCTGGCTCTGCACTCAGGAATTATTGCTGGAGGAGCTCAGAAATTACCCCATTTTCTGTTTGAAGGTACACCAACTCCAGGGTAAAAGAGAAGTTGGCTGGCTCTGAGTTCACTCTGCAAGCGTGATGTGAGTTTTCCTCAGAAAAGAGCAGAGGAGTGGTAAGGGGTGATGGCGGGTCCGCCAGCTCAGCATGAGAATCCGGGATCTGGACAGAACCAGGGATGGAAGGGAGTCCAGTCCAACTCATGGGGCTCTCCTGCATTTCCTCACCCATGGGTCAGAGCATAGAAAGAAAATGCGCCTAAGAGCGCCCTCTGTAAAAGGAGAGAGTCAAAGCAAAATAAAAAATATCTGGAGGCATGAGTCTCAGGCTTAGCTCCCAGGACCGTTTTGGGGTGGGGAGCTCAGAGCTGGGAACTGGGATCTCCAAGGAGTTTCACTGCTTCCTTCCACAACACGGGTCTGGTCAGCCCACATGGATACTGTGATGTGACCCTGGACCTCAGTCCCATTGGATATCAGATGCCCAGAGTATGTATTCAAAAAATGAATGCAAAGCCACAACGCTCTCTTGCCATCTGCATTCACTGGTCTCAAGCAACTGTTCCTCCCCAGACTGCTGATGGAAATGGGTACATGGAGGAAGGAGGACCAGGCTGGTTGGTGATCAGTTTCAGTTTATTCCAATCTCATCTCGATTCTCCTCCTTCCTCCTCCCAATTCTCCTCTTCTTGATTCTCCTGGATTCTTCCCCATCTTCCTCCCCCTGACCGCTCTTACAGCCTTGTTATATCCCCAAATCATGAGGGGTTGGGGTAGCAATTACACATAGGTGTGGTCATACAATCAACAGATGTGAAGTCTTCCCTCAGAGGAAGCTTCTCCTAGGACAAATTCTCGTCCAGCAAGATGGCCTGCCTAAGGGCTAAATACCATCTAGGTGTACGTTTCTCCTTTCCTTAATTCAACAGCCATTTAAACATTAATCTTAATTCTACTTCTTAGTAATATTTGTTGTTTTATATGGACACAATAAGAGATACGTCAATCTTATAGGGTGGATCTCCTGAGGACATCTCACTATAGATCTCAGATTACAGTGCTCAGGCCAGATTAGTCTTTCCTAACCCTAGAGGGTCCTAATCCCATTGTTAACCCTTAGGATCATGACAGAATTTGTCCATGACCATGCTCTTAACTTATAGTTAAGTAATATGGAACTTGACCTGGCCCATTTCAATGCCAGAGTAACTCACAGCTTTCTCTGGGTCCATCCAGTCCCTCGTTGGGACTCTGATTTTTGGGTGCTAGAACTAAGGGCTATCGCTCCGGCGCAACTCTAGAAAACAGATGCCCAGGAGTGAATATTATTCAGAGTCAATGAACTCCCAATTTACAAAAGCATAGCATTAACTGTTCCTGTGTCTATACAAAAAGGACGTTGCTCTAAAGTAACTATGCAAAGGACATAATGAAAAGAGAAAAACAATATTGCACTTACAAATACAAACTCAGTGTCCTAGAAGGATCTGACCTAACAAGTCAACAGAGTCTGATTAGTGGATAAAGGTGATTGACTCTTTGGGGAAACAGAGTACAGAGAAGAGGTTACAGATAAACTTGGAGGAATAGCAGTGCCTTGGGAATACTGAATAGTGTAACCCAATAAACCTAAGCTCCCTGAGACCAGGGAGAAAAGACAGACCAATGTTATCCTACACAGAGAAGCCAATAAGTGTCCGTGTAGTTCCCAGTTCTAAGGTTAGTAATTCAGTGAGGACCTTGATTCTCTCTAGACATGAAAATCTGGAGGGCCATGGCACTCCAAACCCTCCTCATGCTATTCTCTGGAACTCTGAGCCTGACCACGACCCAGCGAGTGAGTACCGGGTCTAGAGGGGCGGCCTCTGCCAGAGAGGCTGGGCAGACCAGACCCCTGATTTGGGCGCAGGACCCCTGGAAAGGTGCATCTCTACTGCCCCACGGGATGTTTCCCTCTCTCTAATCTAACCTTGTAAACTTCCTGTCCCCTCATCTCACCCATTCTGGTGGGTTACTTTTGCCCCTTTCTGTGTTCTCTTGCTCTTAAATTCTCTCCATGACTGTGAATCCCAGACCCACGCTGGGAGTAGGGTAACACCACTGTTATTTCCAAACCTTGGTGCCTTGTCCAGGCCATGGCAAGCTTCGCTTCATCACTGTTGGCTATGGGCTACGTTGAACCACACACAGTTCTTGCAATTTGAACAGCGACTCTGAGCACAAGGGTGAGGCGGGGCGTGGTGGAAGAGGCAGGAGGAGCCCGAGCAATGGGAGTGGAGAGGCGGGTCTGCAGGGTCATGGCAGGATTTCTCAGTCGGTCTGAATTCCTGCCCGGTACCCCACCACCCCTGAGAGAGGGGCAGGGGCCAGGGAAACCCCCAGATTCAGGGACAGATACGGGCTACTGAGGTCTGCCCAAAGACTCCACTGACCCCAAGGCTGGCCTTCAGGCTCATCACTCTCCACCATAGCAGCTCTAGTGCTGGCTCTGTGGACTGGACTGACCGTGCTGTCCACCCAGGGGTGGGGTCTGGCTCTCACACCTATCAGTCGGTTTGTGGTGGGACTTGGGACTCAATGAACACTTTTACAACACTACCATCAGTTCACCTTGGACTGCCCAGAACTTCACCCTGAAAGAGGACCTGCACTTCTGGACCTCCAGCTCAGATCCCAAGGCAAGTGAGGGGAAGTGGGAAAGGAGAAGTACTGCAGGTTCACCAGTATCAGAGGTGCATAAAACATTGCAAAAATTAAGGAAAAGCTGCAGCAGCAAGCAGGTATCGGGGCCTGAGTTCTCCCAAACTCCCCTTGGGAAGGTAAAGAATTTCCTCAATGAGAGGAGGAGAGCGGAATGCTGCCAGTCCAAGGGGTCTGGAGAGGAAGGAATCCCCCACCTCTTCAGCCTGGGCACAGTCGTGACTGGCCCATATTATCCTCCCTCTCAACCCCTTAGGGGCAAGCCACAGTGTCACCTAGGGAATGGATGGGCTATAAAATCCCACATTCACTCCAACTATTTTTTTGGGCCGCACTGGTTGTGCTCAGTGCTTATTCTTGGCTCTGCATTCAGGGATGACTCCTTTTTGGTTTGTTTTATTGAATCATCATGAGATACAGTTACAAAACTTTCATGTTTGAATTTCAACCATACAATGATCAAATACCCATCCCTTTACCAGTGCATATTTTCCACCACCAATGTTCCCAGTTCTCCACCCATCTCACCCCTCCACCTGCCTCTACGGCAGACCATTTCCCCCATACTCTCTCTCTCTCTCTCTCTCTCTCTCTCTCTCTCTCTCTCTCCTTTTGTCATAATGGTTTGCAATACAGATACTGAGAGGCTATCATATTTGGTCCTTTATCTACTTTCAGCACGCATCTCCCATCCCGATTAATCCTTCTGACTTCATTTATTTAGTGATCTCACGATCACTCCTGATAGGGCTTTGGGTGCCTGACATCGAATCCAGTTTGGACACTTCAAGGCAAGTACTAACCTTCTAGGTTATCTCTGGCCCTTCCCTTTTTCATTTTTATTATATTTTTATAAAGTAATACACAATATTTGATTACACTTAATATTCCAGCACCACCACCATTACATCTTCCCTCACTAACATATTTAAATGCTTCCATCCCAAACCCAACCCCTGCCCCAAAGCAGAACCGAAAAAATTTATTTTGTATTGTTTGTTATGGGCTGGAGCGATAGCACAGCGGGTAGGGCGTTCGCCTTACAAGCGGCCAACATGGCCGACCCGAATTCGATTCCTCCGCCCCTCTTGGAGAGCCCGGCAAGCTACTGAGAGTATTCGATATGCCAGACACAGTAACAACAAAGTCTCCAATGGAGACGTTACTGGGCCCGCTCGAGCAAATCGACGATCAACGGGAGGGCCTTTACCTTTACCTTACCTTGTTTGTTATGAATAAACCACTGAAACTGCTCAAAATAAACTCCCCATAGGAAGAGTGTGTGAAGATTGTTGTATTTCACCCAGGGGTCCTGAGGCCCTTTTTAAAGAGATTACTATTATGTTGTTAAAGGTTGTGCCTTGTATGCATATATATATTGAGAGAGAGAGAGAGCACTGTAGCACTGTTCTCCCATTGTTCATTGATTTGCTTAAGCAGGCCCAGTAACGTCTCCATTGTGAGACTTGTTACTTTGTTTGGCATATCTAATACGTCACAGGTTGCTTGGTATATATATGTAAAAATATATTTCCCTCTAAGATTGGTTGCCTTCTACTATAATAGAAGTAGAAACAGCACACCCATCTCATGTAGTGTACAGCTCTTGAAGTATGAGTGATATGAGGTATGAGATGTCACAGCCACACGGCCTAGGAATGGGTCTACTAGTGGGTGAGGTTCAACTTGAGGGGTGGAGAGCGGTATGGCGGCAGTTGAGTTCTGGAGGATTTCGGCTGCTGGGCTTGGTCCTTTGGGGCGGGGTGGGGCCTCACCCACCCTCCTATGGGGTGCCTCAAATGAAACAGCCTGTTTTAGGGGCCATGAACATGGTTATGGCATGTGTCATGTTATGTTCTCTTCTGAGAGAGAAGGACAATGAGTCTCTGGATCATGGGTATTGATAAGATTTATCTGGTGCCAGCCAGGGGTGGCTTATGGGTGTGACTGCTGAGTTGCTGGAAATGTGGGGGGACATTGGGAGGGATCACCTACTCCTTGTTCCATTGAACCTGGAGTTTTCAGCCACAGGTCACACATACCTGAATTTCCTGCAGATTCACTCATGGGTGAGGCTCGACCCAAGCAGGTGGAGAGTGGCCATGAGCATGGCGGCGGTAGACTTCTGGAGGATTTAAGCTCTGGGGCTGGGTCCCTTGGGGTGGAAAGCAGTCTCATCCGTCCCCCTCAAGCGTATCCTGAATGAAACATCAAGGTGCAGGGTACAGCGGGATGCCCTTCTGGCCCTTCTTCTCTATTTTACACCCAATGTGTTTGCCATCTGACTCCAGCATCTCCAAGTCACTGACCCTTCAAGAACTGGAAATCCTCCTTTACCCCTCAGAGAACTTGCTCCTGCCATGGCCTACCTTTTACTGAACTCACCACAGTTCTTATTTGAGAACTTACCACAGTAGATTTTTCCTGGGGTTGGTTCTCCCTGCCCCACACTGATCATTCTGTATTCCCTCAGACATTCACAAGTGTTGGCTACAGTGACACAAGACAGAAAGTTGCTAAATTTGTCACTTCAGATCACCCAAAGACACATGTAATGCACCACCCCATCTCTTACCATGAGATCACCCTGAGGTGCTGGTCCCTGGACTTCTACCCTGACTTGGCAGTGTGATGGGAAACCAGGACACAGAGCTAGTGGGTATCAGGACTTCAGGGGATTGAACCTTCCAGAAGTGGGTGACTGTGGTGGTGCCTTATGGAGACTAGAAAAGATACACATGACGTGTGGAGCAACCAGAGCTGTAGTAGTCTGAAACCCTGAGATGGGGTAAGAAGGGGGATGGGGCACAGAGCCTGGTCCTTCTCAGGGGTATCATTGACTTTAATGGGATGAGGACTAAACCCTGGCGGCTTATCTTCTCTTTCCTTGCGAGAGCCCCCTTTTCAACTGAATGTCCCCTTTGTGGGAACCATTGCTGGGCTGGTTCTCCATGGAACTGTGATCACTGGAGCTGTGAGCTACAGAAAGAAGCTCTCAGGTAGGGAAGGGGATGAGACCTGAGTGCTCTTGTCCCACTAGGGAATTTCAGACAGATAGAAAATACCCAATCTTTTGTTTCAATACAAGAAACCCTTCTTATGTGGCTTCCCCAATCTAGGGCCATTTACTAGCATTTTCCAAAGTCACATGCAGAAAAGGTGAACTTTTTCATGCTTATGACCCAATTTCCTAACGTTGAAGGTTAGAGGGGACAGTCCTTGCTGAAGCTTGTTCTCCAGAAGGCAGTTAGCGTATCTTCCACAGTTCCTTTCCACTCATGTTTCCCAATCCAGCCTGGATCTACAATCACAGTTCCAGAAACTTCTCTGGGGTCCCAGACAGGAGCATTCTTTTAGGATCTTGTAGCTCAACTCCTCCCTTCCTTCTCACACGATACTTTTTTCCACATGTGTACGTGAAGGGAACTATGCTCTGATTGCAAGGAAGTATTGGGGCCAGGGAATTGATCCTTGAAACTCTTGAGATAGTGTGGTGGGAGTCTCGGAGGAGCCCACATACCCACAATTCTTCCTGTACCCACATCTCTGAGCACTGACCAAGGTCATTGTCGATTCTGCCTTTGGCACTGACAGTGCCTGTTGCATAAGGTGAGAGGCTCAGAGACAAGACACAAGAAAGGAATGTAGAAAGATGGAGGGTAAAGGCTCGCTTAAACTCATGACAAAGAGCTGTGGCCTGAAACCCCCTTTATTCTATTTTCTATCAATTTGATTTCCATGACTTCATCACAGAAGAAAGGATCATTAACAAGAATACAAACAGTTATAGAAATAAGCATTCACCAAAAGAACATCAAGGTTCACCAAAAGAACATCAAGGTATGCATTGTGTTGTCAAAGCTATGATTAAAATGTCAGAGAAGGATATGGAGCCAGACATATAGACCCCACATTCCCATGGTCAGTTACACAAAGGGCAGAAAGCATCTTCATACTTAAAGGTCAAACCAGATTAAGGATGTGTAGGAGAGGGGGAAACTGCTGCATTGTACTGCCAGGATGATGTATAACTAGGCGGGCTCATGAGAGCACACTGACTTTCCCAAATCAATCAGATTCACAAGCCTAGCTACATCATTTAACTCTAAATGGGGTCTAGGGTCTGCTTTCTGCTTGCAGGGCAGTGACCAGAGGCTCATCCTATTCACCTGCCTTAGAACCAATGTGTCCCCCTTTTGGTTTAGAACAGATTTTAGCCATCATAACAGTTCAGGCCACCTGTTAAATATGGCTTCTAGTTTTGTGCTGCTTAAAATTCCAATAAAATACCAAACACATAATGATCAGTACAAGTATCAGAACACCCATTCCTAGAGATCCCTTGGTGCTTGTTATAGGGTTAATGGAGCTAAGATCTTTCAGAAATTCCTTGTCATACTTCTGAGCATCCCAGATTATTTAAATGATCTTTAAAAGTACTGTGTATTTTGCTCTGCAGATCCAGAATCTTAGCTTTGATGTTTTTGTGCATTAGAAGATGTTTTTTAACCTTTTCCCATGGAAATTCAGTTTCATTATGTAGTACAGGGGTTATACAGAATGAAGTAGTATTCCAATCACATTTCAAAGACACTTGGAAATGGAGACTAGCTAACTGGTCTCCGAGTAAAGTAAGTTTGTGTAACATCAGACAACTTGGCCTGCAGTTCAGAGCCAATCTGCTTTTGAACAGTACATAATTTCTTGGAATTCTTGTGCCACTTGTGGATAAATTCTGCAATCTGTTCCCTTGCTTCACTGCTACATTGGCCACAGCCACCGTTCCTGTCACTGCGATGACCCCCATAATAGCAGTGATGAGCAGCCCCAGGAATCTCTTAGTCAATCAGGAGAGATGGACAAGTAGTTGGCAAAGCGCTCCTGCTGTTGGATTCTCTCCCCAAGGTCGATGAAGAGTGACTGGCATCCAAACACCAGGCCCTGAGGAAATACAAACTTTCTCCATCTAGGAGTCTCATAGAAGGGTTAATATAAGTATGCATGGAACACTATCTGCATGAAATAACTCCTTCATGCCTATCCCAGTTAATTTTCCCTTTCAAAATCACATAAGGAAGTGGGACAACATAAATGTTTGCAACTGACGCTCTACAGTTTTTCCAAAAAACCCAATTATATAAATATAATTGGGTTCACAGTTTCCAATTTACACGGAAGTAATGTTGGAACAGATATATTTATGGCGTATCCAATAGCTTTAAAGCCCATCGCTAAAAACATTAACAACCTTCTTTGTCTAAGCTCAGTATTTAAGAAATATGACGTCAGTAAGACCTTATTGACCAATTGTAGGCAACAGTCCCCTGCTCCAATGCAGATAGGCGTTCCCTCATTCCCTGTCTCATATTCAGGAAAAATTGTTGCTTCTTACTTAGGCTTGAGGAGTCAACGATTGTCATGTGGACCAGGCAGCCAAGAGATTCCATTATTATAAGCAGGTATCAGTCATGAGAGGACAAGCTCCCCACTAAAGGAGGAGTTTGGAATATAAGTCCAATATGTCATGTTGATTGTTGATGGACCTACCTGTATAGTTGATCAGTTTGAGCCTTTTTGAAGGCACCAAGATTTTTCCTTGTTAGTGGAAACAAAAGCAAAGCCTCTTCCCCATCGTATGATGTTCACGGGGACTCATTCATGAGTTGCAGGATCCTTATATTGTGCCGCTCTGTAATTGTCAGAGGGACTTTCCCTCAAATCAGAGGGATTTTAATCATCTTCATCAATTTTGACACTGTCCGAATGCAATTCAGTGGCTGTTTGAGTTTCAATCAAATTAAAAAATTTAAAGTAAACAGTGCTCTAGTCTCTTGTCGCTGGGGATCACCAGCACAGTGCCCAAGTCACTGAAGCTTCTAAAGGGAAGAAGACTGTGAAGAGTGTGAAGGGAGAGAGATAGGAGCAGATGATGGGTACACTGCAGACAATAATTACAACAAAGTTAACAGCAAAGGGGTTGGGGCAGTAGTTCAGGGACAAGGAGCTTGCCTGATCCTGGTTAGAGACTCAGAACCACAGACAGTCCCCTGAGAACTACCAGAAGTGATCCTTGAGCACAGAACTAGGAGTAAGGCCTATGCACATCTTGTGTGATCCAAGATTAACCCCTTAAAAATTAACAGTCATAGGAGGGGGGACTATTTGAAAAATAAGCTAGAAGGTTGGGGAGATACTCAGAGGGTTGGATCACATGTTTTTCATGAAGGATCCCAGAGTTAGATCTCTAACTCCACAGGATCCCCCAGGCACAGCCAGGAGTGACCCAGAGCATCCAACTGGACATGTTCTCTGAAAATCACCATGTGTGCATATCAATCAACCCCAACTCTCAAATGTATGTATATGTAGTCAGAAGGAAGCGGAAAGCTGCAATGTTTGTTATTACCTGATCTTAGATGTAACACACAGACCATTTTAGCCACATTCTGGTGACTGCAAGCAACTCATTAAGAAAAACCCACATCCAAAGAGAAGGATGTGGGCTTGGTCTTTTGAGTTTCTCTCTGTAGAAGTGTTGACTTTTATTTTATTTTCTTCTTTCTATTATTTATTAATTTATAGCATCATTTCCTTCACTTTAATTGAGGTAATACTGGTTTAAATCACCATAATATTAATAAGTCAGGATCACACATTTTCAAAAATAAGGTTTCATCCAACTCCTACCTCCAAAGTATCAATAAAATTTCTTCCATAAATTCAGCTGTATTCCCCTCCCATTGTTTTACTTTCTCGGACATTCTACTGCTCTTACTAATGATTCTATGATGATTTAGTTGCCATGGTTTATTACTCTTTTTCTATAGCACTGTAGCACTGTCATCCCTTTGTTCATCTATTTGCTCTAGAGGGCACCAGTAACATCTCCATTGTGAGACTTGTTGTTACTGTTTTTGGCATATCCAATATGCCATGGTAGCTTGCCAGGCTCTGCCGTGTGGGCGGGATACTCTTGGTAGCTTGCCGGGCTCTCTGAGAGGGACAGAGGAATTGAACCCGGGTCAGCCTTGTGCAAGGCAAACGCCCTACCCGCTGTGCTATCTTATTTCTGTATCAGAGTATAAAGTATCCCTTTCATGAAAAAGAATATAGAGTATCCTAGATCCTAGGGCATCTAGAATGAAAGCACATTCTATGAGTCTTATATTTTAGTTTCCTACAGATGCTTTCAAAAAGTATGTTAAAGTGGTGGCATAAAAAATAACACAATTCAGGGCCGGAGCAGTAGCACAGTGGGTAGGGCATTCACCCGAATTTAGACTTGTCTGTCCAGGTGCCAACATCACCTGCATCTCTGAAAGGTCTCAGCTGTCACTGTTATGACCTGGATACTATAGTTTCATTGCCTTAATGAGCTTCTTCTAGAAACTTTCCCACACCCATGAAAGCACCCATACATCTACTTGCACATCCTGAAATTTGGGGGTTCTCCCTGACTCCTGTCTCCTAACCCAGGTTCCATACACCCAGGAATGATATAAAGTCCAACTTCTAATGCCTGCAGTATCCAGTCACTTTTCTTACTTTCCCTATTCACACCCCCAAATCCCCAATATTTATACCCCAAATCTGCACTAGTTTCCCAGTTTCCTCTTCAGCTCACTCTCCCCTCACTTGTCCATCTGCACAGCAGCCAGGCTGATGCCCCCAAAGACATTGCCCTGGGCTGAACTTCTATTCAAATCTGCCCGGAGCTGCCCTTCTTAGATACAAGTCAAACCTTCGAGGCTCATCGAGGCCTCATAATCTGAGGTACCAGGACCTCACCTCAGTGACTGTTCCAGCCATACTGACACCTCCTTTTCCCTGACAAAGATTCGCTCCAACCCTGATGCATTTGCACTGGGATTCCCTGCCTGGCATGTGCCCCAGACATCCACACAGATACTACCTCATGTCCTTCCATCTTTCATCAAAGGTCAATGTCCCTGTGAGGCTACACTAAACTGGGTAAAAAAAAAACAGACGCTGTTCCTGTCCCCAATCATTTATAAATGGGTTATGTCACCCACAGCAGTTCAATTTTGAACCTGAAGACCTGAGTTAGTAATGCTATTTCCAGTGTAAATCTGTCCCTTCCTGTTAAATCTCTAAGTCTGGTAAGTTTTGCCTGATTTTCATTCTGTGCTGTTTGCTAGACTCAAAAACAGCATTCCCATATCTGACACAGTGGGTAGATCATCAGAGCAGACCACTATAAGAGACACTGTCTTATTTATGCAACCTCAACCTACATGCTGTGCTGTGGCAGCTACAATGTCTACAACGATAACATTGATGTCACCTCCACTTTTCTCACAAGTGCTTCTCATTCCTCACTTTACTCCCTCTCACACTGGCACCCCACAGCACTTTTTCTCTTCAGAGAAGAGGATCTTGGGTTGGCAGATCCCATTTTCTAAGCCGTAAGTTTGAAGGTAACTCATAGTACTTTGTAATCCATGAACTCAGACAGCGTTACGATTCCTAGAGCTTCAGGGTTGGTGTGTGGGTGGGCTGATGAAGAGGAATACATTGAAGATGAAAAACAGTAAGATCCCCTTCATTCTTTTGGTTCTAGATTGTGAATCCTTCAAGGCAGGAAAATCTGGGAAGAACAATGCAGGATACAATCCAGAACAAAGGCAAGTCTGAACACTCATCTTTTGATACCACAGAGACTCCTGTATGCAGAGGCCATGCTAGGCCTTGGGAGACAGTGACAGGCAAATACATCCTGAGGCTCAGAGATGGGGACACACACTGACAGAATGAGCTATGAATGTGTGGGAAAGTGAACAGGCAGCCTTCTGCATGGAAGTAACAAAGAAACACCCAGATAAGACTGAGGAGCAGACCCAGGTCTGAGCCTAGACTGACCAGCACAGAAGCCCTCGCTGCCCAGAGTCCTAGGACAAGGATGAGGCCAGGTGTGACCTGAGTCCCTGTGAGCAAGGGCCTGTGGGAGAAGGTGCTACTGAGGGACGAGAGCAAGGAGCAGGAGAAATGACCCAGACAGCTGTGTGAGCATGTTAAAACCCAGAAGGACTGAGAAAAGGGCTGGGCACAGACTCAGTTCCTGCCCCCACACCCCCGCCGCTCCCCATAGCCTCTCCTGTCACACATGGGACAGACTCAAAGCAGAAAACACATGGAAGGTCTCAGGATTGCCATTTATACCCTCTCATATTTCCTATTTTCATAAAGGGATTTCCTTTATTAACCACTCAATCCCACAAAAAAGGTATTAGAAAAGTGCAAATAAGACGCTTCTTTCAATAAAAAAGAAACATTACATTTATTTATTTTTATTTTTTAGAAATCACCGTGAGACACAGTTACAGACTTACAAACTTTTGTGATTACATTCCAGTCATTCAATGATCGAGTACCCATCCCTACATCAGTGCCCATTCTCCACCACCAATGTTCCATGTTCCCAGTATCCCTCCCTCCACCCCCCCCCCCCCCCCGCCTCTGTGGCAGGCACATTCTCTTTTACTCATAGAGAAACATTATTCAGGAAAACAAGAAGCTAACACAGATAGAGATGGCCAAGTTGCATCTCTGCTGACACAGCCCAGAGAATAAGGTCAGTGTGGGGAGGGCCTGGTGGGCAGGGGTAGGCCAGTCTCCCCCCTCACAGTATGTGACAAGACAAAAGACACACTCAGGTCCCAGGGAGCAAAGAGAATAAGAAGTTTTTGAGTCACAACATTGGATATGAGGAAACCCAGCAGGGAAGCTGTCTTACACTGTGAGAGAAAAGAATGAAGAGACTCAGGTGATTCACAGAAGTGGTGACATCTTGAGAAAACTCCCAGAATCCCTCTCAAAGAACCCCCAAACCCAATCCCGTCCCCTCTGCCCAAACCCTCATTTTAAGTGTTCATGAGAGACTCACCATAGTCCTGGGAACTGTCACTGTCTGGGAGGAACAAACAGGACAAGGTCAGAGCCCCAGAGGATGGAACTAGAGGGGGAATTAGGTGGGCTCTAGTCTCTATCCAGAGCTCCAAGGTCCCAGCCCTGCCCACACTTACTTGCAGTCTGAGTGTACTTTCCTCCTTTCTCACCTTGGTAAGGAACCAACCAGTGAAGGTTGGGGAGAGCACTGGGTCCTGAGGCCACAGAGTAGCTCTCTAGGACCCGACCCCAGGGAAGCATCAGAAATCTGAAGACTGAGGGCAGGACCAGGAAACATGTGATAAGGAGACGCTCATGGAACAACCAGCCCCTCCTAGCGGTCTGTGCTCAGCAAGGACAGTCCCTGTGACCTGGGACCCTGGCAACCAGGTTCATCCCCAGCTTATGGAGGTGAAAATGTCCTTTCATGAGCAAACCTGAAGCGGCACACACAGGGGAAGGGTGAGCAACCGCACAGGGGCGGGTGGTGCTCCCACTAATGAGGCAGGAAAACTAATAAAAGACAGGATACCTCCAAAGTGGGGCAAGAAAGCTCAGACCACCTCAATCCTACCTGAACACTTCTACCTGTAGATCATAGGTTCTCCCATACATCTAGCGATCGCAGCTAAGGGGGTAATCACACCAAGAGTGATGCTCACAGTGAGGGTGCCAAATGCAGATGGGGCTCTGATAAGGAAGGAAGGAGAGGGCATGATTCCCAGCATTGGCCCAGATCCTTCACAGTTCTCCAGAAGGGCATCTCTCCTGATTCCCCTTCTGGAGAGCAGACTCTGCCCATCCCCATCCTTACCCCATCTCAGGGTGACAGGTTCTGGCAGCCCCTGGTGCTGCACACAGCAAGTGTATCTCTGCTCCTCTCCAGAAGGCACCACCACAGCCGCCCACTTCTGGAAAATTCCATCTCCTGAAGGCCTGGTATCCACCAGCTCTGTGTCCTGGGTCAGGTCTTCCCCATCACGCTGCCGGGTCAGGGTGATCTCGGCAGGGTAGAAGCCTAGGGCCCAGCACCTCAAAGTGACTTCATGGTCAGAGAAGGGGTGGTTGGTTATGTGTGTTCTGGGTGGTTCTGAGGAGAAAGAATGAGAAAACTCACACTGTGGGTCGCTTTAAGGTTGAGGATAAATAGAATAATTGGTTTGGAACAGGAGGCAAACATCCAACACAAGTCTCCTGACTCAGGAGACTGGGATAAAATCCTATTATTGGAAAATTCTAGACTAGAGTGTCGGTAGGCGGTTAGGGTCTCTCAGGACACACTGACTGTGGTCCTGCCCTGGGTGGAGGGTGAGTTACTGAGAGATGGAGGAGTCAGAGCTAAGATCTGAGTAAGCTCAAAGATGACTGCGAAGTCATATTTGTTATTGTAGAGAGGGTCTCCCCTTCTTCATGCACATTGGAGGCCTTCAAGGTCCTGTGGACACAGGGTGGGCCTGAGGGAAGGGCGAGTTCCTCTGGAACTTGATCACTTGATCATTTGATCACTTGACTTCCCATTAATCATCGATTTGCTCGAGCGGGCGCCAGTAACGTCTCCATTCATCCCTGTCGCGTGCTAGTGTAGCCCAATGGTGTCTGTTCGTTCTAGGAATACGAAGAGCTTCAAACTGATCGTTCATGATCTTGATGAAGAAGTCTGACCATATGGTAGGTGGGCGGCCACGCGGTCTTTTGACATCCGGTGGAATCCAGTCAGTAACAGCTCTAGTCCAGCAGTCATCTTTAAATCTCATTACATGACCAACCCTTCTGATTTTTGACACCTTGGCAAATGAGACAGCGTCCCTGATTCTTGATCGTCGACGGAGGTCAGAACTCCGAATTCTTTCTCTCATTTGAGTGAAACGTGATATTCCAAGTATAGCTCTTTCAATTCCTCTTTGGGAGACCTGAATAGCGTTCTCATCCTGTTTGCGTAGGGCCCAGGTCTCTGAGGCATATGTTAATGCAGGAAGAACAGTGGAATCAAAGAGATGTGCCTGGAGCCGGAGGTTCTTCGTCCTCTTAGCTATTTCTTCGACGCTCTTGAAGGTGTTCCAAGCCGCTCTCTTCCTCCTGCATAGCTCGGGTGCCAGGTCGTTTGTCATGTTGATTTCTCGACCTAGGTACACATAGCTGTTGCATTTGGAGATGGTTGTTCCATTGAGAGCGAATGGGGCATCAGGAACGAGGCTGTTTCTCATAAACATTGTCTTCGTAAGATTCAGCTGTAGTCCTACCTTTCCACACTCACGGTCGAAGTCGGCCAGCTTTTGTGCCGCTTGGTTAATGTTTAGTGTTATTAAAACAATGTCATCAGCAAAGCAGAGGTGGTGTAGTTGCCGACCGTCTATCTTCACTCCCATTCCTTCCCATTCCAGTCATCGCATGATGTTCTCGAGGGTGGCACTGAAGAGTTTCGGTGAAATGGTATCACCTTGCTGAACCCCTCTCTTGACATCAATGAGTACTTCTTTGTAGAATGGTGAGATCCTGGTAGTGAATCCGCAATACAGCTCACGGAGGATCCTGATGTATTGGGCTTGAATGCCCTGATTGGCTAGGGCTTCAATGACCACTTCTGTCTCAACAGAATCAAAGGCCTTCTTTAAATCAATGAACATTAGACAGAGCGGCATCTTGAACTCCCAAGAAACCTCAATGAGCTTGGTTATCATGTGGATATGGTTGATGGTGCTGAATCCTTTGCGGAACCCGGCTTGCTCGCATGGTTGTCCTTCATCTAGTGTTCTGCCAATCCTATTCAGGATGACTCGAGTGAACAACTTGTAGATGTCAGACAATAGGCAGATTGGATGATAGTTACCAATGTCGTGGATGTCTCCCTTCTTGTACAGCAGTACAGTGCTGCTGGTTTTCCATTGGGACGGAACCTTGCCTTCAGACAGGTAGCATGTGAAGAGCCGAGCCAGCATATTGATGAGTACTGACAGCAGGTTCTTCAGGTGTTCAGGTCTGACCTTGACTGGGCCGGGTGCTGTTCATTTCTTTACTGACGAAATGGTGGGTGTTATGAATACTTTTCCCGGCTTCTGCCGCATCTACCAGCACTTCTGCTCTTCTCTCTTTGAGGTCTTCCTTGATCGCATCTCTGCACTACTTTGCGAGCTTGGACGTTCGCTTGCGGTTGCCTGAGGCATGCACCAAACCACGTTGGCGAATAAGCTCAAGAGTTTTCGAAGACAAGCTTTTTTTGTGGCTACCTCTCTCTTGGCGTTCCTCGCACATTCATGGAGGTGCTGAACCAGTCGATCGTATTCCTCGTCAATGTTGTCAACAGTGGCATCTTCCCATGTTGCCGCAATAGTGCCAAAGAGCTCCCAGTTGGTGGTCGTTCTGGGAGTTCTCTTTTTAAACTTTGCAGCCCTTTCTCCCTGCTCTGTAAAGTAGAATTTTGCACAAAGGAGACGGTGGTCCAATCCCATTTGGAATTTTGGGACAACAGCGACATCAGTCAGGCAAAATCGTCGATTGAATATGATGTGGTCTATTTCGTTGTGGAATCTTCCACCAGGACACTCCCATGTCCAACATTTAGATTCGGCCTTCTGGAACTGTGAGTTACCATGGATGGTCTTGGTTGACATGATGAACTCAGACAGTCTCTCACCCTGTTCGTTCCATTCTAGGCCATGGGTCCCAATGTGAAGTTCTTTGGCTGATCTTCTCAGTCCTATCTTGGCATTAAAATCACCCACAATGATCTTGTAGAAGGTGTGGTCTTCTTTATAGAACTTCTCCAGCTCCATGTAGAACTTCTCAATTTCTCCTTCATCATAATTAGATGTTGGTGTGTAGACAACGAAGATAGAAACTGCCAGCAGTGAGCCACATCTATTCAAATGTAAACATCCGATTCAGGTTGTTAGGCATTCGAATGAATCAATGCTCATGGCCAAGTTTTTGTTGACAAGGACACCGACGCCTCCGACACCTCTTTTATCGCATGTTCCGAGGAACCATTCTTCTCCAGTGTCGAAAACAGCATGATGAGATTGGTGCCTTGTCTCAGTCAGACCAATGATGTCGTACTTGATCTTTCGTGCTTGTACTATCAGGTCCTTGATGGCTGCATCTGATGCTAGCATACGTGCACTTAAAGTACAGACAATCATTTTTGTATTCCTTCATTGTGGCAGCCTAGTTCGGCCTTGAGATTTTATCGGCCTCTCCTTTCTCATCCTTCTCAATGCTGCCATATTGGTGAAGACTTCAGGGTCAGGGGAATGAAACCCATTGTAATTACTGGTTTTGGCATATCGAATACACAACGGATAGCTTGCGAGGCTCTGCCTTGCGGGCGGAATACTCTCGGTAGCTTGCCAGGCTTTCCAAGAGGGATAGAGGCTTTTGGGGAGACCTCTAATCGCCCTTGTAGGTGTTACCATATTTGAACCCTATCAAATATGGTAGGGCAATTCCGGAAGATGGGTATTTAATGTCTTATAATGTGTCGCGTGTCCGCAGGGTGGGCCTGAGTGAAGGGCGAGTCTCTCTGGAACAGAACATGGAAACCAGGCGGGTTTGTCCCTCTCCTGACTGAAGGGGTGCTGTTCTGACAATGAACCCAGCTATCTTTCCCCTTGTGGGGAGTCGCCATACCCCACCCCCAGGGAAAGTCGGGGGTCCTCACCACTGGGGACTCAGTACCTGCTCACAAGAGAGTGTCCTTCCTGTCCTGCAGGTATCTGCAGAGCCACTGCACGCACGCACTCCCCCTCCAGGTAGTACCTGTAATGATCAGCTACACCTGCCTGCTCCCACTTGCATTGGGTTTGCCAAGCCTGCATGCCCCCCCCCCCCCCCCCCCCCCCCGCTGCCCGCCATCCAGGAGCGCAGGTCCTCCTTCAGGGCGATGTAGTAGGAGTAGGAGTATTGGCTGTACCTGCGCAGGAGGAGTTCGTCGTATCCCACATCGCAGCAGTACATCAGCTGCAGGGTGTGAGAGTCTGACCCCGCCCCGCACAGATTAACCCCGAACCGAGAAAAAAACCCGGCGGCGGCGGTCCCCCGGTCCTCTTGGTCAAGGATCCGGGGCTGGTCCCTCAGCCTCGGGGACGCTCGGACCCGCCTCGTGGCGACCCGTCCCATCCCTGCTCGCTCTGGTTGTGGTAGCAGCGCAGGTTGCTCAGGCTCCGCGTCTGCCCATCCCAGTTCAGGTCCCTCCTGCTCCGCCCACAGCGCCCGCGGCTCCATCCTCCCACTAGCTGGAGTGGCTCTGACTTCGAGTCGCTGTCTAAGCGCAAGAACTCGTGTTGTCCACGTAGCCGACCGTGATGAAGCGGGGCTCCCCGCGTTTGGGCAGGGACATGGTGGTGTAGAAATACCGCAGGGAGTGGGGACCTGGGGGAGCGGAAGGGGTGAGACCGGGCCCGGCCCGCCGTCCCGCACGCCCCGGGGCCAGGGTGATAGGGGGAAGAGAAACGGGAAAGGGGGAGAGGGACCGAGAAGCGGGAGACTTACAGACGCAGTCCCCACCCTCCTCCTCGTAACGAACTCCCCTCCTACCAGCAGTCACCCGCCCGGGTCTGGGTCAGGGCCAGGCCCCACAAGAGCAGCAGCAGAAGGGTTCGCAGCTCCCACATGTGGTGGGAACCAGGGAGTCTGACTCCTTGAAGGGCCCCACCTGGAGCCAAGCAGACCAAGCAGACGCTGATTGACTTCTCTACACAGTGTCGCTCAATGGGAGTGAAGATTTGTGACGCTTCACTAGTATCTGTGCAGGAGGCACTGACATAGAGGGAGAAGCGAAACTCTGGGGAGACCAGGAATCACAGCCCTCAGTTCCCGCCCCCAACACCTCCTTGGGGATCAAGACACTGGGAGCCACACCTGGGACTTGAGACTTCACCCTCTCGTGCTGCTCATGCAACTGATCTTTGTCACACTGTCTCCTCCTGTCCAGGGCTGAGACTCAATCAGTGATTTTCTATGGTTTTTCATTTCAGGATCTAGCTACAGTCTTACAAGTTAGTGAGGACCCCAGAGATGCTTCTGTGCGTGTGGGTTATGCCTGTCAGTGTTGGTGCCAGGAATCTGAGTAAAAGACACATTATTGTTGGTTTTGTTTTGGGCTTTTAGGCATACCCGGGGGTGCTCAGGAGTTATTCCTGGCTCTGTGCTCAGGGGTCTCTCCTGGCAGGTTCGTGAGACCACATATGGTACTAGGGATCAAACCCGAGTTGACCACATGCAAGCCAAGCACTTTACCTTCTCTACTATATCTCTTGCAGAGTTAAAGACTTAAAATTACTCCAACTGGAATAATAACAACAAATTAATGTGAACAGGGAGACTTCTTTTTGGGGGAAAGGGGTCACACCCAGTGATGCTCACTGGCTCTGCACTCAGCAATTACTTCTGACAGTGCTCAGGGGAACATTTTGGATGCAGGCAATAGAACTCATTTCAGGCACATGCAAGGCAAGCACCTTATCTGCTATACTATCTCTCTAGCAATCAGAAAGTCTCCTTTAGGGGCTGGAGCGATAGCACAGTGGGTAGGGCGTTTGCCTTGCACGTGGCCGACCCGTGTTTGATTCCCAGCATCCCATATGGTCCCCTGAGTACCACCAGGAGTAACTCCTGAGTGCAGAGCCAGGAATAACCCCTGTGCATCGACGGGCATGACCCAAAAAGCAAGAAAAAAAAGTCTTTTTTAGAAAAAAAAGATAGGATTTTTCCAGGGACCAACCCTGACTAAGCAGGTCTGAACTAGTGACTTCAGGAGGATTAAGAAAAGAGAAATAGGAGAGTTAAGGTATGGTGGCAGGGAGCTAATAACCTGGTGGACTGAGAGCCCCAACTGTCCTCCATGATTAATATTTATTGCTTAGAATCTATAATCATCAGGAGGACAACATTCTTTGGAAAAATGCCTAACCACTTTCATCTATGCAAGATAGACTTTTACACATCCAGAGGTGTCTCTGGGATCTCACTCACTTGTAGGACTGTAGCTAGATGGGTTTATGGTGCCCCCTGGAGGTCAATCTGTGCCTGTGAGGCGAGTGCATCAGCAGCCTGATGGCGGCTTCAGATTTCCAGATACCCCAAAATTGCTGCTGTGCCTTTGGTCAGACTCTAAAAACTCGGGGCAAAGTTTACCAAGAAAGTAAATGGCCAAAAGTTAGGTATGTGGGAGACACACCCACAAACCACTTATGGCTCCGCTATATAATTGGAGGCAAGGCCTCTCTGGTTCCCAATTGAACTGCTTAATGGCCATGATCCCAGAGACTCAGAGACAAATCTCGGAATTCAGCGGCTTTTGGCAGAAAGGTGTCCGGTCCCCTCAATGGTCTAGTGGCACCGGACCATCCCTAGGGGGAAAGGGTATTGTCCCACTGCCTGTTCCCTCTTGGCGGCTCAGTGGCCACCATCTACCAGAGTCCATGGGACAGTCAGGCTTGGCCCCACCATGACAAGACATGCAGGGCCTCATGGGATGGGGGTGGAGCTGGCCCTTTCCTCCCTGCCCCAATGAGACCTCGAGTTGCCCACCGCCCACAGGTGGCCTCTCTGGCTCCTGATCAAGCTGCTTAATGGACATGATCCCAGATATTCAGGAACAAATCTCGGAACCCAGCAGGTTTTGGCAGAAATCCCTCCAGACTTAATTGTTAAAATTTCGGAATTTCAAAATCATATGTTATTTATAACCAGCAATAGAAAACAAATTGTCTACTGTTTCCTTTTCGGCAGATCTGAGTGTTGAGGTAAAATCCCAAATAACAATGGTGGGTCTGTTGTCGAAATATTGAATGTAATCAAAGTAGAGAGAGAGTAATGTAGAAATCATCTGCCCCACAGGTAGGGGGAGGGTGTGGAATGGTGGGTATACTGGGGCTTTTGGTGGTGGAAAATGGGCACTGGTGAAGGTGCGGGTGTTTCATTGTATGACCAAGACTTAAACCCGAAAGCTTTGCAACTGCTCTCATGGTGATTCAATAAATAAAATTATAAAAAAAAAGGGGGGGGGGAGACTATAGCTAGATCCTGAAATGAAAACCACAGGAAATCACTGATTTAGTCTTCAGCCCTGGACATGGTGAGACAGTGTGACAGAGATCAGATGAAGGAGCAAGGGGGCAGGGCAAAGTCCCAAGTCCCAAGGGTCTTAAGTTTATGGGAACAAACATCTTTGTAATGGGCTTTCTCGAAGTTTCTTTTAGAAGAGGAAGCAGAGATAGAGCAGATATAGGTACCCTGCCTCCTCTGGAGCAACAATCTGCCTCTAGCACCAGCATTACTGGTTGAAAAGTTCTCTTAAGGACCTATCTTGTCCATCTCCTTATTTATTTATCTAGTCCCCAACAGTTTTATTTTTCTAGCATGGAAATGGACCAGTTCTTCAAGTAATCTTGAAAAGAATTCCAAGCTGCTAAATCTTCCATGCAGACAAGTCAAGGTTGAGCTCTGGGGGTCTCCTCAGAATGGGGGTGAACAAATTCCTCCAAACACCCCGGTCACCCTCCCATGCCCAGCAGCCCCCACGCACACTCAAAATTTTCAGGCATAGAAATGACCCAGCTCCACAACTGAACTTTACAAAGCTTCCAAGTCACTAAATGGTCCCAGCTCCTGGAGTGACTCCTCCAAACTTCATAGTAATGACAGCCCAGTAGGAACACAGCAGAATTGGGAAAGTTGCACAGAAGCCCACAATGGAGGAATCGAACCTGAGTCAGCCGCCTGCAAAGCAAATGCCCTACCTGGTGAGAAAGAACAATGATCATATATTGACTTCTATTGACCAGTTTTCTGAGAATTCCTTGTTTTGAAAAGCAATATAAAGCCAAGTATTTGTTTCCTGCTAAGGGGGCAGACTTGGGGAAGGGGAAATGCCAGTGTGTGCAACCAAAATAATGAGCAGTGCAGCCAAGTGTGCTGACTTCATGGTTAACATGTGCAAACTCAGAGTGCCAGAGCATGAGTGCAACCTCAGAGAGCCAGCATGCCTGTGCACCTCCAAGAGCTAGCACGTATGTGCCATACCATTCACCTCAGTAAAACTGTCAATTCAAAGGGAATTACTATGCAGGAATACTTTTATGTTTTAGCATGTGTTATAACAAGAAATATGAAAGAAACTATTTTGTGCTGCTACGTGGGCATGCTTAAGGGGTGAGTGGGAAACTGGGGACTTTGGTGGAAAGAAGGTTACACTGGTGGTAGAATTTGTGTTAAACAACTGTTTTGAAACAACTATATTGAAACAACTGTATGATGAAAAACTTTGTAAATCATGGTGCTTAAATAAGTTTCAAAAAATAGAAATTATTCCGAGGCTTAATTGGTACACGGAACCAAATTCAATCTGACACTGCATGGTCCTCAGAGCAACTCCAGGTGTGGCACTGAAGCTCTCTCAGAGACCTCCTGAGCACTGCTTTGGAGTCTCCCCCCCATTAGAAGGAAAAGGGGAAAAATGTTTCCAACAATAAATGGTGCTGTGAAAGAGTACATCCTTTACCTTTTACATTTTTCAAGTGTTATCTTCTCTGTCTCATGAGAAAATAGCTGGATTTTTTTTCTCCTGCTTTTAATCTATTGTGCTGTTTGATGTATCTGGAAAGAAAATTAAACTTTGTACAAATACATAGGAATAATATTTTTTTTTTTTACAATCAGCAAGCAGGTAGTTTATTGAGCTGGCTAGCCAGGGTCAAGCCGTTAGGCAAGACCCCGAACTTCTTCAAAGGGGATCTTTTTTTTTCCCCCTTTTTTTATTAGTGAAACACCATGAGGTACAGTTGTAGATTTACAAAGGAATAATATTTTTAACAATTGTGACAGATAATTGTGAACAGTCAGCTTGAATAACAATGAGAGAGTCACTTAAAGGGAAAACATTGTTTGTCTCAGGAAATAGGGTACATGAATATTGGGGACCTCAAACTTGTAGAAGTATTGGACTTTTGAATCTACATTTTTTATTTGATAAAAATAAAACATCAGTTTGGAAAATGAGATATGAACTCAAAACTGCTGATGTTGAGGAGAATTAAAGGGTTGACATGGTCACCGAGATCCAGGCTCCCATGGGTGAACCCTAGGCTTCATCCGGGAACCCAGTATGGGAGACTTGTGACAGCAAGTAGAAGACATGGGACTGATATTGGGATATCTTAGAAGCTTTTATTTAGACTTATTTAGCATCTTTTTCAGGCCCCAGTCCTGTGCAAGCAGAGGGGGACTTTAGACAGAGCAGGACCATTGCTGTCCTGCCCCTCACTGGGGCAAAAGAGCATCCAGGTCCTGATGTGGAGAGTGGGAAGATGATGAAACTGTTCTCTTCTGAAACCCTGTTTATTCTGGGTAAAAGTGCTATAGGGACCAGATAACTAAATAAATAAATGTGCTATAGGGATAGTGGGTAAGGGGCTTACCTTGCATACTATTTACCATGGTTTTATCTCTGACACTCTATGTAGTCACCTGAGCAGTGACTGGACTAATCCTTAAGCACAGCCAGGTGAAGCCTCAAAACCAAAAAAGTAAATACAAAGTGAAATGAACGCATCTGCTGAGTATGGGGATAGGGAAGGAGCTTACTGATTGGCACAGGGAGGAGGAAGTGGGACTCAGTTCTCAAGAAGTGGGAGAGTGAACTGACAGGAAAATGGTATGTGGGAGAGCAGGGCTGGACTCTGCTGAGCTTAGAGACCCACATGGGGCAGCAGGAGAGGACAGGTAACAGACTAGAGGAAAAAGTGACAAAGTATCCACAGATGTGGCGTGCAATAACTGTTACTAAGGACTCATAGACCTTCCCCCCATATCTCATTATCTGGATGGTGTTATCTGTCAAGCTCATGTAGAATCTCTCCCTTTATTCCTGTCTACACATTTGTGGGGTGGGTATTTACAGCCTTCTGTGCTTGGGGGCTGCACCAGCCTCTGTACTTGGGGGAATGCTCCCACGGAGGACCTCGCAGTCTGGGTGAGCCTGGACTTCCTGCACACACAGCCTGCTCCCCAGGCCTTTATGCTAAGGTATCTTACTGGTCCCTGGGAATTGTTCACTATCTTGTAAGGTCTGATGATTTTAACTAGGTGGTTTAAAAGATCTTTTATTGAGGATTTTTTTCTGAACCTTTCCTTTCCTTTGTTGTCACTGCTGTTGGTGCCTTTACTACTGCTCATACACTCGGTTGAGGTGCTTGCTGGGATCATACACTTGTTTGATGTGCTCACATGCTTTTTAGTTGTGGTCCTTGGGGAGATACTATAATTTAGTTATGGAGTTCCTGCACACTAGGTATTGTGTCAGAGACAGAACCCTGGCTTTTTTGTGGTCTGGAATCACACAAGACGGTGTCATCAGAATCACACAAGGCATGTGAGATGGTTCCAGGGGTCAAACTCATGCTCTCATATCTACAGGGCAGGCAGCCTACACTGAGCAACATTCCCAGGCCCCAAAATGTCTACACTGAGCAATATCCCAGACATTCAATCTAGCCTCCTCTTCTAAACTGAAAAGCTAAGCTAGTTCTGTGAGGTCAGGGATAAAGCTCAGCAGTAGACCATGTACCTTCTGTGTACTGAGGCAAGAGTCCATCATGGCACTGCAAAACAAGTAAATAAGTTTACATAGAAATTCATAGAAATTCCTTCAAAGAAACTGTATGGGAAAGAGGACAAGGAAAATGTGTATGCGTTTAGAGTTGGTTGGGGAATGGAGAGAATTGACTTAATTAACATAAAAGTAACAGAAGGACATGGTGAATAGTATTGTTAGAACCGAAGTACAGCCATTTTTGGCATGAACCAAAGTGTAGCCATTTTAGTTCTTAGTAGGCATCTTGCTATTCTGTATGATTATGTAACCGGCAGCAGAATTGGGTATGAACCAGAGACCACATCTTGGGAAAGGAAACAGAACGAACAAAATTTACAGTGCTTGCAGAGAGTGCCAGCCAATCAGTAATCTAGTGGTTGACCAGACATGGAAAGAATAGAGCAAAGGGGCACCTACAGGTGGCACTAACCAATCAGCTTACATGTCAGTTAGGGAGAAAGAGCAATGTGGTTTTAGGGTGCTTAAACCTTTTCCCATATTTGGAGGGGGTCACACGCCGACTGTTTCTCTATGGGGTATGACCCTGACTGGTCAGTCTGTAACTCTCTCTCTCTTTTTCTCTCTCTCTCTCTTTCTGTCTCCCTCCCTCCCTCCCTCCCGCCCTCCCTCACTCCCTCCCTTCCTTCTCTCTCAGTCTTTAATAACTTCTCTCTCTTTCTCTCTCAGTCTGTAACAGCTCTCTTTAATAAAATCTTTGAATTCCTTACAGATGTCTTGTGTTAGAATCACAGACATTTGGGAGCTTTTCTGGGATTGAATAACAGCCCATGAGTGGAGAGAGAGAGTTGTGGAAAGCCTCTAAAGGTGATTCTGTCAGTCTGTTTGGGGTCCATTGGTCACTTTAATAGTACAGAATCTGGACACAGTACAGCTTGTAGAGACCGGGATATTAGGGGAACACCCCTACTGTCCACTGTCTTCCTCAAGATGGGGAAGAGTTAGGTTTTTTGGTTCTTCTTTTCTCTTGAACACTCTTGAATTGTCTTTTGTGACCTCTCTTCTTCCCACCAGAGGATGGTTTGTGGTGTAAAGTCTTGTATTGATGGTGTCTGTGTTAGTCTGTGTCATTTTACTCATGGGTAAGGAAAATTTGAAAGCGACTCTCACGCCCCTGGATTTGGTTCTAAAATGTTTTAAAGTTTATCAGTGTGTGGCTGCAAAACATGGTGATTTTGCCTAGACATTTGACCAACTTAGGCTCACAAAAACTTCTCCAGAATTTAGTTTGACGGCTTTATATTAACAAAAGCACTTTCTTGACCCATTTTTAACAAGCAGGAACAGGCTGGTCAGACTGAGAAATGGGGACAAGTTTCCACCTTTGGAGTACTGGCTTCAAGTGTGATCAAACAACATGTACATGACAAAACTTTGTTAAAAATATTGTAAACCACAAAATCTTAATCATTAATTTTTTTGTAGGAGTACTGCTATTTATTCAGCCACTGATTAGCTGATTGAATTGGGCATGAACTCCACTTTAATTTTTATTTTTTTATTTTTATATTTATTTATTGAATCACTGTGGGAAAAATTACTAAGGTTTCAGGTTTAAGTCTCGGTCATACAATGATCAAACACCTTTCCCTTCACCAGTACTCATTTTTCATCACCAAGAACCCCAGTATAATCCCCCTCCCACCCCTCCAGATGCCTGTGAGGCAGATGATTTCTACTTAACTCTTCTCTACATTGATTACATTCATTATTTCTACAAAAGATGCACGATTATTGTTTAGAATTTCCTCCCAAACAATCATAATTGCTGAAAAGGCATTGTGAAATATTTTGTCTTCTATAGCTGGTTATGAGAATCATATAATGTCATGCAGCCACGATTTTGGATTTCTGCAAAGAGCCAGATAATTACGAGATTGGTTTCTGTGTGTCTGGTGTTATGGCAGTGCCAGAGAGCCACTCGTGGGGGGTAACTTGTGACCTCAGTAGGGCGTGAAGGATGTGCTGGTACTGCCCCCCTTCCCATGAGACTGCAGTTGCCCCATCATCGCCCACTTATACCTGGTTTTCCAATAAGCTCTGAGGTGGTGGCCACCTTGCTGCCGTGGGGCAAAAAGGCGGAAGGGAGCAACACCCTTTCCCTCCTGGGGAGGCATGGCACCGTAGTTTAACGCATGGTCCATGCACCTTTCTGCTGCAAGCTTCCGGGCTCTGGACTAAGTCCTTTTGCCTCTGGAGCCATGGCTGTACCAGAGAGCCACTTGTGGGGGGCAACTTGTGACCTCGGTAGGGCGTGAAGGACGAGCCGGTACTGCCCTCCTTCCCATGAGACAGCAGTTGCCCTGTCACCGCCCACTCATACCTGGCTTTCCAATAAGCTCTGAGGTGGTGGCCACCTTGCTGCCGTGGGGCAAAAAGGCGGAAGGGAGCAACACCCTTTTCCTCCTGGGGAGGCATGGCACCGTAGTTTAACGCATGGTCCATGCACCTTTCTGCTGCAAGCTTCCGGGCTCTGGATTAAGTCCTTTTGCCTCTGGAGCCATGGACGTGCCAGAGAGCTGCTTGTGACACATATTCAGTTTTAATATTTGGCCTTTTCCTGTAGTTCCTGACACAGGGCTCTTGATACTTTATGAATTTGTTGATGGGAGGGGAATAGGAGAATTTTTATTCTAACGAGGCAACACTGGATGGATTCCTGACTAGAACCGGTCACTGGAAATCAAAGCAACAGAATAATGTGCACTGCCCCCAACTCCACTCTTGAAAATTTAGAACTGAACTCCATTCCATTAGCATCAAGTTCAGAGTGTTTCCAGTTAGTGATCCATACACTGGATGGTGATAAAACCCAATTCTGTGGTAACAGAAGCTCCTTTGCTTCTGCGGTTTATCACTTCTATCTCCTTATCAGGATCCACATTTGTACTCTTTATCATGCCATTACAACCTGGTAAGTATAAATATTTCCTTGAATTCTGTGAATCACTCTAGAAAATTGAACTTGAGGAAGTAACTGTAGCAATCAGATTTATTCCTGATTGGGTGTAAGCTCAGAAAACAATCTGGACTTGAGATTTGCATCTAAGACAGAGTGGCAGAGTCTCATGGATGAAGTCTTTTTATCTCTAGCAGATGGTGTCAGGATTGAGGCATATTGGATACCATGACCAGGAGCTGTGGCCGCTAGTGGGCATGTGGTGGGCACCACAGTGACTCCAGTGACACCACAAGCATAATTTGTGTCTCAACTGGGAGTACGCCCCAACCCCCAGCAAGCACTTGAGAAAGTCCCACCACCAGCCTCAAGGTGAGTGTCATAGCTAGAAATGTGCACGCACCAGTCATGCATGTGCACAGCCTCTGGTCATCACAGCATCACTGACAACAACAATGAAGAGAAGGAGAGGAAAAAAATTTACTAAGATAAAAATAACTAAAACATGCATTTCATAAATACAGGCATGATTAAGAGGGTATGGTGCCACCAGCAGGTCAATCTGTACCTGTGAGGTGAGTGTACAGATACCCCAAAATTGCTGCTGTGCCTTTGGCCAGACCCTAAAAACTTGGGGCAAAGTTTACCAAGAAAGTAAATGGCTAAAAGTTAGGTATGTGGGATACACACCCACAAACCAACTCCGGCTCAGCTATATAATTGGAGGCATGGCCTCTCTGGTTCCTGATCGAACTGCTTAATGGCCATGATCCCAAAGCTCATAAACCAAACATGATTGCCACTCAATGCCTCTCTTGCAAAACACAGTACCCAAAAGAAGAGAGAGAGAACAAGGGGGAATGACCTGCCACAGAGGCAGGGTGGGACGGGGGAGATGGGGGGTGGGGGGGATGCTGGGACCCGTGGTGGTGGATGATGGGCACTGGTGGAGGGATGGGTATTCGATCATTGTATAACTGAAACCCAAGCACAAAAATTTGTAAGCCTACAACTGTACCTCTTGGTATTTCACTAATAAAAATCTAAGGGGAAAAAAAAAGAAATAGGAGGCAAAAATCCAGACACAAGCTTGGCTGGGGAAACTGGATAAAATCCTATCCTTGGAAAGTTCCCAAACAGGGTTTGGGTAGGAGGTTAGGATCTCTCAGGAGACACTGATTCTGGTCCTGTCCTGGGTGGAGGTTGAGTGACTGAGAGAAGCAGGAGTCAAAGCTAAGATTCGAGAAAGTTCACAGATGGCTGTGGGATCCCAGGGAACCCACATTTGTTATTTCAGAGAAGGTCTCCGTCCCCCGCCCCCCCCACAGGGAACACCTGGAGTCCTTCATGGTCCTGTGGACACAGGGTGGGCCTGAGGGGAGGGCGAGTCTCTCTGGTACAGAACATGGAAACCAGGCGTGTCCATCCCTCTCCTGACTGAAAAAGGTGCCTGCTCAGACACTCTGTTCCTCCTTGAGGGGAGTCGCTCCCCACCTCCACCCCCAGGGAAGGTCAGGAGTCCTCACCACTCAGGTACTCAGTACCTGCATGCAGCAGCGTGTCCTTCCCGGTCTCCAGGTATCTGAGGAGCCAAAGCACGCAGATGTTCTCCAGGTAGTTTCTGAGATACTCTTCAGCACCCCCCAGCTCCCACTTGCGCTGGGTGATCCAAGCAGGCGTGCCCGCCGCTGCCGTCCAGGAGTTCAGGTCCTCGTTCAGGGCAATGTAGTCCGCGCCGTCATAGGAACATTGACGGTACCCGCGCAGGAGGAGCCCGTTGGACCCCGTCGCAGCCGTACATGCTCTGGTATGTGTGAGAGTCTGACCCCTCCCCCGCCCCCCCCCCCCCCCCGCACAGATTAATTTCGAACTGAAAACGAAACCGGGGCGCGAAGCCCGCAGCTCCTACGGGTCAAGCGTCCAGGGCAGGTCCTTCAGCCTCCGGGACGCTCGGACCCGCCTAGGGGTGACCTGGCCAGTCCCTGTGTTGGTTCGTCCCTGCCGGGCCGCGCTCACCCGCCTGGCTCTGGTTGTAGTAGCCGCGCAGATTGCTCAGGCCCACTCGGTAGCTCTTTGGTTGCGTTTGGCGACTCGCGTCTCCCACTCCCAGTACTCGGGTCCCTCCTGCTCCACCCACGGCGTCCGCGGCTCCATCCTCCGACTCGCGGAGTCGCTGTCGAAGCGCACGAACTCCGTGTCGTCCACGTACCCGACGGTGATGAAGCGGGGATCCCCGAGGCCGGGCGGGGAGATGGCAGTGTGGAAATACCGTAGGGAGTGGAGGCCTGGGCGAGGGGAAGGGGTGAGACCTGGCCCGACCCAACGCCCAACGCGCCCCGGATCCAGGGATATGGAGGGGGGAGGGAGGCAAGAGGAGAGGGAGACGGGAAAGGGGCGGAGGGACGGCAGGAGGAGTTGAAGGTTGTGGGGAACAAAGAGGAATATTTGGGGGGTATCCGGCAGGGAACGGAGATACTTCTTCTCTCCTTCTCGGGGGTCCTGAACATCAATGCCTGGCAGTCCCCACCCTTCCCCCCCTCCCCGCAGCGAACTTTCCACCTGACCCCGCACTCACCCGCTGGGTAAGAGCCAGGGGTCTGGGTAAGAGCCAGGGGCCCCAAGAGCAGCAGGAGGAGGGTTTGAGGATCCCACATGGTGAGAGCATCTGTAGATTCTGACTCAATTGCAGCCCTCATAAATTTATACCGAGAGTCAGATGGGCGCTGATTGGCTGGTCCAGACAGCGTCGCCCAATGGAAGTGTGAGCACTGGGTATGGGTCACGAGTACCCGGGCAGAAGGCGGAAGAGGGAGGAATGAAACTCTGGGGAGACTAGGCATGCCCAGGACTGAATCCTTCCCCCAGCACCACCCTGGAGAGACTGGGAGCCATACCTGGGACCTGGGACTTTGCCCTCTCACCTGCTCGCTTACCTGATCTTTGTCACACTGTCTCGTCGTGTCCAGGGCTGAGGCTGACTCAGCGATTTTCCAGGGTTTTTCATTTCAGTATCTCACTACAATCTTACAAGTATTTGAGGACCCCAGAGATGCTTCTGTGCATTCAGGTTATGCCTATCTGTTTGCCGTGCGAGGAATTTGAGTTAATGCCCCTTTATTGTTGGTGGTGATGATTTTGGTTTGTTTTTGGCTCTTGGCCACACCAGGCAGTGCTCAGGAATCACTCCTGGCAGGTTCATGGGACCCTATGTGGTGCCAAGGATCAAACCGGTATTGGCCACATGCAAGGCAAGTGCCTTACCTTTGTAATAGCTCTCCTGCAGAGTTAAAGCCTGAAAATAAATTCAACTGGAACAACATCAACAACAAATTAATACTAACAGGAAGTCTTTTTGGGGGGCAAGGGGTCACACCCAGTGATACTGTACTAAGGAATTACTCCTGATGCCTACTCAGGGTAACGTTTGGGATGCAAACAATAGAACCTGTTTCTGGCAAGGGGCAAGGCAAGCACCTTATCTGCTATACTATCCCACCAGCCCCTATAAAGTCTTTCAAAGGAAAATCATATTAGATTTTTGCTGGGGACAAGTCCTAGCTGAGCAGGCCTGAATCGGGGACACCATGAAGACTAAGAAAGAGACAGAAATGGGAGCAAGAAGGATGTGGTGAGGGGCTCACAGCCTGTGGGCTGAGCCCTGACTGTTCTCCATGAATCATTTATTACATAGAATCCATAATCATCAGAACAACATTCTTTGGGCAAATACCTAACAACCTTAATCTATGTAAGACAGACTTTTACATATCCAAGGGCCTTGGTTCATGGGGGAAAATATCTTTGTAATGGGCTTTCTCAAGGGAGATACTTTCAGCAGAGGAAGCAGAGATAGAGCAGATACAGAAATCCCCTTCCCCTACTGGAACAACATTCCACCTCTAGTGCCAGCATTCTGGGTGAAAAGGTCCCATAAAGGAACTATTTCTTTCATCTGCTTTATTTATTTATCTAGCCTCATTGAATTTTTTTTTATTTTTCAGCATAGAAATGACCCAGTTCTTCGAGTAATCTTGAAAAGATTGCAATGCTGCTAAATTTTCCACATAGACCAGTGAGGGCTGAGCTCTGGGTCCTCCTCAGAATGGGGTTGGGCAGATTCCCTGAACACCCCAGTCACCCTCCCCTGACCAGGGGCCAACAACTCCCACCCACACCCAAAATTTTCAGGCATAGAAATGGCCCAGCTCCACAACTGAACCTCATCCAGCTGCCAAGTCACCGAATATTGCAAACCACAATGCCCAAAGGGATATATATATATATATATATATATATATAGAGAGAGAGAGAGAGAGAGAGAGAGAGAGAGAGCACCTGGCATAGAGGCATGCAGGGGTCTGCGGGGTCGGGGGTGATGGGAGGGAACATGGGGACTGGTGCTGGAAATGTACACTGGTGGAGAGATGGGTGTTGGAATACTGTACGACTGAAATCCAAGTGTTAACAGCTTTGTAATGGTCTATCTCACAGTGATTCAATAAAAAAAAGTTTTTAAAAAAATGTGTAGAACCCCGAGTCGCCGCCTACAAACAGCTCTCTGGCTCCTGATCAAGCTGATTAAAGGCCATGATCCCAGAGACTCAGAAACAAATCTCTAAACCCAGAGGCTTTTGGCAGAAATGCATCCGGACCACATACAAAGTGGCCACCGCCTCAGAGCTTATTGGAAAGCCAGGTATGAGCCGGCGGTGACGGGGCAACTGCAGTCTCATGTGAAGGGGGGCGATACTGGCTCATCCTTCATGTCCTACTGAAGTCACGAGTTGCCCCCAATGAGCGGCTCTCCCGCACAGCCATAAAACCAGATGAACAGAAACCAATCATGTAATTATCTGGTTCTTTGCAGAAATCCACGTGAGATTCTATGATTCTCATAACCAGCTATAGAAAACAAAGTATTTCACAATGCCTTTTCAGCAATTCTGATTGTTGGGGGGGAAATTCTAAACCATAATGGTGCATCTTTTGTCTAAATAGTGAATGTAATCAATGTAGAGAAGAGTTAAGTAGAAATCATCTGCCTCATAGACATTGGGAGAGGTGAGAGGGGAATATATTGGGGTTCTTGGTGGTGAAAAATGAGTACTGGTGAAGGGAAAGGTGTTTGATCATTGTATGACCAAGACTTAAACCCGAAAGCTTTGTAATTTTTCACACAGTGATTCAATAAATAAATAAAATTAAAAAATAAATAAAATTATGGAAAAAATGTGTAGAAGCCCATCAAGCTCAGTGAGCAAAAATAGTAACATAGAAGGCTCAGAGGCACAAAACAGTCCAGTAAACTCTCAGACAGTGGTTTAGTAACACCATTGTGAGAAAGAACAGTGATCAGAGATTGACTTCTATTGATCTGTTTCCTGATACTTTCTTATTGTAACAAGCAATATGTAGCACTGTAGCACTGTCCTCCCGTTGTTCATGGATTTGCTCAAGCGGGCACCAGTAACATCTCCATTGTGAGACTTGTTGTTACTCTTTTTGGCATATCGAATTCGCCACGGGGAGCTTAGCAGGCTCTGCCATGCAACAGCAGTATAAAGTAAATTATTTTGTGCCCACTAGGGGGTAAGGCTTCCGAGGGGAGAGGAAACGCCTGTTTGTGCAACTAGAATAATGAGCAGCAAAGCCAAGTGTGCCGACACTACACCTGACATGTGCAGCCTCAGAGCCAGATCGTGTGTATGACCTCAGAGGGCCAGTCCAACTGTGAGACCTCAGAGAGCCTGTCCACCTGTGTGCGATTTCAGAGAGCTAGAGTGCATGTGCCACCACATTCATCCCAGCAAGAACTGCCAGTACAAAGGGAATTATTTTTAATACAGAAATAATTTTATGTTTTAGTATGTGTTGTAACAAGCAATATGAACTAAATTTCTTTGTACCTGCTAAGGGGGCATGCTGAGGGGTGTGTTGGAAACTGGGGAGTTTGATGAAGGGAAGGTCACACTAGAGGTGGAATTGGTGTTGGAACATGGACTTCCTAAAATAACTGTATAATAAAAAACTTTGCCAAACTGGGTTCAATTCCCAGCATCCCATATGGTCCCCTGAGCAACACCAGGAGTAACTCGAGTGCAGAGCCAGGAGTAACCCTTGTGCATTGCTGGGTGTGACCCCCCCCCCCCCGGCCAAAAAAAAAAGAGTTTCAGCAGCTGGGTTCTATATGGTACACGTGAGCTTCAGAGCACCATGGGTGAGGCGCTGGAGACCCTGGAGCTTGCTCAGAGGCCTCCTGAGCACTACTTGGGAGTCCCCACCCACAAATAAGAAGGAAATAGGACAAACTAATCCAGAACAGTTGGTGTTGTGGAAGAACGAATCCTTTGTATCGTAAGTACTTGAAATGTTTACTCTATCTCATCAGAAGCTAGGTAGATTTTCATATTTTCTTCTGTCTTTAATCTATTTTTTTTATGTGAAATGTATGAAAATGATAAACTTTATTCAAATATGTAGGGCTGATGTTTTTAACAATGTGTGTCAGATAGTCATGAGCAGTCAACTTGGAGACCAATGAGAGAGTCACCTAGAGGGTAAAACTGGTTGTTTCTGGAAATGGGGATACATGAATATTGGGGACCTAAACCCTTATAGATGTATTGGGATTCTGAAATCACATGTTTAATGTCCATTTGGTAAAAATAAAATATCGGCTTGGTAGGTGAAATATGGATTCAAATCAGTTGTGTTAAAGAGGATCATAGGGGGATGTGGTCAAAGGGGTCCAGGCTCCCATGGGTGAGCCCTGGGCTCCATCCTGGCACCCAGTATGGGAGACATGAGACAGAAGGTGGGATAGGACATGGGGTTGACAGTGGGATAGCTTGAAAGCGTTCGTTTTGATTTATTCAGTATCTTTTCCAGGCCCCAATCGTGTCCCAAGCTGAGGGGACCTTGGACAAGCCAGGACCATTGCTGTCTTGCCCCTCCCAGGGGGAAAGATCATCAACGCCCTGATGAGAGAGTGGGGAGATGATGGAGCTGTTCTCTCCTCAGACTCTGTTTATACAGAATGAAAGTGATAAAGGAACCAGACAGATTGAAAAGTAAATAAAGTGATTACCCTGTTCACCACTCACCAGGGTTCTATCCCTCATACACCATATGGTCAACCTAAACTCCACCAGGGGTAATCTCTGAGTATAGCAAGGTGTGACCAAAGACTAAAAAAGCAAATAGAATATAAGATACACTCATCATCTGAGCATGGCGATGGGGAGGGACCTGACTGGTTGGCAGAGGGAGAAGGAAGCAGCGCAGTGCTCAGGAGGTGAGAGAGTGACCTGACTGGGAAATGGCCTGTGGGAGAGCAGGGCTGAACTCCGCTGGGCTTAGAAACCCACATGAGTAGGCAGAAGAGGGCATGTAACAGATTGGTGGAAAGTGCAACAAAGTAGCCATAGATATGAGTCTACAGTTACTGTCACTAAGGACTCACAGACCTTTCCCCATGTCTCAGGAGCTGTTATATGTGGAGCTCCTGCAGGGTCTCTCCCTTTCTTGGTATCTGCTCATTTGGGGCAGGCTGGGGGAACTACACCCTGCTGTGCTCAGGGTTACTCCAAGCTCTGTACTTGGGGGCTGCTCCCAGGATTGCTCAGGGGACCTCGCAGTCTGGGTGAGCCTGGCCTTGCTGCATACACAGCCTGCGCCCCGCCCCTTTGAGCTAAGGATTTCACTGGTCCCTGGGCATGGTTTACTATCTTTAAGGTCTGATGTTTTTAAGAAGGTGGTTTAATAGATTCTTTTATTGCTGATTTATTTCTGTCCCTTTTCTTCCCTTTCTTTTCACTGCTGTTGGTGCCTTAACTGGTGCTCACACACTTGGTTGTGGTGCTTGCCGGGGTCACACAGTTGCTCGCAGTACTCACACACCGTTAAGTTGTGATATAATTTAGGCAATATCATTTAGTTGTGGAGCTCCTGCACACTTGGTTGGGGTGTCAAAGACAGAACTATTTTTGTTGTGGGGCCGGGGATCACACAAGAGAGCGTCATCAGGATCACACGAGGCATGTAGGATGTTGCCAGGGGTTAAACTCATGCCCTCATATCTGCAGGGCAGGCAGCCTACACTAAGCAACATTCCCAGGCCCCAAAATGTCTACACCGAGCAATATTCCAGACATTCAATCTAGCCTTCTCTTCTAGTCAGGAAAGCTAAGCTAGTTCTGTGAGTCGGGAATATGGCTCAGCGGTAGGGCATAGCCCTTCCACATACGGAGGCAGGGGTCCATCCTGGTTGTGCAGAAATAGCAGTTTAGTTCAGTGAGAAAATACTGGTCGTAGACTAGAATGGAATTTTATATTTTGAGTATGATATGATAAGTATTTTATAAATGTCATAAAGGTTAAAGTATTTAAAGTAATATTTAAAAAGTATTTACACCCATAAGAATTGAAAATATTCTCAGAAACATTGCCAGAGTACAGAAGGAAGGGTGTTTACCTTGCATGCAGCTGACTCGGGTTCAATCCCTGGCACCACATATGGTCCCCTGAGTCCACCTAGGATTTTGAACACTGCTAGGTGAGACTCAAAAGTAAACAAACAAAATTGAATGTTTCATACAATCTGATGAACATTTAATAGTGTGAGCATTATAGAGGGATCTGTTCTAAAGAAACAGTGTGGGAAAGAGAACAAGGAATATTATATATATATATATATATATACTCTTTGGGAATTGGTTAGGAAAATGAGGAGAATTCTTGGTAATAACATGAGTAACATAAGGACGTGGTAGATGGTATTAGGTATTTTGGTGTTGGTGAGATGCAGAAACTATATTAACACTGTATATTCACCTTAATTACAATAATAGATATATTTTTTGCATAAAATAAAACACAAGTCTTCAAAGGGAGAAACTGAAGAACGTGTCTTATCAGGGGGTGATTGTGACCATCATCAGTGATGGTCAAGTGGCCCCTTCACTCCCTGAAGTGCTGTTGAGAATGATATTTTCTGTCTGTGGGCATTGCACACCCCTAGCCATGACCACCACACTCAAACTGAGGGGCTTTCACCAATGCATAGCAGAGCAGCCTCCTTACAATGCCACGTCATCTAAGACAAAGAGAATCTGAGACCTACTCAGCCGGAGGCGCCTTTGGGAGACATGACTGGAACCTCACTCGAGGTGCATGATCCTGGGGTGGGAGCAGCTGAGAAAAAAAAGAAAACAATAACATCCAAATATAGTGTAAACATGAGAAAATGCTCTACATCATTAATCATCAGGGAGATGCATGTCAAAATTACAATGAGATATCATCTCACACCATAGAGACTGGCCCACATCCAAAAGAACTAAAGCAACCGGTGTTGGTGCGGATGTGGCGGGAAAGGGACCCTCCTTCACTGCTGGTGGGAATGCCCACTGGTTCAGCCCTTTTGGAAAACAGTATAGACGATTCTCAAAAAATTAGAAATTGAGCTCCTATTTGACCCAGCAATACCAATCCTGGGAATATATCCCAGAGAGGCAAAAAAGTATAGTCAAAGTGATATCTGCACTTGTTTGTTCATTGCAGCACTCTTTACAATAGCCAGAATCTGGAAAAAACCTGAGTGCCTGAGAACAGATGACTGGTTAAAGAAACTTTGGTTCATCTACACAATGGAGTACTATGTAGCTGCTAGAAAGGATGAAGTCATGAAATTTACATACAAGTGGTACTACATGGAAAGTATCATGATAAGCGAAATGAGTCAAAAGAGAGGGACAGACATAGAAAGATTGCATTCATCTGGGGAATATAAAGTAACAAAATAGGAGACTAACACCCAAGAATAGCCAATATAAGTACCAGGAGATTTACTCCATGGCTTGGAGGCCAGCCACACATGCTTGGGGAAAAGGCAGCTCAGATAGAGAAGGGAGGGAGTATGGTGCCACCAGCAGGTCAATCTGTACCTGTGAGGCGAGTGCATCAGCAGCCTGATGGCACCATTAGACTTTCAGATACCCCAAAATTGCTGCTGTGCCTTTGGTCAGACACCAAAGACTTGGGGCAAAGTTTACCAAGAAAGTAAACGGCCACTACCGAGGCCACCAGTTGCTCCCCGCAAGAGGCTCTCCAGCACGGCCATGGCCCCAGAAGCACAAGGACTTAATGCAGAACCCGGCAGCTTGGAGCAGAAAAGTGAACGGACTATGCGTTAATCCAGGCCATCATGTCTATCCGGAGGGGAAAGGGTATTGCCCCAGTCGCCTTCTCCTCTCTGGAAAGAAAGATGGCAGCCGCATGGGAGCCTTGTGGACAGCAGGTATGAGCCGGGGGAGTAGGGGCGACTAAAACCTCATGGGAAGGGGGGCGTTTCGCTCCGCCCTTCACGCCCTACCGAGGCCACCGGTTGCCCCCCGCGAGCGGCTCTCCAGCACGGCCACGACTCCAGAACACAGAAACCAATTTCTTAACTATCTGACTTTCAGTAGAAATACTTCCAGGGTCAATAGGTAAAATAGCAGAAATCCAAAACCAACATTTAATTCCTGAACCCAGCTGTAGAAAGCAAATCACTTCACAATGCTTTTTCAGCATGTCTGATTTGGGGGGGGGGGTAAACTCTAAATAATAGTGGTGAATCTTTTATTGAAACAATGAATCTAATCAAAGCAGATAGAGTGTTAACTAGAATTCATCTGCCCCACAGAGACTGGGAGGGGTGGGGGGTGGGGTTTTATTGGGGTTCTTCATGGTAAAAAATAAGTATTGGCAAAGGGAAATGTGTTTGATATTTGCATGACTGAGACCTAAACCTGAAAGCTTTGTAACCTTTCCCACGGTGATTCAATAAATAAATAAATAAAAAAGAAAAAAAAAAGAAAGTAAACGGCCAAAAGTTAGGTATGTGGGAGACAAACCCACAAACCATCTCTGGCTCAGCTATATAATTGGATGCAAGGCCTCTCTGGTTCCTGTTCAAACAGCTTAATGGCCATGATCCCAGAGACTTAGAAACGAATCTTGGAACCCAAAGGCTTTTGGCAGAAATACATCCTGTTCCTGCAGTAGGTTACTGGCTCTGGGTCACCCCAGATGAGAATAGGTTTCATGCCTTTACCTGTTCCCCCTGGGGGCCTGGTGACCGCCATCCTCCAGAGTCCACTGGACAGTCAGGTTTGGGCCTGCAGTGACGAGACACATGGGGTCTCACCAGGTGGGGCGGAACCGGCCCTTTCCTCCCCATCCCAGCGAGACCCCAAGTTGCCGCCTACAAATGGCCTCTCTGGCTCCTGATCAAGCTGATTAATGGCCATGATCCCAGAGACTCAGAGACAAATCTCAAAACCCAGCGGCTTTTGGCAGGAATGCATCTGGACCACATACAGGGTGGCCGCCGCCTCGGAGCTTATTTCCCCGGGAGGGAAAGGATGTTGCTCCCTTCCGCCTTTTTCACCCCCAGCAGCAAGGTGGCTGCCATCTCAGATCTTATTGGAAAGCCAGGTATGAGCCAGTGGTGACAAGGCAACTGCAGTCTCATGGGAAGGGGGGCGGTACCAGCTCGTCCTTCACGCCCTACCGAGGTCACGAGTTGCCCCCCACAAGATGCTCTCAGGCATGGCCATGGCTCCAGAGGCAAAAGGACTTAATCCAGAGCCCGGCAGCTTGCAGCAAAATGAATGGACCATGCGTTAAACTACAGTGTCATGCATCCCCGGGAGGGAATGGGTGTTGCTTCCTTCCGCCTCCCCCCCCTCCCCCAGCAGCAAGGTGGCCACCACCTCAGAGCTTATAGGAAAGCCAGGTATGAGCCGGTGGTGATGGAGCAACTGCAGTCTCATGGGAAGGGGGGTGGTGCCAACTCGTCCTTCTCGCCTTACGGAGGTCGAGGGTTGCCTCCCACAAGTGGCTCTCTGGCACAACCATAAACCAGGCACACAGAAACCAATCTTGTGATTGTCTGGCTCTTTGTGGAAATACAAGGTCGTGTGGCCACAATAGCGGCCGCGTGACTTTATATTATTCTCATGACCAGCTATAGAGAACAAAGTATTCCACAGTGCCTTTTCAGCAATTCTGATTGTTGGGGGGGGGGGGAATTCTAAAAAATAATGGTGCATCTTTTGTCAAAATAATAAATGCAATCAATGTAGAGAAGAGTTGGGTGGAAATCATCTGCCTCACAGGCATTGGGAGGGGTGCGAGGGTATATTGTTAAGTTGGGATTCTTGGTGGTGAAAAGTGAGTACTGGTGAGGGGAAACGTGTTTGATCGTTGTGTGACTGAGACTTAAACCTGAAAGCTTTGTAACTTTTCCCACGGTGATTCAATAAATATAAGAAGAAAAAATGGATAAAATTATGAAAAAAGAGGAGTAAGGTGGAGTTCATGCTCAACTCAATCAGATAATCAGTGACTGAATAAATAGCAGTACTCCTGCATTAAAAAAAAGATAGAGAAGAGATCACCAAATAGTGTTGGGAGGATCCTCCCAGGATGGAAGAAGCATGCTGAAAGTAGACTCTAGACCAAACATGATTGCCACTCAATGCCTCTTTCGCAAACCACAGTACCCAAAAGGAGAGAGAGAACAAAAGGGAATGCCCTGCCACAGAGGCAGGGTGGGATGGGGGTGGTTGGGGGTGGGTGGGTGGGAGGGATACTGGTATCCATGGTGGTGGAGAATGGGCACTGGTGGAGGGATGGGTACTTGATCATTGTATAATTGAAGCCCAAACACTTTTTTTTTTGCTTTTTTGGGTCACACCCGGCGATGCAAAGGAGTTACTCCTGGTTCATGCACTCAGGAATTGCTCCTGGTAGTGCTCGTGGGACCATATGGGATGCTGGGACTCGATCCTAGGTCGGCTGCGTGCAAGGCAAACACCCTACCCTCTGTGCTATTGCTCCTGCCCACCAAACACAAAAAATTTTAAGTCTACAACTGTACCTCATGGTGTTTCACTAATAAAAAATTTTAAAAAATTATCTTTGCATAAAAATAGATAGTAGTCATTCAATACAGTGGAACTTCTAATTACAGCTATGGTGGTAATTATTTTGCAATATATGTATATAAGGTCAATATGTAAAAGTTGATCTGTATGTCGTATACGTATAATGTATGTCAATTTAATTTCAATAAAACTGAAAAATTTAAAAAAATGTTGTGGAGACTCAGGATACTGTCCTGACACGGACTTATTAGCTATAGAAATCGGTAGCAATAAAAGTTGAAGAATGTTTCTAAGAAAAGGAACAGGGAGTGGAAGGAAAGTTACCTTGTGGTTTCTATGCTTGGTATCATGGGCTGGAGAAAGAGGTTTTGGGAACAAGATGGAACCTCAGACACAGCACAAGGTCCCAGAAGTTTCCCTTCTGCAACTCTTCATCCCGCTGCCGAGCCTGACTCCAGGATTGCTCTGAAGGCACCTTCATCCCACTGATGTCCTCCTCCAGGCCAGCATGTCAGCCTCAGTCAGACCACAGCCAAACCCCTGCAAAGTAGGAGCAAGCAGAGCAGCGGCGCCCCTGTCTGGCCATAACGCTGAAAGACACTCAGTCCGAATAGAGCTTCCCAGAAGGAAGCTCTCTAGGGCTCCCAGCAACTGGACAGGCTGTGCACAACAGGGGGCGCCCTATCCCGCGTCAGAGGCTGTAGCTGAATAGTTTTCCTAAATCATACTCATATAGAGATTCCTCCTCATTCATAACCGTGAGCACTGGCTCCCAGTATGATTAAACAACATGTGCACGAGAAATCCTTGTTAATAGTATTGAAACCCCCCCAAAATTAATCAATAATTTTTTTGAAAAATAAAAATATAAGCATGAACTACTCCAGGTCATAACTGCTGCTAATCAGAGCCAGAGTGAGCCCCACAAGCACACTGGAGCACTTACTGTGCTGAGATGAGATATTGATCCCTATGTCTCTGTCACTTACTCCTGCTGCTGCTGATTCCAACAGAATCAACTCTGAAGTTTCCATTCCTAGAATAAGTTGCAGGAGGAAGGAGGAAAAAGCCCTGATGCTCAGGAGCACAAATATGCCTGAAGGCCGGGGGGGGGGGGGTGGGGAACGCGGAGATGTCTCATGAACAAGTGAGATAGGTAATGGCAGCCAAATAATCAAATAATGTGGAGAAGGCAGAAGCAGAGGAAAGGGAAGGGCCTACTAGGGCACCTGTGGCAGAGGAATCTGTGGATCAGGCAGGAAGCGCAGGGGTAATAAAATGTGTTTGTTACCTGGAAGATAATATTAGAGCAGACATTAGCTCTGTAATTGACTGGCAAATTACAGTTACCTTTCAGGCAATTCCCCATACTTTAAAGTGTGACATAATTCTAACACTCAGGGAAGAGTAGAGAATAGGGGAAGGGAATGGAAAGGAAGGGAAGGCAAGGGAAAGACAGGAAAGGAAAAAGTAGGGAAGAGAAGGGAATAGTAGAAAAGGGAAGTATTCAAGGGAATAAAGGGAAGAAAAGGGAAGGGTAGTGAAGGGAAGATAAGAGAAGGGAAGGAAAGAGAAGGAAAGGGAAGGAAAGAGAAGGAAATAGGAGGAAAGATAAGAGGAGAAAATATATTTAGGATTGTTTTCATCTAAATAAGATGCCTTAATGCTGGTGAGAGAATGAAAGGACCCAGATGAGGGGAGCAAGGCCTGGGCAGCCTGGAGGCATCAACCCTGGGCACCGGTTCTTGAGTTTCCAGATTTCCACAGTATGTGAGAGCAACAGCTGTAGGCCATGGGACTGCTACTGGAAAACTTTTGTTGGAGAGGTGAATTTAAAAATATCTAGCATATGAAAGGTGACAATGTGTTATTTATGAAACCCTATCAATAACAGCACTGTAAACAACAGTGCAAAAATTTTAAAAAAATAAACACTTTGGGCCCGAGTGTTAGTGCAGCAAGTAGGATATTTCCCTTGCCTGCATCTGACCAGAATTTGATCCCAGATATCACATATGTTTCTTTGAGCACTTGCATGAGTAATTTTAGAATGTAAAGCCAGCAGTAACTCTGGCCAAAAAACAGAACATAACAAAAGGAACCCCTAAAAAACCTCCCCAGAAACCTTCCCCTCATAGAGATAGACTGGTGGGTGGGTAGCAAATTGTCTGGAGGGCAGTGGGTGTTGGTAGAGATGAAGGGATCAGTGTCGAAACATTGTATGCCTGAAACCAAATCATAAGTAACTTTGTAATTTCCTGTGACTGAATAAAAAGACAACAATAATCCAGCATAAATAGTCTCCTCAGAGACTATGTAATGCACAGACTTGACAGTTGATTTTTAAACATTTCTCTGTCAGAGACCACAAATCCTCTTGTTGAAGCTACATCTCCACATTTTGTTTGTGTAGGGAGAGAGTGCAGTAGAATGTCTTAAAATTAATGCATTTGAAAAAGAACATATTTGGGGCTGGAGAGGTAATAATGACCATGCATACAACCTCACCATACCCCTAGTTTGATCATCTCCCCAGTTCCTAGCAAGAAAATCTGCCTACTGGTGACACTGACAGATCCAAGTGATGATCTTGGCCATGGGGCTGTGTGACTTGGAGAACAATGGAATCCCTGCTTGAGGGAGAAGTGTCAGAATCAAACAGGCCAGCAGATGTCTGTGGCTGCAGAAGCACAGGACTGGGAGGAGATGGTACTGGTTTCTCGGCAAATGTGCTGAAGTTGCTGCACTCTCTGTTTCCCTGTCAGGGATCTCCCTATAAAAATTCTCCTGAGCTCCTGCTACAGAGCTGTGATGTCTCATGGTACTTGATATTATTTTTGATGAAAAAACATTGGAGTTTTGGCAAAGTCATAGTGGCCAGAGAGATAGTGGGAGAGTGCATAAGCCTTTTTCTTCTTGCATACAGCTGACCCAGGTTTGATCACCAACATCCTGTTTGGCCTCTTGAGCATCAGCAGGAGTGATAACTGAGCACAAGCCAGGACTAAGTCTTGAGAACAGCCGAGTGAGGCCGAAAGAACAAAAAAAATATTGATTCTCTGTTTAATTGCTGTTTTCAGATCATTAAACGTCAATAGGATGCTTTTAAAAGTCTTTTTCCTCAATACTAGACATGAATCCATAAGGTACATGGACGAAAATGTAGGCAGAACAGTCCATGACATTGAAGTCAAAAGCATCTGTAAGGATGAAACACCACTGACCAAACAAACATAAACAAATGGGATAACATCAAAATAAGAAGCTTCTGCACCACAAAAGAAACTACAGAAAGAGTCCACAGAATGGAAAAGAATATTTACCCAATACCCATCTGATAAGGGATTAATATCAGGATATACAAGACACTAGTAGAATTGTACAAGAAAAACCTCCAACTTCATCAAAAAGTGGGGAGAAGAAATGAACAGAAACTTTCTCAAAAAAGATATACAAATGGCCAAAAGGCACATGAAAAAATGCTCCACGTCACTAGTCATCAGGGAGATGCAAACCAAAACAACAATGAGATACTGTCTCACACCACAGAGATTGGCACACATTCAAAATAACAAAAGCAAACAGTATTGGCGTGGATGTGGAGAGAAAGGGACACTCTTCCACTGTTGGTAGGAATGCCGACTGGTCAAGCCTTCCTGGAAAACGATATGGACATTCCTTCAAAAAATAGAAATTGAGCTTCCATATGACCCCACAATACCACTTCTGGGAATATATCTTGAGGGTGCAAAAACGCAGAATAAAAATGACATCTGTACCTATATGTTCATTGCAGCACTCTTCACAATAGCCAAAACTCTGGAAACATCCGAGTGCCCAAGAACAGACAACTGGTTAAAGAAACTTTAGTACATCTATACTACATAATAAAAAAATCACCGACAATGATCTTGAAGAAGGTGTGGTCTTCTTTATAGAACTTCTCCAGTTCCATGTAGAACTTCTCAATTTCTCCTTCATCATAATTGAATGTTGGTGATAGACAATGAAGATAGAAACTGCCAGCAGTGAGCCACATCTATTCAAGTGTAATCATTCGATTCGTGTTGTTAGACATTCGAATGAATCAATGTTCTGTTGACAAGGACACCAACACCACTGACGCCTCTTTTGTCACATGTTCCGAGGAACAGTTTTTCTCCAGTGTAGAAAACGGTGTGAAGTGATTGATGCCTTCTTGTCTCAGTCAGACCAATGATGTCGTACTTGATCTTTCATGCTTGCAACATCAGGTCCTAGATGGATGCATCCGATGCCAGTGTATGTGCATTGAAAGTACAGACAGTCATTTTTGTCTTTCTTCGTTTTGGCAGACTAGTTCGGCCCTGAGATTTTATCAGCCTCTCCTTTCTCATCCTTCTTAACACTGCCATGTTGGTGACTTTTTCAGGGTCAGGAGAATGAGACCCTTTGTATTTACTGGATTTGACATATCGAATACACCACGGATAGCTTGCCAGGCTCTGCCATGTAGGCGAAATAGTCTCGGTAGCTTGCCAGGCTCTCCGAAAGGGATCGAGGTTTTAAGGGCGGCCTCTAATCATCCTTGTAGGTGTTCCCATAGTTCTAACCATATTTAAACCCCATAAAATATGGTGCGGTAATCTTGTATTCAGTGTTTATGATGTGTCCAGAAAGCGTCATGGAGCGTGGCTGCGGCTAAGTAGCGGAGGTAATGGAGGTCTGCCGGGCTGCTGGAAGCAGGCAGAGGATCTCTGCTCCTGGGTCCACTAAGCCTGGAGTTCAGGGTCAAAGTGTTTCGCTTTCCCGGTTCTGTGGGGCCTCACCTGTGCATGAGTCTTGGCCTAAGGTTCCGTAAAACATCCTGGAGCATGGCTGCGGCTGGGTAGTGGAGGTAGTGGAGTTAGTGGAGGTCTGCAGGGCTTCTGGAAGCAGGCAGAGGATCTCTGCTCCCGGGTCTGTTGAGCCTGGAGTCCAAGGTCCACCGTCTCCTTAGTGCAAAATTCTACTTCACAGAGCAGGGAGAAAGGGCTGCAAAGTTTAAAAGATCTCCCAGAATGACCACCAACTGGGAGCTCTTTGGCACTATTTTGGAAAGATGCCGTCATTGACAACATTGATAAGGAATACGATTGAATGTTTCAGCACCTCCATGATTGTGTGAAGAATGCCGAGAGAGAGATAGCCACAAAAAGACGCCTGTCTTGGAACTCTCAAGATCATTCGCCAACATGGCTTGGCACAAGCCTCAGGCAACTGCAAGCGGACGTCAGAGCTCACAAAGCAGTGCAGAGAAGTAATAAAGGAAGACCTTAAAGAGAGAAGTGCTGGTAGATGTGGCAGAAGCTGGGGAAAGCATTCGCAAAGCCCACCTGTCCTTCACGAACTACAAGACCAAGATGACTGCCCTCCAACATCCTGATGGATCTATCACATGTTCCAGAAGGGCAATAGAAAAGATTATTCATGACTTCTACTAGGATCTGTTCAATAGCCACGTCCACCTGCCCACATACCAAATTCCGCAGGATGGATATGTCGCTCCCAAAGTTTTCCCTTCCAAAATCCGACATGCCATTCCATCAGTAAAGAAGCAAACAACACTTGGCCCAGACAAGGTCAGACCCAAACACCTGAAGAACCTGCCATCAGTACTCATCAATACACTGGCTCGACTCTTCACACTTTACCTGATTGCAAGGTTCCTCCCCAGTAGAAAACCAGCAGGACTGTACTACTGTACAAGGGAGACATCCACGACATTGGCAACTATTGCCCAATTTGCCTGTTGTCTGTCATCCACAAGCTGTTCACTCAAGTCATCCTGAATAGGATTGGCAGAACAATAGATGAAGGACAACCATGTGAGCAAGCCAGGTTCGACAAAGGATTCAGCACCATCGACCATATCCTCACGATAACCAAGCTCATTGAGGTTTCTCAGGAGTTCAAGATGCTGCTCTGTCTAACATTCATTGATTTAAAGAAGGCTTTTGATTCTGTTGAGACTGAAGCAGTCATTGAAGCTCTAGCCAAACAGGGTGTTCAAACTCTATACATCAGGATCCTCCATGAGTTATATTACAGATTCACTACCAGGATCTCACCATTCTACAGGGAGGTGATCATTGACGTTAAGAGAGTGGTTTGACAGGATGATACCATTTCACGGAAACTCTTCAGTGCCACCCTCAAGAACGTCATGCGACAACTGGAATGGGAAGGAATGGAAATGAAGATAGATAGTCAGCAACTAAACTACCTCTGTTTCACTGATGACATCGTTCTAAAAACACCAAACATCAGCCAAGTGACACAAATGCTGGCCGACTTCGACCGTGAGTATGGAAAGGTGGGACTACAACTGAATCTCACAAAGACAATGTTCATGAGAAAAGGTCTCATTCCTGACATTCCATTCATTCTCAATGGGACGAACATCTCCGAATGCAACAGTTATGTGTACCTAGGTCAAGAAGTCAATATGATGAATGATCTGGCACCTTAGTTGTATACAGAAGGAAGAGAGCAGCTTGGAACGCCTTCAAGCGCCTCAAAGAAATAGTTAAGAGGACGAAAAGCCTCTGGCTTCAGGCACATCTCTTCGATTCCACTGTTCTTCCTGCATTAACATACACCTCAGAGACCTGAGCCCTACTGTTTTCATAGAATGTGAAGGCTATTCGGGTCTCCCAAAGAGGACTCGAAAGAGCTATGCTTGGAGTATCACACTTCACTCAAATGAGAGAAAGAATCCGGAGTTCCGACCTCCATCGGCGGTCAAGAGTCAGGGATGCTGTCTCATTTGCCAAGGCGTCGAAGATCAGATGGGTTGGACACATAATGAGATTTGGAGAAGAACGCTGGACTAGAGTCATTACCGACTGGATTCCAGGGACATCAAAAGATCGCATGGCCGTCCACCTGTGATGTGGTCAGACTTCTTCGTCAAGACCCTGAATGATCGGTTTGAGGCTGTTCGTGTTCCTAGAACGAGCAGATGACATTGGACTACACTAGCACACGACATGGACAAATGGAGGCATTACTGGTGCCCGCTCGAGCAAATTGAGTAATGGGATGTCGAGTGATCAAGTAGCTGTCCAGTTTGGCCAGCACCATCTGTTTTGTTTTTTGTTTTACTTTTTAAACATTTTAATAATTTAATTTTAGTTTTTGCACAATACCCTGAGATAATCAGGACTTACTGCTGGCTCTATGCTTACTGTTTTTTTAAAAATATATATTTATTTATTGAATCACTGTGGGAAAAGTTACAAAGCTTTCAGGTAAGTCTCAGTCATGCAATGATCAAACACATTTCCCTTCACCAGTACTTATTTTTCACCGCCAAGAACCCCAATATATACCCCCTCCCACCCCTCCCAATGCCTGTGAGGCAGATGAATTCTACTTAACACTCTATCTACTTTGATTACATTCATTATTTTGACAAAAGATGCACCATTATTGTTTAAAGTTTACACCCAACAATCAGAACTGCTGAAAAGGTATTGTGAAATAATTTGTTTTCTACAGCTGGTTATGAGAACCATATGATTTTGGATTTCTGATATTTTATTTATTAAGACTGGAAGCATTTCTGCCAAAAGTCAGATAATTAAGAGATTGGTTTCTGTGGCTCTGGAGCCATGGCCATGACGGAAAGCCGTTCGTGGGGGGCAACTCATGACCTCGGTAGGGTGTGAAGGACAAGCTGGGAACTCCCCCCATTCCCATGAGGTTTCAGTTGCCCCATCACCGTCGGCTCACACCTGGCTTTCCAAAAAGCTCCGAGGCGGCTGCCATCTTGCTGTACAGGGAGAAAAAAGCAGAAGGGAGCGACACCCCTTTCCACCCAGGCAGGCATGGTACCGTGGATTAACGCATAGTTCATTCACTTTTCTTCTGCAAGCTGCCAGGCTCTGTGTTAAGTCCTTGTGCCTCTGGAGCCATGGCCGTGCTGGAGAGCCTCTCATGGGGGGAGGGGGGACAACTCGTGATACCAGCACCATTTGTTAAAGAGGATTTCCTTGCTCCATTTTATATTTCTTGCTCCTTTATCAAAGATTAGATGATCATAAGTTTGAGGGTATGTCAGTTATCAACTTCTAACCTGAACACCTGCCCTGGTTATTTATTTATTTATTTATTTATTTATTTTAGTGTAAGTCTGTTCTTTCCTATGAAATCTCCAAGGCTAATAAGTTTGGCCTGATTTTTATTCTCTGTGGTTTGCTAGACCCCAAAATATCATCGTTATATCTGACACTGTGCTATCGCTCAATAGCACAGCGGTACAGCGTTTGCCTTGCACGCAGCCAACACAGCCAACCCAAGTTCGATTCCTCCGCCCCTCTTGGAGAGTCCGGCAAGCTACCGAGAGTATCTTGCCCGCACAGCAGAGCCTGGCAAGCTACCCGTGATGTATTTGTATGCCAAACACAGTAACAAAAGTCTCCAATGGAGACGTTACTGGGCCCACTCGAGCAAATCGATGAACAACGGGAGGACTGTGACTGTGACCAAGAATTTCACTGACCACAATACAATATCTGGCACAGGGGGTAAGTTACTGGTAACGAAACTGTTTTACTCATATAACCTCAATCTACATACTGTGCCATAGCAGCTGCAATACAATGTATCCTCCAAGATCTTCTCACTCTCCCTTTTCTGGGAGCACACAGCATTTTCTCTCTTCAGAGGAGAGGATCTTGGGTTCAAATATCCCATATTCTAACCCCAAAGTTTGAAGGTACTTTAAAATCCATGAAGTCAGATAACAGACAGAGTTAAGATTACTACAACTTCAGGGTGACTGGGTGGCTGTAAGCAGAAACCCAACAGGAATTCATGAAAGACGAGGAACAGTGAGACCCCTTCCTCTTAGCTGGGTTCAGAATGCAAATCCTTAATGGCAGGCAAATCTGAGGAGAACAACACAGGACACAGCCCTAGAACAAGGACAAGAGCTGGATGAGTCTGAACAATCATCTTTTGATACTATAGGGACTCATCTGTGAAGGGGTCTTGCTGGGCCTAAGGATCAGTGACAGACAGATGCTTCTTGAGGCTCAGAGATGGGGACACACATCCAGAAATCAAGCTGTGAATGTGTGTACAAGAGAGCAGGCAGCCTCCTGCACAGAACAAATAAACACGCAGATGGGACTGAGGAGCAGACCCAGGCCTGAGCCCAGACTGACCAGCACAGAAGCCCTTGCTGCTCATGTTTCTGGGACAAGATGAGGCTGGGTGTTACTTGAGTCCCTGTGAGAAAGCTCCTGTGGGACGAGTTGCTATCAGGGGACCAGGACAAGGAGCAGGAGAAATGACCCAGACAGCTGTGTGACCACATCAAAGCCCACTCTGGCCTTGGCCTATTTGTACCTTCCCATGCAGCGACATTTCGCAGGACTCTGATGAGTCGCTCATGAACACTTGGGGTGAGGGGTTGGATAGAGGGTACAGGAGAACAGATAGCCTCCTCCAGGAGGAGGTAGGTCAGTCCAGGAGCACCTCCTTCCTGAGAAAGAGACAGACTGGGTGCAGGTCTGTCCTCACTCATTTCCTCACAGCCTCTCCTGTCCCACTTGTGATGGAATCAAAACAGAAACCGCAGATAATCCCTGTGTATTCTGGCAAAGTCAGAATTTCCATTTATTCCTTGTCAAATTTCAGGGATCTCCTTCATTAGCCTTTCAATTCCATGAAACAGGAGTTAATTAGAAAAATGCAAGTCAGATGCTTATTTCAATTCAGGAGAAATATTATTTGGGAAAATAAGAAGCTAACACAATGGATTCAGCTGGGTGATGTCACAGCCGACACAGACCAGATCATCATGGAAGAGAACGCAGTCAATGTGGGGAGGGTTGGGCGTGCAGGGATGAGCCAGTCTCCGCTCTCACAGATGTTACAGGACACATACATACTCAGGTTCCAGGGCAGAAAGAGAATCAGCAGTTCTTGAGTCATAGCATGGAAACGTGAGGAAATCAAGAAAATCTTGCATCCCTAGGCCACATGCAGGGCCGCTGTCTCACACTGAAAGGAAAGAATGGACATACTCAAGTGAGTCACAGAAGTGGTAACATCCTGACAAGCTCACAATGTCGCTCTCAAAGAACCACCAAACTCAGTCCTGTACCCTCTGTCCAACTCCTCACCTCAAGTTTTCATTAGAGCCCTAGGAACTGTCGCTGTCTGGGGAGGAACAAACAGGATAAGGTCAGAGCCCCAGGGAAGGGACTAGAGGAGGAAATAGGGCTGCGGGAGCTCCCAATGGGCTCTGGTCTCTGTCTCCAGAATTCCAGGGCCCAGCCCTGCCCAAACTTACTTTCAGCCTGAGTATACGTTCCTCTTTTCTCACCTGTGGGAAGGAAACAACCATGGAAGGTTGGGGAGAGCACTGGGTCCTGAGACGACAGAACAGCTCCCTAGGACCAGATCCCAGGGAAGTGTCAGAACTCTGAAGACTAAGGGAAGGATCAGGAAACACACGGAGAGGAGATGCTCATGGACTGACCATGAGCAGTCTATGCTCGGCAGGGACAGTCCCTGTGACCTGGGACCCTGGGAAGCAGCTTATGGAGGTGAAAGTGTCTTTCATGAGCAAACCTGAGAGCAGCACACATGGGGGGGGGGTGGGGGGTGAGCAACTGCACAGAGGTGGGTGGTGCTCCCACTAATGAGGCAGGAAAACTAATAAAAAAGGGGATACCTCCAAAGTGGGGCAAGAAAGCTCAGACCACCTTAATCCTACCTGAACGTTTACACCTCAAGATTATAGATCCTCCCAGATAACTAGTGATCAAAGCCAAGAAGGAAATCACGCCAAGAGTGATGCCCACAGTGTGGATGCTGAACACAGATGGGGACTCTGATAAGAAAGGAAGAAGAGGGCTTAATTCCCGGCATTGGCCCAAACTCTTCACAGTTCTCCAGAAGGGATCTCTCCTAATTCCCCTTCTGGAGAACAGACTCTGCCCATCCCCTTCCTCACCCCATCTCAGGCTGTCAGGCTCTAGCAGCCCTTGGTGCTGCACACGGCACGTGTATCTCTGCTCCTCTCCAGAAGGCACCACCACAGCTGCCCACTTCTGGAAGGTTCCATCCCCGGAAGGCCTGGTCTCTACCAGCTCTGTGTCCTGGGTCAGGTCCTCCCCATCACGCTGCCAGGTCAGGGTGATCTCAGCAGGGTAGAAGCCCAGTGCCCAGCACCTCAGGGTGACCTCACGGTCAGAGAAGGGATGGTGGGTTATGTGTCTTCTGGGGGGTTCTGAGGATAGAGAATGATGAAAATTCACACTTTAGGTGACTTTAAGGATGAAAATAAATAGGATAATTTATTTGGAACAGGAGGTAAACATCCAGACACAAGTCTCCTGATTCAGGAGACTGGGATAAAATCCTATTCTTGGAAAGTTCTAGACTAGAGTGTGAGTAGGAGGTTAGGGTCTCTAGGGCAACACTGACTGTGGTCCTGCCCTGGGTGGAGGATGAGTGACTGAGAGGAGTCAGAGCTAAGATCTGAGTAAGCTCACAGATGACTGCGAAGCCACATTTGTTATTTCAGAGAGGGTCTCCCCTTCCCCGTGCACACTGGAGTCCTTCAAGGTCCTGTGGACACAGGGTGGGCCTGAGGGAAGGGAAAGTCTCTCTGGTACAGAACATGGAAACCAGGAGGGTTCATCCCTCTCCTGACTGAAGAAGGGGAGCTGTTCTAACACTGAACCCCACTGTCTTCCTCCTTGTGGGGAGTCGCCACCCCCACCCTCACCCCAGGGAAGGTCAGAAGTCCTCACCATCCAGGGACTCTGTACCTGCTCGCAGCAGAGTGTCCTTCCCGTCCAGCAGGTATCTGCTGAGCCACTGCACGCACTCCCTCTCCAGGTAGTTCCTGTAATGATCAGCAGCACTCTCCTGCTCCCAGTTGCACTGGGTGCGCCAAGCCTGAGTGCCCGCCGCCGCCGTCCAGGAGCGCAGATCCTCATTCAGGGCGATATAGTCGGCGCCATCGTAGGAGTATTTACTGTACCCGCGCAGGAGGCGTCCATCTGACCCCACGTCGCAGCCGTACATCAGCTGGAGGGTGTGAGAGTCTGACCCACCCCGCACAGATTAACCCCGAACCGAAAAAGAAACCCGGGGACGGTCCCCGCGGCTCCTCCGGGTCAAGGGTCCGGGGCGGCTCCCTCAGCCTCCGGGACGCTCGGACCCGCCTCGGGGCGACCCGACCAGTCCCAGTGTTGGCTCGTCCCTGCCCCGCCGCGCTCACCCGCCTCGCTCTGGTTGTAGTAGCGCAGTAGGTTGCTCAGGCTCACTCGGTAATTCTTCGCGGCGGCCCTGGCGTTCCGCGTCTCTTCCTCCCAGTACTCAGGTCCCTCCTGCTCCGCCCACGGGGCCCGCGGTTCCATCCTCGGACTCGCCGAGTCGCTGTCGAAGCGCAAGAACTGCGTGTCGTCCACGTAGCCGACGACGATGAGGCGGGGCTCCCCGCGACCGGGCCGGGACACAACGGTGTGGAAATATCGCAGGGAGTGGGGGCCTGAGGAAGGGAAGCGGTGAGACCTGGCCCGATCCGCCGCCCTGCACGCCCCGAGTCCAGGTGATAGGGAAGAGGGAAAGGAGAAAGGTGGGGAGGGACTAAGAAGAGGGAGACTTAGAGACGCAGTCCCCCCACTCTCCTCTCCACAGGGAACTCCCCTCGGACCCGCACTCACCCGCCCGGGTCTGGGTCAGGGCCAGGCCCCCCAAGAGCAGCAGAAGGAAGGTTCGCGGCTCCCACATATCCTGGGAACCAGGGACTCTGACTCCTTGAAGGGCCACATCACTTTATAACCAGGAGCCGCGTGGACGCTGATTGGCTTCTCTAGACAGTCTCGCCCAATGGGACTGAAGATTTGTGACGCGTCACTAAAACATGGGCAAGAGGAACTGACACAGAGGGAGAAGTGAAACTCTGTGAAGACCAGGAATCCCAGCCCCCAACACCTCCTTGGGGACCTAGACACTGGGAGCCACACCTGGGACTTGGGACTTCGCCCTCTCCTGCTGCTTGTGCAACTGATCTTTGTCACACTTGTCTCCTCGTGTTAGGGCTGAGACTAAATCAGTGATTTTCCAAGGTTTTCATTTCAACATCTAGCTACAGTCTTTCAAGTTAGTGAGGACCTCAGAGATGCTTCTATGCGTGTGCGTTATGTCTATCAGTGTTTACCGTGCCAGGAATTTGAGTTAAAGACACTTTATTGTTGATTTTGTTTGGGGCTTTTAGGTACACCAAAGGTGCTCAGGAGTTTTTTCTGGCTCTGTCCTCAGGGATCACTCCTGGCAGGTTCTTGAGACCATATATGGTACCAGGGATCAAATCTGAGTTGGACACTTGCAAGGCAAGCACTTTACCTTCTCTACTATATCTCCTGCAGAGTTAAAGACTCTGAAAATTACTACAACTGGCAAAGGTAAAGGCCCTCCCGTTGATTGTCGATTTGCTCGAGCGGGCCCAGTAACGTCTCCATTGGAGACTTTGTTGTTACTGTGTTTGGCATATCGAATACTCTCGGTAGCTTGCCGGGCTCTCCGAGAGGGGCAGAGGAATCGAACTCGGGTCGGCCATGTTGGCTGCTTGTAAGGCGAACGCCCTACCGCTATCAGTGCTTAAATAAGTTACAAAAAATAAAAATTATTTCAGGGATTAAGTGGTACGTGAAACCGTCTGTCTGGATTCTGTCTGGCACCACGTGGTCCTCAGAGCATCTCCAGATGTATGTGGCACTGGAGACCCTAAGCTCGCTCAGAGGCCTCCTGAGCACTGCTAGGAAGTCTCCCTCCCAAATTAGAAGGAAAAGGGGAAAATGATTCCAAAAATAAATGGTATTGTGAAAGAGTAGATTCTTTACCTTTTGAATTTTTCAAGTTTATCTTCTCTGTCTCATCAGAAGGTATCTGGATTTTTATATTTTCTCCTGCCTTTAATCTGTTGTTTGATGTATATGGAAAAAATTAAACTTTATGCAAATACATAGGAATGATATTTTTTTATAGTTTTATTTATTTCTTTTTCTTCTTATATTTATTTATTGAATCACTGTGGGAAAAGTTACTAAGCTTTCAGGTTTAAGTCTCGGTCATACAATGATGAAACACCTTTCCCTTCACCAGTACTCATTTTTCACCACCAAGACCCCCAATAAACCCCCCTCCCACCCCTCCCAATCCTGTGAGGCAGATGATTTCCACTTAACTCTTCTCTACATTGATTACATTCATTATTTTGACGAAAGATGCACCATTATTGTTTAGAATTCCCCCCCCCCCCCCAACAATCAGAATTGCTGAAAAGGCATTGTGAAATACTTTGTTTTCTATAGCTGGTTATGAGAATCATATAATGTCATATAATGATTTTGGATTTCTGCAAAGAGCCAGATAATTACGAGATTGGTTTTTGTATGTCTGGTGTTATAGCTGTGCGGGAGAGCCACTAGTGGGGGGCAACTCGTGACCTTGGTAGGGCGTGAAGGACGAACGGTACCGCCACCCTTCCCGTGAGACTGCAGTTGCCCCGTCACCGCTGGCTCATACCTGGCTTTCCAATAAGCTCTGAGGCAGCGATCACCTTGCTGCGGGGGGGGGGGGGGGGGTGGGAGGGGAGAAGGGAGAAAGGTGGAAGGGAGCAACACCCTTTACCTCCCGTGGAGGCATGGTGCCGCCATAGTTTAACGCATGATCCATTCACTTTTCTGCTGCAAACTGCCAGGCTCTGAACTAAGTTCTTTTGCCTCTGGAGTCATGGCCGTGCCGGAGAGCCGCTTGTAGGGGGCAACTCGTGACCTTGGTAGGGCGTGAAGGACGAGCCGATACTGTCCCCCTTCCCATGAGACTGCAGTTGCCCCATCACCGCTGGCTCATACCTGGCTTTCCTATAAGCTCTGAGGCGGCGGCCACATTGTATGTTGCTGCAGACTGGCTCGGTCGAAGACTACCAGGCTGAGGGGAGACCAGGCGAAGGTGCACAGGAAAGCAGGAGATTCGGCGCGTTGGACAGACAGACACCAACACAAGAGAGGTTGAGTGCTGCTGCAGTTTATTGCATCCAGAGTTCTTCTTTTTATACAGTTACAGAAACAACGTGGCAAAGCACACGTTACATCAGACCATGGGTCATGTTCCCAAAACATCAAGGGGCACGTACACGTTCTGTTTTAAGATTAGGGCAGAAGATCCGCTTGTTCCAATAAAATATCTGAGTAAAATATTATGTTCCTTATAATTCCTTTATTGTCTACTTTTACTGACATTAAGTTTTTATTTCCCTAAAAACGCCTACCCATAAACTAAAAAAATATCAGGACTTTACAAAAGCTAATATTAACTCTACTTTACTAGCAGGCATATAAAAATCAGGATTTTACAAAAACTAATATTAACTCTATTAGCAAGCATCTTTCCAAGGCCAAAAGTTAAATCAAGATATCTAACAAGCAGGCTCCTATTCCCACAGAATGGCAAGTGAAGACTGCATGTCAGAGGCGCCTAGAAAACAGAGAAAGGGGGCTGCCGGAGGCATAGACCCGTGGGTCGCGAACCTCCCATTCCCAGGGACCCAGGCCCTTGCCTGAGCCCCCTTGCAGCATGTTGCTACGTGGGCGATGCCGTTGCCGGCGTGGCAGTATGTGATCCAGATGCATTTCTGCCAAAAGCTGCTGGGTTTCGAGATTTGTTTCTGAGTCTCTGGGATCATGGCCTTTAAGCAGCTTGATCAGGAGCCAGAGAGGCTGTTTGTAGGCGGCGACCCAGGGTCTCGCTGGGATGGGGAGGAAAGGACCGGTTCCGCCCCCATCTGGCAAGGCCCTGCATGTCTCATCATTGCAGGTCCAAACCTGACTGTTCAGTGGCCTCTGGAGGATGGCAGTCACCGGGGCGCCAAGGGGAACAGGCCAAGGCACAAAACCTATTCTCACCTGGAGTGGCCCAGCCCCAGTAACCTACTGCAGGAACAGGACGCATTTCTATCAAAAGCCTTTGGGTTCCAAGATTTGTTTCTGAGTCTCTGGGATCATGGCCGTTAAGCAGCTCGATCAGGAACCAGAGAGGCCAGGCCTCCAATTATATAGCTGAGCCGGAGGTGGTTTGTGGGTGTGTCTCCCACATACCTAACTTTTGGCCGTTTACTTTCTTGGTAAACTTTGCCCCAAGTTTTTGTGGTCTGGTCAAAGACACAACAGCAATTTTGGGGTATCTGAAAGTCTGACAGTGCCATCAGGCTGCTGATACACTTGCCCCACAGGTACAGATTGACCTGCTGGCGGCATCATACCCCTATAGGAATGATATTTTTAAAAATTGTGACAGATAATTATGAAGTCAGCTTGGATAACAATGATAGAGTCATGTGAAAGGAAAAACACTGGTTGCCTCAGGAAATGGGGTACATGAATATTGGGGACTTAAACATTATTTTTGAATCTACATGTTTTTATTCATTTTCTAAAAAGTCAGTTTGCAAAATGAGCCATAAACTCAAAATTCTAGTGTTAAGGAGAATAAAAGGAAGGGCATGATCAGCAGAAATCCAGGCTCCCAAGGGTGAACCCTGGACTCCATCTGGGTACCCAGTATGGGAGACTTGTGACAGAGGGTGGAAGATATGGGACTGACATTGGGGTATCTTCGAAGCTTTTATTTAGACTTATTTACTATCTTTTTCAGGCCCCAATCCTGTGCAAGCAGAGGGAGACTTTAAACAGGGCAGGACCATTGCTGTCCTGCCCCTCACTGGAGGAAAGCGCATCCAAGTCCTGATGTGGGAAGTAGGGAGTTGATGGAGCTGTTCTCTCCTGAAACCCTATTAATTCTGGGGAAAAGTGCTATAGGGACCAGACAGAAAAGGTGCTATAGGGACAGTGGGTAAAGCACTTACCTTGCATACTATTTTTCAGGATTTTATCCCTGCCACTCTATATGGTCACCTGAGCTCAAACTGGACTAATCCTTGAGCACAGCCAGGTGAGGCCCCCAAACCAAAAAAGTAAATACAAAGTGAAATGAACCCATCCCCTGAGTATGGGGATAGGGAAGGAACTTAATTGGTCAGCAGAGGGAGGAGAAAGTGGGACTCAGTTCTCAGGAAGTGGGAGAGTGAACTGACTGGGAAATGGCCTGTGGGAGAGCAGGGCTGGACTCTGCTGGGACTCTGCTGGGCTTAGAGAACCAGATGGGGCAGCAGGAGAGGACATGTAACAGATTAGAGGAAAGTGTGAAAAAGTATCCACAGATGCGAGGTGCAATAACTGTTACTGAGATCTCATAGACCTTTTTCCCATAGGATGCAGTTATCTCTGAAGCGCATATAGAATCTCTCCCTTTATTCCTCTTTACACATTTGTGGGTATTTACAGCCTTCTGTGCTTGAGGACTGCACCAGGCTCTGTACTTGGGGGGAATGCTCCCATGGAGGACCTCGCAGTCTGGGTGAGCCTGGACTTGCTGCACACACAGCCTGAACCCCTGCCCTTTGAGCTAAGGTATCTCACAGACACCTGGGCATTGTTCACTATCTTGTAAGGTTTGATGTTTTTAAGTAGGTGGTTTAAAAGTAGGTGGTTTAAATAGGTCTTTTATTGAGGATTTTTTCTGAAACTTTCCTTGCCTTTGTTGGTACTGTTGGTACCTTTACTTCTGCTCACACACTCGGTTGAGGTGCTTGTTGGGATCATGCATTTGTTTGATGTGCTCACATACATTTTAGCTGTGGTCTTGGGGAGATACTATAATTTAGTTATGGAGTTCCTGCACACTAGGTATTGTGTCAGAGACAGAACCCTGGATTTTTTGCGGGCTGGAATCACACAAAAGAGTGTCATCAGGATCACACAAGGCATGTGGGATGGCTCCAGAGGTCAAACTCATGCACTCATATCTGCAGGGTAAGCAGCCTACACTGAGCAACATTCCCAGGCCCCTAAATGTCTACACTGAGCAATATCCCAGACATTCAATCTAGCCTCCTCTTCTAAACTGGAAAACTAAGCTAGTTCTGTGAGGTCGGAGATAAGGCTCAGCGGTAGAGCAGGTACCTTCTGTGTACTGAGGCAGGGGTCCATCCTGGCAGTATAAAACAAATAAATAAAAGTTTAGTTCGGGGCTGGAGTGATAGCACAGCGGGTAGGGAGTTTGCCTTGCACGCGGCCGACCCAGGTTCAATTCCCAGCATCCCATATGGTCCCCTGAGCACCACCAGGAGTAATTCCTGAGTGTAGAGCCAGGAGTAACCCCTGTGCACCGCCAGGTGTGACCCAAAAAGCAAAAAAAAAAAAGTTTAGTTCAGTGAAAAGATAATGGTCATAAAACTAGAATGGAATATCAGAATTTGAGCATGATTTGACAAGTGTTTGCAAATGTCCAAATGTTTAAAGTAATGTTTAAAAACTATTCACATAGAAAGAGAATTAAAAATATTCTCAGGAAGGACTGGGCCAGAGGACAGTACAGTGGCTAGGGTGTTTACCTCGCCTGGGCCGACCAGGGTTCAGTCCCCATCACCACATATGGCTCCATGAGTCCCACTAGGAGTAACTCCTGAGAACGTGTGGGTGTAACTCTAAAATAAACAAATGAAATTGAATGTTTCACAAAAACTTACATAACAGCCCTTACTGTGGGCTGTACATAAAATTCCTTCAAAGAAACTGTATGGAAGAGGACAAGGAAAACGTATATGCTTTTAGAGTTGGTTGGGAAATGGAGATAACTTAATTAACATAAAAGTAACAGAAGGACATGGTGAATAGTATTATTAGAACCAATGTACAGCCATTTGGGACATGAGCCAAAGTGCAGCCATTTTAGTTGTTAGTAGACATCTTGCTATTCTGTATGATTATGTAACTGACGGCAGAATTGCATATGAACCAGAGACCACATCTTGGGAAAGGAAACAGAACGAACAAAATTTTCAATGCTTGCAGATAGTGCCAGCCAATCAGTAATCTAGTGGTCTACCAGGCATGGAAAGAACAGAGCAAAGGGGCACCCACAGGTGGTACTAACCAATCAGCTTACATGTCAGTTAGGGAGAAAGAACAATGTGACTTTAGGGTACTTAAACCTTTTCCAGTAGTTGGAGGGGGTCATACCCCGCCTGTTTCTTTATGGGGTGTGGCCCTGACTGTCAGTCTGTAACTCTCTCTCTCTCTCTCTCTCTCTCTCTCCCCTCACTCCCTCCCTTCTCTATCAGTTTTTAAAAACTTCTCTCTTTTTTCTCCCTCAGTCTGTAACCTCTCTCTTCAATAAAATCTTTGAACTCCTTACAGATGTCTTTTTTTTTATGTAGGAGTGTTGCTATTTATTCAGCCATTGATTAGGCTGATTGAATTCGGCATGAACTCCACCTTACTTTTTTTTCTTTATCCTTTTTCATAATTTTATTTACTGATTCACAGTGAGAGCTGTTTCAAAGCTTTCAGGTTTAAGTCTTGGTCATACAATGAAATGCCCCTCCCTTCACCAGTGCCCACTTTCCAACACCAAAAACCTCAGTATACCACCCATCCCATACCCTCCCCATACCTGTGGGGCAGATGATTTCCACATTACTCTCTACTTTGATTACATTCAATATTTCTACACCAGACCCACCATCATAAACACTCAGATCTTTAAAAAAGCAACAGTAGACAATTTGTTTTCTATTGCTGGTTATGAATAACAGATGATGTTGCGTGGCTGCAGTTGTGGCCAGGAGATTTTGGAATTCCGAAATTTTAACAATTATATCTGGAGGGATTTCTGCCAAAACCTGCTGGGTTCCGATATTTGTTCCTGAGTCTCTTGGATCATGGCTAGTAAGCATTTTGATCAGGAGCCAGAGAGTCTGTTCATGGGCAACTCGGGATCTCGTTGGGACAGAGAGGAAAGGGCCGGCTCCATCCCCGGTAGCCTACTATGGGGACCAGATGCAATTCTGCCAAAAACTGCTGGGTTCCGAGATTTTTTTTCTGAGACTCTAGGATCATGGCCATTAAGCAGCTTGATCAGGAGCCAGAGAGGCTGTTCGTGGGCAGCAACTCAGAGTCTCCTTGGGGCGGGGAGGAAAGGGCCAGCTCCACCCCCATCCCGTGAGACCCCTTGTGTCTCATCACTGAGGATCCAAATCTGACTGTCCAATAGCCTCTGGAGGATGGTGGCCACCGAGCCACCAAAAGGGAGCAGGCAGAGAGACAGCACCCTTTCCCCCCTGGGGTGGCCCAGCAACAGTAACCTACTGCAGGTTCCGGACACATTTCTGCCAAAAGCCGCTGGGTTTAGAGATTTATTTCTGAGTCTCTGGGATCATGGCCATTAAGCAGCTTGATCAGAAGCCAGAGAGGTCATTCATTGGGACTCAGGGTCTCGTTGGAATGGGGAGGAAAGGGCCAGCTCCACCCCCATCCCTTGAGGCCCCACGTGTCTCATCACTGTGAGCCCAAACCTGACTGTACATATTCCTGCCTCTGGAAGATGGCGGCCACGGAGCCCTAAGAGAGAGCAGGTAGAGGGACAACACCCTTTTCCTCCTGGGTGGTCCGGTGCTGGTAACACATTGTGGGGACCAGACGCATCTAGGCAAAAGCTGCTGGGTCCCGAGATTTGTCTCTGAATCTCTGGGATCATGGTCATTAAGCAGTTTGATCAGGAACCACAGAGGACTTGCCTCCAATTATATAGCTGAGCCAGAGTTGGCTTGTTGGTGTGTCTCCCACATACCTAACTTTTGGCCGTTTACTTTTTTTTTTCATTTTGGGTGATGCTCAGGGGTTACTCCTGGGTCTGCACTCAGGAATTACTCCTGGCGGTGCTCAGGGCACCATATGGGATTCTGGGAATCGAACCTGGGTTTGTTGCATGCAAGGCGTTCAAACGTCTTACCTGCTGTGCTATATCTCTCCAGCCACGTGGCCATTTACTTTCTTGGTAAACTTTGCCTCAAGTTTTTGGTGTCTGGTCAAAGTCACAGCAGCAATTTTGGGGTATCTGGACGTCTGAAGGCGCCATCAGGCTGCTGATGCACTCACCTCACAGGTACAGATTGACCTGCTGGTGGCATCATACTGACGAAATGGCATGTCGAATTTTGGAAGGAAGAACATTGGGAACAACATATCCATCCTGTGCAATTTGGTATGTGGGCAGGTGGACATAGCTATTGGAGAGATCCAAGTAGAAGTCATGGATAATCTTCTTCATTTCCCATCTGGAAGATGTGATAGATCCACCAGGACATATAAGAGGATAAGTATTAGAACAGGAGTTAACTCTGTAATTGATTAATAAACTATAGTTAACTTTCAAGCATTTCCCCACACTTCAATTCCCCATGATTTGAGTTATGTCATATAACTCAAACACAGAGGGAAGAGTAGAGGATAGAAGAAAGGAGAGGAGATGAATGGAAGGAAAGAGAAGATAAGGAAAGGGAATTTCGATTCCTCTTTGGGAGACCCGAATAGTGTTCTCATTCTGTTTTTGTAGGGCCCAGGTCTCTGAGGCATATGTTAATGCAGGGAAGGGAACCGAAGGGAAAGGAAGGGAAGGGAAGGGATAGGAAGGGAAAGGAAGGGAAGGGAAGGGAAGGGAAGGGAAGGGAAGAGAAGGGAAGAGAAGAAAGAGAAGGGGCCAGGAGGGGAGGTCTATGGTTCCTTTTCCACGCACCTTCTTAAGGACACAGGAAAAACAACCTAAGGAAAAAGTGATGATCAGATGATTATGGGCCTATTTTTAAAATCTCAGTTTAAAGTTCAAGATTATAAATAAATATATCTTCAGTGGTTTTGGTTCCAAAGGAAAGAATTTTCTTGTTTACAAAGAAGAATTATAGCTAACACTGGTGGAGAGAATGGTGTTGAAATATTAACTTCAGTAACTTTATAAATCACTTGATCACTTTACATCCAGTTACTCATTGATTTGCACGATCAGGTGCCAGTAACGTCTCCGTTCGTCCCTATCACGTGCTAATGTAGCCCAATGGTATGTGCTCATTCTAGGAACATGAAGAGCCTCAAGCAGATCATTCAGGGTCTTGACGAAGTCTGACCATCTCATAGGTGGGCGGCCACGCGATCTTTTAACGTAGCTATTGAAGAGAAGTCATGGATAATCTTCTCCATTGCCCTCCTGGAAGATGATCCATCAGGACGTCGGAGGGCAGTCATCTTGGTCTTGTAGTTGGCGAAAGACAGGCAGGCATTGTGAATGCTTTTTCCAGCTTGTGCCGCATCTGCCAGCACTGCACAGCAGCTCTTCTCTCTTTGAGGTCTTTATCGCTTCTCTGCACCGCTTTGCTAGCTCGGACGTTCTCTTGCGTTACTTGAGGCTTGCGACAAGCCACATTGGTGAATGAGCTGGAGAGTTTTTGAAGACAGGCGTCTTTTTGTGGCTATCTCTCTCGGCATTCTTCACACAATCATGGAGGTGCTGAACCAGTTGATCGTATTCCTCATCAATGTTGTCAACAATGGCATCTTTCCATGTTGCCGCAATAGTGCCAAAGAGCTCCCAGTTGGTGGTCATTCTAGGAGTTCTCTTCTTAAACTTTGCAGCCCTTTCGTCCCGCTCTGTGAAGTAGAATTTTGCACAAAGGAGACGGTGGTCCGATCCCTTTTGGAATTTTGGGACAACAGCGACATTGGTCAGGCAAAATTGTCGGTTGAATATGATGTGCTCAATTTTGTTGTGGAACCATCCACCGGGAGACTCCCATGTCCAACGTTTAGATTCAGCCTTCTGGAATTGTGAGTTACTATGGATGGTCTTGGTCGACATGATGAACTCAGATAGTCTCTCACCCTGTTCGTTCAATTTTAGACCATGGGTTCCTATGTGGAGTTCTTCACCTGATCTTCTTGGTCCTATTTTGGCATTAAAATCACCGAAAATGATCTTGTAGAAGGTGTGGTCTTCTTTATAGAACTTCTCCAGCTCCATGTAGAACTTCTCAATTTCTCCTTCATCATAATTGGATGTTGGTGCATAGACAACGAAGATAGAAACTGCTGGTAGTGAGCCACATCTATTCAAGTGTAATCGTCCGATTGGGTTGTTAGGCATTCGAATGAATCAATATTTATGGCCAAGTTCATGTTGACAAGGACACCAACACCACCAGTGCCTCTTTTGTCACATATTCCGAGGAAGAGTTCTTCCCCAGTGTGGAAAATGGCGATGTGATTGATGCCTTCTCGTCTCTGTCAGACCAATGATGTCATAGTTGATTTTTTATGCTTGCACCATCAGGTCCTCAATGGATACATCCGATGCCAGCACACATGCATTGAAAATACAGACAGTCATTTTTGCTTTCTTTGTTGTAGCAGCCTAGGTTGGCCCTGAGATTTTATCAGCTTATCCTTCCTCATCCTTCTTAATGCTGCCATACTAGTGGCTCTTTCAGGGTCAGAGGAATGAGACCCATTGTATTTACTGGTTTTGGCATATCGAATACAGCACAGATAGCTTTCCAGGCTCTGCCTTGTGGGTGGAATACTCTCGGTAGCTTGCCAGACTCTCCGAGAGTGATAGAGGCTTTTAGGAGGGCCTCTAATTGTCCTTGCAGGTGTTCCCATGGTTCAAAACATATTTCAATGCAATCAAATATGGTGTGGTAGTCTTGTATTAAGTGTTTTATGATGTGTCGGAAAGCGTCCTGGTGTGTTTCCACGGCCGGGTAGTGGAGGTAGTGGAGGTCTGCCAGGCTGCTGGGAGCAGGCAGAGGATCTCTGTTCCCAGATCCACTGAGCCTGGAGTCTAAGGTCCAGAGTTCCGCTTTCCTCGCTCTGTGGGGCTTCACTCCTGCATGAGTCTCGGCCTGAGTGTCCAGAAAGCATCCTGGAGTGTGTCGGCGGCTGGGTAGTGGAGCTACTGGAGGTAATGGTGGTCTGCTGGGCTGCTGGGAGCAGGCAGAGGATCATGGTTCTTTAATTAAATATAAAACATTTTTTAAAAAGGAGAATCATCAGAGACGGTGAATTGGTTCCTTTTAGCTAGAGTTGTATCATCTCCACGGGAACAGCAAGCCCAGTCTAGGATCTCGGTTGCAATTTGTGGCTTATTTTCTCTAATTTCAGATGATGTTAGAATGATTTGTAAAATCTTTCCTAGCTCAAATTCTAATATTTTCTGACAGCCACGACTTTCCAAAGTTTCTGTCCCTTCAATTTCTTTATTTTGTATTAATTTTTCAGGACTGAACAGGGAAGAAAACTGCCAGGAGTGACAGTAAGATTGTACCAGTTCCTGTCTGAGCATAAGAAGCTCCCAGAGTGGGAAGAAAGTAGCTGAAGAAATTTTCATTCTTAGCTGAGATCAGCACCAGGAGGATTACTCCATAACCTAAAGGCCAGCCGGGTATCCTAGAGGAAAGGGCAGTTCAGATAGAGAAGGGAGCACCAAATAAAGGGTGTTTGGAGGATCCTCCCAGGAGGGGAGATGCATGTCGAAAGTAGACTATGGACTGAACATGTTTGCCACCCAATGCCTCTTTTGCAGACCACAACACCCAAAAGGAGAGAGAGAACACAGGGGATTGCCCTGCCACAGAGGCAGGGGGGGATGGGGGGATGGGGGTGGGGGGATATTATCCATGGTGGTGGAAAATGGCACTGGTAGAGGGATGGGTATCTGATCATTGTATAATCGAAACCCAAGCACAAAAAATTGTAAATCTACAACTGTACCTCATGGTGTTTCACTAATAAAAAAAAAATCTAAAAAAAAAAAAAGAAATTTTCATTCTTACTGAGAGCAGGAAGGAAACGTTGCTCCTCCTAATGTCAGGTGGGAACATATTCTCTGTAGATGTTCTATCTCTCCAGGAACTGGAGTGCTTTCTGGGTGCTTATTCCTGGAGCTTAAAGCACTCGCAGGTTTCCCTAGTAGTTGAACTGCTCTGGTCTCTGGAGGAAACTGAGGATCCAGCACTTTGGACTGAGATCACACTGAAGAGGAAAAAGGGACAGGAATCTGCCGTGAGAAGCCCTGGCATTAGGTTCAACCTCTTTTGGGCAACATCCAGCTTAGTGAACCTACATAATTGACAGAATTTTTTGTTGTTGTTTGTTTTATTTGACTGTAGTTAAGGTAACATAGTTACAATAATGCTCAATCTTATGCTTTTGATCTAAAAATGACTGTACTTCCTCCATCATCAGAGTGCTTAAGACCCACCTGCACTGCACTTGTTATTTTTATTTTTGTCAAGTTAACTTTTATATTTCATGCCTATGATTTTTTAATTACAGTTTTTTAATTTTTTATTTATTTTTCCCTTCTTTTAAAAAATTTTTATTAGTGAAACACCATGAGGTACAGTTGTAGACTTACAAAGTTTTGTGCTTGGATTTCAGTTATACAGTGATCAAGTACCCATCCCTCCACCAGTGCCCATTCTCCACCCCCACCAATCCCAGTATCCCTCCCACACACAACCCTCCCATTCTACCCTTCCTCTGTGGCAGGACACTCCCTTTTGTTCTCTCTCTCCTTTTGGGTGCTGTGGTTTGCAAAAGAAGCATTAGGTGGCAAATATGTTCAGTTTATAGTCTACTTTCAGCATGCATCTCCCATCCTGGGTGGATTTTCCCAGCACCCTATATTTGGTGCTCCCTTCTCTTATCTGAGCTGCCTTTACCCCTAGAGTGTGCGGCTGTCCTCCAGGCCATGGAGTAAACCTCCTGGTATTTATCACAGCTATTCTTTTGTTTTGTTTTGTTTTATTAGTGAAACACCATGAGGTACAGTTGTAGACTTACAAGTTGTTGTGCTTGGGTTTCAGTTATACAATGATCGAGTATCCATCCCATCACCAGTGCCCATTCTTCACCCCCACCAATCCCAATATCCCTCCCACCCCCCATCCCCCATCCCACCCTGCCCTTTTTCCTCTTCAGTGTAATCTCAGTCCAAAGTGCTGGATCCTCAGTTTCCTCCAGAGACCAGAGCAGTTCAACTACTACTCCCTTTTGTTCTATCTCTCCTTTTGGGTGCTGTAATTACACAGTTTTTATTTGGACGTTTTGAAGGGAAGGAGGGAGAGAAAGTGAGAGAGTAAAAAGTACCGCTCAAGAGAGAATGTGGGCTTCTCCAAGGGCAGAGAGAGCCCCTACACAAATCCCAGCAGTAGACATGAAAACATGAAAGTACACATCTCAAGAGGGGAGATGCGGGCGACACATGTGCTCAGGCAGCACATGCGCCTCATGCCTATGATTTTTAATATTAACCAAAACTATCTGTACAGAAGACCTAAGATCAGCCAAGTAGCAAAACATGTAAAATGCACAAATATCTTTCCAAATGAAAGTTATTTAATAATGTTTTCAAGGTAGAATTAAGGAAGAAATGAAGGAATCTACTTTATTCTAGCTAAATTAATGTTTTTCAAGTATTGTCAATGCAAGCGTACAATGTACAACTTAGTGTTGAGGCTAAAGAGTACCACACACCTTCAGATAGCTTATTTGAAGATATTAAAATAATATAATGTCAAACTTGCATTCTGTTATTTAAAGAGATTTCAGTTCAATTCAAAAGATTCAAAAGACATTGTACTGGTAATACATGTGTTTCCAGGAAGAAATAGTCTCTGAACTTAAAAGATAAAGACAAGGTCCTTGCTCTTCTATATTTCAAAAATCATATGTATATGTATACACTTACAATGATAACAAGTGAAAGTTTCCCACACTCCAAAGGATGGCCGGTCTTTTAAACAAAGTTTCTATTACAGTATATTGTAACAAAGTTATTTTAAAAGCACACATTTTTCACCTCTTTTGGTCAATCTTGCTACAAAAAGACATGAGATAGATAAATTTCTTCAAGATACAGACCATGCCGAATTTATAAAGTCCTTTTCTTGAGATTATAGTGTGAAAGTAGTTAACTATAAAAGTCGGCAGCTTAGGAGCCTCCTCCTCTTTGTCCCCAACACTGTGCCGGTCTTCTTCCCCTCCCCATCAGTTAAGCCACCAGTATTTGAATCCAGGACTTGGCTTTTGCCTTGCAAGCACCCCAGGCATCCTCCAGGATCCTGGGACAAAAGCAGCCCTGAGCCTCTTCCTCTTTGTCCCCCAACACTGTGCTGGTATTCTTCCCCTCCCAGCTAGTACCGGCCCCACACACCACATTCCCATGGATGTGTGGCCTCTCCAAAAGTGGGCATGGCCTAATTCTGGGCCAACCAATGCTCATGTGGTCGCAGGTACTTTACTCATACCAAGAAATCTAGTGTAACAACTCAGTTCCCATACTTACACACCAACATGAAGAAACAACGCAAATCCCTACCACGTGGGGACGAAGATAAAAAAGAGTCCAGAAGCCTCATTAGGTGCTACTCACCTAAAGGACCTCTCTGAGAAAGAATTCAGATATGAATTCTTTCATATGTTCAATGAACTCAATGAAAATAACAGACAGATATCCAGTAACATGACAGAAACAATCGAGAAAATACGGGAAGAAATGAGAGCAGAAATGTCATGAATAAAAGATTACATAGATGAAATAAAAAACTCAGTCTGTGCCCTCAACAGTAGAATGACCACAGCTGAAGACAGAATCAGTGAGCTGAAAGATCAGCTGCACCAACCCAACAGACAACAACAAACAATGGCAAGAGACCTCAAAATAGCTCTAGAGCAAATCAGAGTCCTAGGAGATGATTCCAAGGGGAACAACATTAGAATCATTGAAGTACCAGAAGATCAAGGAAACAATCCCAATGAAAAAGCCACAGTTAAACAAATCACTGCTGAAAAATTCCCAGAGCTGTACAATGCAGTCATTCAGATTCAAGGAGCCCAAAAGGTGCCAGCTAAAAGAGACCCTAGCAAAAACACTCTAAGACATATCATAGTTAGAATGATCAATGCCGCCCATAGAGAAACAATACTGCAAGCAGCAAGGTGAAAGAAGGAAATTACATACAAAGGAGCACCCTTTAGATTCACATCAGACCTGTCAGAGGAAACTCTCCAAGCGCGAAGGCAATGGTGGGATATAGTGGAAAAAACTCACTGAAATGAATGCTTCACCAAGAATACTCTATCCGGCTAAACTCTCACTCAAACTCGAAGGAACGATGCACTATTTTCTAGATAAACAGCAGCTCAAGAACTTCATAGACTCAAAACCAAACCTAAAAGAAGGACTAAAGGGGATACTATAAGACAAGACAAACACTACAAACAATGCACCCTTACAGAAAGATGACACAAAACCCCATAACAATAATCTCTCTCAACGTCAATGATCTAAATTAACCAATTAAGAGACACAGAGTGGAAAATGAATTCAGAGACAGAACCCAACATTCTGCTGCCTATAAGAAACTCACCTCAACAGTCAAAACAAACACAGACTCAAAGTGAAAGGATGGAAAACAATCCTGCAAGCAAACAGCTCCCTCAAGAAAGCTGGGGTGGTCATACTAGTATCCGACAACATACACTTCAGGTTGAAAAAGATTAGAAGGGACAGCGAAGGCCATTTTCTATTCAGCAAGGGATATGAACAACAGAAAGAAATCACACTCTTAAATATATACACACCAAATGAGGTAACAGCTAAATATTTAAAACAACAGCTAACAGATTTTAAGGAGGACATTGCTAGCAACACAATAGTAGCCGCAGACTTCAACATCGCCTTATCACCTCCGGATAATTCAACAAGAACAAAACTCAGCAAGCAAACATTGACTCTGAAAGAAGAAATAGAAGAGAGAGGGCTTATAGACCTATACAGGGCGTTACACCCCAAAAAGAAATAATACACATTTTTCTCCAGTGCACACGAAGCATTTTCCAAAATAGATCATGTTCTAGGACACAAAACATACCTCAATAGAATCAGGAAGACAGAAATAGTATCAACAATCTTTTCAGACCACGATGCACTGAGAATAGAAGTGAATCGCACACAGACACGGAGAACCAAATCAAACACCTGGAAATTAAACAACTCAATGTGGAACAACGAGTGGGTCAGGAAGGAAGTCAAGGACGAAATCAAAAGATACCTGGAAGCAAATGAGAATGAAGACATGAGCTACCAGAACCTATGGGATGCAGCTAAAACCGTGTTAAGGGGGAAATTTATAGCTCTGCAAGCATTTCTCAGGAAGGGAAAAAGGACACATATAAACAACTTGACCTCACAGCTCAAGATCTTAGAAAAGGATCAAGAAAAGGAGCCCAAATCAGGCAGAAGGACGGAGATAATAAAACTTAGAGCAGAAATTAACGACATGCAAACCACAAAAACAATCTGAAAGATCAATGAAACCAAGAGCTGGTTTTTCAAGAAAATAAACAAGATAGATAAACCACTAGCAAGACTCACAAAGAGAGAGAGAACCCTAATTAACCGAATCAGAAATAAGAACGAGAACAGTGCAGTCTTCTGCCCCCGCGCCTGGGTGTTTCTCGCCGGGACCCCTTGGAGGGGAGCGGGTTGAGCTTTCCTCCCCGCCCCGACCGGGGCTCCGGCAGTCAAAGACCTCCAGGACCAGCCACCACCATGCTGAGACCACTCTCCGCACACATGAAGGTACTGGCAGAGGGACAAAGCCACGCGGGTTCCGGGGCCGAGACCTCCAAGCCTACTCGGATTGGAGTCGAGCATCTTCCATCCAGATCCTCCAAATTCCAGTAGGCGGGGGTCACACCCACCACCTGGCCCCCTGGCGCCGTGTAATCCCATCAGCGGCCAAGACTCAGAAACTATAAAATCCAGATCCCGGAACCGCGACATATTATCAAAACTTTTTTTTATGACATCTTATTATCTCATTCCTACTTTGGACAAATTTGCAGGCTATCGAATGTAGCCTGCCCACAGGGCAGAGTCTGGCAAACTCCCCGTGGCGTACCAAATATGCCAAATACCAGTAACAATGATGGGTCTCATTCTCCTAAAGAGCCTCAAATATAATCTCAGGGCTAGGATGAAAGAGACATTACTGGGGCCTGCTCGAGGCAATCGACGAATAACAGAAATAAGAAGGGGATATCACAACAGAAACCAAAGAAATTCAAAAGATCATCAGAGACTACTTTGAAAGTCTGTATGCCACGAAACAAGAGAACCTAGAAGAAATGGATACATTCCTGGCTTCCTATAATCTCCCAAGACTGAATTAAGAATATCTAGAGTACCTGAATAGTCCTATTAGCATCAAGGAAATTGAAATTGTAATCAAAAGTTTCCCAAAAACAAAAGCCCAGGTGGATTCACTAGCGAATTTTCCCAAACATTTAAAGAGGACCTATTGCAAGTTCTTCTCAAGCTTTTCCAGAAAATTGAAGAAACAGAAATTCTCCCAAACAGTTTCTATGAAGCCCATATCTCTCTAATACCAAAAGGAAACAAAGACACCACAAGAAAAGAAAACTACAGGCCGATATCCTTGATGAACACAGATGCGAAGATTTAAGAAAATACTAGCTGATCTGAGTTCGATTCCTCCGCCCCTCTTGGAGAGCCCGGCAAGCTACCAAGAGTATCTCACCCTCATGGCAAAGCCTGGCAAGCTACCCATGACGTATTCGATATGGCAAACACAGTAACAACATGTCTCTTGATGGAGACGTTACTGGGCCCGCTCGAGCAAATCAATGAACAACGGGAAGACAATGGACAATAGACTAGCAAATAGAATCCAACAGCTCATCAAAAAGATCATACACCATGACCAAGAGCGATTCACCCCAGGGGTGCAAGGATGGTTTAACATTCAGAAATCAATCAACATAATCCATCATATCAACAAAAGAAAAGATAAAAACCATATGATCATATCAATAGATGCAGATAAAGCATTTGACAAGATACAGAACCCGTTTATGATGAAAACTCTCACCAAATGGGTATAGAAGAGACTTTCCTCAATATAGTTAAAGCCATATACCACAAGCCTATGGCAAGCATCATCCTCAATGGGGAAAAACTGAGAGCCTTTCCTCTAAAATCAGGGACAAGACAAGGATGCTCACTCTCTCCACTGCTGTTCAATATAGTACTGGTAGTACTTGCAATACTGGTTAGGCAAGAAAAAGATATTAAGGGCATTCAGGTAGGAAAGAAAGAAATCAGGCTCTCATTATTTGCAAATGATATGATACTATACTTAGAGAACCCTATAGCCTCTATTAAGAAACTCCTAGAAACAATAGACTTGTATAGTAAATCAACATGGTCAAAACGACAATTGTCCCCAAAGCATTGTACAAATTCAATGAGAGCGAGGGACATAGATTGCATTCAACAGGGGAATATCACTTGATCACTTGACTTCCCCTTAATCGTCGATTTGCTCAAGCGGGCGCCAGTAACATCCCCATTTGTCCCTGTCACGTGCTAGTGTAGCCCAATGGCGTCTGTTCGCTCTAGGAACATGAAGAGCCTCAAACCGATTGTTCATGATCTTGATGAAGAAGTCTGACCATCTGGTAGGTGGGCGGCCACGCAGTCTTTTGGCATCCTGTGGAATCCAGTCAGTAACAGCTCTAGTCCAGCGGTCGTCTTTAAATCTCATTACGATGACCAGCTCATCTGATTTTTGACACCTTGGCAAACGAGACAGCGTCCCTGATTCTTGATCGTGAACGGATGTCGGAACTCCAGATTCTTTCTCTCATTTGAGTGAAACGTGATATTCCAAGCATAGCTCTTTCAATTCCTCTTTGGGAGACCCAAATAGCGTTCTCATCCTGTTTACATAGGGCCCAGGTCTCTGAGGCATATGTTAATTCAGGAAGAACAGTGGAATCAAAGAGATGTGCCTGGAGCCGGAGGTTCTTCGTCCTCTTAGCTATTTCTTCGACGCTCTTGAAGGCGTTCCAAGCCGCTCTCTTCCTCCTGCACAGCTCGGGTGCCAGGTCATTTGTCATGTTGACTTCTCGACCCAGGTACACATAGCTGTAGCATTCGGAGATGGTCGTTCCATTGACAGCGAATGGGGTGTCAGGAACGAGAAATATATAGTAGCAAAATAGGAGACTAACACCCAAGAATAGCCAAGATAAGTACCAGGAAGTTCACTCCATGACTTGGAGGCCAGATGAACATGCTAGGGAAAAAGGCAGCTCAGATAGAGAAGGGAGCACTAAATAAAGGTTGTTGGGAGGATCCTCCCAGGATGGGAGATGCATGCTGAAAGTAGACTATAGACTGAACATGATTGCCACTCAATGCCTCTTTTGAAAACCACAGCACCCAAAAGGAGAGAGAGAACAAAAGGGAATGCCCTGCCACAGAGGTGGGGTGGGATGGATGTGTGGGGGCGTGGGAGGGATACTGAGATCATTGATGGTGGAGAATGGATACTGGTGGAGGGATGGGTACTCGATCATTGTATAACTGAAACCCAAGCACAAAATGTTTAAGTCTACAGCTATATATCATGGTGTTTCACTAATAAAAAAATTTTTTTGAAGGAGTACTGCTATTTATTCAGCCACTGATTAGCTGATTGAATTGGGCATGAACTCCACGTTAATTTTTATTTATTTATTTATTTATTTTCTTTTTATATTTATTTATTGAATCACTGTGGGAAAAGTTACTAAGCTTTCAGGTTTAAGTCTCGGTCATACAATGATCAAACACCTTTCCCTTCACCAGTACTCATTTTTCACCACCAGTGAACCCCAGTATACCCCCCTACCCCTCCAAATGCCTGTGAGGCAGATGATTTCTAATTAACTCTTCTCTACATTGATTACATTCATTATTTCGACAAAAGATGCACCATTATTGTTCAGAATTTCCTCCCCAAACAATCAGAATTGCTGAAAAGGCATTGTGAAATATTTTGTTTTCTGTAGCTGGTTATGAGAATCATATAATGTCACGCGGCCACGATTTTGGATTTCTGCCAAGAGCCAGATAATTACAAGACTGGTTTCTGTGTGTCTGGTGTTATGGCCATGCTGGAGAGCCACTCATGGGGGATAACTTGTAACCTCAGCAGAGCATGAAGGACGTGCCAGTACCCCCCCCCTCCCATGAGACTGCAGTTGCCCCGTCACCGCTGGCTCATACCTGGCTTTCCTATAAGCTCTGAGGCAGCAGCCACCTTGCTGCCAGGGTGGGAAAAGGCGGAAGGGAGCAACACCCTTTCCTTCCTGGGGAGGCATGGCGCCGTAGTTTAATGCATGGTCCATTCACTTTTCTGCTGCAAGCTGCCGGGCTCTGGATTAAGTCCTTTTGCCTCTGGAGCCATGGCCGTGCCAGAGAGCCGCTTGTGGGGAGCAACTCGTGACCTCGGTAGGGTGTGAAGGATGAGCTGGTACTGCCCCCTTCCCATGAAACTGCAGTTGCCCCGTCACCGCCGGCTCATACCTGGCTTTCCAATAAGCTCTGAGCCGGGGGCCACCTTGTATGTAGTACAGATGCATTTCTGCCAAAAGTCACTGGGTTTCAAGATTTGTTTCTGAGTCTCCGGTATCATAGCTATTAATCAGCTTGATCAGGAACCAGAGAGGCCGTTTGTAGGCGGCGACTTGGGGGTCTTGTTGGGATGGGGAGAAAGAGTCGGATCCACCCCCATGTGGTGAGGCCCCATGTGTTCTCGTCACTGCAGGCCCAAACCTGACTGTCCAGTGGCCTCTGGAGGATGGTGGTCACCAGGCTGCCAGGTGGAACAGGCCAAAGCACGAAACCTATTCTCACCTGGAGTGGCCTAGCACCAGTAACCTACTACAGGAACAGGACGCATTTCTGCCAAAAGCCTTTGGGTTTCGATATTTGTTTCTGAGACTCTGGGATCATGGCTGTTAAGCAGTTCGATCAGGAACCAGAGAGGCCATGCCTCCAATTGTATAGCTGAGCTGGAGGTGGTTTGTGGGTGTGTCTCCCACATACCTAACTTTTGGCTGTTTACTTTCTTGGTAAACTTTGCCCCAAGTTTTTGAGGTGTGGCCAAAGGCACAGCAGCAATTTTGGGGTATCTGAAAGACTGACGTTGCCATCAGGCTGCTGATGTACTCACCTCACAGGTACAGATTGACCTGCTGGCGGCACCATACCCCCCTCACTAATAAAAATTTTTTAAAAAAAGGAAACCATCCAGGCCATGCCTCAGATCACTGGCATTTGGGGCTCTATATCTCTGTACCTTCTACACTGTGTCACATCTGTGAGGTCTGCTCTGATAGCCTAGCTGGGGGTTTAGGATTTGATCTTTGTTGTTTCTCTTTAGTCATCATTCTCAGGGTGTCCTCATATGTTCTCCAAGGTTTAAATATCACTATTGGAGCCCGTTATCCCAGCCATCCCACCCAGACAGCCCAGACTTGTCATTCCAAGTGCTAACATCATTTGCACTTCTGACACGTCTCTGTTGTCACCCTCCTGACCTGGTCCTCTTATTGTCATTACCGTAGTGATCTTCTTCCAGAATCTTTCTTGAGCCCAATAAAAGCACTCATACTTCCACTTGCACATCCTGACATTTGGGGTTGCTCTCTGACTCCTGTCTCCTAACCCAGATTCCATACATTAGGAAATGCTGTAAAGTCAACTTCAAACGCCTGCAGAATTCAATCACTTACAGTATTTCACCTGTTCACACTCCAAATGCCCCAACATCTCTACTGTGGAATCTGCACCAGTTTCCCAGTGCCCTGCTGCTCACTCCCCTTCTCCCCCCCGCCATCTGCACAGCATCTAGTCTGATGACCAAAAACATTCACACCAGGCTAAACTATCATTCAACCCTGTCTATAGCTGGCCATTTTAGATACAAGTCAATCCTTCCAGGGTTACTGAGGCCCCAGAACCTGAAGGCACCAAGACCTCACCTCAGTGACTGCTCCAGCCACACCACCACCTCCTCTTCCCTGACAGACACACTTCTACCCTGGTGCACTTGCACTGAGGTTTCCTGTCTGGCATGTGCCCCCAGACACCCACATAGACAATCCCTCATGTCCTTCTTCTTTCCCCAACGGCCACCTTCCTTGTGAGGCCACACTGACCAGGCTAGGAAAGCAGTCATTGTCCCTATCCCACACACTTATGGGATCCTGTTCCCCACAGTAGTTACGAACTACTTTTTTTTTTCACTGCTCCAGCCACTGATGCCTCCTCTTTAGTGACATAGATGTACACCTGCCCTGCTGCATTTACACTGACATTTCCTGCCTGACACCACACACCTACACAGACAGTCCCTTACAGCCTTCCATATTTCCTCCAAGGTTACCTTCCTGTGGAGCCACACTGACCGGGCAAGGAAAACAGTTACTGTCCAAGTCCCCACACACTTATAAATGGATCCTGTTCCCCCCGGAGATTACCAATTTCAAACCAGAACATTTGCCTTGGTAATTATATTTTCAGTGTAAGTCTGTTCCTTCCTACTAAATCTCAAAGTCTGGTAAGTTTTGCCTGATTTTCTCTTTTTTTTCCCCTTTTTTATTCAGATACAGTTACAAAGCTTTCATGTTTCAATTTCCACATTCTTTCCTCTATGGATAATTTTTGGAGCATTTTCAGTGATTTTTCATGACAAACAACACAAAATATATTATTTTGGTTTTGCTTTGGGGCAAGGATTGGGGTTTAGGGTGGAAAAACCTGAAATATGGTATTGGAAAGGTGTAATGGTGGTGGAATTGGCGTTTGAACATTAAATGTAATGAAATATTGTGAACTATTTTATAAAAAAAACAAACAAAAAACAAAACAAACAAACCAAATTTTTATGTTTGAGTTTCACTCATACATTGAACAAACACCATCCTTCCACTGGTGCATTCTCACCAGTAATGTTCCCTGTGTACCCCCCACCCTTTCCAACCCTCCTCTTGCCTCCATGGCAGACAATTTGCCTCATATTATGTCTCTACTTTTGGGCATTATAGTTTAGTATTGCCTGATTTTCATTCTCTGTTGTTTGATAGACCCCAAAATATCATCCCCATATCTGGAGCAGTGGGTGGATGATCAGTGTAAGGCCATGGTAGAGACACTGTCTTATTCATGAAACCTCAACCAACATACTCTGCTGTGGCAGCTACAGTGTCTACTCCAAGTGACATCGATGTCACCTCCACTATTTTCACAAGTGTTTCTCACCCTCACTTTACCTCCCTCCCACACTGGCCCCCCGCAGCACACAGCACTTTCTCTCTTCAGAGAAAAAGATCTTGGGTTCACAAATACCATTTTCTCACCCCTAAGTTTGAAGGAAACAGAGTAGTTTATAAATAAATCCATGAACTCAGATCACAGACAGCACTGAGATTCCTAGAGCTTCCATGTTGCTGGATGGGAGGGCTGAATTCCAGCATGGCCAGTTTGAACACTCATCTCTTGATACCACAGAGACTCCTGTGTGCAGGAGCCATCCTGGGCCTTGAGGGGACAGTTACAGGCAAATGCCTCCTGAGGCTCAGAGATTGGGACACACTGAGAGAATGAGCTATGAATGTGTGGACAAGAGAACAGGCAGCCTCCTGCACATAATCAACAAAGAAACACCCAGATGAGGCTGAGGATCAGACCCAGGCCTGAGCCTAGACTGACCAGCATAGAAGCCCTCGCTGACAACGGTCCTGGGACAGGATGATGCCGGGTGTGACCTGAGTTCCTGTGAGCAAGGGCCTGTGGGATGAGGTGGCACTGAGGGACCAGGAGAAGGAGCAGGAGAAATGACCCAGACAGATGAGTGACCACATCAAAGCCCTCAGCGGCTGAGACAGAAACAGATTGGGCATAGATCTGTCCCTGCCCATCCCCTCACAGCCTCTCCTGCCACATCAGGGACAGACTCATATTAAAACAGAAAACACATGGAAGGTCTCAGGATTTCCATTTGTTCCTTCTCAAATTTCAGAAATTTCCTTTATTAACCCCTAATTGCACAAAACAGGAATTAAAAAACCCAAATTAGATCCTTATTTCAGTAGTGGGGAAACATTATTCAGGAAAATGAGAAGCTGACACAGATGGAGACGGCTGAGTTGTGTCTCTGCTGGCACAGCCCAGAGATCAGAGAAGAGAAGGCAGGTCAGTGTAGGGAGGGTCAGAGGGGCAGGGCTTTGTCATTCTTCCCTGTCATAGTATGTGACAGGATACAGACACACTCAGGACCCAGAGCAGAAAGAGAATCAGCAGTTCTTGAGGTAGAACAGTGGGATGTGAGGAAACCCAGAGGGGCAGCTATCTCACACTGTAAGAGAAAAAAATGAAGAGACCCAGGTGAGTCACAGAAGTGGTGACATCCTGAGCAAGCTCCCAGCATCCCTCTCAAAGAACCCCCAAACCCAGTCCTGTCCCGTCTGCCCAATCTCGCCCTCTCCAGCCTCCAGAGTCTCACCTCTAGGGTTCGTGAGAAACTCATCAGAGCCCTGGGAACTGTTTTCATCTGGGGAGGAACAAACAGGCCAAGGTCAGAGCCCCCAGGGGTGGGACTATAGGAGGAAATAGGGGTGTGGGAACTCCCCATGGGCTCTGGTCTCTGTTCCCAGGATTCCAGGGCCCCAGCCCTGCCCACACTTACTTGCAGCCTGAGTGTACTTTCCTCCTTTCTCACCTGCAGGAAGAAAACATACCAGGGAAGGTCAGGCAGAGCAATGGGTCCTGAGACCACAGAGCAGCTCTCTAGGCCTGGACCCCAGGGAAGGCCCAGGACTCTGAAGACTGAGAGCAGGACCAGGAAACATGCAGGAAGGAGATGCTCCTAGACTGACCAGCCTCTCCTGATGTCTGTTCTCAGCAGAGATAGTCCCTGTGACCTGGGACTCTGGGAACCAGGTTCATCCCCTGCTTATCAAGGTGAAAGTGTCTCATGAGCAAACCTGAGAGCGGCACACACAGGGGGAGTGTGAGCAACAGAACAGGTGCGGGTGGTGCTCCTGCTAATGAGGCAGGAGAGCTAATATGGGAAGAGACTCCTAAAGTGGGACAAGACTCAAGAATTGCCATATTGGACAGATTCCCACCTGCCCCCTTCTCTTCCTCCATCTTACCTGAGTGCTTCTTCCTGCGGATCACAGCAGCCACCACAGCTCCAGTGACCACAACCCCGAGGAGAGCCAGGCCAATAATGATGCCCATAGTGAGAATGGTGGACTGAGAAGGGGGCTCTGGGAAGAAAGGAAGGAAGGAGAGGGTCTGACCCCCAGCCTCAGCCTGACACTCAACAGTTCCCCAGGGAGGCCAACTTTGATTCCCCTTAGAACAGGCTCTGTGCCCCGTCCCCGTCCTTACCCCATCTCAGGGTGACAGGCTCTGGCAGCCCCTGGTGCTGCACATGGCACGTGTATCTCTGCTCCTCTCCAGAAGGCACCACCACAGCCGCCCACTTCTGGAAGGTTCCATCCCCTGAAGGCCTGGTCTCCACCAGCTCTGTGTCCTGGGTCAGGTCCTCCCCATCACGCTGCCAGGTCAGGGTGATCTCAGAAGGGTAGAAGCCCAGGGCCCAGCACTTCAGGGTGACCTCATGGTCAGAGAAAGGATGGTGGGTTATGTGTCTTCTGGGGGCTTCTGAGAAGGAAACGTGAGAAAATTCACACTTTGGGTCACTTCCACAATGAGGTTCAACAGGATAATTGGTTTGGAAGAGGAGTCAAAAATCCATACACAAACTTGGCCGGAGAAACTGGATAAAATCCTATTCTTGGGAAATTCTAGACCAGGTTTTTGGGTTGGAAGCTCAGGTCTCTCAGGAGACACTGACTCTGGTTCTACCCTGGCTTGAGGGTGAGTGACTGAGAGAAGCAGGAGTCAGAGCTAAGATCTGAGAGAGTTCACAGGTGGCTGCCAGGTCCCAGAGAACCCACATTCGTTATTTCAGTGAAGGCCGCCCTCCTCACGCCCCCTTCACACAGAGTTCCTCCACAGTTCCGTGGACACAGGGTGGGTCTGAGGGGAGGGCGGGTCTCTGTGGTACAGAACATGGAAACCAGGCATGTCCGTTCCTCTCCTGACTGAAGAAGAGACTCTGTTCGGACACTGAACCCCACTATGTCACCCCTGTGGGGAGCTGGCCCCGCCAGGGGCGGTCAGTGGTCCTCACCATTGGGGGCCCAGTTACCTGCACGTAGCAGCGTGTCCTTCCCTTTCTCCAGGTAACTGAGGAGCGAAGGCACGCAGGTGTTCTCCAGGTGCTCCCTCTTGTGCTCAGCGTCACCTTCCTTCTCGAACTTCATCTTACTGATCCAAGCCGGCGTTCCCGCCGCCGCCGTCCAGGAGCGCAGGTCCTCGTTCAGGGCGAGGTAGTCGCTGCCTTCGTAGGCGGATTGGTCGTACCCGCGCAGGAGGCGACCAATGGACTCGGACTCCACGTCGCAACCATATATCAGCTGGAAGGTGTGAGAGTCTGACCCGCCCCGCACAGATTAACGAGAACCGTAAACGAAACCGGGCCCGGTCCCCGCGGCTCCTCCGGGTCAAGGGTCCGGGTCGGGTCCCTCAGCCTCGGGGACGCTCGGACCCGCCTCTGGGCGACCCGGCCAGTCCCAGTGTTGGCTCGTCCCTGCCCCGCCACGCTCACCCGCCTCGCTCTGGTTGTAGTAGCCGCGCAGCGTGCTCAGGCTCGTTTTGATCCTCTGTGCGTTCTCCTTGGAGGTCCGCGTCTGCCGCTCCCAGTACTCGGATCCCAACTGTTCCGCCCATGGCGCCCGCGGCTCGGCCCTCGGACTCGCCGAGTCGCTGTCGAAGCTCATGAACTGCGTGTCGTCCACGTAGCCCACGGCGATGTAGCGGGGCTCCCTGCGGCCGGGCCGGGACACGGCAGTGCGGAAATACCGCAGGGAGTGGGGGCCTGGGGGAGGGGAAGGGGTGAGACCCGGCTAGCCCCGCCGCCCGGAGCGCCCCGGGTCCAGGGTGAGAAAAAAGGGAGAGGGCTCAGGAAACGGGAAATGCGGGAGGGACCGAGAAGGGCGAGACCTACGGACGCGGGAGGAGTTGAAGATCGGGGGGGGGGGGGGGAGGGGCACAAGGAGGAACATTGAGCGGGGGGGTGTGGGGGGCGGCATCCGGCAGGGAACCGAAGAAACTCCTTCTCCGGGGTCCTGCACATCAGTGCCTTGCAGTTCTCACCCTTGCCCCACAACGAATTCCCCTCTCGACCCCTTACTCACCGGCGCAGGTCTGGGTCAGGGCCAGGGCCCCCGAGAGCAGCAGCAGAAGGGATCGCGGCTCTGACATACTGAAATAATCAGGTGGGTTCTGACTCCCTCGAGATTCCCATCAGTATATAACCGGGCCGGCAAGCTACGGAGAGTATCTCACCCGCTCGGCAAAACCTGGCAAGCTACCCATGATATACTGGATATGCCAAACACAGTAACAACAAGTCTCACACAGTGGAGACATTACCCGGCCCTGCCCGAGCAAATCGATGAACGGGAGGACAGTGCTATATAACTGAGAGCGAAGTGGACCGCTAATTGGCTGCTCTAGACAACTCTACCCAATAGGAATGAGGACTGGCGATGCGTCATGAGTATCCGGGCAGAAGGTGCGCGGGGAGAAGTGAAACTCTGAGGAGACCAGAACACCCAGGCCTCATCTCCTGCCCAACAACACCACCCTGGAGACACTGGGAGTCACACCTGGGACCTCGAACTTTGCCCTCTCACCTGCTCACTCCCCGTATCTTTGTCACACTGTCTCGCAGTGGCCAAGGGTGAGACTGATTTAGAATGTTCCATGGTTTTCATTTCAGTATCTCGCTACAATCTTACAAGTTCGTAAGATGCCCAGAAATGCTTCTGTGCATTCAGGTAATGCTTATCAGTGTTTTCCATGCAAAGAATCTGAGTTAAAGTCTTTTATTGTTGGTGGTGACGATTTTTTTTTTTTTGGCTTTTGATCACACCAGTCAATGCTCAAGAGTAACTCTTGGCTCTGTGCCCAGGGATTACTCCTGGCAGGTTCATGGGACTATATGTGGTGCCAGGGATCAAACCTGTGTTGCGCGCATACAAAGCAAGTGTCTTGCTTTCTGTAATACCTTTCCGGCAGAGTTAAAGCCTGGAAATGATTTCAACTGGAATAATATATGCAACAAATTAATGCCAACAGGAAGTCTTTGGGTGGGGGGGCTCACTGGTTCTGGACTCTAGAATTATTTCTGGAAGTTCTCAGGGGAACATATGGGATGCAGACAATAGAACCTGTTTCTGGCAAGGTGCAAGGCAAGCTCCTTACCTATTATACTATCTCACCAGCCCCTAGAAAGTCTTTTGAAGAAAAACCATACTAGATTTTTGCCAGGGACCAGTCCCAGCTGAGTAGGCCTGAACCAGGGATGCCATGAGGATTAAGGAAGAGGCAGAAATGGGAGAGAAAAGCATGCGATGAGGAGTTCACAGCCTGTGGACTGAGCCCTGACTGTTCTCCGTGAATCATATTTATTACTTAGAATCCATAATCATCAGAGCAACATTTTTCGGGCAAACACCTAATTACCTTAACCTATCCAAGGAAAATACACATCCAAGGGCCTTGGTTCATGGGGTAAAACATCTTTGTAATGGGCTTTCTTGCGGGGGGGGGGATTCTTTCAGGAGAGGAAGCAGAGATAGAGCAGATACAGAAAACCCTCCAACACCCTCTCCCCGCGGACTGTGCAATATTCCACCTCTAGCACCAGCATTCTGAGTTGAAAAGACGTATCTTGTCCATATCCTTTATTTGTTTATGAGGTCGCTCACAGTGTTTTTTGTTTGTTTTGTTGTTGTTGTTGTTGTTGTTGTTGTTGTTGTTTAAGTATAGCAATGGCCTGGTTCTTTGAGTAATCTTGAGAAGAACACCAAGCTGCTAAATCTTCCATGTAGACCAATTAGGACTACGCTCTGGGCCCTTCTCAGAATGAGGTTGGGCAGATTCCTGGAACACCCTAGCCATCCTCCCCTACCCAGTGGCCAACAGCTTCTACCCACACCCCAAATTTTCAGGCATAGAAATGATCCAGCTCCACAACTGAATCACGTCAAGCTGCCAAGCCACCATATGGTTCCAGCTTCTGGAGCAACACCTGACCCCAGCCCAGTAGGAAAACAGCAGATTTGATAAAATATTCTGTAGAATATTGCAAACCACATTGCCCAAAGGGGGGGGGGAGAGGGAGGGAGAGAGAGAGAGAGAGAGAGAGAGAGAGAGAGAGAGAGAGAGAGAGAGAGAGAAAGCACCTGGCATAGAGGCATGCAGGGGTCTGGGGGTCGGGGGTGATGGGAGGGAACCTGGGGACAGGTGCTGGAAATGTACACTGGTGGAGAGATGGGTGTTGGAATACTGTACGACTGAAATCCAAGTGTTAACAGCTTTGTAATGGTCTATCTCACAGTGATTCAATAAAAAAGTTTTTTAAAAATGTTAGATGTTCATTGATTTAAAGAAGGCCTTTGATTTTGTTGAGACGGAAGTGGCATTGAAACCCTAGCCAATCAGGGCATTCAAACTCAATACATCAGGATCCTCCGTAAGCTGTATTACGGATTCACTACCAGGATCCCACCATTCTACAAAGAAGTAATCATTGATGTCAAGAGAGGGGTTCGGCAGGCTGATACCATTTCACTGAAACTCTTCAGTGCCACCCTCGAGAACGTCATGTGACGACTGGAATGGGAAGGAATGGGAGTGAAGATAGATGGTCAGCAACTATACCACCTCCGCTTTGCTGATGACATTGTTTTAATAACAACAAACATTAGCCAAGCAGCACAAATGCTGGCCAACTTCGACCGTGAATGTGGAAAGGTCGGACTACAACTGAATCTTACAAAGACAATAAAGGTAAAGGTAAAGGCCCTCCCGTTGATCGTCGATTTGCTCGAGTGGGCCCAGTAACGTCTCCATTGGAGACTTTGTTGTTACTGTGTTTGGCATATCGAATACTCTCGGTAGCTTGCCAGGCTCTTCAAGAGGGGCGGAGGAATCGAACTCGGAATGTTTATGAGAAACAGCCTCGTTCCTGACGCTCCATTTGCTCTCAATGAAACGACCATATCCGAATACAACAGTTATGTGTACCTAGGTCGAGAAGTCAACATGACAAATGACCTGGCACCCAAGCTGCGCAGGAGGAAGAGTGGCTTGGAACACCTTCAAGAGCGTTGAAGAAATAGCTAAGAGGATGAAGAACCTCCAGCTCCGGGCACATCTCTTTGATTCCACTGTTCTTCCTGCATTAACATATGCCTCAGAGACCTGGGCCCTATGTAAACAGGATGAGAACGCTATTTGGGTCTCCCAAAGAGGAATTGAAAGAGCTATGCTTGGAATATCACGTTTCACTCAAATGAGAGAAAGAATCTGGAGTTCCGACATCCATCGACGATCAAGAATCAGGGACGCTGTCTCGTTTGCCAAGATGTCAAAAATCAGATGGGCTGGTCACGTAATGAGATTTAAAGACGACCGCTGGACTAGAGCTGTTACCGACTGGATTCCACGGGCCGTCAAAAGACCGCATGGCAGCCCACCTACCAGATGGTCAGACTTCTTCATCAAGATCATGAACGATTGGTTTGAGGCTCTTCATATTCCTAGAATGAACAGACGCCATTGGGCTACACTAGCACGCGACAGGGACAAATGGAGATGTCACTGGCGCCCGGTCAAGCAAATCGATGATTAATGGGAAGTCAAGTGATCAAGTGATCAAAAAATGTTCTGTGGAAGCCCACCAAGGTCATTGAGCTAAAGTAGTAACATAGAAGGCTCAGAGGCACAAAACAGTGCAGGAAATCCTCGGGCAGTGGTTTAATAACACCATTGTGAGAAAGAACAGTGATCACAGATGGACTTCTATTGATCTGTTTCCTGATACATTTTTATTGTAATAAGCAATATGTAGCACTGTAGCACTGTCCTCCATTGTTCATCGATTTGCTCTAGAGAGCACCAGTAAAGTCTCCATGTTGTTGTTGTTTCTGTTCTTGGCATATCAAATACACCACAGGGAGCTTACCAGGCTCTGCTGTGCAACAGCTGTATAACAAAATAATATCAAGTAAATTATTTTGTGCCCACTAAGGAGTCAGGTTTCTGAGTGGGGAGGAGAGGCCTGTGTGTGCAACTAGAATAATGAGCAATGCAGTCAAGTGTGCTGACACCACAGCTGACATGTGCAACCTCAGAGCCAGAGTGTGTGTGTGACCTCAGAGAGCCAGTCCACCTGTGCAAACTAAGAGAGCTAGAGCGCATGTGCCACCACATTCATCCCAGCAAGAATTGCCACTACAAAGGGAATTATTTAATGCAGGAATAATTTTATGTTTTGGTATGTGTCGTAACAAGCAATATGAACTAAATTTCTTTGTGCCTAATAAGGGGGCAGGCTGAGGGGTGTGTGGGAAACTGGGGTCTTTGGTGAAGGGAAGGTCACACTGGAGGTGGAACTGGTGTTGGAACATGGACTTCCTGAAATAATTGTATAATGAACAACTTTGTAAATCATGTTGCTTACATAAATCTCTTATTAAAAAAGTTTCAGGGCTGGAGAGATAGCACAGCAGGTAGGACGTTTGCCTTGCGCACGGCTGACCTGGGTTCAATTCCCAGCATCCCATATGGTCTCCTGAGCACGCCAGGAGTAATTCCTGAGTGCAAGCCAGGAGTAACCCCTGTGCATTGCCGGGTATGACCCAAAAAAAAGCAAAAAAAAAAATAGTTTCAGCAGCTGGGTTCTATGCGGTACACATGGGCCCCAGAGCACCACAGGTGAGGCGCCAGAGACCCTGGAGTTTGCTCAGAGGCCTCCTGAGCACTGCTTGGGAGTCCCCACCCACAGATAAGAAGGAAAAAGGATAAAACTAATCCAGAACATAAATGGTGTTGTGGAAGAGCGAATCCTTCTCATTGTATGTATTTTAAGTGTCTTCTCTATCTCATCAGAAGCTAGATAGATTTTCATATTTTCTTCTGTCTTTAATCGATTTTTATGTGATATGTATGAAAATAATAAATTTTATTCAAATACATAGGGCTGAATAGGATTGGCAGAGTCATCCTGAATAGGATTGGCAGAACACTAGATGAAGGACAACCATGCGAGCAAGCAGGGTTCCGCAAAGGATTCAGCACCATCGACCACATCCACACGGTAACCAAGCTCATTGAGGTTTCTCGGGAGTTCAAGATGCCGCTCTGCTTAACGTTCATTGATTTAAAGAAGGCCTTTGATTCTGTTGAGACGGAAGCGGTCATTGAAGCCCTAGCCAATCAGGGCATTCAAGCCCAATACATCAGGATCCTCCGTGAGCTGTATTGCGGATTCACTACCAGGATCTCACCATTCTACAAAGAAGTGATCGTTGATGTCAAGAGAGGGGTGCGGCAGGGCGATACCATTTCACCGAAACTCTTCAGTGCCACCCTCGAGAACATCATGCGACGACTGGAATGGGAAGGAATGGGAGTGAAGATAGATGGTCGGCAACTACACCACCTCCGCTTTGCTGATGACATTGTTTTAATAACACCAAACATCAGCCAAGCGGCACAAATGCTGGCCGACTTTGACCGTGAGTGTGGAAAGGTAGGACTACAGCTGAATCTTACGAAGACAATGTTTATGAGAAACAGCCTTGTTCCTGACACCCCATTCGCTCTCAATGGAACGACCATCTCCGAATGCAACAGCTATGTGTACCTAGGTCGAGAGGTCAACATGAGAAATGACCTGGCACCCGAGCTGCGCAGGAGGAAGAGAGCGGCTTGGAACGCCTTCAAGAACGTCGAAGAAATAGCTAAGAGGACGAAGAACCTCCGGCTCCGGGCACATCTCTTTGATTCCACTGTTCTTCCTGCATTAACATATGCCTCAGAGACCTGTGCCCTACGCAAACAAGATGAGAATGCCATTCAGGTCTCCCAAAGAAGAATAGAAAGAGCTATGCTTGGAATAACACGTTTCACTCAAATGAGAGAACGAATCCGGAGTTCTGACATCCGTCGACGATCAAGGATCAGGGACGCTGTCTCATATGCCAAGGTGTCGAAAATCAGATGGGCTGGCCACGTAATGAGATTTAAAGACGACCGTTGGACTAGAGCTGTTACTGATTGGATTCCACGGGATGTCAAGAGACCGCGTGGCCGCCCACCTACCAGATGGTCAGACTTCTTTGTCAAGATCATGAACGATCGGTTTGAGGCCCTCCATGTTCCCGGAACGAAGAGATGCCATTGGGCTACACTAGCACGCGACAGGGACAAATGGAGACGTTACTGGCGCCCGCTCGAGCAAATCGACGACTAACGGGAAGTTAAGTGATTAAGTGATTAAGTGACATAGGGCTGATATTTTTAACAATGTGTCAGATAGTCATGAGCAGTCAACTTGGAGACCAATGAGAGCGAGTCATGTGGAGGGTAAAAGCTGGCTGTTTCTGGAAGTGGGGATACATGAATATTGGGGACATAAACCCTTATAGATGTATTTGGATTCTGAAATCACGTGTTTAATGTCCATTTGGTAAAAATAAAGTATCAGTTTGGTAGGTGAAATATGGGCTCAGATCAGCTGTGTTAGCGAGGACCATAGGGGGATGTGGTCAATGAGGATCCAGTCTCCCATGGGTGAGCCCTGGGCTCCATCCTGGCACCCAGTGTGGAAGTCATGAAACAGCAGATGGGAGAAGACATGGGGCTGACAGTGGAATAGGAAGTGGGATTGGAAGCGTTTGTTTTGATTTATTCAGTATCTTTTCCAGGCCCCAATCCTGTCCTAAACTGAATGGGCCTTGGACAGGGCAGGACTATTGCTGTCCTGCCCCTCTCTGTGGGGAAAGAGCATCCAGGTCCTGATGAGAGAGTGGGGAAATGATGGAGCTGTTCTCTCCTCAAACTCCTTATATGGGCTGAAAGTGATTTAGGGACCAGACAGATTGGAAAGTAAATAAAGTGATTACCCTATTAATCACTCACCCGGTTCTATCCCTGATACCCTATATGGTCAACCTGAACCCCATCCGGGATAATCTCTGAGTATAGCCAGGTGTGACCAAAAACCAAAAAAGTGAATAGAATAAAGATAAACTCATCATCTGATCATGGCGATGGGGAGGGACCTGACTGGTTGGCAGAGGGAGGAGGAAGTGGGGCAACGCTCAGGGGGTGAGAGAGTGAACTGATGGGAAATGGCTGTGACCTATGGAAGTGCAGGGCTGAACTCTGCTGGGCTAAGAGACCCACATGGGTAGGCAGAAGAGGACATGTAACAGATTGGTGGAAAGTACAACAAAGTAGCCATAGATATGAGGCTACCATTATTGTCACTAGGACATACAGACCTTTCTGCCCTGTCTGAGGAGGCTGTAATCTGTGGAACTCCTGCAGGGTCTCTCCCTTTCTTGGTATCTGCTCATTTGGGGCAGGGTGGGGGAACTACACCCTGCTGTGCTCAGGGTTACTCCAGGCTCTGTGCTTCGAAGCTGCTCCCAGCATTGCTCAGGGGACCTCGCAGTCTGGGTGAGCCTGGCCTTGCTGCATACACAGCCTGCGCCCCGCCCCTTTGAGCTAAGATATCTTACTGGCCCCTGTAAGGCCTGATGTTTTTAAGAAGGTGGTTTAAAAGATTCTTTTATTGCTGATTTATTTCTGTCCCTTTCCTTCCCTTTCTTGTCACTGCTATTGGTGCCTTCACTGGTGCTCACACATTTGGTTGTGATGCTTTCCAGGGTTACACACTTCCTCGCAGCGCTAACACACTGTTCAGTTGTAACATAATTTAGGTAACATCATTTAGTTGGGAGCACCGCCAAACTTAGTTGGGGTGTCAAAGTCAGAACTACTTTTTGTGTGGGGCCAGGGATCACACAAGGCAGTGTCACCAGGATCACACGAGGCATTGGCGAGGGTGCCAAGGTCACTGTCATGCTCTCATATCTGCAGGGCAGGCAGCCTACACTAAGCAACATTCCCAGACACCAAAATGTCTACACTGAGCAATATTCCAGACATTCAATCTAGCCTCCTCTTGTAGACAGGAAAGCTAAGCTAGTTCTGTGGGGTTGGGCATAAGGCTCAGTGGTAGAACACAGGCCTTCCACATATGGAGGCAGGAGACCATCCTGGTTGTGCAGAAACAAATTAACAGTTTAGTTCTGTGAGAAAATACTGGTCATAGACTAGAATGGAATTTTATATTTTGAGTCTGATCTGAGGCATTTGCCTTGCAAGCGGCCAACATGGCCGACCCCAGTTCGATTCCTCTGCCCCTCTCAGAGAGCCCGGCAAGCTACTGAGAGTATCTCGCCCACACGGCAAATTCTCTCAAGCTACCTGTAATGTATTCGATATGCCAAACATAGTGACAAGTGTCACAGTGAAGACGTTACTGTGACCGCTTGAGCAAATCAGTGAACAACGGGAGGACAGTGACAGTGACAGTGAGTCTTATCTGACAAGTATTTTATAAATGCCATGAAGATTAAAGTATTTAAAGTAATGTTTAAAAATTATTCACACCCAAAAGAATTGAAAATATTCTCAGAGACACTGCCAGAATACAGCAGGTAGGGTGTTTATTTTGCATGCAACTGACTCAGGTTCAATACCTGGCACCACATATGGTCCTCTGAGTCCACCTAGGACTTTGAGCACTGCCAGGTGATACTCAAAAGTAAACAAAAAAATGAATGTTTCATACAACCTGAAGAACATTTCTTAGTGTGAGCATTATAGAGGGATTCGTTCTAAAGAAACAGTGTGCCCGCCGGAGGACAGCGCGGACCCCAGCGCGCGTCCAGCTCCTGGACCGGCCCGCCCAGCAGTCCATCGGCCCCCCCCATCCAGGGTCCTGGGAGGGAGTGGCCTGGGACTGACTAGGGGCGTGGCCTCTAAGAAGGGGGCGTGGCCCCCTAAAGTGGGCGTGGCCTGCTTCCTGGCGGGCGGTATATCACTCACTCCAAGCAATTTGGACCTTCATCCTTTCATCCTTTTCATCAACTTGTTACCTAATACCAACCAAAAATTTCTCACCTCTTCTACTACAATTCAACAAAATCCCACTCCCCTACTCCATTTCCAACAAAAGTCCTGTTTGAAAATAGCTGTACAAGCTCAATCGTAAATAGCACCTCCTCCAAAATTTCACTCAATGTCAGTTATAAAACAAAGAATAACGCCTGATTGAGAAGAAGGTCAGACTCAGAAAGGTAGAAGAGGCCCATCTAGCAGCAACAAAGCTGAACGGCTCCTGGCAGTCTCTCCTCACTCAACCAGAACAGTAACAGTGAGTGTGAAGGACCAAATCACACTGGTCACAATGGGAAAACAACGCAAAAGCCCACCAAACTTTCTTATTCACAAGGCTAGCCCAGAAGACACCAACAGTACTATAGCGTTAGACAACCTCTCTGACAAGGAATTCAGAATGGAGCTACTTAAGATGCTTAGGGAACTAAAAGAAACAATGGAAAGCAATGCCAATAAAAGACAAGAGGATTTGAAGGCAGAAATGAGGAAAATGCAATCGGAAATGTCGGACCTGAAAAACCTGGTAGCCGAATTGAAAACCTCAGTGGAAGGCCTCAGCAGCAGAGTAACAGCGGCTGAGAACAGAATCAGTGAGCTCGAAGATCAAGTTCAGAGACTTGTCAGAAAAGAGCAGAAAATGGAAAAGAGACTCACAGTTCGAGAACAGATGGCAAGAGAAGATCGTGATGAAGCCAAGAGGGGTAACATAAGAATTATTGGAGTCCCAGAGGGACAGGAAGAAAACCTTGATGAAGAAGAAACTGTCAAAGAAATCATTGCTACAACGTTTCCAGAGCTGAAGAAAACTTGTGACCACATCCAGGAGGCCCGAAGAGTACCGGCTAGAAGAAATCTGAATAAAAATACCCCAAGACACATCCTGATCAAAATGACCAAAACCTTAGACAGAGACAAAATTCTGAAAGCAGCAAGATCGAAGAAAGAAATCTCTTACAAAGGAGCATCCTTAAAATTCACAGCTGATTTTTCTGATGAAACCCTCAGGGCCCGAAAACAGTGGTGGGACATAGTGAAAAAACTCAATGAAATAAATGCTTCTCCAAAAATACTTTACCCAGCGAGACTCTCATTCATAATAGAAGGAACAACACACAGTTTCACAGACAAACAACAGCTCAGGAACTTCATAGACTCAAAACCATGGTTACAAGTACAACTAAATGGGCTACTTTAAGGCAAGACAGGCCTCTCAAATACACCAAATTTCAACAGAACAATGGGACAAAATCCCATAACAATAATCTCTCTCATTGTCAATGGGCTAAACGCACCAATTAAAAGACATAGAGTGGCAGGATGGATTAGAAAATTGAACCCAACATTCTGCTGCCTGCAAGAAACACATCTCAATAGTCAAAGCAAACACAGACTCAGAGTCAAAGGCTGGAAAACAATCCTACAGGCAAACAGCTCCCAGAAAAAAGCTGGGGTAGCCATCCTAATATCAGACCACATCAATTTCAGAGTGAAGAAGGTCATAAGAGACAGTGAAGGCCATTTCCTATTGATCAAAGGATCTGTACAACAGGAAGAACTTACAATAATAAATGTATATGCACCTAATGAGAGACCAGCAAAGTACTTAAAACAACTACTCATAGATTTGGAAAAAGACATCAATAGCAACACAATACTAGTGGGAGACTTCAACACTGCTTTGTCACCTCTTGATAGATCAACCAGACTCAAGCTTAGCAAGGACATACTTCATCTGAGGGAAACAATGGAAGAAAGGGACTTAGTAGATATATACAGGACACTTCATCCACAAAAAGCTGAATACACATTCTTCTCAACCGTACATGGAACATTCTCCAAGATAGACCACATGCTGAGCCACAAAACATGCCTCCATAAAATTAAGAAGGTAGAGATTATATCAACAATCTTTTCAGACCATAATGCGCTGAAATTAGGAGTAAATCACACACAAAAACAGAAAACTAAATCAAACACCTGGAAATTAAACAGTGCGCTATTAAACAACGAGTGGCTTAGACAGGAAATTAAAGAGGAAATCAAAAGATTCCTAGAAACGAATGAAAATGAGGACACGAGTTACCAAAACTTATGGGACAGAGCAAAAGCGGTCTTAAGAGGAAAGTTTATAGCTCTACAAGCATTCCTCAGAAAGGAGGAGCGAGCCCACATAAATAAACTAACCTCACAGCTTAAGAACTTGGAGAAGGACCAACAAAAGGAGCACAACCCTAACAGGAGGAAGGAAATAATAAAACTCAGAGCAGAGATTAACGAGATGGAAACCCAAAAAACAATCCGAAAGATCAATGAAACCAAGAGCTGGTTCTTTGAGAAAATTAACAAGATCGATAAGCCCCTAGCAAAACTCACAAAGAAAGGGAGAGAGAAAACCCTAATAAACCGAATCAGAAATGAAAAGGGGGTCATTACAACAGAAACTACAGAAATTCAAAGGATCCTCAGGGAATACTTTGAAAAGCTTTATGCCACGGAACATCAAAACCTCAAGGAAATGGATAAATTCCTAGACTCCTACAGACTCCCAAGGCTGAACCAAGAAGACCTGGAATACCTGAACAGACCTATCACCATCAAGGAAATTGAAATGGTAATAAAAAGTCTCCCCAAGCACAAAAGTCCTGGCCCGGATGGATTCACCAGTGAATTCTTCCAAATCTTTAAAGAAGACTTACTCCCAATCCTCTTTAAGCTTTTCCATGAAATTGAAATATCAAATACACTTCCGAACAGTTTCTATGAAGCAAATATCACACTGATACCAAAAGCAGACAGAGATACCACAAAGAAAGAGAACTACAGGCCGATATCCCTGATGAACACAGATGCAAAGATCCTCAACAAGCTACTAACAAATAGAATCCAACTACTCATCAAAAAGATCATACACCATGACCAAGTAGGATTCATCCCAGGGATGCAAGGATGATTTAACATTCGGAAATCAATCAACATAATCCATCATATCAACAAAAGAAAAGATAAAAAGCATATGATCATATCAATAGATGCAGAGAAAGCATTTGACAAGATCCAGCACCCCTTTATGATGAAAACCCTAGCCAAAATGGGTATAGAGGGGACTTTCCTCAACATAGTTAAAGCCATCTACCACAAGCCTACAGCAAGCATCATCCTCAATGGGGAAAAACTGAGAGCCTTCCCTCTAAGATCAGGGACGAGACAAGGATGCCCACTCTCTCCACTGCTGTTCAATAAAGTACTGGAAGTACTTGCAATAGCAATTAGGCAAGAAAAAGATATTAAGGGCATTCAGGTAGGAAAGGAAGAAATCAAGCTCTCACTATTCGCAGATGATATGATACTATACTTAGAGAACCCAATAACCTCCACCAAAAAACTCCTAGAAACAATAGACTTGTATAGTAAAGTTGCAGGCTATAAAATCAATACCCAAAAGTCCATGGCTTTCCTATACGCAAACAGTGAGAGAGAGGAAAGCTATATGAAAAATCAATCTCGTTCACAATTGTGCCCCAGAAAATCAAGTACCTAGGAATCAGCTTAACTAAGGAAGTAAAGGACCTGTACAAAGAAAACTACAAAACGCTACTTCAGGAAATAAAAGAGGACATGAGGAAATGGAAAGACATCCCCTGCTCATGGGTCGGGAGACTTAACATTGCCAAAATGGCAATACTACCGAAAGCACTGTATAAATTCAATGCAATTACTATAAGGATACCCATGACATTCTTCAAAGAATTGGAGCAAACACTCCTGAAATTTATATGGAACAATAAGCCCCCACGAATAGCTAAAGCAATTCTTGGGAAAAAGAAAATGGGAGGAATCAACCTCCCTAACTTCAAACTTTACTACAAAGCGGTAATAATCAAAACAGCATGGTACTGGAACAAAGGCAGAACTGCAGACCAATGGAACAGAGTTGAATACACTGACATCTCCCCTCAATCATATGATCATCTAATCTTTGATAAAGGTGCAAGAAATGTGAACTGGAGTAAGGAAAGCCTCATTAACAAATTGTGCTGGCATCACTGGACAGCTACATGCAAAAAAAATGGGCTCAGAACTCTGCATAACACCATGTACAAAGGTAAGATCAAAATGGATTAAAGACCTCAACATCAGACCAGAAACCATAAGGTACATTGAAGACAAAGTTGGCAAAACCCTCCATGACATTGAGGCTAATGGTATTTTCAAAGATGACACGCCACTGGCTGAGCAAGTGAAAACAGAGATAGATAAATGGGACTATCTTAAACTAAGAAGCTTCTGTACCTCCAAAGAAACAGTGACCAAAATACAAAGACAGTCTACAGAATAGGAAAGAATATTCGCCTAATACACATCTGACAAGGGGTTGATATCAAGGATATACAAAATACTGGTTGAACTCCACAAGAAGAAAACATCCAACCCCATCAAAAAATGGGGCAATGAAATGAACAGAAACTTTCTCAAAGAAGAAATCCGAATGGCAAAAAAGCACATGAGAAAATGCTCTACATCATTAATCATCAGGGAGATGCAAATCAAAACCACAATGAGATACCATCTCACACCTCAGAGACTGGGCCACATTCAAAAGAACAAAAGCAACCGTTGCTGGCGCGGATGTGGCGAGAAAGGGACACTCCTTCACTGTTGGTGGGAATGCCGACTGGTTCAGACCTTTTGGAAAACAGTATGGACGCTCCTCAAAAAATTAGAAATTGAGCTCCCATTTGACCCAGCGATACCACTCCTGGGAATATATCCCCAAGAGGCAAAAATGTGTAGCCGAAGTGACATCTGCACTTGTTTGTTCATTGCAGCACTCTTTACAGTAGCCAGAAACTGGAAGAGACCTGAGTGCCCAAGAACAGATGACTGGTTAAAGAAATGGAGTACTATGTAGCTCTTAGAAAAGATGAAGTCATGAAATTTACATACAAGTGGTACAATATGGAATGTATCATGCTAAGCGAAATGAGTCAGAAAGAGAGGGATAGACATAGAAAGATTGCATTCATCTGGGGGATATAAAATAACAAAATATGAGATTAATACCCAAGAATAGCTGAGATCAACACCAGGAGGATTACTCCATAGCTTAGAGGCCAGCTGGGTATTCTAGGGGAAAGGACAGTTCAGATAGAAAAGGGAACACCAAATGGAGGGTGTTTGGAGGATCCTCCCAGGAGGGGAGATGCTGGTTGAAAGTAGACTGGACTGAACATGTTTGCCACTCAACGCCTCTTTTGCTGATCACAACACCCAAAAGGAGAGAGAGAACAAAAGGGAATGCCCTGCCACAGTGGCAGGGGGGGATGGAGGGGATGGGGGGGATGTGGGGGAGGGATATTATCCTGGTGGTGGAAAATGGGCACTGGTGGAGGGATGGGTATTTGATCATGGTATGACCGAAATCCAAGCACAAAAATTTGTAAATCTACAACTGTACCTCATGGTGTTTCACTAATAAAAAAAAGAAAAGAAACAGTGTGGGAAAGAGAACAAGGAACATATATACTCTTTGGGAGTTGGTTAGGTAAATGAGGAGAATTCTTGGTAATAACATAAGTAACATTAAGGACATGGTGGATAGTATTAGGTACTTTGGTGGTGGTGAGATGCAGAAACTACATTGACACTGTATATGTCACCTTAATTACAACAATAGATACATTTTTATGCATAAAATAAAACACAAGTCTTCAAAGGGAGAAACTGAGGAATGTGTCTTATCAGGGGTGAGGGTGACCACCATCAGAAATGGCCAAGTGGCCCCTTCACTCCCTGATGTGCAGTTGAGAATAACACAGTGTGTCTGTGGGCTTTGCACACCCTTAGCCATGACCACCGCACCCAAAATGAGGGGCTTTCTCCATTGTATAACAGAGCAGCTTTCTTACAAAGCCATGTCATCCAAGACAAGGAAAGTCTGAGACTTAACTCAGCCAGAGGTGCCTTTGACTGACATGACTGAGACTTCACTCGGGGTTAGTGATCCTGGGGTGAGATCGTAGGAGAGAAAAGAAAACAGGAACATCCAATACAGTGTGGAGATTCGTGATACTGTCCTGACATGGACTTATTAGCTGTAGAAATGCGTTGGTGATAAAAGATGAAGAATGTTCCTAAGAGAAGGAACAGGGAGTGGAAGGAAAGTTACCTTGTGGTTTCTAGGTTTATCATCAAGAGGTTCTGGGGACATGATGGAACCTCGGACGCAGCACAAGACCCCACAGGTTTCCCTTCCGCAACTCTCCGCCCGGCTCCCCATCCTGATCCCAGGACTGCTCTGAAGGCACCTTCATCCCAAGGATGTCCTCCTCCAGGTCAGCTCTCAGCCTGACCACAGCCAGACCACAGCCCCGCTCCTGCAAAGTAGGAGCGAGCTGACCAGCGGCGCCCCTTTGTGGCCATAGCGCAGAAATACAACTCAGTCCGAATTGTGCTTACTAGCAAGGAGCTCTCCAGGGGCGCCCAGTTGTGCACAGTAGGGGGCGCCCGATCTGGTGTCAGGTGCTGTGTCTGAGTAGTGTTTATAAACACATTCTCATACAGAGGCTCCTCCTCATTCATAACCGTGAGAACTGACTCCCAGTATGATTAAACAACATGTGCATGAGAAATCCTTGTGAATAGTATTGTAAACACGCCCCAAATTAATCAATACATTTTTAAAAAATAAAAATATAAACCTGAACTACTCCAGATCATAACTGCTGTACCCAGACCCAGAGTGATCCCCACAATCATACTGGAGCCTTTTCTGTACTGAGATGAGATATTGATCCCCAGGTCTCTGTCGCTTACTCCTGCTGCTGCTGATTCCAACAGAATCAACTCTGAAGTTTCCACCCCTAGAATAAGCTGCAGGAGGAAGGAGGAAAAAAACAAAAGCCCTGGTGCTCTAGAGCACGAATATGCCAAGGACGAAGGTAGGGTGCCGGGGGGGGGGGGGGGGGGGGGAGTCCATGAACAAGTGAGATAGGTAATATAGATAGGTATTAGTTACTTTAGGAAATGGGAGCCAAATCATCAAATAATGTGGAGAGGGCAGAAGCAGAGGAAAGGGAAGGGCCTACTAGGACACCTGTGGGGGAGGAATGGGTTCTCTGTGAATCAGGCAGGAAGCGCGGGGGTAATAAAATGTGTTTGTTACCTGGAAGATAATATTAGAGCAGGCATTAGCTCTGTAATTGACTGGCAAATTACAGTTACCTTTCAGGCAATTCCTCATACTTTGAAGTATGACATAGCTCTAACACTCAGGGAAGAGTAGAGAATAGGGGAAGGAATGGAAGGGAAGGGAAGGCAAGGGAAGGACAGAAAGGGAAAAGTAGGAAAGAGAAGGGAAGAGTAGAGAAGGGAAGGGTAGGCAAGGGAATAAAGGGAAGAAACGGGAAGGGTAGCAAAGGGAAAGTAAGCGAAGGGAAGGAAAGAAGAAAACAGGAGGAAAGAAAAGAGGAGGAAAGATATTTAGGATTTTTTTCATCTGAATAAGACCCCTTAACGCTGGTGGGAGAATGAAAGGACCCAGATGAGGGGAGCAAGGTCTGGGCAGCCTGGAGGCATCGGCCCTGGGCACTGGTTCTTGAGTTTCCAGATTTCCACAGTATGTGAGAGCGACAGCTGTAGGCCATGGCACTGCTACTGCAAAGTTTTTGCTGGAGAGGTGAATTAATGTGTTGTTTATGAAACCCTATCAACAACAGCACTACAAACAACAGTGCAAAAATTAAAAAAATAAGTAAGCACTTTGGGCCCGAGTGTTAGTGCAGCAGGTAGGACATCTCCCTTGCATGCATCTGACTAGAGTTTGATTCCAGATATCACATATGTTCCTTTGAGCACTTGCATGAGTAATTTCAGAGTGCAAATCCAGGAATAATTTTGGCCAAAAACCAAAACAAAACAGAAAGAACCCCTAAAAAACCTCCCCAGAATCCTTCCCCTCATAGAGATAGACTGGTGGGTGGGTGGCAAATTGTCTGGAGGGCAGTGAGTATTGGTAGAGATGAAGGAATCAGTGTTGAAACATTGTATGCCTGAAATCAAACCATAAGTAACTTTGTAATTTTACTATGACTGAATAAAAAGACAGACAATAATCCAGCATAGATAGACAGTCTCTGAGTGTAATGCACAGACTTGACAGTTGATTTTTAAACATTTCTCTGTCAGTGACCACAAATCCTCTTGTAGAAGCTACATTTCCGCATTTTGTTTGTGTAGAGAGAGAGTGCAGTAGAATGTCTTAAAATTAAAGCATTTGGAAAAATAACCTATTTGGGGCTGGAGAGGTAGTAATGGCCATGCATGCAGCCTCACCCTACCCCTAGTTTGATCATCTCCCCAGTTCCTAGCAAGAAAATCTGCCTATTGGTGACACTGACAGATCCAGGCGAAGATCTTGGCCATGGGGCTGTGTGACTTGGAGAATGATGGAATCCCTGCTTGAGGGAGAAGCGTCAGAATCCAACAGGCCTCTGATGTCAATGGCTGCAGATGCACAGGACTGGGAGGAGGTGATACTGGTTTCTTGGCAAATGTGCTGGAGCTGCTGCACTCTCTGTTTCCCTCTTAGGGATCTCCCTAGAAAAATTCTCCTGAGCTCCTGCTGCAGAGCTGTGATGTCTCATGGTACTTGATATTCTTTTTGACAAATAAACATTGGTAGTGTTGGGCAGAGTTAAAGGGGCCAGAGAGATAGAGGGAGAGTGGGCAAGCCTTTTGCTTCTTGCACACAGCTGACCCAGTTTTGATCACCGACATCCCGTTTGGCCTCTTGAGCATCACTAGGAGTGATCCCTGAGCACAAGCCAGGAGTAAGTCTTGAGAACATCCACATGAGGCCGAAAGAACCCCAAAAATTATTGATTCTCTGTTTAATTGCTGTTTTTGGATCATTAAACATCAACAGGATGGTTTTGAAAGTCTTTTTCCTCAATATCAGACATGTATCCATAAGGTACATGGAGGAAAATGTAGGCAGAACCTCCATGACATTGAAGTCAAAAGCATCTTTAAGTATGTTACACCACTGACCAACCAAGTGTAAACAAACATAAACAAATGGACTACATCAATCTAAGAAGCTTTTGCACCACAAAAGAAACTACAGAAAGAGTCCACTGAATGGAAAAGAATATTTACCCAATACCCATCTGATAAGGGATTAATATCAAGGATATGCATTAGTAGAACTGTACAAGAAAAAATCCTCCAACCCCATCAAAAAATGGGGAGAAGAAATGAACAGAAACTTCCTCAAAAAAGAAATGCAAATGGTCAAAAGGCACATAAATGCTCCACTTTGCTAATCATCAAGGAGATGCAAACTAAAACAACAATGAGATATTATCTCATACCACAGAGACTGGCACACATTCAAAAGAACAAAAGCAACCAGTGTTGACGTGGATGTGGGGAGAAAGGGACACTCTTTCACTGTTTGGTGGGAATGCCGATTGGTCAAGCCTTTCTGGAAAACAATATGGACATTCCTTCAAAAACTAGAAATTGGGATTCCATATGACCCCACAATACCACTTCTGGGAATATATCCTGAGGGGCCAAAAAAACAGAAGAGAAATGACATCTGTACCTATCTGTTCATTGCAGCACTCTTCACAAAACAGCCAAACTCTGGAAACAATCTGAGTGCCCAAGAACAGACAACTGGTTTAAGAAACTTTGGTACATCTATACAGTGGAATACTATGCAGCTGTTAGAAGAGATGAAGTCATGAAATTTTCTTGTAAGTGGATAGACATAAAGAGTATCATGCTAAGTAAAATGAGTCAGAGAGAGAAGGACAGACATAGAAGGACTGCACTCATTTGTGGAGTATAAGATAACATAACATGAAACTGACACCCAAGGACGGTAGACACAAAGGTCAGGAAGATTGCTCCATAGTTAGAAGCCTGCCTAAAGGCAGCTGGAATAGAGAATGAATCACTTAGAAAATGATGTTTGGAGGAATCGGTCAAGATGGGATATGTATGCTAAAAGTAGATAAAGGACCAAACATGATAACCTCTCAGTATCTGTATTGCAGACCATAATGCCCCAAAGCACAGAGAGAGTATGGGGGAAATTTCCTGCCATGGAGGCAGGGGGGAGAGTGGGAAAGGGGGGATATGCTGGGGAGATTGGTGGTGGGGAATGTGCACTGGTGAAGAGATGGGTGTTTGATCATTGTGCGATTGTAGTTCAAACATGAAAGCTTGTAACTATCTCACAGTGATTCAATAAAATTTAATAATAATAATAATAATAATAATAAAGAGAAAGTCTTTTCCAAGTGGTTTAAAAAGTTCAGGATTTTTTTTAGTGTAGGAATACTTAAAAAGTTTAGGATCTTGCTGAGTTTTGTTGTCATATGGCTCTCTCTCTCTCTCTCTCTCTCTCTCTCTCTCTCTCTCTCCCCTCCCCCACCCCTATTACTCCAAGTACTTAATTATCTGCAGGGCAGAAATTCTGCTGTTCATGGCTCCCAGGCCTCTCTCTTCCGGTCAGTGGGGTTCAGCTCCTCCCAGAGTCAGGGTGGAGATCTCTTGTCTCTACCTGAAGCATCTGCAGCTGGAACTCCAACAGCCTCTGTAGTGTGGGACTCCTGTGTCCAGGCATATCTCCTGCACATAATTTTCTTTCTATATAAACACAATGGTCCCAGATTAAACTACTGGGTGATGGGACATCCTTGACATTGCTCCTGGCTAGTGGTCTAACAACGCATGGGATTTGGATCTCCGGGAGACCTAAAAATAGCACTGTAGCACTGTCCTCCTGTTGTTCATCGATTTGCTTGAGCGGGCCCAGAAACAGCTCCATTGTGAGACTTGTTGTTACTGTGTTTGGCATATCCAATACACCACAGGTAGTTTGACAGGCTTTGTTGTGCAAGCAAGATACTCTCAGTAGTTTGCCAGGCTCTCCGAGAGGGGCGGAGGAATCAAACCGGGCTCAGTGGGGCCGGCTGCACGCAAGGCAAACACCCTACTGCTTTGCTATAGCACCTGCACGGCAAACCTGGCAAGCTACCCGTGATGTATTCGATATGCCAAACACAGTAACAAGTCTCATGATGGAGACATTACTGAACCCGCTCTAGAAAATTGATGAACAATGGGAGGACCGTGACCCTGACCAATATTAAACCAACATTTCCTTGCTTTGGATAAAATACATTATACTTTTATAGGCATGTTCATGTTTTCCCCTTTAAATTTTACCAATTCTCTTCACCCTTACTAAATTTTACAGTTTCAAGATTTACCTGTAGCACTGTAGCACTGTCCTCCCATTGTTCATCGATTTGCTCGAGCAGGCCCAGTAACGTCTTCATCGTGAGACTATATTGACAACTGTGTTTGGCATACCAAATAGGTCACGGGTAAATTGCCAGGCTTTGCCATGTGAGCGAGATACTCTTGGTAGCTTGCCAGGCTCTCCGAGAGGGACAGAGGAATTGAACTCGGGTCAGCCAGGTGGGCCACGAGCAAGGCAAACGCCCTACCCGCTGTGCTATCGCTTCAGCCTATTTACCTATTTCATGCAAACTCCAAAATATATAAACAAAAAAACAGCAGGGAAGACATGATTACTGACATCAGTACACCCAATTACAAAATACAAGTAAATGCAATATATTTTAGACATGAGTCTAAACTTACTCATAAATGGAGAGTAGGCATTCTATTCTATGAAATTAATTTATTGGGCTGGAGCGATAGCACAGCGGTAGGGCGTTCGCCTTACAAGCGGCCAACATGGCCGACCCGAGTTCAATTCCTCCACCACTCTCGGAGAGCCCGGCAAGCTACCGAGAGTATTCGATATGCCAAACACAGTAACAACAAAGTCTCCAATGGAGACGTTACTGGGCCTGCTCGAGCAAATCGACAATCAACGGGAGGGCCTTTTTTTTATTTTATTTTTTCAATTTATTTACATAGGTTAAAATACTATCAAAATCAATCCTCATAAAAGGAATTTTATTGCTTTATTTTAAAATCAATCCTCACAAATGGACTTTTATTGCTTTATTTTTTTATTGCTTTATTTTCAAATCATTCCATTTGCCTTTCTCTTAAATTTTCTTGGAGCAAGCTACATGGTATAGATTTGTTATGTGCCTACTGAGGAGGAGGACTGTGTGGTGGTAGGGAAACTGGGGCATTGGTGAAGGAAGGTCACACTGGTGGTGGGATTGGTGTTGGAAAATTGTATGCTTGAAACCACTGTCACTGTCACTGTCCTCCAGTTGTTCGTTGATTTGCTTGAGCAGGCAGAGTAAAGTCTCCATTGTGAGACTTGTTGTTACTGTGTTTGGCATATCAAATATGTCACGGGTAGCTTGCCAGGCTTTGCCGTGCGGGTAGGATATTCTCCGTAGCTTACCAGGCTCTCCAAGTCAGGTGGAGGAATCAAACTCCGGTCATCTGGGTCAGCCGCATGCAAGGCAAATGCCCTAACGCTGTGCTATCGCTCCAGCCCAAAACCACTGTATTGTTAATAATTTATTATGTAATTTGATTAATAATTATTATGTAATTTGATGACTGCCATCAAAGGCATGCGATGGGAAGGGGGGCGTCTCGGACCGCCCTTCACGCCCTACTGAGGCCACCAGTTGCCCCCACGAGCGGCTCTCCAGCACGGCCACAGCCCCAGAAGCACAATGACCTAATGCAGAACCCAGCAGCTTGGAGCAGAAAAGTGAAAGGACTATGCGTTAATCCAGGCAATCATTTCTGCCCAGAGGGGAAAGGGTGTTGCTCCCTTCCGCCCTCCTCCCTCTGGAAAGAAAGATGGCAGCCACATGGGAGCCTTGTGGACAGCAGGTATGAGCCGGGGGTGTGGGGGCGACTAAAACCTCATGGGTCGGGGGGCGTTCCGGTCCGTCCTTCACGCCCTACCGAGGTCACCAGTCGCCCCCCGCGAGCGGCTCTCCAGCACGGCCATGGCCCCAGAAGCACAAGGACTTAATGCAGAACCCAGCAGCTTGGAGCAGAAAAGTTAACGGACTATGCATTGATCCAGGCCATCAAGTCTGCAGGAGGGGAAAGGGTGTTGCCCCATTCGCCCTCTCCTCTCTGGAAAGAAAGATGGTGGCCACATGGTAGCCTTGTGGACAGCAGGTATGAGCCGGGAGTGTGGGGGCGACTAAAACCTCATGGGAAGGGGGGCGTTTCGCTCCGCCCTTCACGCCCTACCGAGGCCACCAGTTGCCCCCCGCGAGCGGCTCTCCAGCACGGCCACGACTCCAGAACACAGAAACCAATTTCTTAACTATCTGACTTTCAGTAGAAATACCTCCAGGGTCAATAGGTAAAATAGCAGAAATCCAAAACCAACATTTAATTCTTGAACCCAGCTGTAGAAAGCAAATCACTTCACAATGCTTTTTCAGCATGTCTGATTTGGGGGGGGGGGGGGTAAACTCTAAAAAATAGTGGTGAATCTTTTATTGAAACAATGAATCTAATCAAAGCAGATAGAGTGTTAACTAGAATTCATCTGCCTCACAGGGACGGGGAGGGGTGGGGGGTGGGGTTTTATTGGGGTTCTTCATGGTAAAAAATAAGTATTGGTAAAGGGAAATGTGTTTGATATTTGCATGACTGAGACATAAACCTGAAAGCTTTGTAACCTTTCCCACAGTGATTCAATAAATAAAAAAATAAAAAAAATAAAAAAAAAAAAAAGGCATGCGAGTCCCGAGGCTGAGATCTCCAAGCCTACTCGGATCAGGGCTAAGCATTCTCCACCCAGATTCTCCATCTTCCAGTAGGCAGGGGTCACACCCACCAACTCACCCCCTGGCGCCCTGTAATCCCATCAACGGCCAAGACCCAGATACTACAAAACCCAGCTCCCGGAAGAGAACAGTGCAGACATCTTATTATCTTTCTTACTTTGGACAACCTGGCAGGCTACCGAATGTAACCTGCCCATACGGCAGAGTCTGGCAAACTCCCCGTGGTGTACCCAATATGCCAAATACCAGTAACAATGATGGGTCTCGTTCTGCTAACCCTGAAAGAGCCTTGAATATGGCACTTTATAACTCAGGGATAAGACGAAGGAGACGTTACTGGTGCCTGCTTGAGGCAATCGACGAACAACAGGGTGATCATGATCGTGATTATGTAATTTTAATAAACATAAATAAAACAATCCTCATAAAAGGAATAGTCTTAATTTTAAGTTTTTTGCAGGGCTTGCCATCAAAGGGCTGGATAGTCATGTTGTGGGAATAAAAGATGTAAATTTTAAGAGACAGGGTGGGCTCCTGAGTCCTGCTTCTCTGGGTCCTCACAAAGACCCTTCATTCAATTGATGCCTGGTCTCCAGGTCAGGTCAGCCAACTCTGCTGACCTAGACTAAGGACTGCTTAGAGCCTGAGAGCGGCACCGCAGCGCCCTCATGTGGCAGAGACGAGAGCGCCCCTTTCTCTTGCTCAGCCAGGCCTTCTCTGGGTCTCTTGGAAGGACAGGATTTTGTGCACAAAGCAGGTGTTCCCTGTCTGGTGAGGGGCCTGACGATGTTTCTTCCCCCATCTGGGGAGCCCGCACAGGGAAGAGCAGATCATAATAGCTAGTTCCCACGTGCCAGGTTGACTCCCCTGAATGTCTGGTGCTCACAGATGAAATATAGGTCCCTGGGTCCCCATACTTTTTTCTACTTCCGCTTCTAAGCAGGAAGCGCATCTCCTGAGAACCAAGCCTGGATTGTGTGGGGAGGGTGTCAGATAGTGAGATGGGGGTGAAAGTTGCTGAAGAAGTGAGGAAAGGCAGTAAATAGGGACATCATGGGGTGGAACCCAGAGCAGTGTGGGTGGGTAGCAGAGAGGTAAGGTGCAGGGAAGGGTCAGCTGTGTGGACAACGGGGCAGGGGCGTAGGATGGAGGGGAGGGGCAGTGGGTGTCTGGGGAGTGGAGAGTCTTTATTTTTAGCTGGGTGGTGGTCATAGAGATGTGGATTTTCTGATCAGGAATACTAAGTTGTAGGCATTTTGCTGTAATTTCAGAAATGTTTTCTCTGTCACGGACTCTGTCTTTCTCTTTTTCTCTTTGTCTCTGCCTCTGTCCCTGTCTCTGACACACGCACAGTGAGAGAAGGAGACAGGAGATGAACAGGGAAAGATGAATAAGGGATCCCTCTCCTTCCAGACCCAGAACATCCAGGGGAGGGAGAACAAAGCTTGTGTGCCTTGCAGGGCCAGTCCTAGTTCCTCATTCTTGGGTGCACAATAGGACTTTACAAAAAGGTTTAGGTTCATCACAGCTCACAGTTCAAGGCATCTGGCTGGTCCTGATGGAGTATTGTTGGAATATTTTTATATCACAAATTAAATATATTACAACAATGTCTTCTGCCCCTGGTTTTTTTTTTTTTAGTGTAGGAGTACTGCTATTTATTCAGCCACTGATTAGCTGATTGAATTGGGCATGAAGTCCACCTTTATTTTTTTTATTTTATTTTTTTCTTTTTATATTTATTTATTGAATCACTGTGGGAAAAGTTACTAAGCTTTCAGGTTTAAGTTTTGGTCACACAATGACCAAACACCTTTCCCTTCACCAGTACTCATTTTCACCACCAAGAACCTCAATATAACCCCCTCCCACCCCTCCCAGTGCCTGTGAGGCAGACGATTTCCATTTAACTCTTCTCTACATTGATTACATTCATTATTTTGATAAAAGATGCACCATTATTGTTTAGAATTCCTCCCCCCAACAATCAGAATTGCTGAAAAGGCATTGTGAAATACTTTGTTTTCTATAGCTGGTTATGAGAATCATATAATGTCGTGCCGCGATTTTGGATTTCTGCAAAGAGCCAGATAATTACTAGATTGGTTTCTGTGTGTCTGGTGTTATGGCCGTACTGGAAAGCTGCTCATGGGGGGCAACTTGTGACCTCGGTAGGGCATGAAGAATGAGTTGGTACCGCTGCCCTTCCCATGAGACTGCAGTTGCCCCGTCACTGTGGCTCATACCTGGCTTTCCTATAAGTTCTGAGGAGGCGGCCACCTTGCTGCGGGGGCGGGGGATGGGGGGGAGGAAGGCGGAAGGGAGCAACACCCTTTCCCTCCCGGGGAGGCATGACGCCGTAGTTTAATGCATGGTCCATTCACTTTTCTGCCGCAAGCTGCTGGGCTCTGGACTAAGTCCTTTTGCCTCTGGAGCCTTGCTGCCGGAGGTGGGGGGGGGGGCGGGGGGGGGAGGAAGGCAGAAGGGAGCAACACCTTTTTCCTCCCTGGGAGGCATGGCGCTGTAGTTTAACACATGGTCCATTCATTTTTCTGCCACAAGCTGCCGGGCTCTGGATTAAGTCTTTTTGCCTCTGGAGCCATGGCCATGCCAGAGAGCTGCTCGTGGGGGGAACTCGGTAGGGCGTGAAAGATGAGCTGGTACCATCCCCCTTCCCATGAGACTGCAGTTGCCCCATCACTGCCGGCTCATACCTGGCTTTCCTATAAAGCTCTGAGGCAGCAGCCACCTTGTATGCGGTCCAGATGCATTTCTGCCAAAAGCCACTGGGTTTTGAGATTTGTTTCTGAGTCTCTGGGATCATGGCCATAAATTAGCTTGATCAGGAGCCAGAGAGGCCGTTTGTAGGCAGTGACTTGGGGTCTCGCTGGGATGGGGAGTAAAGGGCCGGTTCCACTCCCATCTGGTGAGGCCCCGCATGTCTTGTCACTGCAGGCCCAAACCTGTCTGTCCCATAGCCTCTGGAGGATGACGGTCACTGGGCTGCCAATGGGAACAGGCCAAGGAAGGCACAAAACCTATTCCCACCTGGAGTGGTTCAGCCCCAGTAACCTACTACAGAAACAGGACGCATTTCTGCCAAAAGTTTTTGGGTTCCGAGGTTTGTTTCTGAGTCTTGGTATCATAGCCGTTAAGCAGTTCGATCAGGAACAAGAAAGGCCATGCCTCCAATTATATAGCTGAGCCAGAGGTGGTTTGTGGATGTGTCTCCCACATACCTAACTTTTAGCCGTTTACTTTCTTGGTAAACTATGCCCCAAGTTTTGGGGGTCTTGCCAAAGGCACAGCAGCAATTTTGGTGTATCTTAAAGTCTGACGGTGCCATCAGGCTGCTGATGCACTCGCCTCACAGGTACAGATTGACCTGTTGGTGGCACCATACCCCTTGCCCCTCTAGTTTTAAAGGAGGAACCCACGAGGTTGATCCTCTATTTACCACTCTGAAACTAATTATTCCGAAAATTTCCATCCCAGGAAATGTACTAGCACAGACTAACTGTGTCATTTGGGCGGGGGGGGGGGGGGGGCCCTGTGTGGTTGGGCTTGTTGCTCTGATTCTGGGTCTCTGGAAGGAAGGGTCTGCTTCAGAGCGGTGCTGAAGACAAGCCTCAGTTCCCTGCCACATTGGGTGCCTTCACCTGTGTCCACACTATGCGGGTGACTCATCTTCATGAGTGACCAGGAGTGTAGATCAGGCAGAGCCCACAGGGCCTCGTCAGCCTTCTTCTGGGAGATGCACATCACCTGGGTTTGGTTCTGTCCACGAGGAGTGAGCCAGCAAGTTCAGCCCCTCTTGGGAGAGGGAATTGTCTCCACCTCTCGGGGCAAAGGATGTGGGCAGTATTGAAAGCCACCACACTCCACCTATGACCACAAGTTATTTGTATTTTTCTACATGCAAAACAAACTCCCTCTAGGAGAAGCCCTAAAGTCTGTTTCTATCCAGACTCAGTGCAGAGGCCCAAGTGTCACCATCTGAGTCAGGCAGACACAGAAGAGGCTGCTAAGAGCATGTGTGTGAGTGACGCCTCCATGGTGCAGAGCCACCTGCCTGGGGCTGTGAAGTGAGAAATTAACCTCCCATAGCCCTAGTCTTTGATGGAGGACAGGCACGGGGAGCCTCTAGACACAGTTGAAGAGGGGAAATGCTCCAATAAAGCTCAGAAAATGGAAACTTGTTTTTTCTCTCAATTCCTCACCCTCCATCCCCCATCCGCAGACCCTGTGCCCTCCCCACATGAGGGGAGTTTATATGGGGTGGGAGGCAGAGACCCTCCTTCTCTAAAGAAGGAAACCCCACTGCTCATTCTTGCACTGGACACAACATAAGCCCCGTGACAGGAGACCGCACGATGGACTCTGACTCAGGACGTGGTGGCTTAGAAGTTGGGCCAGTGCAGGTACATTTGTTATGGTAATGAGTGGCAGCAGTACCCTCAGTGTCCATAAGAAGCTTTGACAGTCGTCCTCACTCGGGGCCCAGTGAACAGTGTCAGGGAGTCAAGGTGTGGGCAGTGACCTCTGTGACCTGCAGCAAGGATAGTATGTCCTGTGAGAGGGAGACTGAGAGAGGATGGTGGGTTCTGCTCCTTTGAGGCCTCCAGCCTGATCTGTGTCACCCTGATGGCCATGTTCACACATTTATACTGATATCTACATGCATGCTATGTCTGCTCTGAGTTTATCTGTTTTGTATGTTACATGTATTAGTACCATATGTTACATTATGTACAGCTACATTTCAGATCTCTCTAGGCCTTTACTAAATCAGGTATTAAGAATATTTGGCATCCATTGTTTGCAATAATAAGAAATCCACCTAGAAAATAGATTTAGACATTTTCCTGCTACTGAGTTTATACCAACCTCCAGTTCCAATGGCCGGACCCCACACATAGGAACAAAGAGGATTTTTCAGCACAGTGATCTCTTTCCTTTTTCTTCCCAGAAGAAAATAAGGTAAAGGTAAAGGTAAAGACCCTCCCGTTGATCATCGATTTGCTCGAGCGGGTCCAGTAACGTCTCCATTGGAGACTTTGTTGTTACTGTGTTTGGTATATCGAATACGTCACAGGGAGCTTGCCAGGCTCTGCCATGCGGGCGAGATACTCTTGGTAGCTTGCCGGGAAAATAATTAAACATATATTTTAAGCACCAAACCACCCGGGGCACTCTATAGTGAGTAACTTATTGATTCTTCATCTAGCTGAACCCCAGGACTGCTTTGAGCTTGTTGCATACTCAGGCTTCTCCTAAGTCACTCTCAGCATGTGGGGCCTGGAACGTGGTGCCATTTATTTACCAGGCCCATCTGGGGGCAGGGGCAGTAAACAGTCACTAGTGTTCTGGTCTCTGTTCTTCTGCTAACATGGGTCTGAAACTGGCAACTCACCTCCAACCATGTTACAAACCCAGACTCCCCTCTAGCCAGACTCTCCGAGATTTAAATAAAACATTAGGTGACCCCTCAGCTCACTGGCATTTGTTGCTCCCTTTCTCTCTGCCATCCACATGGTGTCACATCTGTGAGGTCTGATCAGATTGCCCTGCTCCAGAGGTTCAGGATGTGGTCCCAGAAGTTTTTCTTCAGTCAATAGTGTTGGAGTGTCCACATAAATTTTCCAGGGTTTGAATATCACTATTGCAGTCAGTTACCCCAGGCCAGACATTCCACCTGAATCCAGACTTGTTTGTCCAGGTGCCATCATCACCTGCATTTCTGACAGGTCTCAGATGACATCTTTCTGACTTGGATTCTATGGTGTAATTGCCTCAGTGAGCTTCTTCCAGAATCTTTCTTGAGCCCAGTGAAAGTGCCCATACTCCACTTGCACATCCTGACATTTGGGGTTTCTCCCTGACTTCTGTCCCCTAACCCAGATTCCATACATTAGGAAATACTGTAAAATCCACCTTCAAATGCCTGCAGAACCCAGTCACTTCCATTCTTTCACCTGTTCATACCCCAAAGACCCCAACATCTCTACAGTTTCCCAGTTCCCTGCTGTTACCTGTCCCCTCACCTGTCCATCTGCACAGCAGCCAGACTGATGATCCAAAGACAATCTCACCAGGCTAAAATTTCATTCAAACCTGCCTGCGCTGCCCCTCTTAGATAAAAGTCAAATCTTCCAGAGTAATGGCATCCTGATCACCTGTGGGCACCAGGACTTCACCTCAGTGCTCCAGCCACACCACTGCCTCCTCTTCCCTGACACAGACTCACGCCTGCCCTGTCATTTGCACTGAGATTTCCTGCCTGGCAGCAGACACCTAGACAAACAGTCCCTCACATCGTTCCATATTTCCCCAAAAGTCACCTTCCAAAGCCACACTAACCAGGTTAGGAAAACAGCCACTGTCCCAGTCCCCAAACACTTATAAGTGGCTCATGTTCCTCCCAGAGATTACCAATTTCAAACCAGAACACTTGCCTTGGTTATTATATTTTCAGTATAAGTCTGTCTTTCCTATGCAATCTCAAAGGCTGATAAATTTTGCCTGATTTTCATTCCCTGATAGACCCCTATTTTTGGTACAGTGGGTAGATGATCAGTGTAGACCATGGTAGAGACACTGTCTTATTCATGAAACCTCAACCTACATGCTGTGCTATGGTAGCGAAAATGTCGACTCCAAGTGACATCGATGTCACCTCCACTTTTCTCACAAGCGCTTCTCATTCTCACTTGACTTCCCTCCCACACTGGCACCCCACAGCACACAGCACTTTATCTCTTAGGAGAAGAGGATCTTGGGTTCACAGAGCCCATTTTCTAACCCCTAAGTTTAAATCCATCAACTCAGATCACTGACAGCGCTGAGATTCCTAGAGCTTCAGAGTTGGTGGGTGGGAGGGCTGAATTCCAACATGGCAAGTCTGAACACTCATCTCTCAATACCACAGAGACTCCGGTGTGCAGGGGCCAGGCTGGGCCTTGAGAGGAGTGTGACAGGCAAATGCCTCCTGAGGCTCAGAGATGGGGACACACACTGAGAGAATGAGCTATGAATGTGTGGACAAGAAACAGGCAGCCTCCTGCACAGAAGCAACAAAAAAAAACACCCAGATGGGGCTGAGGAGCAGACCTGGGCCTGAGCCTAGACTGACCAGCACAGAAGCCCTCGCTGCTCATGGTCCTGGGACAGGATGAGACCGGGTGTGACCTGAGTCCCTGTGAGCAAGGGCCTGTGGGACGAGGTGCTACTGAAGGACCAGGACTATGAGCAGGAGAAATGACCCGGATAGATGAGTGAGCACATCAAGGCCCACAGACTGGGCACAGATCTGTCCCCCCCATCCCCTCACAGCCTCTCCTGACACATCTGGGACAGACTCAAATTAAAACAGAAAATACATGGAAGGTCTCAGGATTTCCATTTGTTCCTTTTCAAATTTCAGGGATTTCCTTTATTAACCCCTCAATCCCACAAAACAGGAATAAGAAAAATGCAAATGTGATGCTGATTTCAGTAAAGGAGCTGATTTCATTATTCAGGAAAACAAGAGACTAATACAGATGGAGACTGCTGAGTCCTGTCTCTGATGGCACAGCCCAGAGCATCAGGAAAGAGAATGCAGATCAGTAAGGGGGAACCCCTGAGGGGCAGGGGTGGGTCAGACTGCCCCCTCACAGTATGTGACAGGACACAGACACACTAAGGTCCCAGGTTAGGAAGAGAATCAGCAGTTCTTGAGTCACAACATTGCAATGTGAGGAAACGCAGTGGGGAGGCTGTCTCACACTGTAAGAGAAAAGAATGAAGAGACTCAAGTGAGTCACAGGAGTGATGACATCTTGAGCAAGCTCCCAGCATCCCTCTCAAAGAACCCCAAACCCAGTCTTGTCCCCTCTGCCCAATCCCACCCACTACAGCCTCCAGAGCTCACCTCTAGGGATTGAGAGAGACGCATCAGAGCCCTGAGAACTTTCGCTGTCTGGGGAGGAACAAACAGGTCAAGATCAGAGTCACAGAGGGTGAACTAGAAGAGGAACTAGGGGTGCGGGAGCTCCCCATGGGTTCCCGTCTCTGTCTCCAGGATTCCAGGGTCCAGCCCTGCCCACACTTACTTGCAGTCTGAATGTACTTTCCTCCTTTCTCACCTGCGGGAAGGAAACATCCCAGGGAAGGTCAGGGAGAGTACTGGGTCCTGAGGCCACAGAGCAGCTCTCTATGCCCGGACCCCAGGGAAGCATCAGAACTCTGAAGGCAGGATCATGAAATGCGCAGGAAGGAGACACTCCTAGAGTGACCAGCCTGCTCCTGGCGATCTGTGCTCAGCAGGAACAGTCCTTGTGATCTGTGAACCCAGTAACCAGGTTCATCCCCAGCTTATGGAGGTGAAAGTGTCTTTCATGAGCAAATCTGAGAGGTACACACACAGGGGGCATGTGAGCAACAGCACAGGAGCAGGTGCTGTACCTGTTTATGAGGCAGAACTAATACAGGGAGATTCCTAAAGTGGGACAAGACTCAAGAATTGCATGTTTGACAGATCCCCCCCGACACACACACACTCTCTCTCAAACCCATCTTACCAGAGCACTTTTTCCTGCAGATCACAGCTGCCACCAAAGCTCCAGAGACCACAGCCCCGAGGAGAACCAGGCCAACAATGATACCCACAATGAAGATGGTGGACTGAGAAGGGGGCTCTTGGAAAGATGGAAAGAGAGGGTCTGAACCCCAGCCTCAGTTTGACCCTCAACAGATCCCAAGAGGGGCCAACCTTGATTTCCCTGAGAACAGGTTCTGTGGCCCGTCCTCCTTCTTACCCCATCTCAGGGTGACAGGTTCTGGCAGCCCCTGGTGCTGCACATGGCATGTGTATCTCTGCTCCTCTCCAGAAGACACCACCACAGCTGCCCACTTCTGGAAATTTCCATCCCCTGAAGGCCTGGTCTCCACCAACTCTGTGTCCTGGGTTAGATCCACTCCATCACGCTGCCAAGTCAGGGTGATCTCAGCAGGGTAGAAGCCCAGAGCCCAGCATCTCAGGGTGACTTCATGGTCAGAGAAGGGGTGGTGGGTTATATATCTTCTGGGGGCTTCTGAGGAGGAAAAATGAGAAATTCACATGTTGGGTCATTTTCATAATGAGAATGAACAGGATAATTGGTTTGTAATAGGAGGTAGAACTCCAGACACAAGCTTGGCTGGAGAATCTTAATAAAATTCTAATTCCTTGGAAAGTTGTAGAACAGGGTTTTGATAGGAGGTTAAGGTCCCTAAGAAGACACTGAGGAGATCGCCTCCTCCTTCCGTCGGCCAGGTGCCCCCAGAACCCCAGCCATGGGAGTCCCCGGCAAGCCTTAGAACAGAATCAGAACTGGAACTTTTACTCGGTTCGGCACTGAGGTGAAGACTAACTCCCTGAGGTAAAGATGGGGGGTGTGGCCTCCAGGGCTTCAGACCTCAGTTATTTTTCCCCTTCCCAGCACCCTCAACTCATCTCAATTTCCATTACCTAATTCTGAGGAGAACTTCCTGGCTATCCCAATTACACTAGGTCTACAGTCCAGCAGCCTATTCCAAACTCACCAAAATAAAGGTGAACACAAGAAATTGAACAAGCCTAATATAAAAGAATGCACCCTCTGAAGCTTCAGTATAGGCTTTACACAAATCACAGAGGAACACCAAAGAGGAAGGTAGTATTCTAGTGGGTGAAGGGTCATCACCATTGACCAAACTCACGTAGAATCCTTTCTTGAAGTGAGAGGTGTACACTGACAGTGAACTGGAGAATCCCACCTCCATTCTTCCACAACAACATGAAGAAACATAAATCCCCACCATGAGGAATGAAGGAAGAAAGGAGTCCAGAAGTCCCAATAAGGATTACCTACAAATACGATCTCTCTGATAAAGAATTCAGAGATGAAATGCTGAGGATGATCAATTAACTCAAAGAAAAGGTGGAACAGATGTCCATTAAGTTAAAGGAGGACCTGGAAGAAACAGTGGAACAGAGAGCCAAGAAAACAAATGGTAGGGGAAAAGGGAGCTCAGACAGAGAAGGGAGCACCAAATAAAGGGTGTTGGGAGGACCCTCCCAGGATGGGAAGAAGCATGCTGAAAGTAGACTATAGACCAAAGATGATTGCCACTCATTATCTCTTTTGCAAACCACAACACCCAATAGGAGAGAGAGAGAGAGAGAGAGAGAGAGAGAGAGAGAGAGAGAGAGAGAGAACAAAAGTGCCACAGAGGCAGGATGGGATGGGAGGGGGGATGGGGAGTGGGAGGGATACTGGGATCTGTGGTGGTGGTGGAAAATGGGCACTGGTGGAGGGATGGGTATTTGATCATTGTATAATTGAAACCCAAGCACAAAAATTTGTAAGTCTACAACTGTACCTCATGGTGTCTCACTAATAAAAATTGGGAAAAAAAGCTACAAATAGAAATGTCACAAATAAAGATTCGGTAGATGAAATAAAAAACTCAGTGGGTGCTGTCAATGGTAGAATGAATACAGCTGAAGACAGAATCAGTGAGCTTGAAAATGAGCTGCAGGAAACTTACAGGCAACAACAAACAATGGGAAAAGATCTCAAAATAGCTCTCAGGCAAATCAGAGACCTAGGGGATGATTCCAAGAGGAACAACATTAGAATCAATCGAGTACCAGAAGGACAGGGAGGCAACCCCTTTAAAAAAAAAAACAGTTAAAGATATCATCGCTGTCCTCAGGTAGAGAAGGGTGCACCAAATAAAGGGTGTTGGGAGGATCCTCCCAGGATGGGAGATGCATGCTGAAAATAGACTATAGACTGAACATGATTGCCATTCAATGCCTCTTTTCCAGGCCACAGCACCCAAAAGGAGAGAAAGAACAAAAGGGAATGCCCTGCCACAGAGGCAGGGAGGGTAGGGGAGTTCGGGGATGGGAGGGATATTGGGATCAGTGGTGGTGGAGAATAGGCACTGGTGGAGAGATGGGTACTCGATCATTGTATAACTGAAACCCAAGCACAAAAATTTGGAAGTCTACAACTGTACCTCATGGTGTTTCACTAATAATAAAAAAAAAGATATCATTGCTGAAAAGTTCCCAGAGCTAGAGAATGCAGGCATCCAGATCGAAGGAGCCCAAAGGATGCCAGCTAAAAGGGACACTAATAAAAATACTCCAAGACATATCATAGTAAGAATTATGGATGCCACGGATAGAGACACAATACTGCAAGCAGCAAGATCAAAGAAGGAAATCACATACAAAGAAGCACCCTTAGATTTATAGCAGACCTATCAGAAGAAACCCTCCAAGCCCGAAGACAATGGAGGGATATGGTGAAAAAACTCAATGAAATGAATGTCTCACCAAGAATACTTTAATCCAGCTAAACGCTCACTCAAACTCGAAGGAACAATATACTATTTTATGGATAAACAAGAGCTCAGGAACTTCATAGACTCAAAACCAAACCTAAAAGAATGACTAAAGAGGCTACTGTATGACAAGAAAAATCCCTACAAGCACAATAAACCCCGACAGAAAAATGGCACAAAATCCCATGACAATAATCTCTCTCAATGTCATTGGTCTAAGTGCACCAAGTAAGAGACACAGAGTGGCAAAACGGATTCAGAAACTGAGTCCAACATTCTGCTGCCTACAAGAAACACATCTGAAGAGACAGAGCAAACACAGACTCAACATCAAAGGATGGAAACAAAACCTGCAAGTAAACAACTCCCTCAAAAAATCCAGGGTGGCCATACGAGTATCCGACAACATACATTTTAGGTGAAAAAAAATTAGAAGGAACAGCGAAGGCCATTTTTTACTAATCAAGGGATATGTACAGCAGGAGGAAATCACACTCCTTAACGTATACGCACTTAATGAGTGATCAGCTAAGTACTTAAAACAACTGCTAACAGATTTTAAAGAGAACATTGGTAGCAACACAATAGTAGTTGGAGACTTAAACACTACCTATCAGCTCTGGATAGATCAACAAGACTAAAACTCATCAAGGAAACACTGACTTTGAAGGAAGATATAGAAGAGAGAGGACTAATAGATCTATACAGGGCTATACATTCCAAAAAGAATGAATACACATTTTTTACCAGTGCACAGGGAACATTTTCCAAAATAGACCAAGTGCTGGGTCACGAAACATGCCTCAATAGAATCAAGAATATGGAAATTGTATCAACTATATTTTCAGACCACGATGCACTGAATATAGACGTTAATCTTACACAGAAGTGAGAAACCAAATCAAACACCTAGAAATCAAACAACTCAATGTTGAACAATGAGTGGGTCATGAAGGAACTCAAGGAAGAAATCAAAAGTTACCTGGAAACAAATGAAAATGAAGACATGAGCTAGAAGAACCTATGGGATGCAGCTAAAGACGTATTAAGGGGAAATTTTATAGCACTGCAAGTTTCTCAGGAAGGAAGAAAGGACCCACATTATTAACTTGACTTCACAGCTCAAGATCTTACAAAAGGATCAACAAAAGGTGCCCAAACTAGGCAAAAGGATAAAGGTAAAGGTAAAGGTAAAGGCCCTCCCGTTGATCGTCGATTTGCTCGAGCGGGCCCAGAAACGTCTCCATTGGAGACTTTGTTGTTACTGTGTTTGGCATATCGAATACTCTCGGTAGCTTGCCAGGCTCTCCGAGAGGGGCGGAGGAATCGCACTCGGGTCGGCCATGTTGGCCGCTTGTAAGGCGAACGCCCTACCGCTGTGCTATCGCTCCAGCGGAAAGAAATCATAAAACTTAGAGCAGAAATTAACGACATGGAAACCCAAAACACAATCTGCAAGATCAATGAAACCAAGAGCTGGTTCTTTGAGAAAATAAACAAGATCGATAAACCATTAGCAAAACTCACAAGGAAAGAGAGAGAAGCCTAATAAACTGAACCAGAAATGAAAAGGGGGACATCACTACAGAAACCAAAGAAATTCAAAAGATCATCAGAGACTACTTTGAAAGTCTGTATGCCACGAAACATGAGAATTAAAAAAAAATGGATAAATTCCTGGACTCCTATAATCTCCCAAGCCTGAACCAAGAAGATTTGGAATACCTGAATAGACCTATCATTATCAAGAAAATTGAAACTGCAATCAAAATCTTCCGAAAAGCAAAAGCCCAGGTCCAGATGGATTCACTAGCGAATTCTTCCAAAAATTTAAAGAGGACATATTGCCAGCTCTTTTAAAGCTTTTCCAGGAAATTGAAGAAACAGAAACCCTCCCAAACAGTTTCTATGAGGCACATATCTCCCTAATACCAAAAGCAAACAAAGACACCACTAAAAACAAAACAACAACAACAAAAAAAAACTACAAGCTTATATCCCTGATGAACACGGATGCGAAGATCCTCAACAAAATATTAGCAAATAGAATCCAACAACTCATCAAAAAGACCATACACCACTACCAAGTGGGATTCATCCCGGGGATGCAAGGATGGAGGATGGTTTAACATTTGGAAATCAATCAACATTTGTAAATCAGAGTCTCCTGCCCCTGCGCCTGGCTGTCCTCGCTGGGGCCCCTTGGAGGGGAGCGGGTTGAGTTTCCCTCCCCACCCCGATCAGGGCTCCGGTAGCTGAAGACCTCCAGAACCAGCCACCACCATGCTGAGACCACTCTCCACATGCATGAAGGTACCATCAGAGGAACAAAGGCATGCAGGTCCCGAGGCTGAGATCTCCAAGCCTGCTCGGATCGGGGCTGAGCATCCTACACCCAGATCCTCCAAATTCCAGTAGGCAGGGGTCACACCCACCAACTGGCTCCCTGGCGCCATGTAATCCCATCAATGGCCAAGACTCAGAGACTATAAAACCCAGCTCCTGGAAGCGAATGTGGCTGCAGGACATCTTATTATCTCATTCCTACTTTGGACAAACTGGCAGGCCACCGAATGTAACCTGCCCACATGGCAGAGTCTGGCAAACACCCCATGGTGTACCCAATATGCCAAATACCGGTAACAATGATGGGTCTCATTATCCTAACCCTGAAAGAGCCTTGAATATGGCACTTTTTAAAAAAATCTCAGGGCTAGGACAAAGGAGACGTTACTGGGACCTGCTCAAGGCAATCGACGAACAACAGGATGGTCGTGATCATGATCGTGATCAACATAATCCGTCATATCAACAAAAGAAAAGATAAAAACTATATGATCCTATCAATAGATGCAGAGAAAGCATTTGACAAGATTCAGCACCTGTTTATGATGAAAACTCTCACCAAAATGGGTTTTGAAGGAAGTTTTCTCAATATAGTCAAAGTCATCTACCACAAGTCTATGAAAAGCATTATTCTCAATGGGGAAAAACTGAAAGCCTTCCCTCTAAGATCAGGGACAAGAGAAGAATGCCCATTCTCACTACTTCTGTTCAATATAGTACTGGAAGTACTTGTAATAGCGGTTAGGCAAGAAAAAGATATTAAGGGCATCCAGGCATCCAGATAGGAAAGCAAGAAATAAAGCTCTCACTATTCACAGATGATATGATACTATATTTATATAACCTTAAAGCCTCTACCAAGAAACTCCTAGGAACTATAGACTTGTATAGTAAAGTCACAGCCTATAAAATCAATACCCAAAATTACATGGCTTTACTATATGCAAATAATGAGAGAGAGAGAAAGTGACATGAAAAAATCAATCCCATTCACAAGCATGCCTCAGAAAATCAAGTACCTCAGGATCTGCTTAACTAAGGAGGTAAAGGACCTGTACAAAGAAAACTACAAAACTCTACCTCATGAAAAAAAAAAGAGGACATGAAGAAAAATGAAACATATTCCAAGCTCACAGATTAGGAGAATTAACATTGTCAAAATGGCAATACTCCCCAAAGCAATATACAAATTCAATGCGATCCCTATAACGATACCCATGAAATTCTTCAAAGAAGTGGAGCAAACATTCACACATTCCTGCAATTCATATGGAACAACACGATCATGATCACAATCATCCTGTTGTTCGTCGATTGCCTCGAGGAGGCACCAGTCTCCTTCGTCCTAGCCCTGAGATTATAAAGTGCCATATTCAAGGCTCTTTCAGGGTTAGGAGAATGAGACTCATCATTGTTACTGGTATTTGGCATATTGGGTACGCCACGGGGAGTTTGCCAGACTCTGCCGTGTGGGCAGGTTACATTCTTATTATCTCGTTCTTACTTTGGACAACCTGGCAGGCTACCGAATGTAACCTGCCCCAAACAAAAAAAGACAACAGAAATACCCAAGGCGACTCTCCCTGAGGGGTCATGCTGATCCTGACCCTCAGGAAGGGTAGGCTGACAGAGTGTGTGAGGCAAGACTCTCATCTCCATCACTGTTGGCTCTGCTCATGCGGGGAACCACTGTGAGACTGCATGTGTGTGTATGCATGCATGTGTAAGCTGTGTGCATGTGCAGATCTGTGAGTGGGATGATATGTATGTGCACTAATGGGTGCACGTGTGCAGCTGTCCTGTGAACATGTGTGCATATGTGATGTGCTCATGAGTACACCCGTGGAGTCAGACTGAGGTAGGCTGATTGCATGAATGTGTGGAAACATGTGCATGTGAATATATGTGTGTACGGAGTAGGTGAGTGGGCACATGTGTACATACACTGTTTTGTGTATGTATGAATACATAAGTATGAGTGCTGGCATATATGTGTATGTTGAAAGGGGCAGCAGAGCCAGGACTTGTGTGTGAAGACCCTTCTCCAAGTTCCCAGGAAGGCCCTCCTCAAGAGCCTGGGCTCCTGCCTACACTGCAGTGCCAGATGTGATTATGTCTGGTGTTAGACCCGGCTGCCCTCTGGGTCTTGGGGGCCCCTCCAGTGCCAGGCTGACCACACACTGCTGCAGACTTGAGAGGGTCTGGATTGTGGGTCTACTGTGTGCCCCTGGTGAGCAGTGAGGGAAGCCCTGCACATCACAGCAGACAGAGGCTGAGCAGGAGGAGCACGAGAGAGGCCACAGGGTCCCTGCCAGGCGGTAGAAACAGGACACAGCTGAGTAACCATAGTTGGTCCTGCAGGAAGCCTCCAGCTGTTCCAGGGCGATGGGGTCCTCCTCGGGGGGCTGATCTACATTCGCAACAAACCCTCACAAATAGCTAAAGCAACTCTTGGTAAAAAGAAGATGGGAGACAACACCTTCCTCAATCTCAAACTCTACTACAAAGTGGTAATAATTAAAACAGCATGGTACTGGAACAAAGGCAGAGCTGCAGACCAATAGAAAAGGGTTGAATACCCTTACACACACCCTCAAATATATGATCATCTAATGTTTGATAAGGGAGAAAGAAATGTGAAGTGGAGCAAGGAAAGCCTCTTAAACAAATGGTGCTGGCAAATCTGGACAGTTACATGCAAAAGAAATGGGCTCAGACTTCTACCTATCACCATGTACAAAAGTCAGATCAAAATGGATTAGACCTCAACATCAGACCAGAATCTATAAGGTAAGGTACATTGAATACAAGGTCGGCAAAACCCTCCAAGACACTGAAGCTAAAGGTATCTTCAAAGATGACACACCACTGACCAACCAAGTGGAAACAGAGGTAAAGAAATGGAACTATCTTAAACTATGAAGCTTCTGCACTTCAAAAGATACAATGAGAACAAAGAAGAAAACCGCTGGAGAGCCCCACAGCTTCCGGAGAATGCTCCAGGTCCCAAACAGAGCTGATGTCACCGGAAGGTCCCAGATGGGATAGGTGCTGCATCCTGCCTTCTCCAGATGGAACCCCGGTGACCATGAGCCTCTAAAAGCATAGTTTGGGCATGCAGAAACCAGGACATTTTTTCCAAACTGCGTAAGCGGCCTTGCAACATCTCCTTATATACAAAGTGATCAATGGAAAGTAAATCATCCAATGTTTATTCCTGAAAATCAGGCTTAACTCTTTTGCAAACCACAACACCCAAAAGGAGAGAGAGAACAGAGGGGAATGCCCTGCCACAGAGGCAGGGTGGGATTGGGGGGAGGGGTTTAGGGGTGGGAGGGATACTGGGATCCGTGGTGGTGAAAAATGGGCACTAGAGGAGGGATGGGTATTTTAAATAAAAAAAAAGATACAGAACCAGAATACAACGACAATCTACAGAATGGGAAAGAATATTCACCCAATACCCATCTGATAAGGGGTTGATATGGCACTGGTTGAACTCCACAAGAAGAAAACAGCCAACCCCATCAAAAATGGGGCGATGAAAGGAACAGAAACTTTATCAAAGAAGATATCCAAATGGTCAAAAGGCACATGAGAAAATGCTCTTCATCACTAATCATCAGGGAGATGCAGATCAAAACCACAATGAGATATCATCTCATACCACAAAGACTGGCACACATCCAAAAGAACAAAAGTAACTGATGTTGGCACGGATGTGGGGAGAAAGGGACTCTCCTTCACTGCTGGTGGGAATGCCGACTGGTTCAGCCCTTTTGGAAAACAGTATGGATGATTCTCAAAAAATTAGAAATTGAGCTCCTATTTGACTCAGCAATACCACTTCTGGGAATATATCCAGGAGATGTAAAAAGGTAGAGTATAAATGACATCAGCACTTGTATGTTCATTGCAGCACTGTTGACAATAGCCAGAATCTGGAAAAAACCCAAGTGCCTGAGAACAGATGACTGATTAAAGAAACTTTGGTACATCTACACAATGGAATACTATGCAGCTGTTAGAAAAGATGAAGTCATGGAATTTGCATATCAGTGGATCAACATGGAAAGTATTATGTTAAATGAAGTGACTCAGAAAGAGAGGGGCAGACATAGAAAGATTGCACTCATTTGTGGAATATAAAGTAACAGAATGCGACCCTCACACCCAAGAATAATAGAGATGAGTACCAGGAGGATTGCCTCATGGCATGGAAGCCAGCCTCACATGCTGGGTGAAAAGGCAACTCAGGTAGAGAAGGGACCACCAAGTTAAGGGTTCTTGGAGAGCCCACTCAGGAAGGAGAGGCGTGCTGAAACTAGACTATAGACCGAACATGAAGGCCACTCAATTCCTCTATTGCAAACCACCACACCCAAAATGAGAGAGACAAAAGGGAATGCCCTGCTACAGAGGCGGGATGATAGGTGGAATGGGGTGGGGGTGGTGGGAGGGATACTGGGATCATCTGTGGTAGAGAATGGGCACTGGTGGAGGGATGGGTACTCGATCATTGTATGACTGAAACGTAAGCACGAAAGTTTTTAAGTCTGTAACTGTATCTCATGGTAATTCACTAAAAATATATATAAAAAGAAAAAATAAGGAGACACTGACTCTGGTCCTGTCCTGGGTGGAGAGTGAGTGACTGAGAGAAGCAGGAGTCAGAGCTGAGATCTGAGAAAGTTCACATATGGCTGCCAGGTTCCAGGGAACCCACATTCGTTATTTCAGAGAAGGTCTCACACCCCCTCTCTCCCACACACAGCAGGGTTCTTCACGGTCCTGTAGACACAGGGTCGACCTGAGAGGAGCGTGAGTCCCGCTGGTACAGAGAAGGAAACCAAACCGTCCTCCTGACTGAAGAAGGAGCGCTGTTCTGATACTGAACCCTACTATCTTCCCCTTTATGGGGAGTAGGGTCCCCACAGAGGAGGTCAGGGGTCCTCAGCACCTGGGACCCGGTACCTGCACGGAGTAGCGTGTCCTTCCCGTTCTCCAGGTGTCTGAGGAGCCAAGGCAAGCAGATGTTCTCCAGGTAGTTCCTCATGTACTCAGCCTGACCCCCCTGCTCCCACTTTTGCTGGGTTCGCCAAGCCTGCGTGCCCGCCGCCGCCGTCCAGGAGCGCAGGTCCTCGTTCAGGGCGATGTAGTCGGCGCCGTCGTAGGAGTATTGACTGTACCCGCGCAGGAAGCGCCCGTCGGACCCCACGTCGCAGCCGTACATCACCTGGAGGGTGTGAGAGTCTGACCCGCCCGCACAGATTAACCCCGAACCGAAAACGAAACCCGGGTCTGGTCCCCGCGGCTACTCCGGGTCAAGGGTCCGGGGCGGGGTCCCTTAGCCTCAGAGACGCTCTGGGAGCGTCGGGGCGACCCGGCCGGTCCCTGTGTTTTGGCTCGTCCCTGCCCGGGCCACGCTCACCCGCCTCGCTCTGGTTGTAGTAGCCGCGCAGGGTGTTCAGGTCAACTCGATAAGTCTGTGCGTTGTCCCTGGCGATCCGCGTCTCCCGCTCCCAGTACTCGGGTCCCTCCTGCGCCACCCACGGCGCCCGCGGCTCCATCCTCTGACTCGCCGAGTTGCTGTCGAAGCGCACGAACTGCGTGTCGTCCACATAGCCGACTTCGGTGTAGCGGGGCTCCCCGCGGCCAGACCGGGACACGGCGGTGTAGAAATAACGCAGGGAGTGGGGACCTGGGGGCGGGGAAGGGGTGAGCCCCGGGGCCAGGGTGAGGAAAAGGGAGGAGATTCGGGAGTCGGGAAAAGGGGGAGGGACCAAGAAGGGCCAGACTTAGGGTGTTGTGGTCGGAGTTGAAGGTTGGGGATACAAGGAGGAACATTTGGGGGGCATCGGGCAGGGAACCGGAGAAAGTCCTTCTCGGGGGTCGTGCTCATCAATGCCTGGCAGTTTCTAACCTTCCCCCCGCAATAAACTCCCCTCCCGAACCGCACTCACCCGCCCGGGTCTGGGTCAGGGCCAGAACCCCCGACAGCAGCAGAAGGAGGGGTCGCGGCTCCCACATACTGAAGGAATCAGGCCGAGTCCTGGTGACTCCCTGGACATAGCCTTAAGTTAATGACCGCGGGGAGCCGCGCGGACGCTGATTGGCTGCTCCAGATAGCGACGCCCAATAGGAGTGAGGACTACTGGGTACGCGTCACGATTATCCGGGCAGAGACGTTGAACAGGTTGCAGAGGCACTAGTGAAACTCTGGGGAGATCAGGAATCCTCAGGACTGTTCTCCAGCCTCCAACACCACCCTGGGGACAGAGACACTGGGAGCCACACCTGGGACCTGGGACTTTGCCCTCTCACCTGCTCCTTCACCTGATCTTTGTCACACTGTGTTCCTCATGGCCAGGGCTGAGACTGACTCAGCGATTTTCCATGGTTTTCTGTTCTGGATCTTGCTACAATCTTAAAATCTCGAGAGGAGCCCAGAGATGCTTCTGTGCGTTCAGATTAAGCCAATCAGTGTTTGCCGTGTGAGGAATCTAAGAGATCCTTTATTTTTGGTGGTGATGATTTTATTTTATTTTTGGCTTTTGGCCAACCAGGCAGTGCTCAGGAGTAACTCCTGGCTCTGTGCTCATGAATCACTCCTGGCAGATTAATGGGACCCTATGTAGTTCCGGGGATCAAACCCGTGTTGGCCATGAGCAGGGCAAGCACCTTATCCTCTGTACAATCTCTCCTTCAGAATAAAGTAAAAGTAAAGGCCCTCACGTTGACCATTGATTTGCTCCAGCGGGCCCAGTAATGTCTCCATTGGAGACTTTGTTGTTACTGTGTCTGGCATATCGAATACGTCACGGGGAGTTTGCCAGGCTCTGCCGCGTGGGTGAGATACTCTCGGTAGCTTGCCGGGCTCTCCAAGAGGGGCGGAGGAATTGAACTCGGGTCGGCCTTGTTGGCTGCGTGCAAGGCAAACGCCCTGCCACTGTGCTATTTTACTCTGAAGGAGTTGGCTGCGTTTGCCTTACACGCAGCCAACTCCTTCAGAGTAAAAGCCTGAAAATTACTTCAACTGGAATAATAGCATTGTCACTGTAGCATTGTTCTCCCGTTGTTCACCGAGTTGCTCCAGCGGGCCCAGTAACACCTCCATTGTGAGACTTATTGTTACTGTGTTTGGCATATCGAATAAGTCACCGGTAGCTAGCCAGGCTTTGCCCTGCGGACGAAATACTCTCGGTAGCTTACTGGGCTCTCCAAGAGAGGCAGAGGAATCAAACCTGGCTCTGCAGGGCCAACCGGATGCAAGGCAAACGCCCTACTGCTGTACTATCAACAACAAATTCATGCTAACAGGAAGTCTTTTGGGGGGTAAGGGGTCACACCCAGTGATGTTCACTGGCTCTGTACTCAGGAATTTCTACTGGCAGTGCTCAGGAGAACATATGAGATGCAGGCAGTAGAATCTTTTTCTAGCAAGGTGCAAGCAAGCAACTTACAGACTATACTATCTCACCAGTCTCTAGGAAGTGTTTTTAAGAAAAAACATTTTAGATTTTTTGCCAGGGACCAGCCCCGGCTGATTAGGCCTGATCCATGGACTCCATGAGAACCAAGAAAGAGGCAGAAATAGGTGTTAAAAGCAGGCGGTGAGGGACTCATAGTCTGTGCACTGAGCCCTGACTGTTCTCCGTGAATCATATTTATTACTTAGGATCCATAATCATCAGAACAACATTTTTCAGGCAAATACCTAATAACCTTAATCTATGCAAGATAAATGTTTACACATCCAAGGGACTTGGTTCATGGGGAAAAACATCTTTGTAATGGGCTTTCTCAAAGCGACATTCTTTCAGGAGAGGAAGCAGAGATAGAGCAAGATAGATAGAATGCCCCACCACCACCATCACCCTACCGGGGCATTATTCCACCTCTAACTCCAGCATTCTGGGTTGAACGTTCTCATAAAGGACGTCTCTTATCTGTCTCCTTTATTTATCTACTCCCCAACAGTTTTTTTTTTTAGCATAGAAATGGCCCAGTTCTTTGAGTAAAAAATGCCGGGCTGCTAAATCTTCATTTAGACCAGTCAGGGCTGAGTGCTGTGGGCCCTCCTCAGAATGGGGTTGGGCAGATTCTCCAAACACCCCAACTACCCTCCCCTGCCCAGAGGCCAACAGCTCCCACCCAAACCCAAAATTTCAGTCATGAAAATGGCCAACCTCCACAACTGAACCTTATCAAGTTGCCAAGCCATCAAATGCTTCCAGCTTCTGGAGCAACACCATGTTTCATAGTAATTTGAGACACCTGACCACATTCCAGTAGGAAAACAGCAGATTTGATAAAAAGTTGTATAGAATATTGCAAACCACACTGCTGAGAGAGAGAGAGAGAGAGAGAGGGAGGGAGAAAGAGAGAGACCGAAGTAAAGTGCCTGCCATAGAGGCAGGAGGCAGGTGCGGAATGGGGGGTGATGGGAGGGAACCTGGAGACGCTGGTGCTGGAAATGTACACTGATGCAAGGACGGGGGTTGGAATACTATATAACTGAAATCCAATCATGAACAGCTTTGTAATGGTCTATCTCACAGTGATTCAATAAAAACATTTAAAAAATTGTGTAGAAACCCACCAAGCTCTGAGCAAAAATAGTAACACAGAAGGCTCAGTAGCAGAGAACAGCCCAGTAAACCGTCAGACAGTGGCTTTAGTAACACCATTGTGAGACAGAATAATGATCACAAATTGACTTCTATTGATCTATTTCCCGATACTTTCTTGTTGTAACAAGCAATATAAAGTAAATTATTTTGTGCCCACTAGGGGCTTGTGAGTGGGAGGAAATGCCAGTGTGTGCGACCAAAATAAGGAGCAGCGCAGCCAAGTGTGCTGAGACCACAGCTGACATGTGCAACCCCAGAGCCAGAGCGTGTGTGTGACCTCAGACAGCCAGTCCACCTGTGCGACCTCAGAGAGCTAAAGCTCAAGTGCCACCACATTCATCCCAGCAATTGGCACTACAAGGGAATTATTTAATGCAGGAATTATTTTATCTTTTAGCATGTGTTGTAACAAGCAATATGAACTAAATTTCTTTGTGCCTGCTAAGAGGGCAGGCTCAGGATCTGGGTGGGAAACTGAAGATTTTGGTGAGGGGAAGGTCACACTGGTGGTGGAATTGATGTTGGAACATGGACTTCCTGAAATAATTGTACAACAAACAACTTTGTAAATCCTAGTGCATAAATTCTCCCCTCAAAAAAAAATTCAGGGGTTAAGAGGCACATGCAGCCGGGCTCTGTGCGGCACACACGGGTCTCAGAGCACCACAGGTATGGTGCTGGAGAACCCGGAGCTCGCTCAGAGGCATCCTGAGCACTGATTGGGAGTCTCTATCTCCAAATAAGAAGGAAAAAGTATAAAATTAATTCAGAACATAGTGTTGTGGAGGAGTGAATCCTTTACATTATATGTATTCGAAGTATCTTCTCTGTCTCATAAGAAGCTTGCTAGATTTTCATATTTTCTCCTGCCTTTAATCTGTTGTTTTGTGTGACATATATGGAAACAATAAGTTTTATCCAAATATGTAGGAATGAGGGGCTGGAGTGATAGCACAGCGGGTAGGGTGTTTGTCTTGCATGCGGCCAATCCGGGTTCGAATCCCAGCATCCCATATGGTCCCCTGAGCACCGCCAGGAGTAATTCCCAAGTGCAGAGCCAGGAGTAAACCCTGAGCATCGCTGGGTGTGACCCAAAAAGCAAAAATAAATTAAAAAATGTTTTTAAAATGTAGGAATGATATTTTTAACAATTATTTCAGTTAATTATGAGCAGTAATTATGAGGGTAAAACTGGTTGTTTCAGGAAATGGGGATACATGAATATTGGGGACCTTAAAGCCTTATTAGATAATTAGGATTCTGAAATCACATGTTTAATATCCATTTTGTAAAAAATAAACTATCTATTTGGTGGGTGAAATATGGACTCACACACAGTTGTGTTAATGAGGATGATAGGTGGATGCGATCAGCAGGGATCCAGGCTACCATGCGTAAGCCCTAGGCTCCATCCAGCCACCAAGTATGGGAGACATGAGACAGCAGGTGGGAGAGGACGTGGGACTGACAGAGGGATAACTTGGAAGTGTTTGTTTTGATTTATTTAATATCTCTATAAGGGCCTAATCCTGTCCCAATCTGAGGGAATCTTGGACAGGGCAGGACCATCTGAAGTCCTGCCCCTCTCTGGGGGGAAAAAGCATCCAGATCCTGATGAGAGGTTTGGGAGATGATGGAGCTGTTCTCTTCTCAGACTCTGTTTATACAAGGTGAAAGTGATATAGGAAACAGACAGATTGGAAAGTGAATAAGGTGATTGCCTTGTTCATCACTGACCAGGGTTCTATCCTTGACAGCCCTTATGGTCACCTGAAGCCCACCAGGACTAATCCCTGCGTACAGGCAGGTATGATCCAAAACCCAAAAAACTGAATGTAATTTAAGATAAACTCATCATCTGATCATGGTGATGGGGAGGGACCTGAATGGTTTGCAGAGGGAGGAAGTGGGGCAGTGCTCAGAAGGTAAGAGAGTGACCTGATGGAAAATGGCCTGTGGGAGAGCAGGGCTGGACTCTGCTGGACTTAGAGACCCACATGGGGCAGCAGGAGAGGGCATGGAACAGACTGGTGGAAAATGCAACAAAGCAGCCACCAATGTGAGGATACAGTTACTGTCACTAGGACACACAGACCTTTCCCCCATGTCTCAGGAGCTGTTATCTGTGGAGCCCCTGCAGGGTCTCTCCCTTTCTTGGTAACTGCTCATTTGGGACAGGGTGGGGGAACTACACCCTGCTGTGCTCAGGGTTACTCCAGGCTCTGCGCTTGGGGGTTGCTCCTAGGGGTGCTCAGGGTACCTCGCAGTCTGGGTGAGCCTGGCTTGCTGCACACAGAGCCTGCATCCCAGCCCTTTGACCTAAGGTATCTCACTGGCCCCGGGGCATGCTGCAGTATGTTGTAAGGTCTGATATTTTTAAGAACATGGTTTAAAAGATTCTTTTATTGTTGATTTATTTCTGTCCCTCTCCTTCCCTTTGTTGTCACTGTTGTTGGTGCCTTCACTGGTGCTCACACACTTGGTTGTAGTGCTTGCCGGGGTTACACACTTGCTCGCAGTGTTCACACACTGTTCAGTTGTAACATAATTTATGTAACATCATTTAGTTGTGGAACTCCTGTGCACTTGGTTGCAGTGTCAAAGACAGAACTATTTTTTTGTTGTGGGGCCAGGGATCACAAAAGACAGCATGACCAAGATCACACAAGGCATGTGTGATGGTGACAGGGGTCAAACTCATGCTCTCATATCTGCAGGGCAGACAGCCTACACTGAGCAACATACCCAGGCCCCCCAAATGTATACACTGAGCAATATCCCAGACATTCAACCTAGCCTCCTCTTCTAGTCAGGAAAGCTAAGCTAGTTCTGTGAGGTCGGGGATAAGGCTCAGGAGTAGGGCACAGGCCTTCCACATATGGAGGCAAAGGTCCATCCTGGCTGCGTAGCAACAAATAGTAGTTTGGTTTAGTGAGAAAATATTGGCCATAGGCAGAATGAAATTTTATATTTTGACTATAATCTAACCAACATTTTATAAGTGCCATCAAATTTAAAGTATTTAAAGTAATGTCTAAAAATTATTCATGTCTGTCACTGTCACTGACCTCCGATTGTTCATCGATTTGCTTAAGTGAGCACCAGTAATGTCTCATAACAAATTATGGGATTTGTTGTTACTGTTTTTGGCATATTGAATATGTCACGGGTAGCTTGCCAGGCTTTGCCATGTGGGCAGATACTCTCGGTAGCTTGCTGGGCTCTCCGAGTGGGGTGGAGGAATAAACCTGGGTATGCCGCGTGCAAGGTAGACCCCCTACCCACTGTGCTATCTCTATTCATATCCAAAATAAATAAGAATATTCTCAAGGATAGCGCCAGAATGCAGCAGGTAGGGTGTTTACCTGGCATATAGCTGACTCAGGTTCAAACCCCAGCACCATAAATGGTCCCCTGAGTCACCCTAGGAGTAAGCCCTGAGCACTGCTGGGTGAGACCCAAAAATAAACAAACAAAATTGAATGTCTCATACAGCTTGAAGAACAGTTCTTAGTGTTAGTGTTACCAAGGGATTCATTCTAAAGAAACAGTGTGGGAAAGAGAACAAGGAGCATAGGTACTCTTTGTGAATGGGTTAAGTGAATGAGGAGAATTAATGTTAATATAAGTAGCATAAGGATATGGTGGATCGTATTAGGCACTTTAGTGATGATGAGATGGAGAAACTGCATTAACACTGTACATGTTACCTTTTTTTTGGCTTCGTGGGTCACACCCGGTGATGCTAAAGGGTTACTCCTGGCTCTGCACTCAGGAATCACTCCTGGCAGTGCTTGGGGGACCATATGGGATGCTGGGAATCAAACCCAGGTAGACCACGTGCAAGGCAAACACCCTACCTGCTGTGCTATCACTCCAGCTCCTGTGCATGTTACCTTAATAGCAACAATAGATATATTTGTATGTACAAAATAAAACACATACCTTCACAGAGAGAAACTGAGGAACATGTGTCATCAGGGAGTGAGGGCGACCATCATCACTGATAACCAAGTGGCTCCTTCACTCCCTACGTGCTGTTGAGAATGACACTGTGTGTCTGTGGGCTTCTGATACCCCTAGCTTTGAACACCACACCCAAACTGAGGGCCTTTCTCCAATGTATACCAAATCAGCCTCCTTACAATGCCATGTCATCCAAAACTCAGCCAGAGGAAACTTTGGGAAACATTACTGGGACTTCACTTGGGTTGAAGAGATGGGATCCTAGGAGAGAAAAGAAAGCAGTAACATTCAAATACAGTGTGTAGATTTGTGATACTGTCCTGACATGGACTTTTTAGCTGTAGAAATGAGGTAGTAATAAAAGATGAATAATTTTCTTAAGAAAAGGAAGAGGGTGTGGAAGGAAAGTTACCTGATAGTTTGTAGATTTGGCATCACGAGCTGAGAAAAGAGGTTCTGGGGACATTTTGGAACCTCAGGCACAGCACAAGACCCCAGAGGTTTTCCTTCCGCAACTCTCCGTCCGGCTCCAGATCCTGACCCCAGGACTGCTCTGAAGTCACCTTCATCCCATGGATGTTCTCCTCCAGGTCAGCATCTCAGACCACAGCCCCTCCCTGCAAAACAGGCGTGGACTGACCAGCAGCGCCCCCATGTGGCCGTAGTGCAGAAATACAATTCAGTCCGAATTGTGCTTACTAGCAGGGAGTTCTCCAAGGGCTCCCAGCTGTGCACAGTACGGGGCTCCCGATCCCGTGTCAGTTGCTGTGTCTGAGTAGTGTTTATAAACACATTCTCATATATAGAATATGAGAATGTTACAATACTATTGTTAATAGTATTGTAACAAAAAATCAATATTTTTTAAATAAAAAATAAACATGAACTACTCCAGGTCATAACTACTGCTACCCAGAGCCAGAGTGAACCCCACAAGCATACTGGAGCCCTCACAGTGCTGAGATGAGATATTGATCCACAGCCTCTGTCACTCCTGCTGCTGCTGATTCCATCAGAATCAACTCTAAAGTTTTCATCCCTAGAACGAGCTGCAGGAGGAAGAGAAAAAAGGCCCCAATACCCTGGACCAGAAATATACTGGAGAGGGGATCTGGATGTCTCATGAACAAGTGGGATAGGGAGGTAATAGTGACTTTAGGAAATGTCGGCTAAATAATGTGGAGAGGGTGGAAGCAGAGAAAGGGACAGGAAAGGGCCAACTAGAGGGCACCTGTAGGGGAGCGATAGGTTCTCTGTGGATCAGGCAGGAAGCATGCGGGTAATAGAGTGTGCTTGTCACCTGGGAGATAATATTAGAGCAGGCATTAGCATTGTAATTGACTGGTTAGCAACTGTTAACTTTCAGGAAATACCCCATACTTTGAAGTATGACAAAACTCTAACACTCAGGGAAGAATAGAGAATAGGGAAAGGGAATGGTAGGGAAAGGAAAGCAAGGGAAGGGCAGGAAAGGAAAAAGTAGGAAAGAGAAGGGAAGAGTAGAGAAGGGAAGGGAAGGGAAGGGAAGGGAAGGGAAGGGAAAAGAAGGGAAGGGAAAAGAAGGGAAGGGAGGGGAAGGGAGGGGAAGGGAGGGGAAGGGAGGGGAAGGGAGGGGAGGGGAGGGGAGGGGAAGGGAAGGGAGGGGAAGGGAAGGGAGGGGAGGGGAAGGGAGGGAAGGAAAGGAAGGGAAGGGAAAGGAAGGGGAGGGAAGGGGAGGAAACGGGAGGAGAGGGGAGGGGAGGGGAGGGGATGAAAACGGAGGGAACAGGAGGAAAGATATTAAGGATTTTTTTCCCATGTAGAATAAGACCCCTTAATGCTTATGGGAGAATGAAAGGACCCAGAGATGGGGAGCAAGGCAGCCTGGAGGCATCAGCCCTGGGCACTGGTTCTTGTGTTTCCAGATTTTCACGGCATGTGAGAGCAACAGCTGTAGTCCATGGTACTGCTACCAGGAAATTTTTCCTGGAGAGGTGAATTTTAAAAATATTTAGCATATGAGGCAGCTCAGATAGAAAAGGGAGCACCAAATAAAGGGTGTTGGGAGGATCCTCCCAGGATGGGAGATGCATGCTGAAAGTAGACTATAGACTGAACATGATTGCCACTCAATGCCTCTTTTGCAAACCACAGCACCCAAAAGGAGAGTGAGAACAAAAGGGAGTGCCCTGCCACAGAGGCAGGGTGTGATGGGGGGTGGGGGGGTGGGAGGGATACTGGGGTTCGTGGTGGTGGAAAATGGGCACTGGTGGAGAGATGGGTACTCGATCATTGTATAATTGAAAGCGAAGCACAAAAATTTGTAAGTCTACAACTGTACCTCATGGTGTTTCACTAATAAATTTTTTTAATCTAGCATATGAAAGGTAGTAATGTGTTTTTTATGCAGACCTATCAGCAACAACACTGTAAACAACAGTACAAATTTTTAAAAAATGTTGGGACCAGAGTGTTAGTACAGCAGGTGGAACATTTCCCTTGCATGCATCTGACCACAGTTTGATATCATATATGATATTATATATGATACACTTTCATGAGTAACTTCAGAGTGCAAAGCCAGGAGTATCTGTGGTCAAAAACCAAAACAAAACAAGAAGCCCTGACAAACCTCCTTAAACCCTTCCCCTCATAGAGACAGGCTGGTGGGTGGGAGGCAAATTGTTTGGAGGGCAGGGGGCATTGGGAGAGATGAAGGGGTCAGTTTTGAAACATTGCATGCCCGAAACCATCATAAGTAACTTTGTAATTTCACTGTGACTGAATAAAAAGGGAGAGAATAATAATCCAGCATCTGAACAGTCTCTGAGTGTAAGGCACAGATTTGATTGTTGATTTTTAGACATTTCTCTGCCACTGTAGCACTGTCACTGTCCTCCAATTGTTCATCAATTTGCTCAAGGGGCCCAGTAATGCCATTGTGAGACTTGCTACTGTGTTTGGCATATCGAATACTTCACGGGTAGCTTGCCAGGCTTTGCTGTGTGGGTGAGATACTCTCAGTAGCTTGCCGGGCTCTCCGAGAGGGGTTTGAGGAATTGAACCTGGGATGACCGGGTGGGCCACATGCAAGGCAAACGCCTTACCCACTGTGCTATCGCTCCAGCCCATTTCTCTGCCAGTGACCAAAAATCCTCTTGTTGGAGCTGCATCTCCACATTTTGTGTAGAGAAGACAGTGCAGTAGAATGTCTTAAAATTGATGCACTGGGAAAAAAAAAAAGGACCTCTCCCGGAAGGGAGCATAACATGACACTCGCCATAACCATGCCACTGGATCCTGTGCCAGACTGTTTCACTTGGAGCGTCCAAAAGTGAGGAAGGTGAGAGCCCTCCCCACTGTAAGGGCTCAGATCCTTCAGCCGAAAACCACCAGAATCCAACGACTACCATGCTCAAGGCTGCTCTCCATACACGCAGGCCATGCCTCACCCAGAAGTGAACCTATTTCTGGAGCATGCAGCTGCAAAAGCAGCCCAATAACAAGTCACAGGAGAGACCCTACCCATACTCCAAGAGTATCATACCACTTTTGATGGGGTTCACAGTAGTAGGCAATCAATCTTAGAGGGATATATATATATATATATATATATATATATATATATATATATATACAAGGCTCAACCTTTAACAACATATTACTGATCTCCTACTTGATCACTTGATCACTTGACATCCTGTTACTCTTTGATTTTCTTGAGCAGGCACCATAAAGTCTCCATTCGTCCCTGTTGCATGCTAGTGTAGCCAATGGCGTCTGCTCCTTCTAGGAACACAAAGAGCCTCAAACCGATCGTTCATGGTCTTTTTTTTTATCATGGTGCTTATTTTTAATTTAATTTCATTTTTATAAAGTAGTTCACAGTATTTGATTACATTTAATATTCACCAATATTCACCAATCCACCATTATTACACCTTCCTAGTGGTGCAAATACTTTTTTTAAAATTTTTATTAGTGAAACACCATGAGGTACAGGTGTAGACTTACAAATTTTCGTGTTTGGCGGTCAATTATACAATGATCTAGTACCCATCACTCCACCAGTGCCCATTCTCCTCCACCACTAATTCTAGCATTCCTCCCACCCCCCATCCCCCCATCTCACCCTGCCTCTGTGATAGGGCATTCCCTTTTGTTTTCTCTCTCCTTTTGGGTGCTGTGGTTTGCAAAAGAGGAATTGAGTGGCAATCATGTTCGTTCTATAGTCTACTTTCAGCTTGCATCTCTCATCAGGGGCAGATCTTCCCAACACCCTTTATTTGGTGCTCCCTTCTCTATCTCAGCTGCCTTCACCCCTAAAGTGTGCGGCTGGCCTCCAAGCCATGGAGTAAACCTCCTGGTACTTACCTTGTCTATTCTTGGGCGTTAGTCTTCTATTTTGTTACTTTATGTTCCCCAGATGAATGCACTCTTTCTATGTCTGTCCCTCTCTTTCTGACTCATTTCGCTTAGCATGATACTTTCCATGTAGTACCACTTGTATGTAAATTTTATGACTTCATCCTTTCTAACAGCTACATAGTACTCCATTGTGTAGATGCACCAAAGTTTCTCGAACCAGTCATCTGTTCTTGGGCACTCAGGTTTTTTCCAGATTCTAACTATTGTGAAGAGTGTTGCAATGAATAAATAAGTGCAGATGTCACTTCGACTATACTTTTTTGCCTCTCTGGGATATATTTCCAGGAGTGGTATTCTGGGTCAAATGGGAGCTCATTTTCTAATTTTTTGAGAATCATCCATACTGTTTTCCAAAAGAGCTGAACCAGTCGGCATTCCCACCAGCAATGAAGAAGGGTCCTTTTCTCGCCACATCTGCTCCAACACCAGTTGCTTTTTTTCTTTTGGATATGGGCCAGTCTCTGTGGTGTGAAATGATATCTCATTGATGTTTTGATCTGCATCTCCCTGATAATCAATGATGTAGAGCAATTTCTCATGTGCCTTTTAGCCATTCGAATTTCTTCTTTGAGAAAGTTTCTGTTCATTTCATCGCCCCATTTTTTGATGGAGTTGGATGTTTTCTTCTTGTGGAGTTCAACCAGTACTTTATATATCCTTGATATCAACCCCTTGTCGGATGTGTATTTGGCGAATATCCTTTCCCACTCTGTAGACTGTCTTTGTATTTTGGTCACTGTTTCTTTTGAGGTGCAGAAGCTTCTTTGTTTAAGATAGTCCCATTTGTCTATCTCTGTTTTCACTTGCTTGGCCAGTGGCGTGACATCTTTGAAGATACCATTAGCTTCAATGTCATGGAGGGTTTTGCCCACTTTGTCTTCAATGTACCTTATGGATTCTGGTCTGATGTTGAGGTCTTTAATACATTTTGATCTTTCTTTTGTACATGGTGTTAGGCAGAGATCTGAGCCTATTTTTTTGCATGTAGCCGTCCAGTTTTGCCAGCACAATTTGTTAAAGAGGCTTGTTCCACTTCACAATTCTTGCCCCCTTATCAAAGATTAGGTGATAATATGCTTGGGGGAGATGTCAGTATATTCAACCCTGTTCCATTGGTCTGCAGCTCTGCGTTTGTTCCAGTACCACGCTGTTTTAATTATTACTGCTTTGTAGTAGAGTTTGAAGTTAGGGAGGTTGATTCCTCCCATTTTCTTTTTCCCAAGAATTGCTTTAGCTATTCGTGGAGGCTTATTGTTCCATATGAATTTCAGGAGTGTTTGCTCCACTTCTTTGAAGAATGTCATGGGTATCATAATAGGGATCGCATTGAATTTGTACAGTGCTTTGGGACATATTGCCATTTTGACAATGTTAACTCTCCTGACCAATGAACAGGGGATATTTTTCCATTTCCTAATGTCCTCCTGCCATTTCCGCAGAGTCTCCTGCCCCTGCGCCTGGCTGTCCTCACGGGGTCCCTTGGAGGGAAGCAGGTTGAGTTTCCCTCCCCTCCCCGATCAGGGCTCCGGCAGCTGAAGACATCCAGAACCAGCCACCACCATGCTGAGACCACTCTCCACACAAATGAAGGTACCGGCAGAGGAACAAAGGCATGCGGGTCCCAGGGCTGAGATCTCCAAGCCTGCTCGGATCAGGGCTGAAGTATCCTCCACCCAGATCCTCCAAATTCCAGTAGGCAGGGGTCACACTCACCAACTGGCCCCCTGGCGCCGTGTAATCCCATCAACGGCCAAGACCCAGAGACTATAAAACCCAGCTCCCAGAAGCGAATGCGGCCATGTGACATCTTATTATCTCATTTCTACTTTGGACAAACTGATAGGCTACCGAATGTAAGCTGCCCACATGGCAGAGTCTGGCAAACTCCCCGTGGCATACCCAGTATGCCAAATACCAGTAACAATGATGGATCTCATTCTCCTAACCCTGAAAGAGCCTTGAATATGGCACGTTTTTAAAAAATCTCAGGGCTAGGACGAAGGAGACGTTACTGGGGCCTGCTCGAGGCAATCGACGAACAACAGAACGATCGTGATCGTGATTGTGTCCTCTTTTATTTCCTGAAGTAGCATTTTGTAGTTTTCTTTGTACAGGTGCTTTACTTCCTTAGTTAAGCTGATTCCTAGGTACTTGATTTTCTGGGGCACAATTATGAATGGGATTGTTTTTCTCATATCACTTTCTTCTCTCTCACTATTTGCATATAGGAAAGCCATGGACTTTTGGGTATTGATTTTATAGCCTGCAACTTTACTATACAAGTCTATTGTTTCTAGGAGTTTCTTAGTAGAGGTTTTAGGGTTCTATAAGTATAGTATCATATAATCTGCGAATAGTGAGAGCTTGATTTCTTCTTTTCCTACCTGGATGCCATTAATATCTTTTTCTTGCCTAATCGCTATTGCAAGTACTCCCAGTACTATATTGAACAGTAGTGGAGAGAGTGGGCATCTTTGTCTCGTCCCTGATCTTAGGGGGAAGGCTCTCAGTTTTTCCCCATTGAGGAAGATGCTTGCTGTAGGCTTGTGGTAGATGGCTTTAACTATATTGAGGAAAGTTAAGAGCGCTATCCCCATTTTGGCGAGGGTGTTCATCATAAATGGGTGCTGGATCTTGTCAAATACTTTCTCCGAATTTATTGATGCATCTATTTACGAAGAAGTCTGACCATCTCGTAGGTGGGCTGCAATGCGATCTTTTGACGTCCCACGGAATCCAATCAGTTGCCACGCCGATCAGTAATAGCTCTAGTTCAGCTGTCATCTCCAAATCTCATTACATGTCCAGCCCATCTGATTTTTGATGCCTTGGCAAATGAGACAGTGTCCCTGATTCTTGATCATTGATAGAGGTCGGAACTCCGTATTCTTTCTCTCTTTTGAGTGAAGCAAGTTACTCCAAGCTTGGCTCTTTCGATTCCTCTTTGGGAGATCTGAATAGCGTTCTCATCCTGTTTTTTGTAGGGCCCAGGTCTCTGAGGTGTATGTTAATGCAGAAGAACAGTGGAATCTAAGAGATGTGACTGGAGCTAGAGGTTTTTCGTCCTCTTAGTTATTTCTTCGACGCTCTTGAAGGCGTTCCAAGCCACTCTCTTCCTCCTGCACAACTCAGGTGCCAGGTTATTCGTCATGTTGATTTCTTGACCTAGGTACACATAACTGTTGCATTCTAAGATGTTCGTTCCGTTGGGAGTGAATGGAACATCAGGAACGAAACTATTTCTCTTAAACATTGTCTTATTGAGATTCAGCTGGATTTCAACCTTTCCACCCTCCTGGTTGAAGTCGGCCAGCATTTGTGCCACTTGGCTAATGTTTGGTGTTATTAGAACGATGTTATCAGCAAAGCGGAAGTGGTGTAGTTGCCGACTGTCTATCTTCACTCCCATTCTTTCCCATTCTAGTTGTCACATGACGTTCACGACATTGGCACTGATGAGTTTTGGTGAAATGGTATCACCCTGCGAACCCCTCTCTTGACATCAATGATCACTTCCCTGTAGAATGGTGATATCCTGGTAGTGAATCCATAATACAGCTCACAGAAGATTCTGATGTATTGAGTTTGAACGCCCTGTTTGGCTAGGGCTTCTATGACCACTTCCATCTCAACAGAATCAAAGGTCTTCTTTAAATCAACGAACGTTAAACAGAGCGGCATCTTGAACTCCTGAGAAATTTCAATGAGCTTGGTTATCATGTGGATATTGTTGATTGTGCTGAATCCTTTGCAGAACCTGGCTTGCTCGTATGGTTGTCCTTCATCTAGTGTTCTGCCAATCCTATTCAGGATGACTCGAGTAAACAACTTGTAGATGACAGACAATAGGCAGATTGGGCGATAGTTGCCAATGTCATGGATGTCTCTCTTCTTGTACAGTAGTACAGTCCTGCTGGTTTTCCACTGGGACAAAACCTTGCATTCAGACAGGTAGTGTGTAAAGAGCCGAGTCAGTCTATTGATGAGTACCAACGGCAGATTCTTCAGGTGTTCAGGTCTGACCTTGTCTGGCCCTGGTGCTGTTCACATCTTTACCGATGAAATGGCATGTCATATTTCAGAAGGGAGAACATTGGGAACGACATATTCTTCCTGCGGAATTTGGTCTGTGGGCAGGTGGACATGGCTATCGAAGAGATCCGAGTAGAAGTCATGGATAATCTTCTCCATTGCCCTTCTGGAGGCTGTGATAGATCCATCAGGACGTCGAAGGGCAGTCATCTTGGTCTTGTAGTTGGTGAAGGACAGGCGGGCATTGCGAATGCTTTTCCAGGCTTCTGCCACATCTGCCAGCACTTCTGCTCTTCTCTCTTTGAGGTCTTCCTTTATTGCGTCTCTGCACTGCTTTGCGAGCTCGGATGTTCACTTGCAGTTGCCTGAGGCATGCTCCAAGCCACGTTGGCGAATATACTAAAGAGTTTTCGAAGACAGGCATTTTTTTTGTGGCTATCTCTCTCTTGGCATTCCTCGCACAATCATGGAGGTGCTGAACCAGTCGATCGTATTCCTCATCAATGTTGTCAATGACGGCATCTTCCCATGTTGCAGCAATAGTTCCAAATAGCTCCCAGTTGGTGGTCATTCTGGTAGTTCTCTTCTTAAACTTTTCAGCCTTTTCTCCCTGCTCTGTGAAGTAGAATTTTGCATGAAGGAGACAGCGGTCAGATCCCATTTGGAATTTCGGGACAACAGTGACATCGGTCAGGCAAAACTGTTGATTGAATATGATGTGGTCAATTTAGTTGTGGAATCATCCACCGGGAGACTTCCATGTGCAACATTTAGATTCGGCCTTCTGGAACTGTGAGTTACCATGGATGGTCTTGGTCGATATGATGAACTCAGACAGTCTCTCACCCTGTTCATTCCATTCTAGGCCATGGGTCCCAATGTGGAGTTTTTCAGCTCATCTTCTCGGTCCTATCTTGGCACTAAAATCACTGACGATAATCTTGTAGAAGGTGTGGTATTCTTTATAGAACTTCTCCAGCTCCCTCTCTGAATGCAACAGTTATGTGTACCTAGGTCGAGAAGTCAATATGACGAATGACCTGGCACCTGAGTTGCACAGGAGGAAGAGAGCAGCTTGGAACGCTTTCAAGAGTGTTGAAGAAATAACTAAGAGCACGAAGAACCTCCGGCTTTGGACACATCTCTTAGATTCCACTGTTCTTCCTGAATTAACATAGGCCTCAGAGACCTAGGCCCTACAAAAACAGCATGAGAATGCTATTCAGGTCTCCCAAAGAGGAATCGAAAGAGTATCACATTTCACTTAAATGAGAGAAAGAATCCGGAGTTCCAACACCCCACCACCCCCCGGTAAATGGCCAAGAATCAGGGACGCTGTCTCGTTTGCCAAGGCATCGAAAATCAGATGGGCTGGACACGTAATGAGATTTGGAGATGACCGCTGGACTAGAGCCATTACCGACTGGATTCCACGGGACGTCAAAAGACTGTGTGGCCGCCCACCTATGAGATGGTCAGACTTCTTCATCAAAATCCTGAATGATCGGTTTGAGGCTCTTCGTGTTCCTAGAACGAGCAGACTCCATTGAGCTACACTAGCACTCGACAGGGACAAATAGAGACGTTACTGGTGCCCGCTTGAGGAAATCGATGAGTAACAGGAAGTCAAGTGATCAAGTCGTTTGCTAGACCCAAAAATCATCGCTATATCTGGAACAGTGGGTAAACTGCCGGTAGAGAAGCTGTTTTACTCATGAAACTTCAATCTACATGCTGTGCTGTGGCAGCTACAATAAAATGTCTCCTCCGGGACATCAATGTCACCTCCAGAAGAAAATTTCACAAGAATATCTCACTCTCCCTTTACTAGCAGCACACAGCAGTTTCTCTCTTCAGAGGAGAGCATATTGGGTTCAAATAATCCATATTTGAAATCCAAAGTTTGAAGGTAATTTAAAAATCCAGAACTCAAATCACAGACAGAGCTAAGATAGCTAGAGAGAGCTTCAGGATCAGCTGCAAACAGAAATTCAACAGGAATTCATAAAAGATGAGGAACAGTATGACCTCCTCCTCTCAGCTGGGTTCAGAATGTAAATCCTTAATGACAGGGAAATCTGAGAACATGGGACACAGCCCTAGAACAAGAACAGGATCTGGATAAGTCTGAACACTCATCTCTTGATACGACAGAAACTCCTGAGTTCATGGGGTCATGCTGGGCCTTGAGGGGACAGTGACAGGCAAATGCCTCCTGAGGCTCAGAGATGGGGACACACACTGAGAGAATGAACTATGAGTATGTGTACAAGAGAACAGGCAGCCTCCTGCACAAATGGGGCTGAGGAGCAGACCCAGGCCTGAGCCTAGGCTGACCAGCACAGAAGCTGTCACTGCTCACGGCCCTGGGACAGGATGAGGCCGGATGTGACCTGAGTCCCCAAGAGCACCTGCCTGTGGGATGAGGTGCTATGAGGGACCAGGACAAGGAGCAGGAAACCCAAACAGATGAATGACCACATCAAAGCCCACTGTGGCTGAGACAGAGACAGACTGGGCACAGGTCTGCACCCCTCTCCCATCCCTCACAGCCTCTACTATCACATCTGGAACAGACTCAAATCGAAACAGAAAACACATGGAAGATCTCAGGATTTCCATTTGTTCCTTTTCAAATTTCAGGGATTTCCTTTATTAATCCCTCAATCATACAAAACAGGAATTAGGAAAATGCAAATCAGATGCTGATTTCAGTAAGGGAGAGACATTATTCAGGAAAACAAGAAACACACAGATGGAGATGGCTGTGTCCTATCTCTGCTGGTACATCCCAGAACATCAGAGAGGAGAAAGCAGGTCAGTCTGGAAAGGGCCCGGTGGGCATGGGTGGGCCAGTCTCCCCCCTCAAAGTAGGTGACAGGACAACAGACACACTCAGGTCCCAGGGCAGAAAGAGAATCAGCAGGCCTTGAGTCACGACAGTGGGATGTGAGGAAACCCAGCAGGGCAGCTGTCTCACACTGTAAGAGAAAAGAATGAAGAGATTCAGGTGAGTGACAGAAGTGGTGACATCCTAAGCAAGCTCCCATAATCCCACTCAAAGAACCCCCAAACCCATTCCTGTCCCCTCTGCCCAATTCCGCCCACTCCAACCTCAGAGTCTCACCTCTAGGGTTCGTGAGAGACTCATTAGAGCCCTGGGAACTGTCGCTGTCTGGGGAGGAACAAACAGGACATGGTCAGAGCTTCAGGGGGTGAACTAGAGGAGGAGTTAGGGGTGTGGGAACTCCCCATAGGCTCCAGTCTCTATCCCCAGGATTCCAGGTTCCCAGCCCTGCCCACACTTACTTGCAGCCTGAGTGTACTTTCCTCCGTTCTCACCTGCGGGAAGGAAACACCCCAGGGAAGGTCAGGGAGAGCACTGAGTCGTGAGACCACAGAGCAGCTCTCTAGGCCCGAACCCCAGGGAAGCATCAGAACTCTGAAGACTGAGCAGGACCAGGAAACACGCAGGAAGGAGACGCTCCTGGACTGACCAGCCTCCTCCTGGCGGTCTGTGCTTAGCAGGGACAGTCCCTGTGAACCGGGAACCAGGTTTATCCCCAGCTTATCAAGGTGAAAGTGTCTTTCATGACCAAACCTGACAGTGGCACACAAGGGAGAGTGTGAGCAATAACACAAGAGTGGGTGGTGCTTCCATTAATGAGGCAGGAGATAATACATGGGAGGAGACCCCAGTGTGGGACAAGACTCAAGACTTGCCATATTGGACAGATTCCCCCTCTGCCCCCAATTTACCTGAATGCTTCCTCCTACAGATCACAGTTGCCACCACAGCTCCAGTGACCACTGCCCCGAGGAGAATCAGGCCAACAATGCTGCCCACATTGAGGATGGTGGACACAGAAGGGGGTTCTGGGAAGAAAGGAAGGAGAAGGCATGATCCCTGCCATTGGCCACACCCTTTATTGTTCAGCAGAAGGGGATCTTCCCTGATTCCCATTCTGAAGAACAGACTCTGCCTATCCCCCTCCTTACCCCATCTCAGGGTGACAGGCTCCGGCAGCCCCTGGTGCTGCACATGGCACATGTATCTCTGCTCCTCTCCAGAAGGCACCACCACAGCTGTCCACTTCTGGAAGGTTCCATCCACTGAAGGCCTGGTCTCCACCAGTTCTGTGTCCTGGGTCAGGTCCTCCCCATCACGCTGCCAGGTCAAGGTAATCTCGGCAGGGTAGAAGTCCAGGGCCCAGCACCTCAGGGTGACTTCACGGTCAGAGAAGGGGTGGTGGGTTATGTGTCTCCTGGGGGCTTCTGAGGAGGAAAAATGTGAAAATTCACACTTTGGGTCATTTCCGTAATGAGGATGAACAGGATAATTGGTTTGTAATTGGAGGCAAAAATCCAGACACAATCCTGACTGGGGAAATTGGATAAAATCCTATTCCATGGAAAGTTCTAGAATAGGGTTTGGATAGGAGGTTAGGGTCTCTTAAAAGACACTGATTCTGGTCATGTCCTGGGTGGAGGGTGAGTGACTGAGAAAAGCAGGAGTCAGAGCTAAGATAGGAGAAAGCTCACAGATGACTGTTGGGTCCCAGGGAACCCACATTCGTTATTTTAGAGAAGGTCTCCCCTCCCCCAGGGACACTCGGGTCCTTCACGGTCCTGTGGACACAGGGTGGGCCTGAGGGCAAGTCTCTCTGGTAGAGAACATGGAAACCAGGCGGGTCGGTTCCTCTCCTGATTGAAGAAGGGACACAGCTCTGACACTGAACCCCACTATGTCCTCCCTTGTGAGGAGTCCCCCGCCAGGGTGGGTCAAGGGTCCTCACAATCCAGAGACCTGGTACCTGCACGCAGTAGCGTGTCCTTTCCGTTCTCCAGGTGTCTGCCGAGCAACTGCACGCACTCCCCCTCCAGGTAGCTCCGGTAATGATAAGCCACACTCGCCTGCTCCCACTTGCGCTGGGTTTGCCAAGCCTGTGTGCCCGCCGCCGCTGTCCAGGAGCGCAGGTCCTCGTTCAGGGCGATGTAGTCAGCGCCATCGTAGGAGTGTTGACTGTACCCGCGCAGGAAGCGCCCGTCGGACTCCACGTCGCAGCCGTACATCAGCTGGAGGGTGTGAGAGCCTGACCCACCCCGCACAGATTAACCCCGAACCGAAAACGAAACCGGGGCCCAGTTCCCGCAGCGCCTCCCGGTCAAGGGTCCGGGACGGGTCCCTCAGCCGGGGGGACGCTCAGATCCGCCTCAGGGCGACCCGGCCCATCCCCGTGTTGGCACGTCCCTGCCGCGGCCGCTCTCACCCGCCTCGCTCTAGTTGTAGTAGCCGCGCAGGGTGTTCAGGTCCACTAGTAAACGCTGTACGTTGCTTTCAGAGATCCGCGTGTTCCGCTCCCAGTACTCGGGTCCCTCCTGCTCTGCCCACGGTGCCCGCGGCTCGACCCTCGGACTCGCCGAGTCGCTGTCGAAGCACATGAACTGCGTGTCGTCCACGTAGCCAACGGAGATGAAGCGGGGCTCCCCGCCGCCGCGCGGAGACACGGCGGTATGGTAATACCGCAGGGAGTGGGGGTCTGACGAAGGGGAAGGGGTGAGACCCGGACCGCCCCGCCGCCCCGAGCGCCCCAGGTCTGGAGAAATGGGGGATAGGAGGCTCGAAAGAAGGAAAAGGGGGCAGGGACCAAGAAAGGAGAAGCAGCCTCCTCCCGGCAACCAACTCCTCTCCGGACCCCACACTCACCTGCCCGGGTCTGGGTGAGGGCCAGGCCCCCTGAGAGCAGCAAAAGGAGGATTCTAGGCTCCCACATATCGAGGGAACCAGGGAGTCTGACCCCTAGAAGGGCCCTGTCCCTGCCACTTTGTAATCCGGAGAGGCGCAGAAGCTGATTGACTTCTCTAGACTGTGTTGCCCAGGGAGTGAGGATTTGTGATCCGTCGCTAAAGTCTGTGCAGGAGGCACTGACACAGAGCGAGAAGTGAAACTCTGGGGAGACCAGGAATCCCAGCCCTCAGTTCCCGTCCCCAATACCTCCTTGGGAACTGAGACACTGGGAACCACACCTGGGACTTGGGACTTCGCCCTCTACCACTGCTCCTGCAACCGATCTTTGTCACACTGTCTCTTCATGTCTAGGGCTGAGACTAACTCAGTGATTTTTCCAAGGTTTCATTTCAGGATCTAGCTACAGTCTTACAAGTTAGTGAGGATCCCAGAGATTTTCTGTGCACGTGAGTTATGCCTATCAGTGTTTGCCGTGCCAGGAATCTGAGTTAAAGACACTTTATAGTTGGTTTTGTTTTTGGCTTTTAGCACACTGGGCCCGTGCTCAGGAGTTATTCTGGGCTTCGTGTTCAGGGATCACTCCTGGCAGGTTCATGAGACTATACCAGGGATCAGACCCGAGTCGGCCACATGAAAGGCAAGCACTTTACCTTCTCTACAATAACTCTTGCAGAGTTAAAGACTGAAAGTTACTCTAACTGGAATAATAACAACAAATTAATGTTAACCGGAAGTCTTCTTTTGCGGGGAATGGGGTCACACCCAGTGATGCTCACTGGCTCTGCACTAGGAATTACTCCTGACAGTTCTCGGTACCATGTGGGATGCAGGCAATAGAACCCATTTCAGGAACATGTTAGGCAAGCACCTTACCTGCTATACTATCTCTTTAGCCATCAGAAAGTCTTTTTTTTTTTTTAGAAATAAAGATTGGATTTTTGCAGGGACCACCTGAGCAGTGACTGGACTAATCCTTAAGCACAGCCAGGTGAAGCCCCAAAAACAAAAACAAAAAAATACAAAGTGAAATAAATGCATCCCTTTACTATGGGGATAGGGAAGGAGCTTATTGATTGGCACAGGGAGGAGGAAGTAGGACTGAGTTTTCAGGAAGTAGGAGTGAACTGACTGGGAAATGGCATGTGGGATAGCAGGACTGGACTCTGCTGAGCTTAGAGACCCACATGGAGCAGCAGGAGGGGACATGTAATAGACTAGAGGAAAGTGTGACAAAGTATCCACAGACGTGGGGTGCAATATCTGTTACTAAGGACTCATAGACCTTCCTCCATATCTCAGGATGCTGTTATCTGTCAAGCTCATATAGAATCTCTCCCTTTCTTCCTGTATACACATTTGTGGGGTGGGTATTTACAGCCTTCTGTGTTTGGGGGCTGCACCGGGCTCTGTACTTGGGGGAAGGCTCCCACGGAGGATCTCTCAGTCTGGCTGAGCCTGGTCTTGCTGCACACACAGTCCTGCAACCCAGTCCTTTGTGCTAAGGTATCTCACTGGCCCCCGGGCATTGTTCAGTATCTTGTAAGGTCTGATGATTTTAAGTATGTGGTTTAAAAGGTCTTAATTTATTGAGGATTTTTTTCTGAACCTTTCCTCCCCTTTGTTGTCACTGCTGCTGGTGCCTTTACTGCTGCTCACACACTCGGTTGAGGTGCTTGCTAGGATCATACACTTGTTTGATGTGCTCACATACTTTTTAGTTGTGGTCCTTGGGGAGATACTATAATTTAGTTATGGAGTTCCTGCACAATAGGTATTGTGTCAGAGACAGAACCCTGGCTATTTTATGGGCTGGAATCACACAGGAAAGTGTCATCAGGATCACACAAGGCATGTGGAATGGTTCCAGGGGTCAAACTCATGCTCTCATATCTGCAGGGCAGGCAGCCTACACTGATCAACATTCCCAGGCCCCAAAATGTCTACACTGAGCAATATCCAAGACATTCAATCTAGCCTCCTCTTCTAAACTGAAAAGTTAAGCTAGTTCTATGAGATTGGGGATTAGGCTCAGCCGTAGAGCATGTACCTTCTGTGTAGTCAGGCAGGGGTCCATCCTGGCAGTGCAAAACAAATAAATAAAAGTTTAGTTCAGTGAAAAGATAATGGTCATAAACTGGAATGGAATATCAGAATTTGAGTATGATCTGATAAGTGTTTACAAGTGTCTGAATGTTTAAAGTAATGTTTTAAAACTATTTACATACCAGAGGATTAAAAATATTCTCAAAGGCTGGGCAGTGGATAATACGGTCACTGTTTACCTTGCCTTGGCAGACCAGGGTTCAATCCCCGTCACTACATATGGCTCCAGGAGTCCCACTAGGAGTGACTCCTGAGAACGAGTGGGTATAACCCTAAAGTAAACAAACAAAATCGAACGTTTCACAAAAAAATGTACAGAACAGCCCTTAGTGTGGGCTGTAGGTAGAAATTCCTTCAAAGAAACAGTGTGGGAAAGAGCACAAGGAAAATGTGTTTGCTTTTAGAGTTGATTGGGGAATGGAGAGAACTGACTTAAGTAACACATAAGTAACATAAATTCATGGTGAATAGTATTGTTAGAACTAAAGTGCAGCTATTTTCGGCATGAAACAAAGTGTAGCCATTTTAGTTGTTAATAGCCATCTTGCTATTCTGTATTATTATGTAACTGACAGTTGAACTGGGCATGAAGTCCAGACCACATCTTGAGAAAGGAAACAGAATGAACAAAATTTACAATGCTAGCAGAGAGTGCCAGCCAATCAGTAATCTAGTGGTTGGCCAGGCATGGAAAAACTAGAGCAAAGGGGCACCCACAGGTGTTACTAACCAATCAACTTACAGATTAGTTAGGGAGAAAGAATGATGTGGTTTTAGGGTACTTAAACCCTTCCCTGCTGTTGGAGGGATTGTACCAATCTGTTTCTCTATGAGGTGTGACCCTAGCTGGCCAGTCTGTAACACGCTCTCTCTCTCTCTCTCTCTCTCTCTCTCTCTCTCTCTCTCCCTTACCATCTCTATCAGTCTTTAGCAACTTTTCTCTCTCTCTCTCTCAGTCTGTAACAGCTCTCTTTTAAAAAAATCTTTGAAAACCTTACGAGTGTCTTGTGTTAGAATCGCGAACATTTGAGAGCTTGACCAGAATTGAATAATGGTTCATGAGTGGAGAAAGAGAGTTTTGGAAATCCTCCGCAAGTGAGTCTGTCCATCTGGGGCTCATCAGTCAGTTTAATAATACAAGAATATGGACACAGTACAGCTCGTGGAAACCAGGACTTTAGGGGGACATCCCTACTGTCCACTGTCTTCCCAGGAATGGGGAAGAGTTAGGTTTCTTGGTTCTTCTTTTCTCTGGCACACTCTTGAATTGTCTTTCGTGACCTCTCTTCTCCCCACCAAAGAACGTTTTGTGGTATGTAGTCTGGTGTTCTTGATATCTGTGTTAGTCTGTGTCATTTTTTACATAGGAGTACTGCTATTTATTTGGCCACTGATTAGCTGATTGAATTGGGTATGAACTCCACCTTACTTTTTTTTTCATAATTTTATTTATTTATTTATTTTTCTTCTTATATTTATTTATTGAATCACTGTGGGAAAAGTTACTAAGCTTTCAGGTTTGAGTCTCGGTCATGCAATTATCCAACACCTTTCCCTTCACCAATACTCATTTTTCACCACCAAGAACCCCAATATACCACCCTTCCACCCCTCACAATGCCTGTGAGGCAGATGATTTCCACTTAACTCTTCTCCACATTGATTACATTCATTATTTTGACAAAAGATGCACCATTATTGTTTAGAATTTCCCCCTCAACAATCAGAATTGCTGAAAAGGCATTGTGAAATACTTTGTTTTCTATAGCTGGTATGAGAATTATATAATGTCATGCGGCCGCATAAGCGGCCACGTGATTTTGGATTTTTGCAAAGAGTCAGATAATTATGAGATTAGTTTCTATGCGTCTGGTGTTATGGCCGTGCCAGAGAGCTGCTCGTGGGGAGCAACTCGTGACCTCGGTAGGGCATGAAGGACGAGCTGGTACCACCCCCCTTCCCATGAGACTGCAGTTGCCCCGTCACCACACCTGGCTCTTACCTGGCTTTCCTATAAGCTCTGAGGCGGTGGCCACCTTGCTGCCGGGGGGAAGGGGGAAGGCGGAAGGGAGCAACACCCTTTCCCTCCTGGGGAGGCATGGTGTCATATTTTAACGCATGGTCGATTCACTTTTCTGCCGCAAGCTGCCGGGCTCTGGATTAAGTCCTTTTGTCTCTGGAGTCATGGCCGTGCTGGAGAGCCGCTTGTGGGGGGCAACTCGTGACCTCGGTAGGGCGTGAAGAACGAGCTGGTACCATCCCCCTTCCCATGAGACTGTAGTTACCCCATTACTGACGGCTCATACCTGGCTTTTCAATAAGCTCTGAGGCGGCGGACACCTTGTATGTAGTCCAGATGCATTTCTGCCAAAAGCTGCTGGGTTCCGAGATTTGTTTCTAAGTCTCTGGGATCATGGCCATTAAGCAGCTTGATCAGGAGCCAGAGATGCCGTTTGTAGGCAGCAACTCGGGGTCTCATTGGGATGGGGAGGAAAGGGCCGGTTCCACTCCCATCTGGTGAGACCCCGCGTGTCTCGTCACTGCAGGCTCAAACCTGACTGTCCAGTGGCCTCTAGAGGATGGCAGTCACTGGGCCAACAAAGGAAACAGGCCAAGGCATGAAACCTATTCCCACCTGAAGTGGCCCAGCGCCAGTAACCTACTGCAGGAACAGAATGCATTTCTGCCAAAAGCCGCTGGGTTCTGAGATTCATTTCTGAGTCTCTGGGATCATGGCTGTTAAGCAGTTCAATCAGGAACCAGAGAGGCCATGCCTCCAATTATATAGCTGAGCCGGAGGTGGTTTGTGGGTGTGTCTCCCACATACCTAACTTTTGGCCATTTACTTCCTTGGTATACTTTGCCCCAAGTTTTTGGGGTCTGGCCAAAGGCACAGCAGCAATTTGGGGGTATCTGAAAGTCTGACAGTGCCATCAGGCTGCTGATGCACCCACCTCACAGGTTCAGATTGTCCTGCTGGCGGCACCATACCCCCAAGTCTATGTCATTTTAATTATACATCAAGAAAATGTGAAAGAGGTTCCCAAGGATTTGAGTTTAAACTGTTTTAAAGATTATCAGTGTAAGGCGTCAAAATCTAGTGATTTTGAAGTTTATCCTGGCAAATTCTGACCACCTAAGCCTCAGAAAAACTTCAGAATTTAGTTTGCCGGGTTTATAGTAACAAAATCACTTTATTGGCCCATTTTTAACAAGCAGGAAACTGGCTTGTCATGCTGGGAAATGGGGACAAGGTTCGCAATGGACTGACAGGGCTAATTTTGCTCCAGGGATTGCCTCTTCCATTCTAAGCCCATCAGTTTTTTCCCTGCCATTCTTGAAGGGTCAGATTGATCGATCAACTGTATATGTGTGTATATGTGTATGTAATCTTTGTAGTCAGTTTCTCTGTCTGTCTGGTGCACTTGAATGTTAGATCCCACATCAGAAAAGAGATAAGAGCTTTGTGAAACAGTGCAGAGCTTTGCCTTCTAAGCCTATTAGGCTTTTTACAAATAACAGAGGTACAAAAGTCACTAAAATTAAATCAAAGAAAGTTTTCTCGCAAAACACAGTACCCAAAAGAAGAGAGAGAGAGAACAAGGGGGAATACCCTGCCACAGAGGCAGGATGGGACGGGGGGATGGGGGGTGGGGGGGGATGCTGGGACTCATGGTGATGGATGACGGGCACTGGTGTAGGGATGGGTACTTGATCATTGTATAACTGAAACCCAAGCACAAAATTTGTAAGCCTGTAACTGTACCTCATGGTGTTTCACTAACAAAAAAAGAGAAAAAAATAAGAAAGGGGGAAAAAAAAGAAAGTTTTCTCATGTTTTCATAAACATTAGCAATACAAGTGTTTTCTATGCTGGTGTATCAAAATGTACATCTTTGTTTTGTTTCTGCATTGTATTATTAGAATATTTGACCAGAAAATTTTGTGAGTTGAAATAATTGTTGTACATAGAAAACAGGTTCAATTTAGTTTAGTTTAAAATGTGAGTTTCTAGAGTTATAAAATTGTTCGCAAAACTTTCACCATACCACTGTTTTATTTGATTTCTGAGATATTTGATAACTTAGATTTCTAGAGCTACTTAGCAGAATTAATAATGGGTTAATCTCAGATGTCACCCTGATTGTCTGAAGCCACAGAATTATCACTTGATCACTTGACTTCCCGTTAATTGTTGATTTGCTCGAGAGGGCACCAGTAATGTCTCCATTTGTTCCTGTTGCGTGCTAGTGTAGCCCAATGGCGTCTGTTCGCTCTAGGAACATGAAGAGCCTCAAACGATCGTTCATGATCTTGATGAAGAAATCTGACCACCTGGTAGGTGGGCGGCCATGCGGTCTTTTGACATCACGTGGAATCCAGTCGGTAACAGCTCTAGTCCAGCGGTTGTCTCAAAATCTCATTACGTGACCAGCCCATCTGATTTTTGACACCTTGGCAAATGAGACAGCGTCCCTGATTCTTGATCGTTGATGGAGGTCGGAACTCCAGATTCTTTCTCTCATTTGAGTGAAACGTGATACTCCAATCATAGCTCTTTCAATTCCTCTTTGGGAGACCCGAACAGCATTCTCATCCTGTTTACATAGGGCCCAGGTCTCTGAGGCATATGTTAATGCAGGAAGAACAGTGGAATCAAAGAGATGTGCCCAGAGCCGGAGGTTCTTCGTCGTCTTAGCTATTTCTTCGATGCTCTTGAAGGTGTTCCAAGCCACTCTCTTCCTCCTGCGCAGCTTGGGTGCCAGGTCATTTGTCATGTTGACTTCTCGACCTAGGTACACATAGCTGTTGCATTCGGAGATGGTCGTTCCGTTGAGAGTGAATGGGGCATCAGGAACGAGGCTGTTTCTCATAAACATTGTCTTCATAAGATTCAGCTGTAGACCAACCTTTCCACACTCATGGTCGAAGTCGGCCAGCATTTGTGCCACTTGGCTAATGTTTGGTGTTATTAAAACAATGTCATCAGCAAAGCGGAGGTGGTGTAGTTGCCGACCATCTATCTTCACTCCCATTCCTTCCCATTCCAGTCGTCGCATGATGTTCTCGAGGGTGGCACTGAAGAGTTTTGGTGAAATGGTATCACCCTGCCGAACCCCTCTCTTGACATCGATGATTACTTCTTTGTAGAATGGTGAGATTCTGGTAGTGAATCCTTAATACAGCTCACGAAGGATCTTGATGTATTGAGCTTGAATGCCCTGATTGGCTAGGGCTTCAATGACTGCTTCCATCTCAACAGAATCAAAGGCCTTCTTTAAATCAATGAACGTTAGACAGAGCGGCATCTTGAACTCCCGAGAAACCTCAATGAGCTTGGTTATCGTGTGGATATGGTTGATGGTGCTGAATCCTTTGCGGAACCTGGCTTGCTCGCATGGTTGTCCTTCATCTAGTGTTCTGCCAATCCTATTCAGGATGACTTGAGTGAACAACTTATAGATAACAGACAATAGGCAGATCGGGTGACAGTTGCCAATGTCATGGATGTCTCCCTTCTTGTACAGTAGTACAGTCCTGCTGGTTTTCCATTGGGACGGAAATTTGCATTCACACAGATAGTGTGTGAAGAGCTGAACCAGAGTATTGATGAGTACTGACGGCAGGTTCTTCAGGTATTCAGGTCTGACCTTGTCTGGGCTGGGTGCTGTTCATTTCTTTTACTGACGAAATGGCCTGTTGGATTTAGGAAGGGAGAACATTGGGAACAACATATCCATCCTGTGGAATTTGGTCTGTGGGCAGGTGGACATGGCTATCGAAGATATTTGAGTAGAAGTTTTGGATAATCTTCTCCATTGCCGTTCTGGAAGATGTGATAGATCCATCAGGACGTCGGAGGGAAGTCATCTTGGTCTTGTAGTTGGCAAAGGACAGGCGGGCGTTATGAATACTTTTCCTGGCTTCTGCCGCATCTACCAGCACTTCTGCTCTTCTCTCTTTGAGGTCTTCCTTGATAGCATCTCTGCACTGCTTTGTGAGCTCGGACGTTCGCTTGCGAATAAGCTCAAGAGTTTTTGAAGACAGGCTTTTTTTGGTGACTATCTCTCTCTTGGCATTCCTCGCACGATCATGGAGGTGCTGAACCAGTCAACCATATTTCTCGTCAATGTTGTCAACAATGACATCTTGCCATGTTGCCACAATAGTGCCAAAGAGCTCCCAGTTGGTGGTCGTTCTGAGAGTTCTCTTTTTAAACTTTGCAGCCCTTTCTCCCCACTCTGTGAAGTAGAATTTTGCACGAAGGAGACGGTGGTCTGATCCCATTTGGAATTTTGTGACAACAGCGACATTGGTCAGGCAAAACCCTCGACTGAATATGATGTGGTCTATTTCATTGTGGAACCGTCCACTGGGAAACTCCCATGTTCAACGTTTAGATTCGGCCTTCTGGAATCTTGAGTTACCATGGATGGTCTTGGTTGACGTGATGAACTCAGACGGTCTCTCACCCTGTTCATTCCATTCTAGGCCTTGGGTCCTGATGTGAAGTTCTTTGACTGATCTTTTTGGTCCTATCTTGGCATTAAAATCACCCACAATGATCTTGTAGAAGGTGTGGTCTTCTTTATAGAACTTCTCCAGCTCCATGTAGAACTTCTCAATTTCTCCTTCATCACAATTGGATGTTGGTGCATAGACAACGAAGATAGAAACTGCCGGCAGTGAGCCACATCTATTCAAATGTAAACGTCTGATTCAGGTTGTTAGGCATTCGAATGAATCAGTGCTCATGGCCAAGTTTGTGTTGACAAGGACACTGACGCCTCTGACACCTCTTTTATCGCTTGTTCCGAGGAACAATTCTTCTCCAGTGTCAAAAATGGCGTGATGAGATTGGTGCCTTCTTGTCTCGATAGACCAATGACGTCGTACTTGATCTTTTGCGCTTGTATCATCAGGTCCTCAATGGATGCATCTGATGCTAGCGTACGTGCATTGAAAGTACAGACGATCAATTTTGTCTTCCTTAATTGTGGCAGCCCAGTTCGGCCTTGAGATTTTATCGGCCTCTCCTTTCTCATCCTTCTCAGTGCTGCCATGTTGTTGAAGCCTTCAGGGTCAGGTGAATGAGACCCATTGTAATTACTGGTTTTGGCATATCGAATACAAAACAGATAGCTTGCGAGGCTCTGCCGTGCGGGCAGAATACTCTCGGTAGCTTGCCAGTCTTTTCGAGAGGGATAGGGGCTTTTGGGGTGACCTCTAATCGCCCTTGTAGGTGTTACCATATTTTAACTCTATCAAATATGGTACGGCAATTCCGGAAGATGGGTATTTAGTGTCTTATGATGGGTCCGGTAGTGGAGGCAGTTGAGGTCTGCCAGTGGGGAATTTATCTGGTCCCGGTAGGGTTAGGGTGGGTCTTCTGTGCGCAATCCGATCCCTGGGTCTCTGGTGGTTGGTGGAAGCAGACAGGGCAGGGTAGGGTTGGGCTCCTGATTATAATCCCTTTGTCACCTGTGGTTGGTGGGAGCAAGCAGAGAATCTCTGTCCCTGGGTCTGTTGAGCCTGGAGTCCAAATTGTCTGTCTAGGTGGCAACATCACCTGCATTTCTGACAGGTCTCAGCTGTAACCCTCCTGACTTGGATCCTATGATGTCGTTGCCTTAGTGACCTTCTTCCAGAATCTTTCTTGATCCCAGTGAAAGCACCCATACTTCCACTTGACATCCTGATATTTGGATTTTCTCCTTGACACCTGTCTCCTAACCCAGATTCTATACATTAGGAAATCTTTTAGGGCTGGAGTGATAGCACAGTGGGTAGGGCGTTTGTCTTGCATGCAGCTGACCCGAGTACAAGTCCTCTGTCCCTCTTGGAGAGCTTGGCAAGCTACCGAGACTATCCCACCCACGTGGCAAAGGCTGGCAAGCTACTGTGGCATATTCAATATGCCAAAAAAGGTAACAACGTCTCACAATGGAGACGTTACTGGTGCCCACTCAAGCAAATTGCTAACAACAGGAGGACAGTGCAGGAAATGCTATAAAGTCCAACTTTAAATGCCTGCAGAATCCAATCGCTTCCATTATTTCACCTGTTCACACCCCAAAGCCCCCAACATCGCGACCGTGGAATCCGCACCAGTTTCCCATTTCCTGAAGCTCACTCTCCCCTCACCTGTTCATCTGCACAGCAGCCAGACTGATGACCCAGAGACAATCGCACCAGCCTGAACTTTCATTCAAACTCGCCTGTAGCTGCCCCTGTTAGATGAAAGCCAAATCTTCCAGAGTCATGGAAGCCTCATGACCTGAGGGCACCAGGACTTCACCTCAGTGACTGCTCCATCCATACCACTGCCTCCTCTTCCCTGACACACACTTGCGCCTGCCCTAGTGCATTTACACTGACATTACCTGCCTGGCACCACACAGACCACACAGACAGTCCCTCACAGCCTTCCATATTTCCTCAAAGGTCACCTTCCTATGGAGCCACACTGACTGGGCAAGGAAAATAGTCACCGTTTCAGTCCCCACGCACTTACAAGTGGGTCCCGTTCTCCCCAGAGACTACTAATTTCAAACCAGAACACTTGCCTTGGTTTTTGTATTTTCAGTTGTAGGTCTATCTATACCTTCCTACTTAATCTCCAAGTCTGGTTAGTTTTGCCTGATTTTCATTCTATGTTGTTTGATAGACCCCAAAACATCATCCTATATCGGGCACAGTGGGTAGATGATCAGTGTAGACCATGTAGAGACACTATCTTATTCATGTCACCTCAACCAACATGCTGGGCTGTGGCAGCTACAATGTCTACTCCAAGTGACATTGATGTCACCTCCACTTTTTTCACAAGTGTTTCTCACCCTCACTTTACCTCTCTCCCACACTGGTGCCCCATAACACACAGAACTTTCTTAGGAGAAGAGGATCTTGGGTTCACAGATTCCATTTTCTCACCCCAAGTTTGAAAGTAACTGAGAGTAGTTTATAAATCCATGAACTCAGATCACAGACAGAGCTAAGATTCCTAGACCTTCAGGTTGGTGAGTGGGGGGATGAATTCCAACACAGCAAGTCTGAATACTCATCTCTTGATACCACAGAGACTCCTATGTAAAGGAGCCATGCTGGGCCTTGAGGGGACAGTGACAGGCAAATGCCTCCTGAGGCTCAGAGATGGGGACACACACTGAGAGAATGAGCTATGTATGTGTGTACAAGAGAGCAGGCAACGTCCTGCACAGAAGCAACAAAGAAACACCCAGATGAGGCTGAGGAGGAGACTCAGGCCTGAGCCTAGACTGACCAGCACAAAGCCCTCGCTGCCCACGGTCCTGGGACAAGATGAGGCTGGGTGTGACCTGAGTCCCTGTGAGTAAGGGCCTGTGGGATGAGGTGCTACTGAGGGACGAGGACAAGAAACAGGAGAAATGGCCCAGACAGCTGAGTGACTGCATCAAAGCCCACAATGATTAAGAGACAAACTGGGTATACATCAGTTTTCCTCACAGCCTCTACAGTGACATCTGGGACAGATTCAATTCAAAACAGAAAACACATGGAAGGTCTCAAAAATTTTATTTGCTCATTCTCAAATTTCAGGAATTTCCTTTATTAACCCATCAATCCACAAAACAGGAATTAGAAAAATGCAAATCAGATGCTGATTTCAGTAAGGGAGAGACATTATTCAGGAAAACAAGAAGCTAACACAGATTGAGACGGCTGACTCTTGTTTCTACTGGCACAACCCAGAGCATCAGGAAAGAGAACAGTGTGGAGGGCCCGGTGGGCAAGGCTAGGCCAGTCTCCCCCATCACAGTATGTGACAGGAAAACAGACACACTCAGGTCCCAGGGCAGAAAGAGAATCAGCAGTTCATGAATCACAACATTGGGATGTGAGGAAACCCAGCAGGGCAGCTGTCTCACACTGGAAGAGAAAATAATGAAGACACTCAGGTGAGTGACAGAAGCGGTGACATCCTGAGCAAGCTCCCAGCATCCCGCTCAAAGAACCCCCAAACCCAGTCTGTCCCCTCTGCCCCATCCCGCCCACTACAGCCTCCAGAGTCTCACCTCTAGGGTTCGTGAGAGACTCGTCAGAGCCCTGGGAACTTTCACTGTCTGGGGAGAAACAAGCCAAGATTAGAGCCCCAGGGGGTGGGACTAGAGGAAGAATTAGGGGTCCAGAGCTCCCCAGAGGCTCTGGTTTCTGTCCCCAGGATTCCAGAGCCCCAGTCCTGCCCACACTTACTTGCAGCCTGAGTGTACTTTCCTCCTTTCTCACCTGTGGGAAGGAAACAACCAGGGAAGGTCGCGGAGAGCACTGGGTCCTGAAGCCACAGAGAAGCTCTCTAGGCCAGGGAAGCGTCAGAATTCTGATGGCTGAGGACAGGACCAGGAAACAGGCAGGAAGGAGATACTCCTGGACTGACCAGCCTCTCCTGGAGGTCTGTGCTCAGCAGGGACAGTCCCTGTGACCTGGGACCCTGGGAAGCAGGTTCATCCCCAGCTTATGGAGGAGAAAGTGTCTTTCATAAGCAAACCTGAGAGCGGCACACACAGCGAGAGTGTGAGCAATAGCACACGGGTGGGTAGTGCTATCTCTAATGAGGCAGGAAAACTAATATGGGGGGACCCCCAAAGTGGAACAAGACTCAAGAATTGCCATGGTGGACAGATTTCCCCCCACCCCATCTCACCTGAGCGCTTCCTCCTGCAGATCATAGCTCCCACCACAGCTCCAATGACCACAGCCCCAAGGAGAACCAGGCCAACAATGATGCCCACAGTGAGGATGGTGGACTGAGAAGGGGGCTCTGGGAAGGAAGAAAGAGAGGGTCTGATCCCCAGCCTCATAAATAGTTCCCCAAAGGGGCCAACCTTGATTCCCCTGAGAACAGGCTCTATGCCCCATCCCCCTCCTTACCCCATCTCAGGGTGACAGGCTCTGGTAGCCCCTGGTGCTGCACACAGCACGTGTATCTCTGCTTCTCTCCAGAAGGCACCACCACAGCTGCCCACTTCTGGAAGTTTCCATCCCCTGAAGGCCTGGTCTCCACCAGCTCTGTGTCCTGGGTCAGGTCCTCCCCATCACGCTGCCAGGTCAGGGTGATCTCAGCAGGGTAGAAGCCCAGGGCCCAGCACCTCAGGGTGACCTCCTGGTCAGAGAAGGGGCGGTGGGTTATGTGTCTTCTGGGGGCTTCTGAGGAGGAAAAATGCGAAAATTCACACTTTGGGTCACTTCCATAATGAGGGTGAACAGGATAATTGGTTTGAAATTGGAGGCAAAAATCCAGACAAAGCCTTGCCTGGAGTAATTGGATAAAATCCTATACCTTGAAAAGTTCTAGAACAGGGTTCGGTAGAAGGCTCAGGTCTCATGAGACACTAACTCTGATCCTGTTTCAGATGGAGGGTGAATGGCTGAGAGAAGCAGGAGTCAGAGTTAAGATCTGGGAAAGTTCATAGATGGCTGCCAGGTCCCAGGGAACCCACATTTGTTATTTCAGTAAAGGTTGTCCGTCCCCCAGGGGACACTCTTGTTGTCCCTCTTGTTCCTGAGGCCACAGGGTGGGCCTGAGGGGAGGGTACAGAACATGGAAACCAGGTGGGTCTGTCCCTCTCCTGACTGAAGAAGGGGCGCTCTTCTGTCTGAACCCCACTACATCCTTGTTGGGGAATCGGCTGCACGCATCGGGCGAGTCAGGGGTTCTCACCAACAGGGACCGGGTACCTGCGAGGAGCAGCGTATCCTTCCCGTTCTCCAGGTATCTGAGGAGCCACTGCACGCAAGTGTTCTCCAGGTAGTTCCTCCAGTGCTCAGCCGCACCCCGCTGCTCGAACTTGCTCTTGCTGATCCAAGCCTGCGTGCCCGCCGAGGCAGTCCAGGAGCGCAGGTCCTCGATCATGGCGAGGTAGTCAGCGCCATCGTAGGCGGATTAACGATACCCGCGCAGGAGACGCCCCTCGGACCCCACGTCGCAGCCGTACATCCTCTGGAAGGTGTGAGAGTTTGACCCGCCCCGCACAGATTAATCCCGAACCGAAAATGAAACCGGGGCTCGGTCCCTGCGGCTCCTCTGGGTCAAGGGTCCGGGAAGGGTACCTCAGCCTAGGGGACGCTGGGACCAGCCTCGGGGCGACCTGGCCCGTCCCTGTTTCAGCTCCTCCCTGCCAGGCCGCACTCACCCGCCTCGCTCTGGTTGTAGTAGCCACGGAGGGTGCTCAGGCCCACTCGGTTAGTCTGTGCGTTGCTCTTGGCGATCCGCGTCTGCCGCTCCCAGTACTCGGGTCCCTCCTGCTCCATCCACGGCTCCCGCGGCTCCATCCTCGGACTCGCCGAGTCGCTGTCAAAGCGCACGAACTGCGTGTCGTCCACGTAGCCCACGTCGATGAAGCGGGGCTCCCCGCAGCCGGGCCGGGACACGGTGGTGTGGAAATACCGCAGGGAGTGGAGGCCTGGGGGAGTGGAAGGGGTGAGACCTGTCCCAACCCGCTGCCTTGCGCGCCCCAGCCCTGGGTGAGGGAAAGCGGGGGGACTCGGGAGACGTAAAAGTGGGGAAGGACCGAGAAGGATGAGACTTAGAGGCGGGGCAGAGTTGAAGGTTGGGCCAACAAGGAGAAACTTTGGGGGGGCATCGGACAGGGAAACGGAGAAACTCCTTCTCGGGGATCCTGCACATCAGTGACTGGCAGTACTCTCCCTTTCCCACGCAATTAAATCACCTCCAGACCCCGCACTCACCCGCCCGGGTCTGGGTCAGGGCCAGAGCTCCTGAGAGCAGCAGAAAGAGGGCTCGCGTCTCCCACATACTGAAGGACTCTGCGTGAGTCTCTGGCTATCCCCTTCAGTTTATAACCGGGAGCCGCGCGGACGCTGATTGGCTGCTCCAGATAGCAACGCCCAATGGGAGTGAGGACTGAAGATGTGTCAAGAGTATACGGGCAGAAGCGTTGACCAGGTTGCAGAGGGACTAGTGAAACGCTGGGAAGATCAGCAGTCCCCAGGTCTGATCTCCTGCCCCCAACACCACCCTGGGAACAGAGGCAATGGAAGCCACACCTGGGACCTGGGACTTTGCCCTTTCACCTGCTCCCTCACCTGATCTTTGTCACACTGTCTCCCAGTGACCAGGTTTTCTGTTCTGTATCTTGCTACAATCTTACAAGTTTGTGAGGACGCCAGAGATGCTTCTGTGCGTTCAGGTTATGCTTGTCAGTGTTTCCCTGAGAGGAATCTGAGTTAAAGCCCTTTTATTGTTGGTGGTGTTGATTTTGTTTTGTTTTTGGCTTTTGGCCATATCAGGCAGTGCTCAGGAGTAACTCCTGGCTCTGTGCTCAGAGATTACTCCTGGCAGGTTCATGGGACCCTATGTGGTGGTGGGGATCAAACCCGTGTTGACCATGAGCAGAGTAAGCGCCTTACCTTCCATAAAATCTCTCCTGCAGAGTTAAAGCCTGAAAATTACTTCAACTGGAATAATATCAACAACAAATTAATCTAACAGGAAGTCTGTTAGTTTTGGGAGGTCAAGAGGTCCACCCAGTGTTGCTCACTGGCTCTGTGTTCTGGAATTACTCCTGGCAGTGCTCAGGGGAACATATGGGAAGCAGGCAATAGAACTTGTTTCTGGCAAGGTGCAGGGCAAACACCTTACCTGCTATACTATCGCACCAGCCCCTAGAAAGTCTTTGAAAAAAATCCATATTGGATTTTTGACAGGGATCAGCCCCAGCTGAGCAGGCCTGAACCAGGGACGCATTGAGGACTAAGATAGAGGTAGAAATAGGAGCGAAAAGCATGCGGTGAGGGGCTCACAGCCTGTGGACTGAGCCCTGACTATTCTCCGTGAATCATATTACTTAGAATCCATAATCAACAGAACGACATTTTTCAGGCAAATACCTAATGACCTTAATCTATGCAAAATAAACTTTAATACGTCCAAGGGCCTTGATTCATGGGGAAAAAACATCTTTGTAATGGCCTTTCTCAAAGGAAGATTCTTTCAGGAGAGGAAGCAGAGATAGAGCAAGATAGATAGAAACTCCCTCCACCCCCTCCACCGGGGCATTATTCCACCTCTAGCACCAGCATTCTGGGTTTAAAGTTCCCATAAAGGACCTATCTTGTCCATCTCCTTTATTTATTTAGTCCCCAAAAGTTTTTATTTATTATTAGCATAGAAATGGTACAGTTCTTTGAGTAATCTTGTAAATAATGCCAAGCTGCTAAATCTTCCATTTAGACCAGTCAGGGCTGAGTACTCTGGGCCTGACTCAGAATGGGGTTGGGCAGATTCCCCAAACACCCCAGCCACCCTCCTCTGCCCAGAGGCCAACAGCTCACACCCACAACCAAAATTTCAGGCACAGAAATGGCCAAGTGTACAACTGAACTCCATCAAGCTGCCAAGCCACCATATGGTCACAGTTTCTGGACCAATACCACGTTTTATAGTAGTTTGAGCCACCTGACCCCAGTACAGTAGGAAAACAACAGATTTGCTAAAAAAAATTGTGTAGAATATTGCAAATCACAATGCCTGAGAGAGAGAGGGAAGAGAGAGAGGGAAGAGAGAGAGCGAGAGAGAGAAGTAAAGTGACTGCCATAGAGGCAGGATGGTGGTGGGAAATTGGGGGTGGGTGGGAAGGAACCTGGGAACACTGGTGCTGAGAAATGTACACTGGTGGAAGGATGGCAGTTAGAACACTGTATGACTGAATTCCAATCATGAACAACTTTGTAACTGTCTATCTTACAGTAATTCAATAAAAACACCAAAAAATTGTTGTGTAGAAGCCCACCAAGCTCAGGGAGCAAAAATAGTGGCTCAGCGGCACAAAACATCCAGTAAACCCTCAGACAACAGCGTTAGTAACACCATTGTGAGATAGAACAATGATAGCAGATTGACTTCTATTGATCTATTTCCCAATACTTTCTTGTTGTTACAAGCAATATAAAGTAAATTATTTTGTGTCCACTAGGGGGTCAGGTTTGTGGGTGGGGAGGAAATGCGAGTGTGTGCAACCAAAATAATGGGCAGTGCAGCCAAGTGTGCTCACACTACAGCTGAGATGTACAACCTCAGAGCCACAGCGTGTGTGCAACCTCAGAGAGCCCATCCACCTGTGTGACCTCAGAGAGCTGGAGCACATGTGCCACCCCATTCATCCCAGCAAGAACTGCCTCTACAAAGGGAATTATTTAATTCAGGTATAATTTTATGTTTTAGCATGTGTTGTAACAAGCATGTGTTGAACTAAATTTCCTTGTGCCTGCTAACAGGGAAGACTGAGGGGGTGGATGGGAAACGGGGAACTTTGGCAAAGGGAAGGTCACACTGGTGATGGAATTGGCTTTGGAGCATGGACTTCATAAAATAATTGTATAACGAACAACTTTGTAAATCATCGTGCTTACATAAAGTCTCCCCTCAAAAAAAGTGCTGCAGGGGTTAAGAGGTACATGCAGCCGGGTTCTGTGTGGCACACCCGGGCCTCAGAGCACAACAAGTGAGGCACTGAAGACCCTGGAGCTCACTCAGAAACCTGCAGAGCACTGCTCAGTAGTCCTCACCCGAAATTAAAAGAAAAAGGAAAAAACTAATTCAGAATATAAATGGTGTTGTGGAAGAATGAATCCTTTGCACCTATGTATTTGAAGTGTCTTTTCTGTCTCATCAGAAGCTTGCTAGATTTTTATATTTTCTCCTGCCTTTAATCTGTTGTTTTTTTGTGACATATTTGGAAACAGTAAGCTTTATCCAAATATATGGGGCTGATATTTTTAACAATTGTGTCAGATAGTCATGAGCAGTCAACTTGGAGACCAATGAGAGAGTCACCTAGAGGGTAAAACTGGTTGTTTCTGGAAATGGGGATACATGAATGTTGGGGACCTAAACCCTTATAGATGTATTAGGATTCTGAAATCACCTGTTTAATAATCATTTGGTAAGAATAAAATATCAATTTGGTAGGTGATATATGGACTCAAATCTGGTTGTGTTAATGAAGATCATAGGTGTATGAGGTCAGCGGGGAACCAGGCTCCCATGGGAAAGCCCTGGGCTCCATTTGGGCACCCAGTTTGGGAAACATGAGACAGCAGGTGGGAGAGTATATGGGGCTGACCCTGGGATAACTTGGAAGCGCTTTGTTTGTTTGTTTGTTTGTTTAGCATCTTTTTCAGTCCCTAATCCTGTCCCAAGATGAGTGGGCCTTAGACAGGGCAAGACCATTGCTGTCCTGCCCCTCCCTGGGGGGAAAGAGCACCCAGGACCTGATGAGAGAGTGGAGAGATGATGGAGCTGTTCTCTCAGACTCTGTTTATAAGGGGTGAAAGTGATATAGGGACCAGACAGATTGGAAACTGAATAAGGTGATTGATTGTCTTATTCATCACTGATCAGGGTTCTATCCCTGAAAGCCCATATGCTCACCTGGAGTAATTCCTGAGTAGAGTCAGGTGTGACCCAAAAACCAAAAAGTGCATAGAATATTAGATAAACTCATCATCTGAGCATGGTGATGGGGAGGGACCTGACTGGTTGGCAGAGGGAGGAGAAGTGGGGCAGTGCTCAGGAGGTGAGAGAGAGACCTGACTGGGAAATGGCCTGTGGGAGAGCAGGGCTGGACTCTGCTGGGCTTAGAGACCCACATGGGACAGCAGGAGAGGGTGTTCAATAGATTGGTGGAAAGTGCAACAAAGTAGCTCTGTAGCACTGTCCTCCTGCAGCACCAGCAACGTTTCCATTGTGAGACTTGTTGTTTTTTTGGCATATTGAATATGCCATGGAGAGCTTGCCAGGCTCTGCAGTGCGGGTGGGATGCTCTCAGTAGCTTGCCCGACGCTCCGAGAGGCACGGAGGAATTGAACCACGGTCAGCTGCGTGCCCTACCTGCTGTGCACGTAGGTATTGGTCCAGTCCAAGTGAAATAAGCCCCTTGGAAATAAGAACTGTCCACAGAACAGGTTAAGACCCCCATTAGAAGACTCTGAGAGAGCACAAGGCATTGAAGCCATCTGGAGCACGGAAACCCACTTGGTACTTTAAACTGTGGACCCGTACACAAATTTGCACTGTGTGCCTAATACCATGCACGTCCCCCCAGACTCTGGACGCAGGCTTCCAGTGCATCAGAGCCAACTTTCAGAAGCTACACAGACTCCCAACCACGCAGGAGGTGGAGCGGGGTCCTGAGAGCTGCGCCCTGATTAACCGACGATCGACTGGACAGCCAACATTCTCTCTGAGGAAGAGAAACTAGGTGAAATAACTTTAGTCTTATTATGAAAGTAAGAATGAATTCTTCCTAGAGACCACTTACAAACAGAAACAAAGAGAAGGACAGGGTTGTGCAAACACGCAGGAATCACGTGACTGGCTTGAGAGCATGCCAGTGACCCTAGTTCTGTATCCAAAACACTAACATGTCAAGAATGAACAGGAAAGATGAGGCGGGGATGTGGTTTTATGAACCACACCGTGACAATTACTTTTAATTACATATTAACTCTCTCTCTCTCTCTCTCTCTCTCACACACACACACACACACACACACACACACACACACAAGATCATATTCCTTTACAAATGCTACCATTATGGTTTTGTGTATACCAGACTGATTTTCTGCTATTCAATATTTCTGCTATCAGGAAACATACATTTTCTTGCCAGTTTTATTAGGATATAATTTGACAAATATCACTATTAAGTTCAAGGGGTACGCCACAACTCTTGTGAAATGAGTACATATTACAATTAAGTTAGCATTCATCATCTCATACATTCAAAAAGTCTTTTCCCTTACAATAAGAAGTCTGAACGATTTAAAAGCATTCTCAGAACAATTCCTTATGTATCACAGAGCGGTGAGGATACAGTTACTGTCACCACAGGCACACAGACCTTGCCCCCATGTCTCAGGACGCTGCTATCTGTGGAGCTCCTGCAAGATCTCTCCCTTTCTTGCTATCTGCTCATTTGGGACAGGGTGGGAGAACTACACCCGCCTGTGTTCAAGGTCACTCCAGGTTCTGTCCTTTGGGGCTGCTCTCAGGGATCAAGGGGGACTTGCTGTGTCTGGATGAACCTAGCCTTGCTGCACACACAGCCTGTGCCCCAGCCTTTGAGGTAAGTTATCTCACGGGCCTCTGGGCATGGTTCACTATCTTGTAAGGTCTGATTTTTTAAGAAGGTGGTTTAAAATATTCTTTTATTGCTGATTTATTTCTGTCCCTTTCCTTGCCTTTGGTGTCACTGCTGTTGGTGCCTTCACTGGTGCTTACACACTTGGTTGTGGTGCTTGCCGGGGTCACACGCTTGCTCACAGTGCTCACACACTGTTCAGTTGTAACATCATTTAGGTAACATCATTTAGTTGTGGAGCTCCTGTACACTTGGTTGTGATGTCAAAGACAGGGATATTTTTTGTTGTGGGGTCAGGGATGAAACTTATGCCCGCGTACTTGCAGAGAAGGCAGCCTACACTGAGCAACATTCCCAGGCCCCAAAATGTCTACACTAAGCAATATTTCAGGCATTCAATCTAGCCTCCTCTTCTAGACAGGAAATCTAAGCTAGTCCCATGAGGTCGGGGATAAGGCTCAGTGGTAAGGCACAGGCCTTCCATCCTGGATATGTGAAAGCAAATAATAGTTTACTTGAGTGAGAATAAACCAGTGAGAAAATACTAGTCATAGACTAGAATAGAATTTTATATTTTGAGTATGATCAAACAAGTTATTTTATATATGTCATAAGGTTTAAAGTATTTAAAGTAATGTTTAAAAACTATTCACATCTGAAAGGATTAAAAATATTCTCAAGGACATGATCATTGTATAACTAAAACCCAAGCACAAAAATTTGTAAGTCTATAACTGTACCTCATGGTGTTTCACTAATAAAAATAAAATAAAGTATTATGTACATATTAGAAATGAGAAAAAAATATTCTCAAGGAAAGAAGCAGAGTACAGCAGGTAGGGTGTTCACCTGGCATGCAGCTGACTTGGGTTCAATTCTTGGCACCAGATATGGTCCACTGAGACCCCATAGGAGTAACCCCTGAGCACTGCCGGCTGAGACCCAAAAAAAACAAAATTGAATGTTTCATACAAACTGAAGAATAGTTCTTAGTGTGAGCGTTACAGAGGGATTTGTTCTAAAGAAATAATGTAGGAGTCTCACTCCACCATTTCAAGATAGACTTCACCAAGATATAATCTGCTGAAAATTCTGGTATGCGGGTTTTGTGACTGAAAACTCCACGCTTTCTCGGGGTTGAAATGGGCTACCTCTCCCCTCTTCTCTGTGATTCTGGAAGCCTTGGCAGTCACATTCACACCCCAAAGCAGCCTCCCAACTGAAAAGCTACTCCAGCCTTACCATTCCAACAAAAATATCGAATGCCCTGAACAAATACCATGACCTCTTAGCACCTGTATTGTAAACCATAAAGCTCAAAAGGGAAAGGAGAGGAGAGAGAAAGAGAGAGAGAGAGAGAGAGAGAGAGAGAGAGAGAGAGCAAGAAGGAAACTGCTTCCCATAGAGGGAGCCTGGGGTGGGGAGTGGGGAGTGGGGAATGGTGGTAGGGAAATGGGTGATGTTAGTTATGGAAAATGTACACTGGAGAAGGGATGGGTGCTGGATCATTGTATGATTGAAACCCAATTTTGAACAGATTTGTAATGGTCTTTTGCACAGATATCCAATTTAAAAAACTCGAGAAAAAAAAAGAATGTGAAGTTCATGGCAAATTCAATCACCTTAATCAATGGCTGAATAAATAGCAGTATTCCTACATAAAATAAAAAGAAAATCCCAAAGTTTAGCATTTTCTTTTTTATATGTTTTATTCTTTATTTATTTCTTATCTAAATGAATCACTGTGAGATACAATTACAGACTTACAAACTTGCATGATTACATTTCAGTCAAACAATGTTTGAGTACCCATCCCTGCATCAGTGCCCATTCTCCACCACTAATGTTCCCAGTATCTCTCCCCCCACCCCACCTCTTCCCACCCCCTGCCTCTGTGGCAGGCACATTCCCTCTTACTCTCTCTCTCCTTTTGGGTGTTATGGTTTGCAATACAGGTACTAAGCAGCCATCATGTTTGGTCCATAGCCTACTTTCAGCATGCATCTACCATCCCAAGCGATCCCTCCAATTTAGTGGTCATTTACTTAGTGGTCCTTTATCTATTCCAGCTGCCTTTTCCACAGCATTTAAGATCAACTTCCAAGCAGTGGAGTGACCCTCCTGACCCTTATCTCTACTATCCTAAGGTGTTAGTCTCCCATTCTGTTACTTTATATTTCAAAAATGAGTGCAGTCATTCTCTGTCTGTCTCTCTCCTTCTGACTTATTTCACTTAGCATGATACTCTCCATGTCCATCCACTTTTATGCAAATTTCATTATTTCATCTCTTCTAAAAGCTGCATAGTATTCCACTGTGTAGATATACCAAAGTTTCTTTAACCGGTCAATTGTTCTCAGGCAATAGGGTTTTTTCCAGATTCTGGCTATTGTAAATGTGCTGCCTATAAACAGACAAGTGCATATGTCATTTCTACTCTACCTTTTTTACATCTCCTGAACATATTCCGAGAAGTGGTATTGCTGGGTCAAATGGAAGTTCAATTTCTAGTTTTTTGAGAAATGTCGATATTGTTTTCCAAAAAGGCTGGACCAGTCGGCATTCCCACCAGCAGTGAAGAAGAGTCCCCTTCTCCCCACATCCACGTCAACACTGGTTGCTTTTGTTCTTTTGGATGTGGGCCAGTCTCTGTGGTGTGAGATGATATCACATTGTTGTTTTGATATGCATCTCCCTGATTAGCGATGAAGATTTTTTTTTCATGTACCTTTTGGCCATTCAGATTTCTTCTTTGAGAAAGTTTCTGTTCATTTCATCGCCCCATTTTCTGATGGGATTGGATGTTTTCTTCTTGTAGAGTTCAACCAATGCCTTGTATATTCTTGATATTAACCCATTATCGGAGGGGCATTGTGTGAATATCCTTTTCTATTCTGTAGACTGTCTTTGTATTCTGGTCACTGTTTCTTTTGAGGTGCAGAAGCTTCTTAGTTTAAGATAGTCCCATTTGCGATTCTCAAAAAATTAGAAATTGAGCTTCCATTTGACCCAGCAATACCACGCCTGGGAATATATCCCAGAGAGGCATAAAAAGTATAGTCGAAGTGACATCTGCACTTGTTTATTCATTGCAGCACTCTTTACAATAGCCAGAATCTGGAAAAAACCTGAGTGCCCAAGAACAGATGACTGGTTGAAGAAACTTTGGTACATCTACACAATGGAGTACCATGTAGCTGTTAGAAAAGATGAAGTCATGAAATTTACATACAAGTGGTACTACATGGAAAGTATCATGTTACGCGAAATGAGTCAGAAAGAGAGGGACAGACATAGAAAGATAGCATTCATCTGGGGAATGTAAAGTAAAAAAATATGAGACTAACACCCAAGAGCAACTGAGATTAGTACCAGGAAGTTTGCTCCATAGCTTAGAGGCCAGCCACACATGCTAGGGGAAAAGACAGCTGAGTTAGAGAAGGGAGCACCAAATAAAGGGTGTTGGGAGGATCTTCCCAGGATGGGAGATGCATGCTGAAAGTAGACTATAGACCAAACATGATTGCCACTCAATGCCTCTTTTATAAACCACAACACCCAAAAGGAGAGAGAGAACAAAAGGAAATGCCCTGCCACAGAGGCAGGGTGGGATAGGGGAGATGGGGGTTGGGAGGGATACTGGGATCCATGCTAGTGGAAAATGGGCACTGGTGGAAGGATGGGTATTTGATCATTGTATAATTGAAATCCAAGCACAAAAATTTGTAAGTGTACAACTGTACTTCATGGTGTTTCACAAAAATTTAAAAAAAAGATAGTCCCATTTGTTTATCTCTGTTTCCATTTGTTTGGTCAACGGAATTTCGTCCTTGAAGATACCTTTAGCATCAATGTCATGGAGGGTTTTGCAGACCTTTTCTTCAATGTATCTTATGGATTCTGGTCTGATGTTGAGGTCTTTAATCCACTTTGATCTTACTTTGTGCATGGTGTTAGGTTGAGGTCTGAGCCCATTTTCTTTTTGCATGTAGCTGTCCAGTTTTGCCAGCACCATTTGTTAAAGAGATTTTCCTTTCTCCCCTTCACAATTTTTGCTTTCTTATCAAAGAATATATGCTCATATATTTGAGGGTGTGGATAAGCATGTTCAACCCTATTCCACTGGTCTGTGGATTTGCTTTTGTTTCAATACCATACTATTTTAATTACTACCGCGTTATAGAACAGTTGAAGTTGAGAAAGGTGAAGCCCCCTATCTTCTTCCCCTCAAGAATTGCTTTAGCTATTCATGGTGGTTTGTTGTTCCATATGAATTTCAGAAGTGTTTGATCAATTTATTTGAAGAATGTCATGGATATCCTTACAGGGATCACATTGAATCTATATAATGTTTTTGGGAGTATTGTCATTTTGACAATTTTACTTCTCTCAATTCATGAGCAGGTGATGTGTTTCTACATCCTCTTGTCCTCTTTTATTTCTTGAAGTAGCGTTTTGTCATTTTCTTTTATAGATCCTTTACCTCCTTAAGTAAGCTGATTCCGAGGTACTTGATTTTCTGAGGCATGATTGTGAACGGGATTGCCTTTTTTATATCATTTTCTTCTCTCTCATTATTTGCATATAGGAATGCCATGGACTTTTGAGTATTGATTTATAGCCTTCAAATTTACTATACAAGTCTATTGTGAGATTCTTGGTAGAGGCTTTAGGGTTCTCTAAATATAGTATCTATAATCTGCAAATAATGAGCTTGATTTCTTCTTTTCCTAGTTGTATGACCTTAATATATTTTTCTTGCCTAATTGCTATGGCAAGTACTTTCAGTACTATATTGAATAGTAGTGGTGAGAGTGGACATCCTTGTCTTGTCTCTGATCTTAGAGGGAAGGCTCTTATTTTTCCCCATTGGGGATAATGCTTGCTGTAGGCTTGTGGTAAATGGTTTTGACAATATGGAGGAAAGTTCTTTCAAATCCCATTTTTGGGGGAGTTTTCATGATAAATGGGAGTTAGAAATGTTTTCTCTGCATCTACTGATATGATCATATGGTTTTTATCTTTCCTTTTATTGATATGATGGATTATATTAATTGACTTGTGAATGTTAAACCATCCTTGCATTCCCAGGATGAATCCCACTTGGTCTTGGTGTATTATCTTTTTCATGAATTACTGGATTCTATTTGCTAATATTTTGTTGAGGATCTTTGCATCATGTTCATAAGGGATATCGGCTTGTAATTTTATTTTTTGTGGTGTCTCTGCTTGTTTTGGTATTAGGGAAATATATGCCTCATAGAAAATGTTCGGGAGAGTTTCTGTTTCTTCAATTTCCTAGAAAATCTTGAAAAGGACTGGCAATGGGCCCTTTTTAAATGTTTGGAAGATTTCGCTAGTGAATCCATCTGGACCTGGGCTTTTGTTGTTGGGAAGACTTTTGATTACTGTTTCAATTTCCTTGATAGTAATAGGTCTATTCCGATATTCCAAATCTTCTTGGCTCAGTCTTGGGAAGTTATAAGAATCCTGGAATTTACCCATTTCTTCTAGGTTCTCTTGTTTCATGGCATACAGTCTTTAAAAGCAATTTCTGATGATCTTTTGGATTTCTTTGGTTTCTGTTGTGGTGGCCCCCTTTTCATTTCTTATTCGGTTTATTGGGGTTCTCTCTCTCTATCCTTGTGAATCTTGCTAGGGTTTTATCAATCTTGTTAATTTTTTTCAAAGAACTAGCTCTTGGTTTCATTGAAGTTTAAGATTGTTTGGGGGGTTTCCATGTCATTAATTTCTGCTCTAAGTTTTATTATCTCGTTCTTCCTGCCTAATTTGGGTTCCTTTTGTTAGTCTTTTTCTATGGTCTTGAGTTATGAAGTCAGTTTATTTATGTGGGCCCTTTCTTCCTTCATGAGCAATGCTTGCAGAGCTATAAATTTCCCTCTCAACACTGCTTTTGCTGCATCCCACTAGTTCTGGTAGCTCGTGTCTTTGTTCTCATTTGTTTCCAGGTATCTTTTGATTTCTTCCTTGATTTCCTCTCTGACCCACTCGTTGTTCATCATTGAGTTGTTTAATTTCCAGGTGATTGACTTGATTCTCCATTTTTATCTTCAGTGCATCATGGTCTGAAAAGATAATTGATACAATTTCTATCTTTCTGATTCTATTGAGATATGTTTTGTGGCCCAGCATGTGGTCTATCTTGGAGAATGCTCTATGTGCACTGGAAAAGAATGTTTATTCTGTTTTTGCGGGAATAAAAAACCCTGTATTCATCCATTAGCCCTCTCTCTTTCATTTTCTTCCTTCAGAACCAGTACTTCCTTGCTGGGTTTTAGTCTTGTTGATCATCAAGAGTAGATAAGGTGGTGTTGAAATCTCAAACTATTGTGTTGTTACCAATGTCCTCCTTGAAGCCTATTAGCAGTTTTAAAGATTTTTGCTGGCCCCCACCCTTATTCGGTGCATATATGTTTAGGAGTGTGATTTCTTCTGATGTACATATCCCTTTATTATTAAAACATGGCCTTCGCTGTCCCTTCTAATCTTTTTCAGCGTGAAATCTATGTTGAAAGATACTAGTATGTCCACGCAGGCTTTTTTTAGGGAATTGTTTGTTTTAAGGATTGTTTCCCATTCTTTTACTTTGAGTCTGTGTTTGCTCTGACTGTTCAGATGTGTTTCTTGTAGGCAGCAGAATGTTGGTTCAGTTTTCTAATCCATTTTGCTACTCTATTTCTCTTAATTAGTGCATTTAGAACACTGACATTGAAAGAGATTTTTGTCATCTGGTTTTGTGCCATCTTTCTGTAGAGGTTTGTTGTGTTTGTAGAAGTTTGTCTTATCTTCAGTAGCCCCATTAGTACTTCTTTTAAGGTTGGTTTTGAGTGTATGAAGTTCCTGAGCTGTTGTTTATCCATGAAATAGTGTATTGCTCCTTCAAGTTTGAGTGAGAGTGTAGTTGGATAAAGTATTCTTGCTAAGTCGTTCATTTCATTGAATTTTTTCCACTATATCCCACCATTGTCTTCAGGCTCAGATCGTTTCCTCTGATACAGTCTACTGTAAATCTAAGGGGTCCTCCTTTCTATGTGATTTCCTTCTTTGACCTTATTGCTTACAGTACTGTGTCTCTATCTGTGGTACTCGTCACTCTGATTATAATATGTCTTGGAGTCCTTTTATTAGGGTCCCTTTTAGCTGGTACCCTTCAAGCTCCTTAATCCGGATGCCTGAATTCGTTAGCCCTGGGAACTTCTCAGCAATGATATCTTTACTGTTTCTAATTCATTGGGGTTGCCTCCCTGTTCTTCTGATATTCCTATGATTCTTATGTTGTTCCTCTTGAATTCATCCCCTAGGTCTCTTAATCACTCAAGTGCTATTTTGAGGTCTTTTCCCATTATATTTTGTTTCCTGTATGCTTTCTGCAGCTCATCTTCAAACTCACTGATTCTATCTTCAGCTGTTGTCATTCTACTGTTGAGGGCATCCGCTGAGCTTTTTTGGGGGGGGTCACATCTAGCGATGCTCAGGGGTTTCTCTTGGCTTTTCACTCAGGAATTACTCCTGGCAGTGCTCGGGGAATCATATGGGATGCTGGGAATCAAACCTGGGTCGGTTACGTGCAAGGTAAATGCCCTACCCACTGTACTATCGCTCTAGCCCCCCAATGAGCTTTTAATTTCATCTACCAAATCTTTTATTGGTGACACTTCTGTTTGTAGCTTTCTTATTTCTGTTCTCATTCCTTCCTATATTTTGTTGGCTGTCCATTCTGCTGTTTCTTTCATGTCTTCCTTTAATTTACTGGATACCTGTTCCACCATTTCTTTGAGCTCATTGAACATCCTCAACATTTCATCTCTGAATTCTTTGTCGGATAGATTATTTTTGTGGGAATTCCCTGTTGAAGCTTCAGGGCTTTTCTTCGTCCACTCCTCTTAGTGAAGATATATGCTGTTTCTTCATGTGTAGTATAGAGGTGGGTCCCTCCAGTTCACTATCAGTGACCCCCTCTCACTGCAAGGGATTATTCTAGATTAGCTTGGTCGATGGTGGTCTCCTATTTCCCCTTTAAGAATACTACCTCTTTGGTGCTCCTCTGTGCCTTATGTGGGGCCACTAGTGCAGCTTCAGGGGATGTGTTCTTTTACATTAGTCTTATTCAGATTCTTGCGTTCACTATTATTTTGAATAGATTAGTGGACTATTGACCTAATGTGTTTGGAATAGTCAGAATGTCCTCTTCAGAATTAGGTAATGGAGGCTAAGTTGTGAGTCCAAAGTGCTGGGAAAGAGAAAAATAACTGCGCCCTGGAGGCCACACCCATCACACTGCTGTACCTGTGGGAGAGGGTCCACTTCTGTGCTTGTGCAGGGCTTAAGTTCACTAATGATGCTCCTAAGGCTTGCCGGGCTTCCCTTTGGTCAGGTGCTCCAAGGGGACCTCGGTGGGAAAGGGGCTTTTCAGGGTCCCAGGGTCTGGTTCCTGGGAACCAAGTACAGCATTTTCTGACACTAAGTATTACAGTCTTGCTTATCCTAAGTGCAACATGATATTCTAGAAGTAGAATACTAGTGGAAAAACTGATGATGTCCAAACAAAGCCTGTAGTTTATAAGGTAAAGGTAAAGGCCCTTCCGTTGATCGTCGATTTGCTTGAGCGGGCCCAGTAACGTCTCCATTGGAGACTTTGTTGTTACTGTGTCTGGCATATCGAATACTCTCGGTAGCTTGCCGGGCTCTCCGAGAGGGGTGGAGGAATCGAACTCGGGTCGGCCATGTTGGCCGCGTGCAAGGCAGACGCCCTACCCACTGTGCTATCGCTCCAGCCTGTAGTTTATAGTTATATTTAAAATAATTTATTATTTTAAAATACATACCATGATTTTATGAGATATTAGCATAGAAGAAACTTGCCAAAGGGTATATAAAAACTTTGCTGTTTCCACACTCTTCTTTAAACTTAAGGTTATTTCAAAATAAAAAGTTAAAATAATGTACATTTACACAAGTTGAAATAATATAAATACTACAAAAGTCAAAAAATTACCTTGAAAGAGAAAGAATAGTATAACTGGAGAGGAGCACAAAGAGACTTGAGGTGTTGACAATTTTCTGTAAGGTGATTTTTACATTTGTTAAACCATATTTTTTTTTCCCGAGCAGAGCCCCAGCAGCTGAGGACCTCCGGAGCCAGCCACGGCCATGCTGGGACCCCGTCCACATGTCCGGATGGGCCTCATGCATGAAAGAACTGGCAGAGGAACCCAAGCATGCAGGTCCCAGGGCTGAGGTCTCCAAGCCTACTCAGATTAGGACTGGGCCTTCTCTACCCAGACCCCCCATCTTCCAGTAGGTAGGCGTCACACCCACCAGCTGCCACCAGCGCCAGGTTGGTCCCATCAACGGCCAAGACACAGATACTATAAAACCCAGCTCCCAGAAACGACATCTTATTATCTTATTTTTCCTTTGGAGAACCTGGCAGGCTACCAAAAGTATCCTGCCCACACGGCAGAGTCTGGCAAACTTCCCGTGTCGGACTCAAAATGCCAAATACCAGTAACAATGATGGGTCTCATTCTCCTAATCCTGAAAGAGCATTGAAATGGCTCTTTTAAAATCTCAGTGCTAGGAAGAAGGAGACGTCACTGGTGCCTACTCGAGGAAATCGACGAACAACAGGATGATCGTGATCGTGATATTTTTTTCTTAATAAGTGTAATATTGTGGAATAAAAGTAGCACTGTCCTCCTGTTCTTCATCGATTTGCTTGAGTGGGCACCAGTAATGTCTCAATTGTAAGACTTGTTGTTACTGTTTTTGGCATATCAGATACACCACGGGCAGCTTGCCAGACTCTGCTGTGTGGGTGGGATACTCTTGGTAGCTTGCCGGGCTCTTTGAGAGGGGCAGAGGAATCGAACCAGGGTTGGCCGCATGCAAGGCAAACACCCTGCCTGCTGTGCTGATCCAGCCCCCATTCATATCTACCTTTGAGAACGATAAAGTGGGACTGATTGAAAGATAGTGAGATGATGAAAAAATCAAAAATGGGCGTACATGAATATTGGGGATCTTGAGTACTATAAAAGTTTTAGGCTTTGGGGCTGGAGTCATCTTATTATCTCACTCTTACTTTGGACAACCTGGCAGGCTACCGAATGTAACCTGCCCACACGGCAGAGTCTGGCAAACTCCCCGTGGTGTATCCAATATGCCAAATACCAGTAACAATGATGGGTCTCATTCTCCTAATCCTTGAATACGGCACTGTTTAAAATCTCAGGGCTAGGACGAAGGAGACATTACTGGGGCCTGCTCAAGGCAATCGACAAACAACAGGATGATCGTGATCATGATCATGATTGGGGCTGGAGCGATAGCACAGCAGGTAGGGCATTTGCCTTGCATGCAGCCAACCCGGGTTCAATTCCCAGGATCCCATATGGTCCCCTGAGCACCACTAGGAGTAATTCCTGAGTGCAGAGCCAGGAGTAACCCCTGTGCATCTCCAGGTGTGACCCAAAAAAAGCAAAAAACTAAATAAATAAAAGTTTTAGGCTTTTAAAACCACATGTTTATATCCATTTGGTAAAAAGCAGTTAATGTAATAAGTGAAATGTGGATTCAAAACTGGTTGTGTGAAGGAGAATCATAGGGTGGATGTGGTAAGAGGGGATCCAGGCTCCCATAGGTGAGCCTTGGGTACTATCCGGACAATCAGTATGAGAGACATGAGACAGCAGGTGGAGGAAGACATGGGACTGACAGTGAGGTATCTTGAAAGATTTTGACTTATTGAGTATCTTATTGAGGCCCCAATCCTGTCCCAAGCTTGGGGGTGGGTGGAGGCTTAAACAGGCAGGTTCATGGAGGTCCTGCCTCATCACTGGGGAGAGAACATCCAGGTTCTGATGTGGGGAGTGGGCAGATGATGGAGCTGTTCTCTCCTGAGACTCTATTTATTCTGGATGTTAGTGATATAGGAATCAGACAGAATGAAAAGTGGGTAAGAGCCTGGCCTTGCATACTGTTGTGCTGGCTTGAGCTGCGAACGAACAGAGAGAGATGGCTGACAATAGGATAGTGAGTTTATTAGAGACTCAGCACTGAAGACCCCAAGTCAGAAGAGAGAGAGACTTGGAGCTCCATTCGCCAAGAGGATCTCTTTTATATCCTCTAAGATTGGGCTGCAATCTAAGTACAGTCTTATCAGTGAAACAGGGGATACAGAGGTAACAAGTAAAAGAAAAACCAATCAATGCATCATCCTCACATTATACGGCCTTCAGGTGCTCAAAAGGAAAATAGTGTCAGTATATCTTGCCATTTTTGGTGTGGCCTTCAGGTACCATCTCCTGTGCACTACCATAAATCTGTAGGGCCCACTGTGCTCTTATCAATCTTGTGGGCTGGTAGATCCTTAATTCAGTTGATTGGGGTCCTAAGAGGAATGCTCCTCCCTCATTTCTCTTATTTAACTTAGAAGGTCAGTTTCAGTTTCCCAGTCCCCATTCCATTTTCTTAATTTTCACTACAGTTTCAGAATTCTCATTACATACAGCTTTTTTTGGTCATTACACATACCAGTAACCAGAATTCTATCCCTAACACTACAGGTCACCTGAGCCCCACCAGGAGTGATTCCCATGCATAACAGAAAACCAGAAATAATCTCTGAGCACAGCAAAGTTGGCCCCAAAACCAAAAAAGAAAATAGAAAATAAAACAAGCTCATCACCTGAGTGGGGGTAGTGAGTAGGTACCTTACTGGTTGGCACAAGGAGGAGAATGTGGAACTCCACCCTCAGTAGAGGAGAGACCGAACTAACTTGGAAATGGCATGTGGAAGAACAGGTCTGGACTCTGAGCTTAGAGACCCACATGGGTGGCAGGAAAGGCTATGTATTTTGTGTTCACAAAAGTGTAAGTGTGCTTGCTGCATGTGTTTGGTGGCTATGAGCTCCTTCCCCACCCAGGCCCATTGCTACTGATGAATGCATGAAGGAAGGAGCAGGGCTACCAGGCTGATTGGTGATCAAATGCTGTTTTTCCCAATCTCCATCTCCATATAGGCTCACACTCCTCTCCTCCCAGTCTCACACTGCCCATCCAGTTTCACTCTCTCCATCCAGTTTCACTCTGTCCTGTTCCAGTCTTACTTTGCCCCCATTCCTGTCTCCCAGTATTAGTTAAGAGCCCAAGCTCCTAGGTTGGGAGTAGCAATTACACATAGGTGAGATAGATCAACACATGTGAAGTACTTCCTTTGGGGAAGCTAATGTAAGACAAAGATCTTATCCTGCTAGGAGATCTGGTCAGGGCAGAATTTCATGTAAAAATGGATTTCACCTTTGCTTGTCCATATCCATTTAAACAATCACCTTAAACTTACTTCCTAATAATAGATATAGTCTTTTTGTATGGATACAGTAAGAGATATATTAAGCTTAATGTCTCTCCTGAGGACGTCATGCTGTAGATCCCAGACTATAGTCCTCAGTTTTTCCTAACCCCAGCAACAGTATCTGTCCAGTTACTTCTTTTCTGGTCATGACATGGTTTGTCCGTGACCATACTCTTAACTAATTACAAATGTTATGGCACTTGGTTTGTCTCATTTTAATGCCAGGGTAGCTTACTGCTTACCCTGGGTCCATCCAAGTCCCTTCATCAGTACCTTCATTTTGGGGTGCTAGTAACTAAGAGTAACTAAGACTTAAGTAAAGTAAATTTGACATATGCCCAGGAGTAAATATTATTCTGAGTCAGTTAACCCTCAAGTTACAAAAGTATAGCATTAGCTGTCTTCCTGCATCTATACAAAAATGGCAATGCTCTAAAGTAAATTGGTAAGAACATAAAGGAAAGAGCAAAGAAACATTTCACTTATAAATACAAATCCAGAGATCTCTGAAGAATCTGACTTTACAAGGTTCTGATTAGGGGAAATGAGTGGTTAACAGAGAAAGCAGAGCACAAAGAAGTTAAGATAAATATCAAGGAAACAGGAGTGCTTCTGGAGCATTATGATGGTTATAACCCAATAAACCTAAGCTCCTTGAGGCAGAGGAGAAAGGACAAACCAATGTTATCCTACTTCAGGCAAGAAAATGAAGGAAATAAAATCAACAATAAAGAATATTTTAAACCATCTTTTAAAAATCATCCAAACTTACAAGAGATTTTACAATATATACAGGATAGTTTGCAATAGTAACAAGATACTTCAAAATAGCTTTCATAAGTTTGTAACTTACAAACTTACAAGGCTGGAGCAATAGTACAGTATCTTGCACAAGGCTGACCCAGATTTGATTTAGGGAACCTATATGTTTCCTGAGCACCAGCAGGAATGATCCCTGGGAGCAAAGTCAGGAGTAAACCCAGAGCACTTCCATGTGTGGTCCCCAAACAAAAACAACAAGCAAAACATAACAAACAAAAAGGAAACCAAACTTAAACAAAAGATAGTGAAAAACTGAGCAGGGACTGAGGCGATGCATTAGCTGAAAGGACTCGAGTCAGGCTGTGTATGTGGGAAACCCACGTTCACCCAGACACTGCGTGGTCTCCCTAAGATCCCTTAGGAGCAGCCCCCATGCACAAAGCCTGGACTAGTCCACGATCGCAGCAGATATAGGTACCCCTTCAACCCCCCAATGAACAGTCATGAAGGAAGAGAGGGATTGAATTTCATCTCCACCTAGGTTATAAGACATGGAGGGAAGGTCTGTGTTTCCTTGCTAAGTTTCTGTAACTCACATCTGTGACGACTTCCTTGCACTTCCCAATGGTCTGTTCCATGTTCTCTCCTGCTGCCCCATGTGGGCCTGTAAGCTCAGCAGAGTCCAGCCCTGTTCCCCCAGAGGTCATTTCCCAGACAGTTCACTTTCTCACCGACTGTGGGCTGCCCCACTTCTTCCTCCCTGTGCCAATCGGTCCAGTCCCACACTTAGGCGATGAGTTTATTTCATCAGTTTGCTTGTTTTGGGGTGAAATTTGGCTGTTCTTAGGCCTTCGACGTGGCTCTGTGCTTAGGAATCACTTCTCTAGACACAGGGCAAGGCTCTGGGGAACAAATTGGGCATGGGAGATAGAACTGTGTCAGCTACATGCAAGCCCTCCCTCTGTACCAACTCTCTAGCCCAATGCCTGGCATATTAGAGGTCCCAAGGAAGTTAATCTGAAATTAATCATGGTGACCCCAGCTGTAGTGAGTGACTCTGGTCTCTCATTTCAGAGGGTCTGTGACAGTAAAATGGGTATTAAATAGAAAGCAACCTGGCCTCTAGGGAAAAGAAAGAGCACATCCCAGGACAGAATAAGTGGGTTTCACATTGACTGATCAGATCAAAACGGGGGCCAAGTGGGGCTGGGAGAGATAAAGGGAAGAAACAAAGAAATGGTCAAAGCATCAGCGTCACAAGTGAGCACTGAAGAAAACAGTGAGGGTTAGGAAAGAGAGTCTGAAGAGCTCCCTGCTAAGGAGACGAATTAAGATTGAGCTGTCTTTCTGACCCGTGGCCACACAGGGGCTCTGCTTCTCTGCCTGCTCCATTTTGCAAGGGGCGGGGCTGTGGTCTGACTCAGGCTGAGATGCTGACCTGCCTTCAAAGCAGTCCTGGATTCAGGCTCAGGAGTCGGGTGAAGGTGGAGGAAAGAAAACTTCTGGGGCGTTGTGTCTGAGATTTCATCATGTTCCCAGAACCTCTAGATGACAAACCTAGAAATTGCAAGATAACTTTCCTTCCACTCCCTGTTCCTTTTCTTAGGAACATTCTTTATCTTTTATCGATACCACAATTCTAGAGCTAGTAAGTCCATGTTAGGACTGTTTCACGAATCTCCACACTATATTCGAATGCTGCTGTTTTCTTTTATCTCCTAGGATCCCACCCCAGGATCACTCACCCTTACTGAGGTCTCAGTCATGTCTTCCTAAGACACTTCTGACTGAATTACATCCTGGACTCTTCTTGTCTTACGTGATGTGCCATTATAAGGAAGCTGCTCTGCTATACATTGGAGAAAGCCCCTCAGTTTTTGTGTGATGGCCAAGGCTAGGGTTGTAGGTTGCCCGCAGACACAGAGTGTCATTCTCATCAGAGACCTAAGGATTCACTTGGTTATTGGTTATCATGAATGATGATCACCTTCATGAAGACCTATTTTATTTTATAGGCACAATTCATTTATTGTTGTAGTTAAGGTAACATGTTTAAAAACTGTGTTAATGTACAGTTACTGCATCTCATCAACAACAAAGTGCCTACTACTATTCACCATGTTCTTATGTTACTTTTATGTTAATTAAGTCAGTTCTCTCCATTCCACTCTTAAAGCTTACACATTTTCCTTGTCCTCTTTTCCACACTGCTTCTTTGAAGGAATCCCTCTTACAGCCCACACTAAGAGCTGTTCTGCAGGTTTTTGTGAAATGTTCAATTTTGTTTGCTCGTTTTTGAGTCACACCCAGAAACACTAAGGGGTTACTCCTAGTGGGACTCAGGAAACAATATGTCATGCTGGGGAATGAATCCCAGTTTGTTGCATGCCAGGTAAATACTCTATCCACTATACTATCACTCTGACCCTGCTCTTGAGAATATTTTTAATTCCCTTCTATCACTTAATCACTTAACTTCCCGTTAGTCGTCGATTTGCTCGAGCGGGCGCCAGTAACGTCTCCATTTGTCCCTGTCGCGTGCTAGTGTAGCCCAATGGCATCTGTTCGCTCCGGGAACATGAAGGGCCTCAAACCGATTGTTCATGATCTTGACGAAGAAGTCTGACCATCTGGTAGGTGGGCGGCCACGCAGTCTCTTGACATCCCGTGGAATCCAATCAGTAACAGCTGTAGTCCAACGGTCGTCTTTAAATCTCATTACGTGACCAGCCCATCTGATTTTCGACACCTTGGCAGATGAGACAGCGTCCCTGATCCTTGATCGTCGACGGATGTCAGAACTCCGGATTCGTTCTCTCATTTGAGTGAAACGTGATATTCCAAGCATAGCTCTTTCTATTCTTCTTTGGGAGACCTGAATAGCGTTCTCATCTTGTTTGCGTAGGGCCCAGGTCTCTGAGGCATATGTTAATGCAGGAAGAACAGTGGAATCAAAGAGATGTGCCCGGAGCCGGAGGTTCTTCGTCCTCTTAGCTATTTCTTTGACGTTCTTGAAGGCGTTCCAAGCCACTCTCTTCCTCCTGCGCAGCTCGGGTGCCAGGTCATTTGTCATGTTGACCTCTCGACCTAGGTACACATAGCTGTTGCATTCGGAGATGGTCATTCCATTGAGAGCGAATGGGGCGTCAGGAACGAGGCTGTTTCTCATAAACATTGTCTTCGTAAGATTCAGCTGTAGTCCTACCTTTCCACACTCACGGTCAAAGTCGGCCAGCATTTGTGCCGCTTGGCTGATGTTTGGTGTTATTAGAACAATGTCATCAGCAAAGCGGAGGTGGTGTAGTTGCCGACCATCTATCTTCACTCCCATTCCTTCCCATTCCAGTCGTCGCATGATGTTCTCGAGGGTGGCACTGAAGAGTTTCGGTGAAATGGTATCACCCTGCCGCACCCCTCTCTTGACATCAACGATCACTTCTTTGTAGAATGGTGAGATCCTGGTAGTGAATCCGCAATACAGCTCACGGAGGATCCTGATGTATTGGGCTTGAATGCCCTGATTGGCTAGGGCTTCAATGACCGCTTCCGTCTCAACAGAATCAAAGGCCTTCTTTAAATCAATGAACGTTAAGCAGAGCAGCATCTTGAACTCCCGAGAAACCTCAATGAGCTTGGTTACCGTGTGGATATGGTCGATGGTGCTGAATCCTTTGCGGAACCCTGCTTGCTCGCATGGTTGTCCTTCATCTAGTGTTCTGCCAATCCTATTCAGGATGACTCGAGTGAACAACTTGTAGATGACAGACAATAGGCAGATCGGGCGATAGTTGCCAATGTCATGGATGTCTCCCTTCTTGAACAGTAGTACGGTCCTGCTGGTTTTCCATTGGGACAGAACCTTGCATTCAGACAGGTAGCGAGTGAAGAGCCGAGCCAGTGTATTGATGAGTACTGACGGCAGGTTCTTCAGGTGTTCAGGTCTGACCTTGTCTGGGCTGGGTGCTGTTTGTTTCTTTACCGACGAAATGGCGTGTCGGATTTCGGAAGGGAGAACATTGGGAACGACATACCCATCCTGTGGAATTTGGTATGTCGGCAAGTGGACATGGCTATCGAAGAGATTTGAGTAGAAGTCATGGATAATCTTCTCCATTGCCGTTCTGGAGGATGTGATGGATCCATCAGGACGTCGGAGGGCAGTCATCTTGGTCTTATAGTTGGCGAAGGACAGGCGGGCGTTACGAATACTTTTCCCGGCTTCTGCCGCATCTACCAGTACTTCTGCTCTTCTCTCTTTGAGGTCTTCCTTGATCGCATCTCTGCACTGCTTTGCAAGCTCGGACGTTAGCTTGCGGTTGCCTGAGGCATGCGCCAAACCACGCTGGCGAATTAGCTCAAGAGTTTTCGAAGATAGGCGACTTTTTGTGGCTATCTCTCTCTTGGCGTTCCTCGCACATTCATGGAGGTGCTGAACCAGTCGATCGTATTCCTCGTCAATGTTGTCAACAATGGCATCTTCCCATGTTGCCACAATAGTACCAAAATTCCCTTCTATATGAATAGTTTTTAAACATTAATTTAAAGACTTTCAATGTGCATTATTCCAGCCCATGCATGACTGAGTTTTCTGGAGCACCCCAGAGGGGGATGGTTGAGCACAGCACCTACCTAAACAGAGCCCTGGCATTCGAAAACCTCCACACTCCATAATCACCACCATTGCTCCTGTCCAGAGTCCCTGCTCAGAATGAGCCTCACTTAGAAATTATTCTGTTAAAAAAATCAGGTATGCAGGATTTATGACTGAAATCTCCAGAATCTCATGGAGTCATGGATGGGCTAAGTTCCTCCCATCTCCCTGTACTTCTGGAAGCCCAGGTACTCACGTATATGCCCCAAATCCACCACCCAGTTAAAATTTTAACTCCAGCTGTAACATCCCATTAAAAATTTTTGATCTCCTGGAGCACAAGCCTCTTTCACAGTCACATAACACCTAGAATTCTACAACATTGATAAATCAGTAATAGCACACCAGATTGGATGGGATTTAATGTAGAAGACATCAAATCTCAATTAACAAAATATCAGTTGCTCTTAGTTCCAGCACTCCCAAAGCAGGGTCTTGATGAAGGCACTTGGATGGACCCAGGGCAAGTGGTAAACTACCCTGGCATTAAAATGGGACATGCCAAATTCCATAATATTTATAATAAGGTAAGAGCATGGTCATGGACTAATTCATGACCCTAAGAGAAGTGACTGGACAAGGACCCTGCAGTGATTTGAAAGGACAAATCTATCCTGAGGACTGTAGTCTGGGATATATAATGAAATGTCCTCAGAAAAGCCACCCTAAAAGCTTAACATATCTCTACAGTGTCCATACAAAATGATTAGAAAGATTATTAGAAGTAAATCTAAGACGATTGTTTACAATTGTTAACAATCGTCTTAGATTTACTTCTAATAAGGAAAGGAGAAGTATGTTCTTCGATGAAATTCCACCCTTGAGCAGATCTCCTAGGAGTAGTAGATCTTTGCCTTAGAAGAGCTTCCCAGGAAAGAAGGAAAGGGCTTGACTTATGTTAATTGTGCTATCTGACCTAGCTGTAGTTGCTACCCCCAGCTTAAGGTTGAGCTCTAGAGGAAGACTGAGAGACTGAGTTTGGGGAGACTAGCCTGGGGGACAGGAAGAGATGGGATTGAGGAGCAGTGTGAAACTGTTATGGGGTAGTCAGCGAGACTGGAACAGTCACAGGGGGAGAATGGAAAAAATGGCGGGACAGAGATTGGAATAAATGGCAGCTGATCACCAACCACCTTGCCGGCCCTGTTCCCTCCTTCATGAGTTTGTTGGTGGCAACTGCTGTCTCAGGTGCGGAAGTCACTCATTGCTACAAACTCACGTAGCGGGAGAGAGTCCCCACACTCTTGTTTTGTGATTACAAACCTTCGAACCTGCCATTGTGGTCTTGACTGATGCTCACACACTTGGTTGTGGTGTCCAGGGTTACACACTTGCTTGCAATGCTCACACACATTTTAGTTGTGATTCTCAGTTGTGAAGTTTCTGCACCCTTGGATATGTGCCAGATATTTCTTTTTTATGAGGCCAGGAATCACACTAGGCAGTGCCACTAGGATCGCATGAGCCACATAGGTGGCACCAGATATTAAACAGGTGGTCTCATGCCTGCGGGTCACATGTCTACACTGAACAACATTCCCAGGCCTCAACAAGTTCACTCCGAGTAATATTTCCAGGGCCCAAAACTTCAACACTGAGCAATATTTCTAGATCCATGAAATCTAGCCACCTCTTCTAGATAGAACTGCCTAGTTAGCTGTGGAGGCCGGGGATGGGTGCAATGGTAGAGCACGTGCCTTTCAGACATGAGATCCTGGTTCTGTCCTGAAAAAAGTAATGGGTCATAGGATTGAATAGAATGTCAGAATTTTAAAATTATCTAATAAGTGTTTTATAAGTGTCAGGAACTTTTAACACAATACTTGAAAACTATTCACATACATACAGGAGAATTAAAAATATTGTTCATGGTGTGAGAGATAATGCAGCAGGTAAGATAACTGCATTATACATGGTGACACAGTTTTAGCACCACATATGGTCCCCCAAAGCCCTGCCAGAAGTTATCCCTGAGCCAGAAATAGGTGTAAGTCTTGAGCACCAGAGTGTGTGCCCCCTTCTACCCAAAATTTTTTCAAACGTATAAAAAATAAATAAGTCACTTAGTCCCCCATCACCCATGTTCTTTCCCCAGGAAACATCATAGGTATTGATCTCTCTTTTCATTCCAGAACAGTAACTCTATGCATTCATTCATAGTTCATACCCACAAAAGAGCTCAGGCCCCATTAAGAATGGATGTTTCAGGGGTGGAACTATATTACAGTGGGCTTGCCTTGCACATAGCAGAGACTGATTCCATCCCTGGCACCAAATATTGTACCTAGATTACAGGCAAGAGCAATCCATGGGAATAGAACCAGGAGTGAGCCCTGAATATGGCCTGGAGTGGCACAAAAAAAAATACTCAACACCCAATGTATATTTCACGAAAACCTACAAAACCTTCTTCAGTGTGAGCTGTACCTGGTGATTCTTTCAAATGATACAGTTTGGGAAAGGACAAGGATCATATGGTGAAGTGGAGAGGAAATGGAGAGATGTGACCTAAATAACCATTGATGTATAGCAATGAGCTCACTATATATATATAATATGTGATATATATATATATATTATGAGCTCACCAAGAGAGAAAACTGAGCACAAAGTCAGGAGTCAGCTGAGTGACCCAGAGCCAAAAAGAAAAGAAAGTGAAATAAACTCATAGCCTGAATGTGGGTAGTGAGGAAGGAACTTCCTGGGTGGCACAGGGAGAAGGAAGTGGGACCCAGCCCTTAGGAGGTAAGAGAGTGAACTGACTCAGAAATGGTATGTGGGGGAGAGGGATGGACTTGCTGAATAGGGACCCACATGGGACAACAGGAGAGGACATATAACAGACTAGAGGAAAGTGCTACAAAGTAGCCACCGACATGAGGGCACAGTCACTGTTACTAAGGACACACAGACCTTTCTCCCACATCTCAAGATTGTGTTCCCTGTGGAGTTCTTACAGGCTATGTCTCCTTTTGGTGTCTGGTCATTTGGGGATGGGAAACCTCAAAATGCCAATGTCATCAAAACAAGGAACATTTGAGAAACTGCCACAGAGAGATGTGACTGGGACTAATGTGGGACCTATATAACACCCTAAAACCTCAAAAGGATGCGAGGAAAATGAATAGTATCAAAATACGGAGTTTAATAAAAGTGCATCACTATTGCTGCTTTGACCACAACAATGTTCTGCAAAAATGTGAGATGTCACTTTAGTGGAAATTGTGAGGAATAGATGGGAACTCTGTGCCACCTTTACACGTTTTTCTGTAAGTCTAACAATACCTGAAGACATTTTTAATCATTTTAAAAATAACCTCCAGGGAAGATGCTTAAGTGATGGATCACCTTGCACTGTTGCATATCCAGTCCCAGGTATCTAATCCCCAGAACTGCAAGTTTTTCCAAGTACTACTAGATATCGCTCTCCCCCATTTATCAAATCATGAGTTTGGGAGGAGAATGTGGATGAGAAGTAGATCAGTAAAGTCAACTAGCAGTAGACTGAAGATTCTCTGCTCCGTGTTAAGAAGCTTGTTAGAGTGGGGTACTGGGATGGAAGTATGATTATGATTATGATTATTTTCCAAGATACTTTAGCTATTCATGAGGGTTTGTTGTTTCATATGAATTTTAGCAGTGTTTGATCCATTTCTTTGAAGAATTTCTTGTGTATCCTTATAGGGATCCCATTGAATCTATATAGTGCTTTGGGTTGTATTGCCATTTTGACAATGTTAATTCTCCCAATTCATGAGCAGAGGATGCGTTTCCACTTCCTCATGTCTTTTTTTATTTCATAAAGAAGCATTTTGTAGTTTTCTTTGTACATGTCCTTTACCTCCTTAGTTAAGCTGATTCCAAGGCATTTGATTTTCTGAGCCATGAACTTTTGGGTATTGATTTTATAGCCTGCCAAATTATTGTACTAGTCTATTGTTTCTAGGAGTTTCTTGGTAGAGTCTTTAGGGTTCTCTAAATATAACATCATATGATCTGCAAATAGTGAGAGGTTGCTTTCATACTTTCCTATCTGGGTGCCCTTAATATCTTTTTCTTGACTAACCACTATTGTAAATACTTCCAGTACTATGTTGAACAGAAGTGGTGAGAGTGGGTATCCTTGTCTCTGATCTTAGAGTGAAGGCTCTTTTTTTTTTTTTAATTTATTTATTGAATCACTGTGGGAAAGGTTACAAAGCTTTCAGGTTTATGTCTCAGTCATGCAAATATCAAACACATTTCCCTTTACCAATACTTATTTTTTACCATGAAGAACCCCAATAAAACCCCACCCCCCACCCCTCCCCGTCCCTGTGAGGCAGATGAATTCTAGTTAACACTCTATCTGCTTTGATTAGATTCATTGTTTCAATAAAAGATTCACCACTATTATTTAGAGTTTACCCCCCCCCCAAATCAGACATGCTGAAAAAGCATTGTGAAGTGATTTGCTTTCTACAGCTGGGTTCAAGAATTAAATGTTGGTTTTGGATTTCTGCTATTTTACCTATTGACCCTGGAAGTATTTCTACTGAAAGTCAGATAGTTAAGAAATTGGTTTCTGTGTTCTGGAGTCGTGGCCGTGCTGGAGAGCCGCTCGCGGGGGGCAACCGGTGGCCTCGGTAGGGCGTGAAGGGCGGAGCGAAATGCCCCCCTTCCCATGAGGTTTTAGTCGCCCCCACACTCCCGGCTCATACCTGCTGTCCACAAGGCTCCCATGTGGCCGCCATCTTTCTTTCCAGAGAGGAGAGGGCGAATGGGGCAACACCCTTTCCCCTCCGGCAGACTTGATGGGCTGGATCAACGCATAGTCCGTTAACTTTTCTGCTCCAAGCTGCTGGGTTCTGCATTAAGTCCTTGTGCTTCTGGGGCCATGGCCGTGCTGGAGAGCCGCTCGCAGGGGGCGACTGGTGACCTCGGTAGGGCGTGAAGGACGGACCGGAACGCCCCCCGACCCATGAGGTTTTAGTCACCCCCACACCCCCGGCTCATACCTGCTGTCCACACGGCTCCCATGTGGCCGCCATCTTTCTTTCCAGAGGGAGGAGGGCAGAAGGGAGCAACACCCTTTCCCCTCTGAGCAGAAATGATTGCCTGGATTAACACATAGTCCTTTCACTTTTCTGCTCCAAGCTGCTGGGTTCTGCATTAGGTCATTGTGCTTCTGGGGCTGTGGCCGTGCTGGAGAGCCGCTCGTGGGGGCAACTGGTGGCCTCGGTAGGGCGTGAAGGGCGGTCCGAAACGCCCCCCTTCCCATCAGGTTTTAGTCGCTCCCACACTCCCGGCTCGTACCTGCTGTCCACAAGGCTCCCATGTGGCCGCCATCTTTCTTTCCAGAGAGGAGAGGGTGAATGGGGCAACACCCTTTCCCCTCCGGCAGACTTGATGGCCTGGATCAATGCATAGTCCGTTCACTTTTCTGCTCCAAGCTGCTGGGCTCTGCATTAAGTCCTTGTGCTTCTGGGGCCGTGGCTGTGCTGGAGAGCCGCTCGTGGGGGGCAACTGGTGACCTCGGTAGGGCGTGAAGGACGGACCGGAACGCCCCCCTTCCCATGAGGTTTTAGTCGCCCCCACACCCCTGGCTCATACCTGCTGTCCACAAGGCTCCCATGTGTCCGCCATCTTTCTTTCCAGAGAGGAGAGGGCGAATGGGGCAACACCCTTTCCCCTCCGGCAGACTTGATGGCCTGGATCAACGCATAGTCCTTTCACTTTTCTGCTCCAAGCTGCTGGGTTCTGCATTAAGTCCTTGTGCCTCTGGGGCCGTGGCTGTGCTGGAGAGCCGCTCGTGGGGGGTGACTGGTGACCTCGGTAGGGCGTGAAGGACGGACCGGAACGCCCCCCGACCCATGAGGTTTTAGTCACCCCCACACCCCCGGCTCATACCTGCTGTCCACAAGGCTCCCATGTGGCCGCCATCTTTCTTTCCAGAGGGAGGAGGGCGGAAGGGAGCAACACCCTTTCCCCTCTGGGCAGAAATGATTGCCTGGATTAACGCATAGTCCTTTCACTTTTCTGCTCTAAGCTGCTGGGTTCTGCATTAAGTCCTTGTGTTTCTGGGGCTGTGGCCGTGCTCCAAACTTAACTCTGATTTTCAGGGAGAAAGATTGGGTGGTTTACTTCTCATTGATCACTTTGTATATAGAGAGATGTCGTGCGGCCGCGTAAACGGTCGCGCGGTTTTGAGAAAAAGTCCTCGTTCCCGCATATTCGAGCTGTGTTTGTAGAGGCTTCTGGTCACTGGGGTTCCATCTGGGGGAGGCGGGATGCGGCACCTACTCCATCTGGAACTTGCCGGTGATCTCGGCTTTTTTTGGAACCTGTTTTTTCTTTTTTTTTTTCCCCTCCGGGATCTGTGGTTCCCGCACCCTCCATGTGTTCCTTCTCTTATTGAGTGAAGGCTCTTAATTTCTCCCCATTGAGGATAATGCTTGCCATTGGCTAGTGGTAGATGGCTTTGACTATATTGAGAAAGGTTCCTTCAATACTCATTTTGGTGAGAGTTTTCATCATAAACAGGTGCTGGATCTTGTCAAATGCTTTCTTTGCATCTATTGATATGATCATATGGTTATCTTTTCTTTTGTTAATATGACGGAATATATTGATTGATTTCCAAATGTTAAACCATCCTTGTATCCCTGGGATGAATCTCACTTGGTCGTGGTGTATGATCTTTTTGATGAGTTGTGGATTCTAGTCACTAATATTTTGTTGAGGATCTTCGCATCTGTGATCATCAGGGATATCGTGGTAGGCACTTTTCTTCTCTCTCTTTCTCTCTCCCTCTTTCTCTTTCTCATTCTATATATGTACACACATATATTTATATATCCCACAAATGAGTGCAGTCATTCTATGCCTGTCACTCTCCTTCTGATTAATTTCACTCAACATGATACTCTCCATGTCAATTCATTTCTAAGCAAATTTCATTACTTCATTCTTTCTAACAGCTGCATAGTATTCCACTGTGTAGAAGTACCATAGTCTCTTAATTCAGTCATCTGCTCTTGGACACTCGGGTTGTTTCCAGATTTGGCTATTGTGAACAGTGCTGCAATGAACATCAAAGTACAGATAACATTTCTGCTGTGTGTTTTTGGACCCCAGGGATATATTTCCAGAAGCATACACAAACTCTTAACTCCACCATATCAACAAGCCAGTTTCACAGTTCCTAAAATGACAGCTCCTCCAAATTTCACTGTACTCACAATGTAGTAGCACAGCAAACCCAATGGGGAAGACACACAGAAGACACCAAGCTCAATGTGTGAAAACAAGAACACAGAGAGTACCACCAGCACAAACAACTCAGCAATTCTCAGACAATAATTTTAGTAACACCATTGTGAGGTTATTGAATGGGGTCAAAGAAACAATAGTAGAGGTATTAAGCAAAGCTAGCAGTGCAGAAGAATAAGTACTAAAATGAGAATATTACATACAGGAAAGAAGAGTATGGTAGGTGATACAAAGGGCTAAATAGAAGTGATGAACAAAAGATTAATAGTAGCTAATCAAATTATCAAGGATCTCAAGATGAGATGGAGAAAACCACTAGAAAATAACAGAAGCTGCAAAAACAGCCTACCAGAGAATTATATGATGAGTTCAAGAGGAAAAACATAAGAATCCCTGGAGTCTCTGAAAACAAGGGACAAAAATTTGATGAAGAAACAACAATTAAAGAAATCATAAGTAGAAATTCCCTAGGCTTGAAGATTATAGGCAGAGAGATCCAGGAGACCAGAAGGATCCCCAATAAAATAGTCTCAACTAGAAAGACTCCTAGACACATCGTACTCAAAATAACAATTCCAAAAATGAAGACAGAATATTGAGAGGAGCAAGAGCAATAAAGCAATAAAAGCAATAAATACAAAGGAATGCCCATATAATTCCCAGTAGAGCTATCAAATGAGCCAGAAGAAAAGAGAGGGATATAGTAGAAACCTCAGCAAAATGCACACCTCACCAACCATACTCTAGCCAGCTAGATTAGCATTCACATTTGAAGGCATGATATAAAACTTTAGGAACAGGCAATTACTCTGGGAATTCATAGCCCTGAGACAAACTGTACAAGCAGCTTAAAAGGAGCTTCTCTAAAGGACACACTTCTAAGCACGTGCCACTGAGTATGGCACTCACTCGCGGTGTGTTGTTGCCCTCTACTAGATGAAGGAGGGTATGGTTACTCCTAGGTTGCTAAGCGATTTTATATATTTTCAACAATGAATCAACATAGCATTTATATTGAATGTTCTATGTCTTATCAGTCTTTTTATTCATCGATGGAGATTTTATAGCAATCTCTCATCTGCATTAGCAGGCATTTAAGCAGAATCTATAATATATCTTCTAATATTAAACCAATAATCCCTTGCTTTGGATAAAACACATTATACTTTTATATCTCTCACTTGGCGTTCCTCGCACAATCATGGAAGTGCTGAACCAGTCGATTGTATTCCTCATCAATGTTGTCAACAATGGCATCTTCCCATGTTGCCGCAATAGTGCCAAAGAGCTCCCAGTTGGTGACCTTTCTGGGAGTTCTCTTTTTAAACTTTGCAGCCCTTTCTCCCCACTCTGTGAAGTAGAATTTTGCACGAAGGAGACGGTAGTCCGATCCCATTTGGAATTTTGGGACAACAGCGACATCGGATAGGCAAAACCGTTGATTGAATATGATGTGGTCTATTTCGTTGTGGAATCGTCCACTGGGAGACTCCCATATCCAATGTTTTGATTTGGCCTTCTGGAACTGTGAGTTTCCATGGATGGTCTTGGTCAACATGATGAACTCAGACAGTCTCTCACCCTGTTCTTTCCATTCTAGGCCATGGGTCCCGATGTGAAATTCTTCAGTTGATCTTCTCGGTCCTATCTTGGCATTAAAATCACCCACAATGATCTTGTAGAAGGTGTGATCTTCTTTATAGAACTTCTCCAGCTCCATGTAGAACTTCTCAATTTCTCTTTAATCATAATGAGATGTTGGTGCATAGACAACGAAGATAGAAACTGCCAGCAGTGAGCCACATCTAATCAAATGCACCTAGTTCACGTAAACTCCAAAATGTATAAGCAAAACCCAACAGGGAAGACATGATTCTTGCCATAACAAGACACTGTCAAAAAAACACTGTCCTCCCGTTGTTCATGTATTTTCTTGAGCAGGCCCAGTAACGTCTCTATTGTGAAACTTGCTGTTACTGTGTTTGGCATATAGAATACGTCACGGGTAGCTTGCCAGGCTTTGCTGTGTGGGTGAGATACTGCCCGGCTTTCCGAGAGGGGCAGAGGAATCGAACCCGGCTCAGCAGCGCTGGCTGCGCGCAAGGCAAACGCCCTACTGCTGTGCTATCGCTCTAGCCCATAATATTGGGCTGGAGCGATAACGAGACACAACTACAAAAAACAAATGCAGTATATTTTAGATACCAGAATTGAAAAGTTACTTATATAATGGAGAGTAGGCATTCTACTCTATGAAAGCATTTTAATTTATTTACATAAGTTAAAATCCTATCAAAATCAATCCTCACAAATGGAATTTTCTTGCTTTATTTTCCATTTGCCATTCCTCTAACTTTTCTTGAAACAAGCAATATGGAATAAACTTGTTATGTGTCTAATAAGGAAGGTCGTGTGGTGGGAAGGAAACTGTGGGCATTGGTGAAGGGAAGGTCACACTGATGGTGGGATTGGTGTTGCAAAATTGTATGCTTGAAACCACTGTAATATGTATAATTTTGTAAATAAAAATTATTATGTAATTTTAATAAAAATAAATAAAAATAACCCTCACAAAAGGAATGGCTTTATTTTTGAGTTTTTTCAGGGCTTGCCATCAAGGAGCTGGAGAGCCGGGTTCTGGAAATAAAAGATGTAAGTTTTAGATGTAACTTTTGGGGGGCTCCTGGCTCTCCCTTCTTGATTCCTGCTTCTAGGGCTCCGCACAGAGAATCTTCACATCATTTATGTCTGGTCTCCAGATCAACCAACAATGCTGACCCACACCCCTCTATGCTCCAGAGCTGCTTAGAGCCTGAGAACAGCACAGCAGCGCCCCCGTGTGGCAGAGACCAGAGCGCCCCTTTCTGCTCAGCCAGGCTTTCCCTGCGTCTCTTGGAAGGATAGGAGTTTGCGCACAACGCAAGTGTTCTCTGTCAGGTAAGGGGTCTGAGGATGTTTCAGCCCCATCTGGGGAGCCCGCATTCACGCGCCAGGGTAGAGCAGGTTCCCACGTTCCAGGATGGCTCCCTTGAATGTCTGGTGCTCACAGATGAAATATAGGTCCTAAGGATTCCCATATCTTTTCCTACTTCTGCTTCTAGGCAGGAAACGCCTTCTCCTGGAAACAAACTCTGGATTCTCCATCCCTAATGTGTGGTGAGGGGGTCAGGAAGTGTCCAGGGTCCAAACTAATGAAATGGAGGATGGAGATTCATGGAAAAGTGAGGAAAGGCAGTAAATAGGGACATCATGGGGTGGAACCCACAGTAGTCTGGGTGTGTAACAGAGAGGTTAGGATCAGGAAAGGGTCAGTGTGTGGGCAGGGGCATAGGCTGGAGGGGAGGGCAGTGGGTTTCTAGGAAATGGAGAGTCTATATTTTCACCTGGGAGGTGGTCACAGAGATGTGAACTCTAGGATTGCTCAGGAATACTAAGTTGTAGGCATTTTTCTGTTATTTTAGGTATGTTCTCTCTGTCTCTCACTCACTATCTGTCTCTCTGTTTCTGTCTCTATCTGTCTCTCTCTCACACACACAGTGAGAGAATGAAATCGCCGTCTCTATCACTGTCTCTGTATCTGTCTCTCTCTCTCACTCTCTCTCTCTCACACACACATACACATAAACACACACACACACACACAACCTGAGAGAAGGAAACAGGAGATGAACAGATGAACAGGACAGGTGGTTAAGGGATTTCACTCTTTCCAGACCCAGAACATCCAGGGGAGGAAGAACAAGGCCTGTGTGCCCTGGAGGGCCAGTCCTAGTTCCTGATTCTGGGTTGCACAGTAGGACTTTACAAGGGCATCTAGGTTCATCTCAGCTCACAGCTCTGGGCATCTGACTAGTCCTGATTGAGTATTATTTGAAGTTTTTTTAATATCACAATTTAAATATGTCACATCAATTTCTTCTGCCCCCATTGTTTTAAAGGAGGAACTCACCAGATTGATCCTCTATTTACCACTCTGAAACTAATTATTCCCAACTTCCCACCCTGGGAAATATACTAACAAAGACTCACTCTGTCACTCTTGGGAGGCCCCTGTTCTCCCTTCCGAAATCCAACACGACATTTCGTCAGTAAAGAAACGAGCAGCACCCGGCCCAGACAAGGTCAGGCCTGAACACCTGAAGAACCTGCTGTCAGTACTCATCAATACACTGGCTCGGCTCTTCACACACTACCTGTCTGAATGCAAGGTTCCGTCCCAATGGAAAACCAGCAGGACTGTACTACTGTACAAGAGGGGAGACATCCATGACATTGGCAACTATCACCCAATCTGCCTATTGTCTGTCATCTACAAGCTGTTCACTCGAGTCATCCAGAATAGGATTGGCAGAACACTAGATGAAGGACAACCATGCAAGCAAGCCGGGTTCTGCAAAGGATTCAGCAAAATCGACAATATCCACACCATAACCAAGCTCACTGAAATTTCTCGGCAGTTCAAGATGCCGCTCTGTCTAACATTTATTGATTTAAAGAAGGCCTATGTTTTTTTGTTGAAACTGAAGCGGTCATTGAAGCCCTAGCCAATCAGGGCATTCAAACTGAATACATCAGGATCCTCCGTGAGCTGTGTTACAGATTCACTACCAGGATCTCACCATTCTACAAAGGGGTAATCGTTGATGTCAAGAGAGGGGTTCGTCAGGGTGATACCATTTCACCAAAACTCTTCAGTGCCACCCTCGAGAACATTATGCGACAACTGGAATGGGAAGGAATAGGAGTGAAGATAGATGGTCAGCAACTACACCACCTCCGCTTTGCTGATGACATTGTTCTAATAACACCAAACATTAGCCAAGCAGCACAAATGCTGGCCAACTTCGACCGTGAGTGTGGAAAGGTCGGACTACAGCTGAATCTTACAAAGGCAATGTTTATGAGGAAACAGCCTCGTCCCTGATGCTCCATTCGCTCTCAACAGAATGACCACCTCCCAATGCAACAGTTATGTGTACCTAGGTCAAGAAGTCAACATGATGAATGACCTGGCACCTGAGTTGCGCAGGAGGGAGAGCGGCTTGGAACGCCTTCAAGAGCGTTGAAGAAATAGCTAAGAGGATGAAGAACCTCCGGCTCTGGGCACATCTCTTTGATTCCACTGTTCTTCCTGCATTAACATATGCCTCAGAGACCTGGGCCCTACACAAACAGGATGAGAACGCTATTTCTGTCTCCCAAAGAGCAATTGAAAGAGCTATGCTTGGAGTATCACGTTTCACTCAAATGAGAGAAAGAATCTGGAGTTCTGACCTCCGTCGACGATCAAGAATCAGGGACGCTGTCTCGTTTGCCAAGGCATCAAAAATCAGATGGGCTGGTCACGTCCTAAGATTTAGAGGCAACCGCTGGACTAGAGTCGTTACCGACTGGATTCCACAGGACATCAAAAGACCACGTCGCCGCCCACCTACCAGATGGTCAGACTTCTTCATCAAGATCATGAACAATCGGTTTGAGGCTCTTCGTATTCCTAGAACGAACAGATGCCATTGGGCTACACTAGCACCCAACAGGGACAAATAGAGACGTTACTGGCGCCCGCTCGAGCAAATTGACGATTAACGGGAAGTCAAGTGATCAAGTGGGAGGCCCCTGTGTGATAGGGCTTGTGGCTCCATCTCTGGGTCTCTGTCAGGAAGGGTCTGCTTCAGAGTAATGCTGGACACAAGCCTCAGTTCCCTGCCACATGGGTGCCTTCAGCTGTGTCCACACTATGTGGGTGACTGATCTTCACGAATGACCAGGAGTGTAGACCACGCAGGACCCGCAGGGCCTTATTAGCCTTCTTCTGGGAATTGCATATCACCTGGGCTTTGTTCTGTCCACAAGGAGTGAGTCAGCAAGTCCAGCCATGCTTGGGAGAGGGGATTGTCTCCACCTCTCAGGGACAATGAATGTGTGGACAATTGAAAGTAACTAGCCTCCTCCTGATCAAAAATTACTTGCATTCATCTGCATGAATCCTCTGCTGTCATTGCCTTAGTGAGCTTCTTCCAGAATCGTTCTTGAGCCCAGTGAACGCGCCCATACTCCACTTGCACATCCTGACATTTGGGGTTTCTCCCTCACTCCTGGCTCCTAACCCAGATTCCATACATTAGGAAATGTTGTAAAGTCCAACTTCAAATGTCTGCAGAATCCAGTTAATTCCATTATTTCACCTGTTCACACACCAAATCCCCAACAACTCTACCCTGGGATCTGCATCAGTTTCCCAGTTTCCAGGATCTCACTGTCCCCTCAACTATCCATCTGCACAGCAGCCAGACTGATGACCCAAAGACAATCGCACCAAACCGAACTTTCACTCAAACCTGTCTGTAGCTACCTCTCTTAGATAGAAGTCAAATCTTCCAGAGTCATGACAGCCTCAATGCCTGAGGGCACCAGGACCTCACCTCAGTGACTGCTTCAGCCATACCACTATCATCTGTTCCCTGACAGAAACTCACACCTGCCGTGGTGCATTTACACCTACATTTCCTGCCTGGCACCAGACACCCACACAGACAGTCCCCACATCCTTCCATATTTCCTCAAAGGTCACATTCCTGTGGAGCCACACTGACCAGGCTAGGAAAACAGCCACTCTCCCAGTCGCCAGAAACTTATAAATGGGTTCCATCCCCCCCAGAGATTACCAACTTCAAACCAGAACACTTGCCTTGGTTATTATATGTTCAGTTTAAATCTGTCCTTCCTACTAAATCTCAAAGACTGATAAGGTTTGCCTGATTTTCATTCTCTGATGTTTGATAGACCCCAAAATATCATCCTATGTCTGGCACAGTGGGTAGATGATCAGTGTAGACCATGGTAGAGACACTCTCTTATTCATAACCTCAATCGACATGCTGGGCTGTGGCAGCTACAATGTCTACTCCAAGTGACGATGTCACCTCCACTTCTATCACAAGTGCTTCTCATCCTCACTTTACCTCCCTCCCACACTGGCACCTCACAGCACACAGCACTTTATCTCTTAGGAGAAGAGGATCTTGGGCTCACAGAGCCCATTTTCTAAGCCTACATTTAAAGGTAACTGAGAGTAGTTTATAAATCCATGAATTCAGGTCACGGACAGCACTGAGATTCCACAGACAGGGCTACAGAGTTAGTGGGTGGGAGGGCTGAATTCCAACATGGCAAGTTGAATACTCATCTCTTGATACCACAGAGACTCCTGTGTAGGGGCCATGCTGGGCCTTGAGGGGACTGTGACAGGCAAATGCCTCCTGAGGCTCAGAGATGGGGACACACACTGAGAGAATGAGCTATGAATGTGTGGACAAAAGAACAGGCAGCCTCCTGCACAAAAGCAACAAAGAAACAACCAGATGGAGCTAAGGAGCAGACCCAGGCCTGAGCCTAGACTGACCAGCACAGAAGCCCTCGCTGCCCACGGTCCTGGGACAGGATGAGGCAGGGTGTGACCTGAGTCCCTGAGAGCAATGACCTGGGGGACAAGGTGCTATTGAGGGACCAGGATAAGGAGCAGGAGAAATGACCCAGACAGATGAGTGGGCACATCAGAGCCCACAGTGGCTGAGACAGAGACAGACTTGGTACAGATCTGTCCCCCTCATCTCCTCGCAGCCTCTCCTGTCACATCAAGGACAGATCGAATCAAAACAGAAACACATGGAAGGTCTCAGGATTTCCATTTGTTTATTCTCAAATCACACAGATTTCCTTTAAAACCCCACAACCCCACAAAACAAGAATTAGAAAAATGCGAATCAGATGCTGATTTCAGCAAGGCACTGTAGCACTGTCCTCCCGTTGTTCATCAATTTGCCAACCCGGATTCTATTCCTCCACCCCCTCAGAAAGCCCAGCAAGTTACCGAGTGTATCTAGCCCGCACGGCAAAGCCTGGCAAGCTACCAGTGATGTATTTGATATGCCAAACACAGTAACAATAAGTCTCACAATGGAGACGTTACTGGGCCTGCTAGAGCAAATCGATTTCAATAAGGAAGAAACATTATTCAGGAAAATAAGAAGCTAACACAGATGGAGACAGCTGAGTCCTATCTCTGCTGACACAGTCCAGAGCATCAGGGAAGAGAACCCAGGTCAGTGTGTGGAGGGCCCAGTGGGCAGGGGTGGGCCAGTCTCCCCCCTCAAAGTATGTGGCAGGACACAGACACACTCAGGTCCCAGGGCAGAAAGAGATCAGTAGTTATTGAGTCACAACATTGCGATGTGAGGAAACCCAGCAGGGCAGCTGTCTCACACTGGAAGAGAAAAGAATGAAGAGACTCAGGTGAATCACAGAAGTGGTGACATCCTCGGCAAGCTCCCAGCATCCCTCCCAAAAAACCCCAAACTCAGTCCTGTCCCCTATGCCCAATCCCACCCACTATAGCCTCCAGAGTCTCAATTCTAGGGTTCGTGAGAGACTCATCAGAGCCCTGAGAACTCTCACTGTCTGGGGAGGAACAAACAGGCCAAGGTCAGAGACCCAGAGGGTGGGACCAGAGGAGAAAATAGGAGTGTAGGAGCTCCCAGTGGGCTCCATTCTCTGTCCCCAGGATTCCAGGGCCCAGTATGCCCACAATTACTTGCAGCCTAAGTGAACTTTCCTCCTTTCTCACCTGCAGGAAGGAAACGTTCCAGGAAAGGTCAGGGAGAGCACTGGGTCCTGAGGCCACAGAGCAGCTCTCTAGGCCCAGACCCCAGAGAAGTATCAGAACTCTGAAAACTGAGGGCAGGACCAGGAAACACTCAGGAAGGAGAAGCTCCTGACTGACCAGCCTCCTCCTGGCGATCTGCGCTCAGCAGGAACAGTCCCTGTGACCTGGGACCCTGGGATCCAGGTTCATTCCCAGCTTATAGAGGTGAAAGTGTCTTTCATGAACAAATCTGAGAGTGGCACACACAGGGGGAGTGTGAGCAACAGCACAGGGGTGGATGGTGCTCCCATTAATGAGGCAGGAGAACTAATATGGGGGAGGGGAACCCAAAGACTCAAGACTTGCCATGTTGGACAGATTCCCCCACCCCACCCCCATATTACTTGAGCACTTCCTCCTGTGGATCACAGCTCCCACCACAGCTCCAGTGACCACAGCCCTGAGGAGAGCCAGGCCAATAATGATGCCCACAGTGAGGATGGTGGACTGAGAAGGGGGCTCAGGGAAGGAAGGAAGGAAGGAAGGAAGGAAGGAAGGAAGGAAGGAAGGAAGGAAGGAAGGAGAGGGTCTGACCCCCAGCCTCAGCCTGACCTTCAACAGAGGGACTAACCTTGATTCCCTGAGAACAGGCTCTGTGTCCCGTCCCCCTCCTTACCCCATCTCAGGGTGACAGGCTCTGGCAGCCAATGGTACTGCACACGGCACATGTATCTCTGCTCCTCTCCAGAAGACACCACCACAGTCGCTCACTTCTGGAAAGTTCCATCCCCTGAAGGCCTGGTCTCCACCAGTTCTGTGTCCTGGGTCAGGTCCTCCCCATCACGCTGCTAGGTCAGGGTAATTTCGGTGGGGTAAAAGCCAGGGCCCAACACCTCAGGGTAACCTCACAGTCAGAGAAGCGGGGGGTGGGTTATGTGTCTCCTGGGTGGTTCTGAGGAGGAAAAATGAGAAAGTTTGGGTCACTTCCATAGAGAAGATGAAAAGGATAATTGACTTGGAATAGACATCAAATCATGAGCCTGGCTGGGGAGACTGTATAAAAAGATCTAGAACAGGGTTTGGGTAGGAGGCTCACGTCTCAAGTGACACTGACTTTGGTCCTGCCCTGGGTGAAGGGTGAGTGACTGTGAAAAGCAGGATTCAGAGCTAAGATCTGAGAAAGTTCACAGAAGGCTGCAGGACCCCAGGGAATCCATACTCGTTTTTTGGAAGAAGGTCTCCCCTCCCCCAGGGACACTGGGGTCCCTCCTGTTCCTGAGGACACAGGGTTGGTCTGAGGGGACGGCAAGTCTCTCTGGTACAGAACATGGAAACCAGGTGGGTCCAATCCTCTCCTGACTGAAGAAGGGGTGCTGTTCAAACACTGAACCCCACTATGTCCCCCCTCTTGGGGAGTGGACCCCACCCAGGGAAGGGCAGGTGTCCTCACCAGCTGGGGACCCGGTACCTGCGCGCAGCAGCGTGTCCTTCCCGTTCTCCAGGTATCTGAGGAGCCAAAGCGCACAGATGTTCTCCAGGTAGTTCCTACAATGCTCAGTCGCACCCATCTGCTCCCACTTGCGCTGGGTGATCCAAGCCTGCGTGCCCGCCTCAGTCCAGGAGCGCAGGTCCTCATTCAGGGCGAGGTAGTCGGCACCATCCTAGGAGTATTGACTGTAACCGCGCAGGAGGCGCCCGTCGGACCCCAAGTCGCAGCCGGACATCAGCTGGAGGGTGTCCGCCCCAGAGATTAACCCCAACCGAAAACGAAACCGGGGCGCGGTCCCTAGGTAAGTCTGTGCAGTGTGCTTGGCGAGGCGCGTCGCCCTCTTCCAATGCTCGGGTCCCTCCTGCTCCACCCACTGCGCCCGCGGCTCCATCCTCGGACTCGCTGTCGAAGCGCACGAATTGCGTGTCGTCCACGTAGCCGACGACGATGAAGCGGGCTCCCCGCGGCCCGACCGGGACACAACGGTGCGGAAATACAGCAAGGAGTGGGGGCCTGGAGGATGGCAAGGGTTGAGACCCGGCCCCACCCGCTACCCCTCGCGCCCTGGGTCCAAGGTGATGGTGGAGAGGAGACCAGGGGAGGGAGACGGGGAAGAGGGGGAGGGGCCGCAGCAGTAGTTGAAGGTTGGGGGGACAGGGAGGAACATTGGAGGAAGGGCATCCGAACACGAAACCAGAGAAACTCCTTCTCGTGGGTCCTGCACATCAATGCCTGGCTGTCCCCACCCTTCCCCCGTCAACGAACTCCCCTCCAGACCCCGCACTCGCTCGCCCGAGTCAGATTCAAGGGCCAGGGCCCCCTAGAGCAGCAGGAGGGGGGATGGGTTGCGGCTCCCACACAGTCAGAGAATCGCGCGGGTTCTGACTCTCGCCACTCCCATCAGTTTATGACCGGGAGCCGCGCGGACGCTGATTGGCTGATCTAGGCACTGATACCCAATGGGAGTGAGGACTGGGGACGCGTCACGTGTGTCCGGACCAAGGCGCAGACACAGGCTGCCCAGGGAGAACAGGAATCTCCAGGACTGAGCTCCTGCCCCCAACACCAGCACGGGGATAAAGACCCTGGAAGCCATACCTGGGACTTGGGACTTCGCCTCTCACCTGCTCCCTTACCTGATCTTGGTCACACTGTCTCCCCGTGTCAAGGGCTGAGACTGACTCATGGATTTTCCATGGTTTTCATTTCAGAATCTCTCTACAATCTTACAAGTTCCTGAGGACCCCAGAGATGCTTCTGTGCGTTCAGGTTATGCCTATCAGTATTTGCCATGCGAGGAATCTGAGTTAAAGCCCCTTTACTGTTGGTGGTGATGATTTTGTTTTATTTTTGGCTTTTGGCCACCCCAGGCAGTGCTCAGGAGTAACTCCTGGCTCTGTGCTCAGGGATCACTCCTGGCAGGTTCATGTGGTGTTGAGGGAACAAACCCATGTTGGCCACATGCAAGGCAAGTGCCTTACCTTTGTTATAGTTCTCCTGCGGAGTTAAAGCCTGAAAATGACTTCAACTGGAATAATATCAAAAATAGATTAATGCTAACTGGGTGTCTTTTTTGGGGGGGACAAGGGGTCACACTCAGTGATACTGTACTCAGGAATTACTCCTGGCAGTGCTGTGGGGGACATACGGATGCAGGCAAATAGAAGCCCTTTCTGGCAAGATGCAAGACAAGCACCTTACCTGCTATACTATCTCACCAGCTCCTAGAAAGTCTTTTGAAGAAAAACTATATTAGATTTTTGCTGGGGACCAGCCCTAACTGAGTAGGACTGAACCAGGGACACCATGAGGACTAAGAAAGAGGCAGAAATGGGAGCGAAAAGCATGCAGTGAGGGGCTCACGGCCTGTGGACTGAGTCCTGACTCTTCTCCATGAATCTCTGTGAATATTACTTAGAATCCATAATCATCAGAACAACATTCTTTGGGCAAATAACTACCTAAATCTATTCAAAATAGACTTTTACACATCAAAAGGTCTTGGTTCATGGGGAAAAAAAATCTTTGCATTGAGCTTTTTTTTTATTTTAAGATGACATAGGCCTTGATTCCTGAATCAGTATTTCTGTAAGAAAACCAATGGAGGCTACATGAGCTGGTAGTAGCTAATTAAAGTTCTTTAGAATAATTTATTTATTTATTTACTAAATAATTTTTATTAATGAATTACCGTGCCACGTCGGTGCCATGTCCGGAGTTCTGACATCCGTCGACGATCAAGAATCAGGGACGCTGTCTCATTTGCCAAGGTATCGAAAATCAGATGGGCTGGTCACGTAATGAGATTTAAAGACGACCGCTGGACTAGAGCTGTTACCCACTGGATTCCACAGGATGTCAAAAGACCGCGTGGCCGCCCACCTACCAGATGGTCAGACTTCTTCGTCAAGATCATGAACGATCGGTTTGAGGCTCTTCATGTTCCCGGAGCGTACAGATGCCATTGGGCTACACTAGCACGCGACAGGGACAAATGGAGACGTTACTGGCGCCCGCTTGAGCAAATTGACGACTAACGGGAAGTTAAGTGATAAGTGACCGTGAGGTACAGCTACAGACTTACAAACTTTCATGCTTTTATTTCAGTCATACAATGATCAAGTACCCATCTCTCCTCCAGTGCCTATTCTCCTCCACCAATGATCCCAGTATCCCTCCCACCACCCCCACCCCATTCTCCATCCCCCCACCCCACCATGCCTCTTTGGCAAAGCATTCCCTTCTGCTCTCTCTCCTTTAGAGTGTTGTGCTTTGCAATACAGGTATTAAATGGCCATCATGTTCGGTCTACAGTATACTTTCAGCACGCATCTCCCATCCCGAGTGGGCCCTCCTAGACCCTTTACTTGGTGTTCCCTTCTCTACCTGAGCTGCCTTTTCCCCCATGTGTGAGGCTGGCTTCCAAGCCATGGAGCAATCCTCCTGGTACTTATCTATACTATTTTTACCCAAAAATGTTAGTCTTCCATTCTGTTACTTCATATTCCATAGATAAGTGCAATTTTTCTTGTCTGTTCTTCTCTTTCTTCTCATTTCACTTAACACGGTACCCTCCGTGTTGATCCACTTAAATGCAAATTTCATGACTTCATCTTTTCTAACAGCTGCATAGTATTCCATTGTGTAGATGTACCAACTTTTCTCTAACCAGTCATCTGTTCTTGAGCACTAGGGTTTTTTACAGATGTTGGCTATTGTAAACAGAGCAGCAGTGAACATACAAGTGCAGATGTCATTTCTACTATACTCTTTTGCCTCTCCAGGATATATTCCCAGAAGGGGTATTGCAGGGTCAAATGAGAGCTCAATTTCTAATTTTTTGAGAAGTTTCCATACTGTTTTCCAAAAGGGTTGAACCAGTCGACATTCCCACCAGCGCTGAAGGAGAGTCCCTTTCTCCCCAGATCCACGCCAACACCAGTTGCTGTGTTTAATATTTTTATTTTTAAATCTTTTTAATGAGTCACTGTGAGATACAGTTACAGATTTACAAACTTTCATGATTACATATCAGTCATAAAATTTTCAAGTACTCATCCCTCCACCAGTGCCCAATCTCCACCACCAATGTTCCCAGTATCTTTACTGCCACCCCCCATAACCGCCCCCCATCCCTGCCTCTGTGGTAGGCACATTCCTTTTACTTTCTCTCTCCTTTTGGGTGTTATGGTTCACAATACGGGTACTAAGTGGCCATCATGTTCAGTCCAGAGTCTACTTTCAGCATGCATCTCCCATCCTGAGTGAGCCCTCCAAGCATCATTTACTTGGTGGTCCTTTCTCTATCTCAGCTGCCTTTTCCCCCAGCATGTGAGGTTGGCTTCCAAGTCATGGAGCAATCCTCCTGGCCCTTATCTCTACTATCCTTGGGTGTTAGTTTCCCACTCTGTTACTTTATAATCCACAAATGAGCGCATTCATTCTCTGTCTGTCCCTCTCTAACTCATTTCACTTATCATGATACTCTCCATGTTGATCCACTTATATGCAAATTTCATGACTGCATCTTTTCTAACAGCTGCATAGTATTTCATATTTCACTGTGTAGATATACCAGAGTTTCTTCAACCAGTTATCTGTTCTCGGGCATTTGGGATTTTTCCAGATTCTGGCAATTGTAAATAGTGCTGCAAGAAACATACATGTAAAGATGTCATTTCTACTTCTTTTAACACTCAATTCTTGTCTAGTGTGATCATTTCCAACTATTATTGTCATTCTGGTCACTTTTCTATCTTATCTCCTCTGTCCCACACACACTTGTGGTAGATTCCAACCATTGACCTATCCTCCTAGGGCCTACATTCCCTGGTCTTGGATATTAGTCTTATATTCTCTATCTTTTTTATGTACCACAAATGAATGCAGTCATTCTATATTTGCTCTTCTTCTTCTGACTCATCACTCAGCGTAATTTTCTCCATGTCTATCCATTTATAGGCAAAATTCATGGCTTTATTTTTTTCTAACAGTTGCATAATGTTCCATTTTGTATATATGCTATAGTTCCTTTATTGAGTCAGACCTCTGTTCACTGGCACTCAACTTTTTCCAGATTCTGGCTATGTGAATAGTGCTGCAATGAACATAGGGTACAGATGGTATTTCCACTGTGTTTTTTGGCCCCTCCAGGATATATTTGCTACATCAAATGGGAGCCCAATTTCTAGTTTTCTGAGGATTGAAACATACTGTTTTCCAAAAAGACTGGACCAGTTGGCATTCTCACCAGCAATGAATTAGAATCTCATTCTCCCTGCATCCATGCCAGCACTGGTTCTTCTTGGTTTTTTTATCCTCTATTTGTGTCTAATTATTCCCCAGCTTTCCACCCTGGGAGATCTACTAACAAAGACTCACTGTATCACTGCGTGGGAGGCCCCTGTGTGGTCAGGCTTGTGGTTCCGACTCTGGGTCTCTGGCAGGAAGCTCTGCTTCAGAGCTTCACAGCTCATCCATGTGCTGCTGGAGACAAGACTCAGTTCCCTGCCATGTGGTATCCTCAGCCGTGTCCACACTATGTGGTGACTGATCTCCATGAGTGACCAGGAGTGTAGACCAGGCAGAACCCACAGGGCCTCGTCAGCCTTCTTCTGGGAGATGCACATCGCCTGGGCTTGATTCTGTCCATGAGGAGTGAGCCAGCAAGTTCAGCCCCTCTCGGGAGAGGGGATTGTCTCCGCCTCTCAGGGTCAAAGGATGTGGGGAGTATTGAAAGCCACCACACTCCAGCTATGACCACAAATTATTTTTATTTTTCTACATGTGAAACAAACTCCCTCCAGGTGAGGCCCTAAAGTCTGTTTCCATCCAGCAGAGGCCCAAGTGTCACCATCTGGGTCAGGTGGGCTCGGAGGAGGCTGCTGAGAGCATGTGTGTGAGTGATGCCTCCACAGTCCACAGTCACCTGCCTGGGGGCTGTGAAGTGAGAAAGTCACCTCCCCACAGCCCTAGTCTCTGATGTGGGACAGGCACAGAGAAGCTTCTAGATACACTTGATGAGAGGAAATGCTGCAATAAGGCTCAGAAAACTGAAACTTGTTTTTACTCCCAGTTCCATACCCTCTATCCCCCATTCTCAGACCCTGTGCCCTGCCCACATGAGGGGAGTTTACATGGGGCAGGAGGCAGAGCCCCTCCCTCCCTGAGAGAGGAAACCCCACTGCATGTTCTTGCACTGGACAGAACATGAGCCCTGTGACAGGAGACCACATGACTGACTCTGACTCAGGACATGGTGGCTTAGAAGTTGGGACCGTGCAGTGCATTTGTCAAGGTAGTGTCAGCAGTGTTTTTAGGAGCAGAAGCAGCTGTGACAGTCACCCTCCCTCAGGGCCCAGTGTCCAGTGTCAGGAAGAGAGGGGTGTGGGCAGTGACAACTGTGACCTGCAGCAGGGACAGTGGGTCCTGTGAGAGGTTGACTGAGAGAGGATGGTGGGTTCTGGTCCTGTGACCTCCAGCCTGCTCTATGTCACCGGGATGACCACATCCACTGTCTTCATGTATGCCATGTCTGATCTGAGTATGTCTGTTTTGTATGTTACATGTGTTAGTACCTTGTGTTACATGATGCACAGATATATTTTAGGTCTCTCAAGCCCTTTACTAAATCTGATATTAAGAAAATTTGACACCGAATGACAGTTGATACATGGGCCAGGAAGATTCCATAGTTGGAAGCCAGCCTCATGAGCCAGGGGAAAAGGCAGCTGGAATAGAGAAGGGAATCACTAAGTCAATGATGGTTGAAGGGATCGTTAAGGATGGGAGATGTGTGCTGAAAGTAGATAAAGGACCAAACATGATAGCCTCTCAGTATGTATATTGCAAACCATGATGCTCAAAAGTAGAAAGAGAATATGGGGGAAATTGTGTGTCATAGAGGCAGGGGAAGGGTTGGGACACGGGAGGGGATACAGGGAACATTGGTGGTGGAGAATGTGCACTAATGGAGGGATGGGTGTTCGACTTTGTACCTGTGTCTCACAGTGATTCATATATATATATATTAAATTTGCCACCATTGCTTGCACTTATAAGAAATCCAGCTACGATATGGATTAAGGCATTTTCCTGCTGCTGAGCTCATACCTACCTCCTAATTCCAATGACCGGACCCCACACAGAGAAGCAAACAAGTTCTTCTAGCACATGCCTCTTTCTTCCCAGAAGAAAATAATTAAACATGTATTTTATGTATCATACCACCCGAGGTTCCCTCTAGCAACCAACTCATTGATTCCCCATCTAGCTGAACCCCAGGACTGCTTTGGGCTTGTTGCATGCTCAGGTCTCTCCCAAGTCTCTGTCAGCATGTGAGGGCCTGGAGCACAGGTGTCACTTATTTACCAGGGCCCACCTGGGGGCAGGGACAGTGAGCACAGTCACTGGTGTTCTGGTCTATGTTCTTCCTTCTAAAAGGAAGGCAACCTCACTTCCAACCATGTTATAAACCCAGACTCTCCTCAAGCCAGACTCTCTGTGAGTTAAGAAACCATCCAGGTGACTACTCAGCTCACTGGCATTTGGGGCTCCCTTTCTCTCTGCCATCCATATGGTGTCTCCTCTGTGAGGTCTGATCAGATCGCCCAGCTCTGGAGGTTCAGGGTGTGATCCTAGTCATTTTTCTTCAGTCATAATTGTTGGAGCATCCACATAAGTTCTTCAGCATTGAAATATCGTTTTAGCAGTCAGTTACTTCAGCCCAAAGATCCCTGAATCCAGACTTGTCTGTCCAGGAACCAACATCACCTGCATTTCTGACAAGTCTCAGTTGTCATACTCCTGACCTGGATCCTATGGTGTCATTGCCTTAGTGAGATTCTTCCAGAATCTTTCTTGAGCCCAATGAAAGCACCCTTACTTCCACTTGCACATCCTCACATTTGGAGGTTCTCCCTGATTCCTGGTCTCCTAACCCAATTCCAAACGCTAGGAAATGCTGTAAAATTCCACCTTCAAATGCCTGCAGAATCCAGTCGCTTCCATTATATCACCTGTTCACACCACAAAGCCCCCAAAATTTGTACCCTGGAATCAATACCAGTTCCCCAGTTCCCTGCAGCTCACTGTCCCCTACCTGTCCATCTGCACAGCAGCCAGACTGATGACCCAAAGACAATTGGACCAGCCTGAACTTTCATTCAAATCTGCCTGTAGGGGCTAGAAGCAATAGCACAGCAGGTAGGCCGTTTGTCTTGCACGCCAACCCGGGTTCAATTCCCAGTATCCTGTATGGTCCTCTGAGCACTGCCAGGAGTAATTCCTGAGTGCAGAGCCAGGAGGAACCCCTGTGCATTGTTGGGTGTGATCCAAAAAGAAAAAAAAAACCAACAACAACAACAAAACCAAAACCTGCATGTAGCTGCCCCTCTTAGATGGAAGTCAAATCTTCCAGAGTCATGGAAGCCTCGTGACATGTGGGCACGAGGACCTCAACTCAGTGACTGCTCCAGCGACACCGCTCCTCTTCTTCCTTGACACAGACTCGAGCCTGCCCTGGTGCATTTACACTGACATTTCCTGCCTGACACCAGACACCCACACAGAAAATCCCTCACATCTTCCCATATTTCCTCAAAGGTCACCTTCCTCTGGAGCCACACTGACCGGGCTAGGAAAAAAGTCACTGTCACAGTCCCCAGACACTTATAAGTGGGTCCTATTCCCCCAAGAGATTACTAATTTCAAACCAGAACGCTTGCCTTGGTTATTATATTTTCAGTGTAAGTCTGTCCCTTCCTACTTAATCTCAAAGGTCTGATTTTCATACTCTGTTGTTTGATAGACCCTGAAATATTTTCCCCATATCTGGCACAGTGGGTAGATGATCAGTGTAGACCATGGTAGAGACACTGTCTTATTCATGCAACCTCAACCTACATGCTGTGCTGTGGCACCTACAATATCTACTCCAGGTGACATCGATCTCAGAGAGCTACAGCACATGTGCCACCACGTTCATCCCAGCAAGAACTGCCACTACAAAGGGAATTATTTAATGCAGGAATAATTTTATGTTTTAGCATGTGTTGTAACAAGCAATATGAAAAACAAAGAAATCAAATTTATTTCTTTGTGCCGGCTAAGGGGGCAGGCTGAGGGGTGTGTGGGAAACTAGGAACTTTGTTGAAGGGAAGGTCACACTGGAGGTGGAATTGGTGTTGGAACGTAGACTTCATGAAATAATTGTATAGTGAACAACTTTGTAAATAATGTTGCTTACATAAAATCTCTCCTTAAAAAAGGGTTTCAGGGCTAGAGAAATAGTACAACAGGTAGGGCGTTTGGTTTACACGCAGCCGACCCGGGTTCAATTCCCAGCATCCCATACGGTCCCCTGAGTATCACCAGGAGTAACTCCTGAGTGCAGAGCCAGGAGGAACCCCTGTGCATTGCGGGTGTGACCCCCCCAAAAAAAAGCAAAAAAAAAGAAAAGAGTTTCAACAGCTGGGTTCTATGTGGTACACATGGGCCTCAGAGAACCACAGGGGAGGCTCTGCAGACCCTGGAGCTTGTTCAGAGTCCTCCTGAGCACTGTGTGGGAGTCCCCACCCACAGATAAGAAGGAAAAAGAACAAAATTAATCCAGAACATAAATGGTGTTGTGGAAGAGTGAATCCTTTGCATTGTATGTATTTGAAGTATCTTCTCTATCTCATCAGAAGTTAGGTAGATTTTCATATTTTCTTTTGTCTTTAATCTATTTTTATGTGATATATATGAAAATAATAAACTTTCTTCAAATACACAGGACTGATATTTTTAACAATATGTCAGATAGTCATGAGCAGTCAACTTGGAGACCAAGGAGAGAGTCACCTAGAGGGTAAAACTGGTTGTTTCTGGAAATGGGGATACATGAATATTGGGGACCTAAACCCTTATAGATGTATTAAGATTCTGAAATCACATGTTTAATGTCCATTTGGTAAAAATAAAATATCAGCTTGGTAGGCGAAATATGGACTCAAGTCAGTTGTGTTAACGAGGATCATAGGGGCCTGTGGTCAGCGGGGATCCAGGCTCCCATGGGTGAGCCCTGGGCTCCATCTGGCACCCAGTATGGGAGACATGAGACAGCAGGTGGGATAGGACATGGGGCTGACAGTGAGACAACTTGCAAGCGTTTGTTTTGATTTATTCACTATCTTTTCCAGGCCCCAATCCTGTCCCAAGCTGAGGGGACCTTGGACAGGCCAGGATCGTTGGTGTCCTGCCCCTCCCAGGGGGAAAGATCATCCAGGTCCTGATGAGAGAGTGGGACGATTACGGAACTGTTCTCTCCTCAGACTCTGTTTATACAGGATGAAAGTGATAAAGGAACCAGAAAAATTGGAAAGTAAATAAAGTGTTTGCCCTGTTCATCACTCACCAGGGCTCTATCCCTGATACACCGTATGGTTCGACCTGAACCCCACCAAGACTGATCTCTGAGTATAACCAGGGGTTACCAAAAACCAAAACAGCAAATAGAATATAAGATAAACTCATCATCTGAGTATGGCGATGGGGAGGGAGACTGGTTGGCAGAGGGATGAGGAAGTGGGGTAGCATTCAGGAGGTGAGAGTGACCTAATGGGAAATGGCCTGTGGGAGAGCAGGGCAGGACTCTGCTGGACTTAGTGACCCACATGGGTTGGCAGAAGATGACATATAACAGATTGGTGGAAGTGCAACAAGGTAGCCATAGATATGAGGCTACAGTTACTGTCACTAAGGACACACTGACCTTGCCCCCATGTCTCAGGAGCTGTTCTCTGTGGAGCTCCTGCAGGGTCTCTCCCTTTCTTGGTATCTGCTCATTTGGGGCAGGTTGGGGGAACTACATCCTGCTGTGCTCAGGGTTTTTCCAGGCTCTGTGCTCGGGGGCTGCTCCCAGGATTGCTCAGAGAACCTCGCAGTCTGGGTGAGTCTGGCCTTGCTGCACACACAGCCTGCGCCCCGCCCCTTTGAGCTAAGGATTTCACTGGCCCCTGGGCATGGTCCACCATCTTGTAAGGTCTGATGTTTTTAAGAAGGTGGTTTAAAAGATTCTTTTATTGCTGATTTATTTCTGTCCCTTTCTTTCCCTTTCTTGTCACTGCTGTTGGTGCCTTCACTGGTGCTCACACACTTGGTTGTGGTGCTTTCCTGGGTTACACACTTGCTCGCAGTATTCACACACTGTTCAGTTGTTACATAATTTAGGTAACATCATTTAGTTGTGGAGCTCCTGCACACTTGGTTGTGGTGTCAAAGTCAGAACTACTTTTTGTTGTGGGGCCAGGGATCACACAAGATAGCATCACCAGGATCACACGGCATCGGCGAGGCTGCCAGAATATGCTCATATTCTCATATCTGCAGGGCAGGTAGCCTACACTGACCAACATTCCCAGGCACCAAAATGTCTACAATGAGCAGTATTTCAGACATTCAATCTAGCCTCCTCTTGTAGACAGGAAAGCGAAGCTAGTTCTGTGAGGTTTGGCATAAGGCTCAGTGGTAGAACACAGCCTTCCACATACAGAGGCAGGTGTCCATCCTGGTTGTGCAGAAACAAATAACAGTTTAGTTCAGTGAGAAAATATTGGTCATAGACTACAATAGTATTTTATATTTTGAGTATGACCTGACAAGTATTTTATAAATATTATTTATAAAGGTTAAAGTATTTAAAGTAATGTTTAAAAAGTATCAACACCCAAAGGAATTAAAAATATTCTCAGAGACTCTGCCAGAGTACAGCATTAGGCTATTTACCTGCATGCAACTGACTCGGGTTCAATCCCTGGCACAACATATGGTCCCCTGAGTCCACCTAGGACTTTGAGCACTACCAGGTGAGACTCAAAAGTAAACAAAAAAAATCGAATGATTCATACAACCTGAAGAACATGTCTTAGTGTGAGCATTATAGAGGGATTCGTTCTATAGAAATAGTGTGGGAAACAGAACAAGGAGTATATATACACTTTGGGAGTTGATTAGGTAAATGAGGAGAATTCTTGGCAATAACGTAAGTAACATAGGGACATGGTGGATGGTATTAGGTACTTGGTGGTGGTGAGATGCAGAAACTATATTAACACTGTATATGTCACCTTAATTAGAATAATAGATATATTTTTTGCATAAAATAAAACACAGGTCTTCAAAGGAAGAAACTGAAGACCGTGTGTTATTGGGGGTGAGTGTGACCATCATCAGTGATGGTCAAGTGGCCCCTTCACTCCCTGATGTGCAGTTGAGAATGACATTGTCTGTCTGTGGGCTTTCCACACCCCTAGCCATGACCACCACACCCAAAATGAGGGGCTTTCTCCAATGAATAGCAGAGCAGCCTCCTTACAATGTCATTCAAGACAAAGAGAATCTGAGATCTACTCAGCGGGAGGCGCCTTTGGGAGACATGACTGGAACCTCACTTGGGGTGCATGATCCTAGGGTGGGATCCAAGGAGGAAAAAGAAAACAGTAACATCCAAATATAGTGTGGAGATCCATGATACTGTCCTGACACGGACTTATTAGCTATAGGAATGTGGTAGCAATAAAAGATGAAGAATGTTTCTAAGAAAAAGAACAGGGAGTGGAAAGAAAGTTACCTTGTAGTTTCTAGGTTTGGCATCATGGGCTGGACAAAGAGGTTCTGGGAACAAGATGGAACCTCAGACACAGCACAAGGTCCCAGAAGTTTCCCTTCCTTCTGCAACTCGTCATCGTGGTCCCGAGCCTGACCCCAGGACTGATCCGAAGGCATCTTCATCCCATGGATGTCCTCCTCCAGGTCAGCATCTCAGCCTGAGTCGACCACAGCTCCCCTCTCCATCCTCCACCCCCGCCGCCTGCAAAGTAGGAGCGAGCAGAGCAGCGGCGCCCCGGTGTAACGCTGAAAGACTCTCAGTCCGAATTGAGCTTCCCAGCAGGGAGCTCTCTAGGGCTCCCAGCAACTGGACAGGCTGTGCACAACACGTGGCGCCCTCTCCCGCGTCAGGTGCTGTAGCTGAATAGTTTCCTTAAGCCATACTCACATAGAGACATTTCCTCATTCATAACCGTGAGCACTGACTCCCAGTATTATTAAACAACATGTGCATCAGAAATCCTTGTTAATAGTATTGTAAACCCCCCCAAAATTAATCAATACATTTTTTGAAAAATAAAAATATAAGCATGGGAACTACTCCGAGTCATAACTGCTGCTACCCAAGCCAGAGTGAGCCCCACAATCATACTGGAGCCCTTACTGTGCTGAGACGAGATATTGATCCCCAGGTCTCTGTCACTTACTCCTGCTGCTGCTGATTCCAACAGAATCAAGTATAAAGTTTCCATCCCTAGAATAAGCTGCAGAAGGAAGGAGGAAAAAGCCCTGATGCTCAGGAGCACGAATATGCTGGTGGGGGGGGTGGGGGAGGGGGCGTGGAGATGTCTCATGAACAAGTGAGATAGGTAACATAGTGACTTTACGAAATGGGAGGCAAACAATCAAATAATGCGGAGAAGGCAGAAGCAGAGAAAAGGGAAGGGCCTACTAGGACACCTGTGGGGGAGGAATGGGTTCCCTGTGGATCAGGCAGGAAATGTGGGGGTAATAAAATGTGTTTCTTACCTGGAAGATAATGTTAGAGCAGGCATTAGCTCTGTAAGGTAAAGGTAAAGGCCCTCCCGTTGATCGTCGATTTGCTCGAGCGGGCCCAGTAACGTCTCCATTGGAGACTTTGTTGTTACTGTGTCTGGCATATCGAATACTCTCGGTAGCTTGCCGGGCTCCCCGGGAGGGGCGGAGGAATCGAACTCGGGTCGGCCATGTTGGCCGCTTGTAAGGCAAACGCCCTACCCGCTGTGCTATCGCTCCAGCCCCTGTAATTGACTGGTAAATTAGAGTTAATTTTCAGGCAATTCCCCATACTTTAAAGTATGACATAACTCTAACACTCAGGGAAGAGTAGAGAATAGGGGAAGGGAATGGAAAGGAAGGGAAGGCATGGGAAAGACAGGAAAGGGGAAAAGTAGGAAAGAGAAGGGAAGAGTAGAGAAGGGAAGGGTGGGCAAGGGAATGAAGGGAAGAAAAGGGAAGGGTAGCGAAGGGAAGATAAGAAAAGGGAAGGAAAAAGAAGGAAAGGGAAGGAAAGGGAAGAAAACAGGAGGAAAGAAAAGAGGAGGAAAGATATTCAGGATTGTTTTTCGTCTAAATAAGACCCCTTAATGCTGGTGAGAGAACGAAAGGACCCAGATGAGGGGAGCAAAGCCCAGGCAGCCTGGAGGCATCGGCCCTGAGCACTGGTTCTTGAGTTTCCAAATTTCCACAGTATGTGAGAGCAACAGCTGTAGCTATGACACTGCTACTGGAAAACTTTTGTTGGAGAGGTGAATTAAAAAATATCTAGCATATGAAAGGTGATAATGTGTTGTTTATGAAACCCTATCAACAACAGAACTGTAAGTAAAAAACTGCAAAAATTGAAAAAATAGATAAACACTTTGGGCCCGAGTGATAGTGCAACACATAGGACATTTCCCTTGCATGCATCTAACCAGAGTTTGGTCCCGGATATCACCTATGTTCCTTTGAGCACTTCCATGAGTAATTTCAGAGTGTAAAGCCAGGAGTAACTCTGACCAAAAAACAAAACAAAACAAAAAGAACCCCTAAGAAACTCCCCAGAACCCTTCCCCTCATAGAGATAGACTGGTGGGTGGGTGGGTGGCAAATTGTTTGGAGGGCAGTGGGTGCTGGTAGAGATGAAGGGCTCAGTGTTAAAACATTGTATGCCAGAAACCAAATCATAAGTAACTTTGTAATTTCACTGTGACTGAATAAAAAGAGAGACAACAATAATCCGGCATACATAAACAGTCTCCTCAGAGAGTATGTAATGCACAGACTTGAGAGTTGACTTTTAAACATTTCTCTGTCAGTGACCACAAATCCTCTTGTTGAAGCTACATCTCCACATTTTGTTTGTGTAGGGAGAGAGTGCAGTAGAATGTCTTAAAATTAATGCATTTGGAAAAAGAACCTATTTGGGGCTGGAGAGGTAGTAATGGCCACTACTCCTAGTTTGATCATCCCCCCAGTTCCTAGCAAGGAAATCTGCCGACTGATGACACTGACAGATCTAGGTGAAGGTCTTGGCCACGGGGCTGTGTGACTTGGAGAACGATGGAATCCCTGCTTGAGGGAGAAGCGTCAGAATCCAACAGGCCTGCTGATGTCAATGGCTGCAGATGCACAGGACTGGGAGGAGGTGATACTGGTTTCTTGGCAAATGTGCTGGAGCTGCTGCACTCTCTGTTTCCCACTTAGGGATCTCCCTAGAAAAATTCTCCTGAGCTCCTGCTGCATAGCTGTGATGTCTCATGGTATTTGATATTCTTTTTGATGAATAAACATTGGAGTGTTTATTCACTCCAGCAGAGTCATAGGAGCCAGAGAGATACTGGGAGAGTGGACAAGCCTTTTTCTTCTTGCACACAGCTGACCCAGGTTTGATCACCGACATCCCGTTTGGCCTCTTGAGCATCATTAGGAGTGAGTCCTGAGCACAAGCCAGGCGTAAGTCTTGAGAACAGCTGAATGAGGCCGAAAGAACAAAAAAAATTATTGATTCTCTGTTTAATTACTGTTTTCACATCATTAAACATCAACAGGATGGTTTTGAAGTCTTTCTCCTCAGTATCAGACATAAATCCATAAGGTACATGGAGGAAAATGTAGGCAGAACCCTCCATGACATTGAAGTCAAAAGCCTCTTTAAGGATGTTATACCACTGACCAACCAAGTGTAAAAAAACATAAGCAAATAGGACAACATCAAACTAAGAAGCTTCTGCACCACAAAAGAAACTACAGAAAGAGTCCACAGAATGGAAAAGAATATTTACCCAACAGCACAGAGGTAGGGCATTCGCCTTACAAGCGGCCAACATGGCCGACCCGAATTCGATTCCTCCGCCCCTCTCGGAGAGCCCGGCAAGCTACTGAGAGTATCTCACCCACATGGCAGAGCCTGGCAAGCTCCCCGTGACGTATTCGATATGCCAGACACAGTAACAACAAAGTCTCCAATGGAGAAGTTACTGGGCCCGCTCGAGCAAATCGACGATCAATGGGAGGGCCTTTACCTTTACCTTTTACCTTTACCCATCTGATAAAGGATTAATATCAAGGATATACATTAGTAGAACTGTCCATGAAAAAAGCTTCCAACCCCATCAAAAAATGGGGAGAAGAAATGAACAGAAACTTCCTCAAAAAAGAAATACAAATGGCCAAAAGGCACATGAAAAAATGCTCCATATCGCTCATCATCAGGGAGATGCGAACCAAAACAACAATGAGATATCATCTCACACAACAGAGACTGGCACACATTCAAAAGAACAAAAGCAACCAGTGTTCGCGTGGATGTGGGGAGAAAGGGACACTGTTTCAGTGATGGTGGGAATGTTGACTGGTCAAGTCTTTCTGGAAACCAATATGAACATTCTTTCAAAAACTAGAAATTGAGCTTCCATATGACCCCACAATACCACTTCTGGGAATATATCCGGAGGGTGCAAAAAAGCAGAATAGAAATGACATCTGTACCTATATGTTCATTGCATCACTCTTCACAATAGCCAAACTCTGGAAACAAATTGAGTGCCCGAGAACAGAGAACTGGTTAAAGAAACTTTGGTACATCTATACAATGGAATACTATGCAGCTGTTAGAAGAGATGAAGTCATAAAATTTGCTTGTAAGTGGATAGACATGGAAAGTATCATGCTAAGTGAAATGAGTCAGAGAGAGAAGGACAGATATAGAAGGACTACACTCATTTGTGGAGTATAAGAAAACATAACATGAAACTGACACCCAAAAACAGTAGACACAAGGGCCAGGAAGATTGCTCCATGGTTAGAATCCTGCCTCAGGAGCGTGTGTGTGTGTGGAGGCGGGGGAGAGAAGGCAGCTGGAATAGAGAAGGAATCACTTAGAAAATGATGGTTGGAGGGATCCGTCAAGATGGGATGTGTGTGCTGAAAGTAGATAAAGGATTAAACACAATAACCTCTCAGTAACTGTATTGCAAACCATAATGCTCCAAATCACAGACAGAGTATGGGGGAAATTGCCTGCCATGGAGGCAGGGGGAGGGTAGAAAGGGGAGGTATACGAGGGATCTTGGTGGTGGGAAATGTGCACTGGTGAAGGGATGGGTGTTTGATCATTGTGTGATTGTAACTCAAATATGAAAGCTTGTAACAATCATCTCACGGTGATTCAAAAAAAATTTTTTAAATAATAATAATAATAATAATAATAAAGAGAAAGTCTTTTCCAAGTGGTTTAAAAAGTTCAGGATTTTTTTAGTGTAGGAGTACATAAAAACTTCAAGATCTTGCTGAATTTTGTTGTCATACCTTGATATGGTTCTCTCTGTCTCTCTCTCTGTCTCTCTCTCTCTTTCTCTCTCTCTCTCCTCCCCCACCCCTATTACTCCGAGTACTTAATTATCTGCAGGGCAGAACTTCTGCTGTTCATGGCTCCCAGGCCTCTCTCTTCCGGTCAGTGGAGTTCAACTCCTCCCAGGGTCAGGGTGGAGATCTCTGGCCTCTACCTGAAGCATCTGCAGCTGGGACTCCAACAGCCTCTGTAGTGTGGGACTCCAGTGTCCAGGCATATCTCCTGCACATAATTTTCTTTCTATATAAACACAATGGTCCCAGATTAAACTACTGGGTGATGGGACATTCTTGACATTGCTCCTGGCTAGTGGTCTAACAATGCATGGGATTTGGAGCTCCGGGAGGCCTGAAAATAGCACTGTAGCACTGTCCCCCTGTTGTTCATTGATTTGCTTGACCGGGCCCAGAAACACCTCCATTGTGAGACTTGTTGTTACTCTGTTTGGCATATCCAGTACACCACAGGTAGTTTGACAGGCTTTGTCGTGCAGGCAAGATACTTTGCATTCAGACAGGTAGCGTGTGAAGAGCCAAACCAGCGTATTGATGAGTACTGACGGCAGGTTCTTCGGGTGTTCAGGTCTGACCTTGTCTGGGCCGGATGCTGTTTGTTTCTTTACTGACAAAATGGCACGTCGGATTTCGGAAGGGAGAACATCAGGAATGACATATCCATCCTGTGGAATTTGGTATGTCGGCAGGTGGACATGGCTATCGAAGAGATTTGAGTAGAAGTCATGGATAATCTTCTCCATTGCCCTTCTGGAAGATGTGATAGATTCATCAGGACATCGGAGGGCAGTTATCTTGGTTTTGTAGTTGGCGAAGGACAGGCGGGCGTTACGAATACTTTTCCCGGCTTCTGACGCATCTACCAGCACTTCTGCTCTTCTCTCTTTGAGGTCTTCCTTGATCGCATCTCTGCACTGCTTTGGGAGTTCAGACGTTCGCTTGCGGTTGCCTGAGGCATGCGCCAAACCACGTTAGCGAATAAGCTCAAGAGTTTTCGAAGACAGGCGAAATTTTTTAAATTGTGTCAGATAATTGTGAACAGTCAAATTGGATAATAAGAGAGTCAGATAATGGAAAAATTGGAAATGGCGGTACATGAAATTGGGGATCTTGAGCCTTATAAAAGTATTAGGCTTTGAAACCACATGTTTATATCCATTTGGTAAAAAGCAGTCAATGTGGTAAGTGAAATGTGGATTCAAAACAGGTTGTGTGAAGGAGGATCATAGGGTGGATGTGGTGAGCAAGGATCCAGGCTGGGTGAGCTCTGGACTCCAGATGGGCACCCAGTATAAGAAACATGAGACAGCAAGTGGAGGAACACATGTGGGGTATCTTGGAAGCTTTAGACTTATTTAGTATCTTTATAAGGCCCCAATCCTGGCCCAGGCTGGGGTGGGGAGCTTATGCAAGTAGGTTCACTCTGGTCCTCCCTCATCACTGGGGAGAGAGCATACAGGTCCTGATGTGGGGAGTGGGCAGATGATGCAGCTGTTCTCTCCTGAGACTCTGGTTATACTGGATGGTACTGATACAGGGATCAGACAGAATGGAAAGTGGGGAAGGTCCTGGCCTTGCATATTGTTGTGCTGGCGTGAGCTGCAAATGAACAGAGAGAGAGAAACAGGTCAGTATAGGATAATGAGTTCATTAAAGGGTCAGTGCTGAGAACCCCAAGTCAGAAGAGAAAAAGACTTGGAGCCACATTCACTGAGAGAGTCTCTCTTTTGTCCTCTAAAGATGGGCTACAATCTACATACATTCTTATCAGTGAAACATGGAATACAGAGGTAATAAGTAAAAGAAAATCAATCAATGCATCATTCCCACATTGTATGATCTTCAGGTGCTTAGACGGAAAATAGTGTCAATATATCTTGCCCACTTTTGGTGCGGCCTTCAGATACCCTCTCCTGTGCACTCCTATAAATCTGTTGGACCCGGTACACTCCCATCAATCTGGTGGGCTGGAGGGCCCTTAACTTGGTTGATTGGGGTCCTAAAAGGAATGCTTCTCTCTCCCTTCTCTTGTTTAACTTAGGGGACTCAGTTTCAGTTTCAGTTTCCCAGTCAGTCAGTTTAACTTAGGGGACTCAGTTTCAGTTTCCCAGTCCCCATTAAGTTTATTTAATTTATGTTACAGTTTCATAATTCTTATTACATACAGCTTCTTATTTGTCATTATACACACCACTGACCAGGATTCTATTGTTGGGATCAGGAGTTCCCTAGCCCTGGGAGACGCGGAGAGACCAGATAGACACAATTCCTGCAGGAGTAAAAACGGGGTTTATTTAGACCAGCATGCTGGGGCTCCGCAGCATACCCCAAAAATGGGCAGTGGCTGAGAGCCCCGAACTTCTTCAAAGGGGATCTTATATAGGCCTTCACTGGCCGTTACAGCAAAGCCCGCGCATTTCATAGCCAATAGATTTGTAACAACATATACTTTCTTAACCAATCCATTTAAAATTACCTCACTCCTTAGCCTATAGATTCAAAGATCAGCATTTACGTACATTGATTGTCAGCACAGGCAAGGTTAGAGCCAGAATCATTAAGCCTTAGGTAATCTCCCTTGACCATCCTCATTTTGAGTTACCCAAATCTGCAGGGTGCTTTAGTGAGACAATACATTCCAGGAAAGGGCAATTTCCCCCAACCGCCTGCATCCTGAGTTATCCTTTACCCAAATCTGCAGGGTGCTTTACTGAGACAATACATTTCAGGAACAGTAAATACACCTGAATCCTGTCACACTTGGTTTAGAAAGAAGTTATGCCCTGTTCACTTTCCAAGTCCCCTGTCCCCCAGGTGCAAAGCAGCCAAGCAGTTTTACAGAAAGTAATGTTGCAAGTTAGCTGAAGTACACAAAAATTTGATGCCCTAATATGGATTCTTTCACTATCCCTAACACCCCAGACCACCTGAACCACACAAGGAGTGATTCCAAGCATAGTAGAGAGTCAGAAATAATCTCTGAGCACAACAAAGTGTGGCCCAAAAACCAAAAAAAAATAAATAGAACATGAAATAAGCTCATCACCTGAGTGTGGGGAGTGGGAAGGTACCCTAAAGGTTGGCACAGGGAGGAGGAAGTGGAACTCCATCCTTAGGAGGTGAAAGCGTGGACTTGCTGGGAAATGGCATGTGGGAGAGCAGGGTTGGACTCTGAGCTTAGAGACCCACATGGGTGGCAGGAAAGGTTATGCATTGTGTGTTCACAAAAGTGTGGGTGTGCTCCCTGCATGCATTCGGTGACCATGAGCTCCTTCCCTACCCAGGCCCACCGCTGCTGATGACCTCAGAAGGAACAGGGCCACTGGGCTGACTGATGATCAGGTTCTGTTTATTCCAATCTCTGTCTCCAAACCAGGCTCAAACTCCTCTCCTCCCAGTCTCACACTGCCCATCCAGTTTCACTCTGTCCTGTTCCAGTCTTACTCTGCCCCGATTCCTGTGTGCCAGCATTAGTTAAGAGTCCAACTTCCTAGATTGGGGGTAGCAATTACAGATAGGTGAGATAGATCAACACATGTGGAGCTCTTCCTTTGGGGAAGCTCATCTAAGACAAAGGTCTCATCCTGCTAGGCGATCTGCTCAAGAGCAGAATTTCACCTAAGGATGTATTTCTCCTTTTCTTGTCCGTATCCATATTTTTTCTGATCACAGCATAGAATGGTATCCCCTAAACCATCAATGAACAATCATGAAGGAAGACAGGGACTGGACCTCATCTTCAATAGCTTTTGAGACATGGAGGGAAGGTCTGTGTTTCCTTAGTAACAGTTACTGTAACTCACATCTGTGGCAACTTCATTGCACTTTCCTGTAGTCTGTTACATGTCCTCTCCTGCTGACCCATGTGGGCCTCTAAGCCCAGCAGAGTCCAGCCCTGCTCTCCCACAGGCCATTTCCCAGTCAGTTCACTCTCTCACCTACTGTGAGCTGCCCCACTTCCTCCTCCCTGTGCCAACCAGTCCAGTACCACCCCTACTCCAACTCAGGGGATGAGTTTATTTCATTTGTTTGTTTGCTTTGGGGTGAAATTCAGTAATTCTCAGGCCTTACGCCTGATTCTGTGCTTTGGAATCACTTCCCTAAGCACAGAGCAAGTCTCTGGGGAACAAACGGAGTGTGGGAGATAGAACTGTGTCAGCTACGTGCAAGCCCTAGCACTGGACCAGCTCTCCAGCCCATTGCCTGGCATATTTGAGGTCCCAGGGGAAACTAATCTGAAATTAATCATGGTGACCCCAGCTGTCGTGGCTGAATCTGGTCTCTCATTTCAGAGGGTCTCTGCAGGGCAAAATGGGTGTTAAGTAGAAGGCAATTTGGCTTCTAGGGAAAGGAAAGATCATATCACCATCACAGGTCATCACAGGTGGATTTCACATACACTGATCAGGCCAAAACTGTGTCCAAGTGGGGATAGGAGAAATAAAGGGAAGAGACAAGAAAGTGGTCAAAGCATCAGTGTCACAAGGGAGCACAGAAGAAAATAGTGAGGGTTAGGTAAGGGAGTCTGGAGAGTGCCCTGCTGAGGAAGAGGAATTAGGACAGAATCTCTTTCTGACCCATGGCCACACAGGGGCTTTGCATCTTTGCTCCCTCCTACTTTGCAGGGGTGGGGCTGTGGTCTGACTCAGGCTGAGATGCTGACCTGAAGGAGGACATCCATGGGATGAAGGTGCCTTCAGAGCAGTCCTGGGGTCAGGCTCTGGAGCTGGGCAGAGAGTTACAGAAGGGAAACTTCTAGAGTGTTTTGTTGTGTCTGAGGTTCAATCCCCAGAATCTCTTTCTCCACCCATGATGACAAACCTAGAGACTAAAAGGTAACAAGAGAATTAAAAGTATTCTTCATGGTGTGAGAAATAGTGCAGCAGATAAGATAATTGCATTACACATAGCTGACACCGTTTTAATTCTCGGCACTACATATGGATTCCCAAACCCTGCCAGGCGTGATCCCTTAGCCAGAAACAGGAGTAAGTCTTGAGCACCACCGTAGGTGGGTGTCCCCCTCAAAATAATGTGTTCTCGGGGTATGGTGCTGCCAGCAGGTCAATCTGTACCTGTGAGGTGAGTGCATCAGCAGCCTGATGGCAACGTCAGAGTTTCAGATACCCCAAAATTTCTGCTGTGCCTTTGGACAGACCCCAAAAACTTGGGGCAAAGTTTACCAAGAAAGTAAACGGCCAAAAGTTAGGTATGTGGGAAACACACCCACAAACCACCTCCGGCTCAGCTATATAATTGGAGGCAAGGCCTGTTTGGTTCCTGATTGAACTGCTTAATGGACATGATCCCAGAGACTCAGAAACGAATCTCAGAACCCAGTGGCTATCGGTAGAAATGCGTCTGGTCTCTGCAGTAGGCTACCGGTGCTGGGCCAACCCAGGTGAGAATAGGTTTCGTGCCTTGGCCTGTTCCCCTGGAGGCCCGGTGACCACCATCCTCCAGAGGCCACTGGACACTCAGGTTTGGGCCTGCAGTGACAAGACACACGAGGCCTCACCACATGGGGGTGGAGCCGACTCTTTCTCCCCATCCCAACGAGACCCCGAGTTGCCGCCTACAAACGGCTCCTGATTAAGCTCTCTGGTTCCTGATTAAGCTGATTAATAGCCATGATACCGGAGACTCAGAAACAAATCTTGAAACCCAGCAGCTTTTGGCAGAAATGCATCTGGACTGCATACAAGGTGGCCGCCACCTCAGAGCTTATTGGAAAGCCAGGTATGAGCTGGCAGTGATAGGGCAACTGCAGTCTCATGGGAAGGAGGGTGGTACCGGCTCGTCCTTCACGCCCTACGCAGGTCACGAGTTGCCCCCTACAAGCGGCTCTCTGGCATGGCCATGGCTCCAGAGGCAAAAGGACTTAATCCAGAACCCGGCAGCTTGCGGCAGAAAAGTGAATGAACCATGCGTTAAACTATGGTGCCATGCCTCCCCGGGAGGGAAAGGGTGTTGCTCCCTTCTGCCTTTTTTCCCCCTGGCAGCAGGATGGCCGACTCCTCAGAGCTTATAGGAAAGCCAGGTACGAGCCGGCGGTGACGGGGCAACTGCAGTCTCATGGGAAGGGGGACGGTACTAGCACGTCCTTCACGCCCTACCGAGGTCACGAGTTACCCCCACGAGCGGCTCTCCGGCACGGCCTTAACACCAGACACACAGAAACCAATCTCGTAATTATCTGGTTCTTTGCAGAAATCCATAATCATTATATTCTATATGATTCTCATAATGAGCTATAGAAAACAAAGTATTTCACAATGCCTTTTCAGCATTTCTGATGGTTTGGGGGGAAATTCTAAACAATAATGGTGCATCTTTTGTCGAAATAATGAATGTAATCAATGTAGAGAAGAGTTACGTAGAAATTATCTGCCTCACAGGCATTTGGAGGGGTGGGAGGGGGGTATACTGGGGTTCTTGGTGGTGAAAAATGAGTACTGGTGAAGGGAAAGGTGTTTGATCATTGTATGACCGAGACTTAAACCTGAAAGCTTAGTAACTATTCCCACAGTGATTCAATAAATAAATATAAAAAGAAAAATAAATAAATAAATAAAAATTGAGGAGGAGTTCATGCCCAATTCTATCAGCTAATCAGTGGCTGAATAAATAGCAGTACTCCTACCAAAAAAATGTGTTCAAGAGTATAAAAAACTAAATAAGTCACTTTGTCCCCATTACCCACGTTCTTTACTCAGGAAACATCACAGCTATTGCTCTCTCCTTCCTTTCCAGAAAAGTAAATCTATGCATTAATGCATAGTTCATACCCACAAAAGAGCTCAGGCTCCAAGCCCGGAGGAAGGATTTGAAAATCACATATGTGAAAAGGAGTAAATTATAAAATGAGCACAGAACTCTTCAAATTGAACAAAAAATAAAATTACTCAACATTTCTCCCCCTTTGCCACACCCAACAGTACTCAGTATCTACTCCTGTTTTCACTCAGAATTCAATCCTAATGATGCTCAGGGTGTCCCAGGAGGTGTGGGGAGATGAGTCCAGGTCAGATGACTGCAAGACAAGAGCCCTAAGCTCTCTACCATGTCTCTGACATTCAAATAACTTAATTTTGAAAAGGAGCAAACTCTCAGCAATCACCAGAGAATATATATTGAGGGCAAATAAGCAAAACAAAATATATTCAACACTAAATGTCCTTAAGGAAATATATATATGAAACATCAACATAAACTATTCCACACCTATTAGAATGGCCTAGACCCCAAACTAGTACCCCTTTATCCTTGGAGATACATTCTAGGATACAAAGAAGATTCCTCAACAGTCAACAGGATTGGGCCCCTGGTAGGGTGCTTGCCTTGTATGTGTCCACCCAGGTTTGATCCCCACATTCCATATGGGGCCCTGAGCCTGCCAGGAGTGAGCCCTGACTACAGAGCCATGAATAAGTCCAGAGAGTGCCAGGTGGGTGTGTCTCTCTAAATTTTTTTAATTGCATTGAGACTCATATATCATGATCACGATCATCCTGTTGTTCGTCGATTTCCTCGAGCAGGCACCTGTATCGACTCCTTCTTCCTAGCCCTGAGATCTTAAAAGAGCCATTTCAATGCTCTTTCGGATTAGGAGAATGAGACCCATCATTGTTACTGGTATTTGGCATATTGAGTACGACACAAGAAGTTTGCCAGACTCTGCCTTGTGGGCAGGATACTTTTGGTAGCCTGCCAGGTTCTCCAAAGAAAAAATAAAATAATAAGAGGTCGCGCGGAGACTCATATATACTACATTTTATTCTGCGCATTTTTGTCTATGACAATTTAACTTATAAATTTAACATGGTAAGATAATAACATCAAGAAGTAATAGTAAAGGACAATTGTAATAACTGAAATGAAGTTAAATGAATAAGGTCTCTTTCTTTATCTAAATATATTATTTCGCTAAAAATTTTAGATTCTGGCTCACTGTGTGAAAACTCACACCTGAAAAGTGAGACCTCAGGGTGGATTCCAGGCCATGGTGAAACCAAATGTTGACCAGGATGTGGAGCAAGAGTCACCCTCCTTCACTGCTGGCAGGATTTAATGGCTCAGACCATAGGGAAGACATCTGACAGTTTCTTAGAAAGCTACACACAGACTGACCCAAAACGTACTGATCAATCTCCTGCAATTTTACCCAACATTCATTAAGAATGGATGCTTCATGGGGTGGAGAGATATTACAGCAGGCTTGGATGTTTCACAAAAACTGCAAAAGTTGTCTTCAGTGTGGGCTGTGCATAGTGATTCTATAGCTAGGAGGGAATGAAAAGAAGTGACATAAGTAACCATTGATATATAGTGGGCTGGAGCGATAGCACAGTTAGTAGGGCGTTTGTTTGCCTTGCAAACGGCCAGGTGGGCTGACCGGAGTTCCATTCCTCCACCCCTCTCAGAGAGCCTGGCAAGCTACTGACAGTATCTCTCGTATAAGGCAAAGCCTGGCAAGCTACCCGTGACCTATTCAATATGTCAAACGTAGAAACAACCAGTCTCATGATGGAGATGTTACTGGGCCCGCTCGAGCAAATCGATGAACAATGGGAGGACAGTGCTACAGTGCTACAGATGCACATTGATGTTATGTATGTGAGCTCAGCAGGAGAGATACCTTAGTACAAAGACAGGAGCAAGTCCTGAGTCAGCTGAGTGACCCAGTGCCAAAAAGAAAAGAAAAGAAAGTGAAATAAACTCATCCCCTGAATGTGGGGAGTGAGGAAGGAGCTTCCTGGATAGCACAGGGAGAAGGAAGTAGGATCAAGCCCTCAGGAGGTGAGAGAGTGAACTGATTGGAAAATGGCCTGTGGGAGAGCAGGGCTAGACTGCTGGGCTTAGAGACCCACATGGGGCAGCAGGAGAGGACATGTAATAGACCAGAGGAAAGTGTAACAATGTAGCCACCGAGGTGAGGGCACAGTCACTGTCACTAAGGACACACAGACCTTTCTCCCACGACTCAGGACACTGTTACCTGTGCAGTCCCTATAGGATATCACCCCTTTTTTGCTATCTAGTCATTTGGAGGTGGAGTACCTCACCCTACAGTCCCCTCAAAAGGTCAATGTCATCAAAACATGGAACACAAATCATTTGACAAACTGCCACAGAGAGATGTGACTGGGACTAATGTGGATCCTATATGGCACCCTAAAACCTTAAAAGTATGTGAGGAAAATGAATAGTATCAAAATATGGAATGCAACACTGTTGCTTCTTTGACCACAACAATGTTCTGCAATAACTGAGATGTAACGGTTTGTGGAAATTGTGAGCGATATATGGGAACTCTGTGCCACCTTTACACGTTTTCTATAAGTCTAAAAGGACTTAAAAACATTTTAATCATTAAAAAATAGATTCCACACTTCCTCTTCATCTCCCAAGCTGTGCTGATCTTCTCCGCCACCCAGGTCAGTTTATCCAGCGGTACTCGAACCCAGGACTTGGATTGATCCCTGCAAGCCCCCCAGGCATCCTCTCGGACGCTGGGAGAAAAGCAGTCCTGAGCCTCTTTCTCTTCCTCTTCATCTCCCAAGCTGTGCTGATCTTCTCTGCCACCCAGTCTTTACCCCCACCCCCCCCCACACACACCGCGTTTCCATGGAGGAGTGGCCTCTTCAGAAGTGGGCGTGGCTTCTATAGAAGTGGGCATGGCCTAATTTTCAGGGGGCCACCATTCACAGGGCTGCAGGCAGTTTACCCATACGAAAGAACCTACTCCCCATACCTACACACCAGCATGAAGAAACAATGCAAATCCCCACCACGTGGGGATGACAATGAAAAGAGTCCAGAAGCCTCACTAGGTGCTACTCACCTAAAGGACCTCTCTGAGAAAGAATTCAGATATGAAGTCATGAAGATGTTCAATCAACTCAATGAAAAATTCAGACAGATATCCATTAACTTGACAGAAAAAATCTACAAACTACGGGAAGAAATAAGAGCAGAAATGTCGTGAATGAAAGATTCCATAGATGAAATAAAAAAAAAACTCAGTCTGTGCCCTCAACAGTAGAATCACCACAGCTTAAGAGAGAATCAATGAGCTGGAAGATCAGCTGAACCAAGCCAACAGGCAACAACAAACAATGGCAAGGGACCTCAAAATAGCTCTAGAGAGAATCAGAGTCCTAGGAGATGATTCCAAGGGAAACAACATTAGAATCATTGGAGTACCAGGAGGTCAGGGAAACAATTCCAATGGGGAAAAAAACCGTTAAACAAATCATTGCTGAAAAATTCCCAGGACTCGACGGTGCAGCCATTCAGGTTCAAGGAGGCCGAAGGGTGCCAGCTAAAAGAGACCCTAACAAAAACACTCCAAGACATATCATTGTTAGAATGATCGATGCTGCCAATAGAGACACAATACTGCAAGCAGCAAGGTCAAAGAAGGAAATTACATACTAAGGAGCACCCCTTAGATTCACAGCAGACCTATCAGAGGAAACCCTCCAGGCCGAAGGCAATGGCGGGATATAGTGAAAAAACTCACTGAAATGAATGCTTCACCAATAATACTCTATCTGGCTAAACTCTCACTCAAAATTGAAGGAACTGTACACTATCTTCTAGATAAACAGCAGCTCAGCAACTGCATAGACTCAAAACCAAACCTAAAGCAAGGGCTAACAGGGCTACTATAAGACAAGACAAAACCTACAAGCACAACAGACCCTTACAGAAAGATGACACAAAACCCCATGACAATAATCTCTCTCAACGTCAACGGTCTAAATTCACCAATTAAGAGACACAGAGTGGCAAAATGGATTCAGAGACAGAACCCAACATTCTGCTGCCTACAAGAAACTCATCTCAGCAGTCAGAGCCAACACAGACTCAAAGTCAAAGGATGGAAAACAATCCTGCAAGCAAACAGCTTCCTCAAAAAAGCTGAGGTGGCCATACTAGTATCCAACAACATTAATTTCAGGTTGAAAAAGATTAGAAGGGACAGCGAAGGCTATTTTATCTTCATCAAGGGATATGTACAACAGGAAGAAATCACACTCTTAAATGTATATGCACCTAATGAGGGAACAGCTAAATACTTAAAACAACTGCTAACAGATTTTTTTTTATTTTTAGTGAAACACCATGAGGTACAGTTGTAGATTTACAATTTTTTGTGCTTGGGTTTCGATTATACAATGATCAAATACCCATCCCTCCACCAGTGCCCATTTTCCACCACCATGGATAATATCCCTCCCACCCCCATCCCTCCAATCTCACCCTGCATCTGTGACAGGGCAATCTCCTGTGTCCTCTCTCTCCTTTTGGGTGTTGTGGTCTGCAAAAGAGGCTTTGAGTGGCAAACATGTTCAGTCCATAGTCTACTTTCAACATGCATCTCCCCTCCTGGGAGGATCCTCCAAACACCCTTTATTTGGTGCTCCCTTCTCTATCTGAGCTGCCCTTTCCCCTAGAATGCCCGGCTGGCCTCTAAGCTATGGAGTAATCCTCCTGGTGTTGATCTCAGCTATTCTTGAGTATTAATCTCATATTTTGTTTCCTTATATTCCCCAGATGAATGTGATCTTTCTATGTCTATCCCAATCTTTCTGACTCATTTTGCTTACTGCTAACAGATTTTAAGGAGGACATTGCTAGCAACACAAAAGTAGATGGAGATTTCAACATCGCCTTATCACCTCTGGATAGATCAACAAGTACAAAACTCAGCAAGGAAACATTGACTTTGAAAGCAGAATTAGAAGAGAAAGGGATTATAGACATATACAGGGATTTACACCCCCAAAAGAGAGAATACACATTCTTCTCCAGTGCGTGTGGAACATTTTCCAAAATAGACCATGTGCTAGGCCACAAAAAATACATCAATAGAATCAGGAACATAGAAATAGTATTAACAATCTTTTCAGACCATGATGCACTAAGAATAGAAGTGAAGCACACAGACACGGAGAACCAAATCAACCACCTGGAAGTTAAACAACTCAATGCTGAACAATGAATGAATCAGGAAGGAAGTCAAGGATGAAATCAAAAGATACTTGGAAACAAATGAGAATGAAGACGCAAGCTACCAGAACTTATGTGATGTAGCTAAAGCCATGTTAAGGGGAAAATATATAGCTTTGAAAGCATATCACAAGACAGAAGAAAGGATGCACATAAACAACTTGACTTCACAGCTCAAGATCTTAGAAAAGAATCAACAGAAGGAACCCAAATCAGGGAGAATGAAAGAGATCATAAAACTTAGAGCAGAAATCAATGACTTGGAAACCAAAGAAACAATCCGAAAGATCAATGAAACCAAAAGCTGGTTCTTCCAGAAGTAAATAAGATAGATAAACCACTAGCAACACTCACAAAGAAACAGAGAGCGAGAACCCTAATAAACCTAATCAGAAATAAGAACGGGGACGTCACAACAGAAGCCAAAGAAATTCAAAAGATCATCAGAGACTACTTTGAAAGTCTGTATGCCACTAAAGAAGAAAACCTAGAAGAAATGGATATATTCCTGGATTCCTTTCATCTCCCAAAGCTAAATCAAGAAGATCTAGAGTGCCTGAATAGACCTATTGACATCAAGGAAATTGAAACTCTAATCTAAAGTCTTCCGAGAAACAGAAGACCAGGTCTAGATGGATTCACTAGCGAATTTTTCCAAACATTTAAAGAGGACCTATTGCCAGTTCTTCTCAAGCTTTTCCAGGAAATTGAAAAAACAGAAACTCTCCCAGTTTCTATGAAGCCCGTATCTCCCTAATACAAAATGGAAACAAAGACACCACAAGAAAAGAAAACTACAGGCCAATATCCCTGATGAATGCGGATGCGAAGATTCTCAACAAAATACTAACAAATAGAATTCAACAACTCATCAAAAAGATCATACACCATGACCAAGTGTGATTCATCCGGGGGATGCAAGGATGGTTTAACATTCGGAAATCAATCAACATAATCCATCATATCAACAACAGAAAAGATAAAAATCATATGATCATATCAATGGATATAAAAAAGCATTTGACAAGATCCAGCACCCGTTTATGATGAACACCCTCGCCAAAATGGGAATAGCTCTCTTAACTTTCCTGAATATAGTTAAAGCCATCTGCCACAAGCCTATAGCAAGCATCATCATCAATGGGGAAAAAATGAGAGCCTTCCCCCTTAGATCAGGGACGAGACAAGGATGCCCACTCTCTCCACTACTGTTCAATATAGTACTGGAAGTACTTGCAATAGCGATTAGGCAAGAAAAAGATATTAAGGGCATTCAGGTAGGAAAGGAAGAAATCAAACTCTCACTATTCGCAGATGATATGATACTATACTTAAAGAACCCTGAAACCTCTACCTAGAAACAATAGACTTGTATAGTAAAGTTTCAGGCTATAAAATCAACACGCAAAAGTCCATGGCTTTTCTATATGCAAATAGTGAGAGAGAAGAAATAAATATGAGAAAAACAATCCCATTCACAGTTGTGCCCCAGAAAATCAACTACCTAGGAATCAGCTTAACTAAGGAAGTAAAGCACCTGTACAAAGAAAACTACAAAGCGCTACTTCAGGAATTAAAAGAGGACACCCCTTGTGGATGTGTATTTGGCGAATATCCTTTCCCATTCTGTAGCCTGTCTTTGTATTTTGGTCAGTGTTTCTTCTGAGTTGCAGAAGCCTTTTAGTTCAAGATAGTCCCATTTGTCTATCTCTGTTTTCACTTGCTTGGCCAGTGGCGTGACATCTTTGAAGATACTATTAGCTTCAATGTCTAATGGTATTTGCCTAGTTTGTCTTCAATGTACCTTATGGATTCTGGTCTGATGTTGAGGTCTTTAATCGATTTTGATCTTACTTTTGTACATGGCATTAGGCAGAGATCTGAGCCCACTTTTTTGCATGTAGCCGTCCAGTTTTGCCAGCACAATTTGTTAAAGAGGCTTTCCTTGCTCCACTTCAATTTTCTTGCCCCCCCATCAAAGATTAGATGATCATATGCTTGGGGGGGAGATGTCAATATACTCAACCCTGTTCCATTGGTCTGCAGCTCTGCGTTTGTTCCAGTACCATGCTGTTTTAATTATTACTGCTTTGTAGTAGAGTTTGAAGTTAGGGAGGTTGACTCCTCCCATTTTCTTTTTCCCAAGAATTGCTTTAGCTATTCGTGGGAGCGTATTATTCTATATGAATTTCAGGAGTGTTTGCTCCATTTCTTTGAAGAATGTCATGGGTATCATAAAAGGGATCGCATTGAATTTGTACAGTGCTTTGGGAACTATTGCCATTTTGACAGTGTTAATTCTCCCGATCCATGAGCAGGAAACATTTTTCCATTTCCTCGTGTCCTCTTTTATTTCCTGAAGTAGCGTTTTGTAGTTTTCTTTGTACAGGTGCTTTACTTCCTTGGTTAAGCTAATTCCTAGGAAGTTGATTTTCTGGGGCACAATTGTGAACAGGATTGTTTTCCTCATATTTATTTCTTCTCTCTCACTATTTGCATATAGGAAAGCCATGAACTTTTGGGTATTGATGTTATAGCCTGCCACTTTACTATACAAGTCTATTGTTTCTAGGAGTTTCTTGATAGAGGTTTTAGGGTTCTCTAAGTATAGTATCATATCATCTGCGAATAGTGAGAGTTTGATTTCTTCCTTTCCTACCTGAATGCCCTTAATATCTTTTTCTTGCCTAATCGCTATTGCAAGTACTTCCAGTACTTTATTGAACAGTAGTGGAGAGAGAGGGCATTCTTGTCTCGTCCGTGATCTAAGGGGGAAGGCTCTCAGTTTTTCCACATTGAGGATGATGCCTGCTGTAGGTTTGAAAGCACACAGAAACTCTTAACTCCACCATATCAACAGGCCAGTTCCATGGCTCCTAAAGTGACAGCTCCTCCAAATTTCACTTTAGTCAACACATAGGAGGAGCACAGCAAGCCCTAGGGGGAAGAAACACAGAAGCCAACAAGCTCAGTGTGTAAAAACAGGAGCACAAAGGGCGGCACCAGCACCAACCAACTGATAAGTTTTCAGACAATAATTTGAGTAACACCATTGTGAGGATATTGAATAAAGTCAAATAAAAAAAATTTTTAGGTATTAAGCAAAGCTAGCAATGCAGAAGAATAAGTACTAAAATGAGAATACTACAAGCAGAAGTGTATGGTAGGTGATGCAAAAAGCTCCACTGAAGCTTTCAACAAAAGATGAGTAGTAGCTGAGTAAACTATCAAAGATCTCAAGATGAGATGAAGAAAACCACTAAAAAAATAACAGAAGGTGAAATATAGTCAAAATTAATCAACAGCCTATCAAAGAATTATGTGATGACTTCAAGAGGAAATATATAAGAGTTCCTGGAGTCTCTAAAAACAAGGGACAAAAATTTGATGAAGAAACAACATTTAAAGAAATCATACATGGGGCTGGAGCAATAATACAACGAGTAGGCCATTTGCCTTGCTCGCAGCCGGGTTTGATTCCCAGCATCACATATGATCCCCCAAGCACCGCCAGGAGTGATTCCTGAGTGCAGACCCAGGAGTAACCCCTGTGCATAGCCAGGTGTGACCCAAAAAGAAAAAAAAAGAAATCATACAAAGAAATTTCCTAGGCCTGATGATTATAGGCACAGAGATCCAGAAGACTGGAAAGGTCCCCAAGAAAATAGGCTCAACTAGAAAAACTCCAAGACACATCACACTGAAAATAACAAATTCCAAAATTGAAGACAGAATATTGAGAGGAGCAAGAACAATAAAGCAAGATGCATGCAAAGCAATGCCCATGTAATTCCCGTTGGATCTATTAAATGAGCCAGAAGAGAAGAGAGGGGAAATAGTGGAAAACCTCAAGGAAATGCACACCTTACCAAGAATACTCTAGATCAGATTGATTATAATTCTCACTTGAAGGAATGATATAAAGCTTCAGAGACAGGCAGCAGCTTCAGGAATTCATAGTCCTGAAACCAGTTGTACAAGCAGCTTAAAAGGCGCTTCTCTAAAAGACAGACTTGTCAGCACGGGCCCCTGAGTGTGGCACTCACTCATGGTGTTTAAGTTTGCCCTCTACTAGATTAAGGAGGGAATGTTTACTCTTATGTTTCTTAGGGATTTTATATATTTTCAACAATGAAGTAGCATAGCATTTATATCGAATGTTCTATGTCTTTATGGCTTATCAGTCTTTTTATTCATGAATATAAATTTTATAGCAATCTCTCATCTGCATTAGCAGATACTTAAACAGTATCTATACTATAACATCCTCTAATATTAAACCAACATTTCCTTGCTTTGGATACTTCTATAGGTATGTTCATGTTTTTCCCTTTAAATTTTATCAATTCTCTTCACCCTTACTAAATTTTACAGTTTCAGGATTTACCTGTAGCACTGTAGCACTATACTCCCATTGTTCATCAATTTGCTCGAGCGGGCCCAGTAACGTCTACATTGTGAGAATTTATTTACAGCTGTGTTTGGCATACCGAATAGGTCCCGGGTAGATGGCCAGGCTTTGCCGTGTGGGCGAGATACTCTTGGAAGTTTTCCAGGCTCTCCAAGAGGGACAGAGGAATCGAACTCGGGTAGGCCATATCGGCCACGAGCAAGGCAAACGTCATACCCACTGCACTATTGCTTCAGCCTATTTACCTATTTCATGTAAACTCCAAAATACATAAACAAAAAACAGCAGGGAATACATGATTATTGACATAAATACACCCAACTACAAAATACAAGTATATGCAATATATTTTAGACACGAGTTGAAAACTTACTTATATAGTGGAGAGTAGGCATTCTGTTCTATGAAATTAATTTATTTACATAGGTTAAAATACTCTCAAAATCAATCCTCACGAACGGACTTTTATTGCTTTATTTTCAAATCATTCCATTTGCCTTTCTCTTAAATTTTCTTGGAGCAAGCTACATTGAATAGATTTGTTATGTGCCTACTGAGGAGGAGGGTTGTGTGGTGGTAGGGAAACTGGGGCATTGGTGAAGGAGGTCACACTGGTGGTGGGATTGGTGTTGGAAAATTGTATGCTTGAAACCACTGTCACTGTCACTTGTCCTCCATCGATGTGCTTGAGCGGTCCCAGTAACGTCTCCATTGTGAGCCTTGTTGTTACTGTGTTTGGCATATCAAATATGTCACGGGTAGCTTGCCAGGCTTTGCCGTGCAGGTGGAATACTCTCCATAGCTTGCCAGGCTCTCCAAGTCGGGTGGAGGAATCGAACTCCGGTCATCTGGGTTGGCCGCATGCAAGGCAAACGCCCTAACGATGTGCTATCGCTCCAGCCCAAAACCACTGTATTATGAATAATTTATTATGTAATTTTAATAAACATAAATAAAAACAATCCTCATAAAAGGAATAGTCTTAATTTTAAGTTTTTTTTACGGCTTGCCATCAAAGGGCTGGAGAGCTACGTTCTGGGAATAAAAGATGTCAATTTTAAGAGACAGGGCGGGCTCCTGAGCTTTCCCTCCTGAGTCCTGCTTCCCGGGTCCTCACAGAGTCTTCACTCCATTGATGCCTGATCTACCAGTCAGCCAACTCTGCTGACCTAGACTAAGGACTGCTTAGAGCCTGAGAGCAGCACCGCAGCGCCCTCATGTGGCAGAGACGAGAGCGCCCCTTTCTCCTCCTCAGCCAGGCCTTCCTTGGGTCTCTTGCTTGGAAGGACAGGGTTTTGTGCACAAAGTGGGTGTTCCCTGTCTGGTGAGGGGCCTGACGATGTTTCTTCCCCATCTGGAAAGCCTGCACACATGTCTCAAGGAAGAGCAGGTCATAATAACTGCTTCCCACGTGCCAGGTTGACTCCCCTGAATGTCTGGTGCTCACAGATGAAATATAGGTCCTTGAGTCCCCATAGTTTTTTCTACTTCTGCTTCTAGGCAGGAAGCGCCTTCTCCTGAGAACAAAGCCTGGATTATGTGAGGAAGGTGTGAGATAGTGAGATGGGGGTGAAAGTTGCTGGAGAAGTGAGGAAAGGCAGTAAATAGGAACATCATGGGGTGGAACCCAGAGTAGTGTGGGGGGGTAGCAGAGAGGTAAGGTGCAGAGAAAGGTCAGCTGTGTGGACAACGGGGCAGGGGGTAGGATGGAGGGGAGGGGCAGTGGGTGTCTGGGGAGTGGAGCCTCTTTATTTTTACCTGAGAGGTGGTCATAGAGATGTGGATTCTATGATTGATCAGGAATACTAAGTTGTAGGCATTTTGCCATAATTTCAGAAAGGTTCTCTCTGTCACTGTCTCTGTTCTTCTCTTTTTCTCCTTCTCTCTGTCTCTGTCTCTGACACACGCATAGTGAGAGAAGGAGACAGGAGATGAACAGGGAAAGATGGATAAGGGATCTCTCTCCTTCCAGACCCAGAACATCCAGGGGAGGGAGAACAAGGCTTGTGTGCCTTGCGGGGCCAGTACCAGTTCCTCATTCTTGGGTGCGCAGTAGGACTTTACAAAAAGGTTTAGGTTCATCACAGCTCAAAGACCAGGGCATCTGGCTGGTCCTGATGGAGTATTGTTGGAAGATTTTTATATCACAATTTAAATATATTACAACAATTTCTTCTGCCCCTGTTGTTTTAAAGGAGGAACCCACAAGAATGATCCTCTATTTACCACTCTGAAACTAATTATTCCCAAAATTTCCATCCCAGGAAATGAACTAACACAGACTGTGTCACTCTTGGGGGCCCCCTGTGTGATCGGGCTTGTTGCTCTGATTCTGGGTCTCTGGCAGGAAGGGTCTGCTTCAGAGCGGTGCTGGAGACAAGCCTCAGTTCCCTGCCACATGGGTGCCATCAGCTGTGTCCACACTACTCGGGTGACTCATCTCCATCAGCGACCAGGAGTGTAGACAAGGCAGGGCCCACAGGGCCTCATCAGCCTTCTTCTGGGAGATGCACATCTCCTGAGCTTTGTTCTGTCCATGAGGAGTGAGCCTGCAAGTCAGCCACCCTTGGGAGATGGGACTGTCTCCGCCTCTCAAGGGCAAAGGATGTGAGGAATATTGAAAGCCACCACACTCCGCCTATGACCACAAATTATTTGTATTTTTCTACATGTAAAACAAACTCCCTCCAGGTGAGGCCTAAGTCTGTTTCCATCCAGACTCAGCGCAGAGGCCCAAGTGTCACCATCTGAATCAGGCGGGTGCAGAGGAGGCTGCTGAGAGCATGTGTGTGCGTGACCTCCCCAGTCCAGATCCTCCTGCCTGGGGCTGTGAAGTGAGAAAGTCACCTTCCCATAGCCCTAGTCTTTGATGGGGGACAGGAACGGGAAACTTCTAGACACAGTGGAAGAAGGGAAATGCTCCAATAAAGCTCAGAAAACTGAAACTTGTTTTTTCTCCAAACTCCTCACCCTCCATCCCCCATCCTCAGACCCTGTGCCCTCCCCACTTGAGGGGAGTCTATATGGGGTGGGAGGCAGAGGCCCTCCCTCCCTGAGAGAGGAAACCCCACTGCTCATTCTTGCACTGGACACAACATAAGCCCGCGATAGGTGACCACATGATGGACCCTGATTCAGGACGTGGTGGCTTAGAAGCTGGGCCAGTGCAGGTGCATTTGTCATGGTAGTGAGTGGCAGCAGTAACCTCAGTGTCCAGAAGCAGCTTTGACAGCTGTCCTCACTCGGGGCCCAGTGAAGAGTGTCAGGGAGTCAGGGTGTGGACAGTGACCTCTGTGACCTGCAGCAAGGCCCAAGTGTCACCATCTGAATCAGGCGGGCGCAGTGTGTCGTGTGAGAGGGAGACTGAGAGAGAATGGTGGATTTTGCTCCTTTGTGGCCTCCAGCCTGCTCTGTGTCACCGTGATGACCATGTCCACACATTTATACTGATATCTACATGTATGTCATGTCTTCTCTTAGTATATCTGTTTTGTATGTTACATGTATCAGTACCATCTGTTACATTATGCACAGCTACGTTTCAGATCTCTCTAGGCCTTTACTAAATCTGATATTAAGAATATTTGGCATCCATTGTTTGCAATAATAAAAAAAATCCACCTAGGAAATAGATTTAGACATTTTCCTGCTACTGAGTTTATACCAACCTCCAGTTCCAATGGCCGGACCCCACACATAGAAACAAACAGGATTTTCCAGCACAGGCATATCTTGACTTTTTCTTCCCAGAAGAAAATAATTTAAACATATATTTTAAGCACCACACTACATGGGGTACTCTGTGGTGTGTAACTTATTGATTCCTCATCTAGCTGAACCCCAGGACTGCTTTGAGCTTGTTGCATACTCAGGCTTCTCCTAAGTCTCTCTCAGCATGTGGGGCCTGGAACGTGGTGTCATTTATTTACCAGGGCCCACCAGGGGGCAGGGGCCGTGAGCACAGTCACTGGTGTTCTGGTCTCTGTTCTTCCTGCTAACATGGGTCTGAAACCGGCAACAAACTCCCAACCATGTTACAAACCCAGACTCTCCTCTAGCCAGACTCTCCGAGATTTAAGAAACCATCCAGGTGACTCCTGAGCTCACTGGCATTTGTTGCTCCCTTTCTCTCTGCCATGCACATGATGTCACATCTGTGAGGTCTGATCAGATCGCCCAGCACTAGAGGTTCAGAGTGTGGTCCTAGTAGTTTTTCTTCAGTCAATAGTGTTGGAGTGTCCACATAAGTTCTCCAGGGTTTGAATATTACTGTTGCAGTCAGTTACCCAAGGCCAGACATCCCACCTGAATCCATGCTTGTCTGTCCTGGTGCCAACATCACCTGCATTTCTGACAGGTCTCCGATGATATCTTCCTGACTTGGATTCTATGGTGTCATTGCCTTAGTGAGCTTCTTCCAGAATCTTTCTTGAGTCCAGTGAAAGCACCCATACTCCACTTGCACATCCTGACATTTCGGGTTTCTCCCTGACTCCTGTCTCCTAATCCAGATTCTACGCATTAGGAAATGCTGTAAAGTCCACCATCAAATGCCTGCAGAATCCAGCCACCTCCATTATTTCACCTGTTCACACCCCAGGGCCCCCAACACCTCTACAGCTTCCCAGTTCTCTGCGATTCCCTGTCCCCTCACCTGTCCTTCTGCACAGCAGTCAAACTGATAACCCAAGGCTGAACCTTCACTCAAATCTGCCTGCAGCTGCGCCTCTTAGATAGAAGTAAAATCTTCCAGAGTAATGGCATCCTCGTCACCTGTGGGCAGCAGGACCTCACCTCAGTGACTGCTCCAGCCAGAACACTGTCTCCTCTTCCCTGACACAGACTCACGCCTGCCCTGGCTTTTGCACTGAGATTTCCTGCCTGGCACCAGACATCTATACAAACAGTCCCTCACATCCTTCCACATTGCCCCAAAAGTCACCTTCCAAAAGCCAAACTAACCAGGTTAGGAAAACAGTCACTGTCCCAGTCCCCACACACTTACAAGTGGCTCATGTTCCTCCCAGAGGTTACAAATTTCAAACCAGAACACTTGCCTTGGTTATTATATTCTCAGTATAAGTCTGTCTTTCCTATTCAGTCTCAAAGGCTGATAAATTTTGCCTTATTTTCATTCTCTGTTGTTTGAAAGACCCCTATTGGCAAAGTGGGTAGATGATCAGTGTAGACATGGTAGAGACACTGTCTTATTCATGAAACCTCAATCTACATGCTGTGCTATGGTAGCGAAAATGTCGACTCCAAGTGACATCGATGTCACCTCCACTTTTCTCACAAATGCTTCTCATTCTCACTTGACTTCCCTCCCACAATGGCACCCCACAGCACACAGCACTTTATCTCTTGGGAGAAGAGAATCTTGGGTTCACAGAGCCCATTTTCCAACCCCTAAGTTTAAATCCATCAATTCAGATCACTGACAGCACTAAGATTCCTAGAGCTTCAGGGTTGGTGGGTGGGAGGGCTGAATTCCAACATGGCAATTCTGAACACTCATCTCTCAATACCACTGAGACTCCTGTGTGCAAGGGCCATGCTGGGCCATGAGGGGACTGTGACAGGCAATTCTGAGGTTAAGAGATGGGGACACACACTGAGAGAATGAGCTATGAATGTGTGGACAAGAGAACAGGCAGCCTCCTGCACAGAAGCAACAAAGAAACACCCAGATGGGGCTGAGGAGCAGACCCAGGCCTGAGCCTAGACTGACCAGCACAGAAGTCCTTGCTGCCCACGGTCCTGAGACAGGATGAGGCTGGGATGAGTGACCACACCAAGGCCCACAGTGGCTGAGACAGAGACAGACTGGGCACAGGTCTGTCCCCCCATCCCCTCACAGCCTCTCCTGTCACATCTGGGACAGATTCAAATCAAAACAGAAAATGCATGAAAGGTCTCAGGATTTCCATTTGTTCCTTCTCAATTTTCAGGGATTTCCTTTATTAACCCCTCAATCCCACAAAACAGCGAATAAGAAAAATGCAAATGTGATGCTGATTTCATTATTCAGGAAAACAAGAGGCTAATACAGATGGAGACTGCTGAGTCCTGTCTCTGCTGGCACAGCCCAGAGCATCAGGGAAGAGAATGCAGATCAGTATGGGGAGCCCCTGATGGGCAGGGGTGGGCCAGTCTCCCCCCTCACAATATATGACAGGACATAGACACACTCAGGTCCCATGTTAGGAAGAGAATCAGCAGTTCTTAAGTCACAACATTGCAATGTGAGGAAACCCAGTGGGGAGGCTGTCTCACACTGTAAGAGAAAAGAATGAAGAGACTCAAGTGAGTCACAGGAGTGGTGACATCTTGAGCAAGCTCCCAGCATCCCTCTCAAAGAACCCCAAACCCAGTCTTGTCCCCTCTGACCAATCCCACCCACTACAGCCTCCAGAGCTCACCTCTAGGGATTGATAGAGACGCATCAGAGCCCTGGGAACTTTCGCTGTCTGGGGAGGAACAAACAGGTCAAGATCAGAGCCACAGAGGGTGAACTAGAAGAGGAACTAGGGGTGCGGGAGCTCCCCATGGGTTCCCGTCTCTGTCTCCAGGATTCCAGGGCCCAGCCCTGCCCACACTTACTTGCAGCCCGAGCCCGAGTGTACTTTCCTCCTTTCTCACCTGCGGGAAGGAAACATCCCAGGGAAGGTCAGGGAGAGCACTGGGTCCTGAGGCCACAGAGCAGCTCTCTAGGCCCGGACCCCAGGGAAGTGTCAGAACTCTGAAGGCACGATCACGAAAAACGATTTACTTCCTAGACTGACCAGCCTGCTTCTGGCGGTCTGTGCTCAGCAGGGACAGTCCCTGTTACCTGTGACCCCAGTAACCAGTGTCTTTCATGAGAAAACCTGAAAGGTGCACACACAGGGAGCATGAGAGCAACAGCACAGGGGCAGGTGTTGCTCCTGTTTATGAGGTAGAACTAATACAGGGAGATCCCTAAAGCGGGACAAGACTCAAGACTTGCATGTTTGACAGATTCCACCCCCCACCCCCATACACACACACACACTCAAACCCATCTTACCAGTGCATTTTTTCCTGGAGATCACAGCTGCCACCAAAGCTCCAGAGACTACAGCCCCGAGGAGAACCAGGCCAACAATGATCTCCACAGAGAGGATGGTGGACTGAGAAGGGGGCTCTAGGAAGGAAGGAAGGAGAGGGTCTGACACCCAGCCTCAGCCTGACCCTTAACAGTTCCCCAGAGGGGCCAAACTTGATTCCCCGGAGAACAGGCTCTGTGCCCCGTCCCCCTCCTTACCCCATCTCAGGGTGACAGGCTCTGGCAGCCCCTGGTGCTGCACATGGCACGTGTATCTCTGCTCCTCTCCAGAAGGCACCACCACAGCCGCCCACTTCTGAAAGGTTCCATCCCCTGAAGGCCTGGTCTCCACCAGCTCTGTGTCCTGGGTAAGGTCTTCCCCATCACGCTGCCAGGTCAGGGTGATTTCGGCAGGGTAGAAGCCCAAGGCCCAGCACCTTAGGGTGACCTCACGTTCAGAGTAATGGTGGTGGGTTATATGCCTTCTGGGGGCTTCTGAGGAGGAAAAATGAGAAAATTCACAGTTTGGGTCACTTCCATAATGAGGGTGAACAGGATAACTGGTTTGAAACAGGAGGCAAAAATCCAGACACAAGGGAGCACCAAATAAAGGGTGTTTGGAGGATCCTCCCAGGAGGGGAGATGCATATTGAAAGTAGACTATGGACTGAACATGGTTGCCACTCAATGCCTTTTTTGCAGACCACAACACCCAAAAGGAGAGACAGAACAAAAGGGTATGCCCTGCCACAGAGGCAGGGGGGGATAGGGGGATGGGTGTGGGAGGGATACTGGAATCCATGGTGGTGGAAAATGGGCACTTGTGGCGGGATGGGTATTTGATCATTGTATAATCGAAACCCAAGCAAAAAAAAATTATAAATCTACAACTGTACCTCATGGTTTTTCACTAATAAAAATTTTTTAAAAAATCCAGACACATACAGAATGGGAAAGGATATTCACCGAATACACATCTGACAAGGGGTTGATATCCAGGATATACAAAATACTGGTTAAACTCCACAAGAAGAAAACATCCAACCCCATCCAAAAATGGGGCAATGAAATGAACAGAAACTTTCGCAAAGAAGAAATCCGAATGGCAAAAAAGCACATGAGAAAATGCTCTACATCATTAATCATCAGGGAGATGCAGATCAAAACCACAATGAGATACCATCTCACACCTCAGAGACTGGCCCACATTCAAAAGAACAAAAGCAACCGATGCTGGCGTGGATGTGGCGAGAAAGGGACACTCCTTCACTGTTGGTGGGAATGTCCACTGGTTCAGCCCTTCTGGAAAACAGTATGGACGATTCTCAAAAAATTAGAAATTGAGCTCCCATTTGACCCAGCAATACCACTCCTGGGAATATATCCCAGAGAGGCAAAAATGTATAGTCGAAGTGACATCTGCACTTGTTTGTTCATTGCAGCACTCTTTACAATAGCCAGAAACTGGAAGAAACCTGAATGCCCAAGAACAGATGACTGGTTAAAGAAACTTTGGTACATCTACACAATGGAGTACTATGTAGCTCTTAGAAAAGATGAAATCATGAAATTTACATACAAGTGGTACAATATGGAAAGTATCATGCTAAGCGAAATGAGTCAGAAAGAGAGGGATAGACATAGAAAGATTACATTCATCTGGGGGATATAAAGTAACAAAGTATGAGATTAATACCCAAGAATAGCTGAGATCAGCACCAGGAGGATTACTCCATAAATTAGAGGCCAGCCGGGTATCCTAGAGGAAAGGGCTGTTCAGATAGAGAAGGGAGCACCAAATAAAGGATGTTTGGAGGATCCTCCCAGGAGGGGAGATGCATGTCGAAAGTAGACTATGGACTGAACATGTTTGCCACTCAATGCCTCTTTTGCAGACCACAACACCCAAAAGGAGAGAGAGAACACAGGGGATTGCCCTGCCACAGAGATAGGGGGGATGGGGGGATGGGGGTGGGAGGGATATTATCCATGGTGGTGGAAAATGGGCACTGGTGGGGGGATGGGTATCTGATCATTGTATAATTGAAACCAAAGCACAAAAAATTGTAAATCTACAACTTTAAAAAAAATAAAATAAAGGGGAAAAAAAATCCAGACACAAGCTTGGCTGGGGAAACTGGATAAAATCCTATCCTTGGAAAGTTCCCGAATAGGGTTTGGGAAGGAGGTTAGGGGTCTCTCAGGACACACTGACTCTGATCCTGTCCTGGATGGAGGGTGACTGAAGCAGGAGTCATAGCTAAAAGCTGAGAGAGTTCAAAAATGGCTGCTGGGTCTCAGGGAACCCACATTCGTCATTTCAGAGGTCTCCCCTCCCCCAGTGAACACCTGGAGACCTTCAAGGTCCTGTGGACACAGGGTGGGCCTGAGGGGAGGGCGAGTCTCTCTGGTACAGAACATGGAAACCAGACAGGTCCGTCCCTCTCCTGACTGAAGAAGGGGCTGCTCGGACACTGAACCCAACTAGGTCCCTCCTTGAGGGGAGTCACCCCCTCCCGGCCCCCAGCGAAGGTCAGTAGTCCTCTCCACTCAGGTACTCAGTACCTGCGCGCAGCAGCGTGTCCTTCCCGTTCTCCAGGTATCTGAGGAGCCCCTGTACGCAGATGTTCTCCAGGTAGTTCTTACGATGCTCAGCCGCACCCGCCTGCTCCCACTTTTGCTGGGTTCGCCAAGCCTGCGTGCCCGCCGCCGTCCAGGAGCACAGGTCCTCGTTCAGGGCGATGTAGTCGGCGCCGTCATACGAGTATTGAGTGTACCCGCGCAGGAAGCGCCCGTCGGACCCCACGTCACAGCCATACATGCTCTGGTATGTGTGAGAGCCTGACCCGCCCCGCACAGATTAACCCCCAACCGAAAACGAAACCGGGCCCGGGCCCGTGGCGCCTCCCGATCAAGGTCCGGGACGCTCGGACCCGCCACCGGGCCACCCGGCCCGTCCCCGTGTTGGCTCGTCCCTGCCCGGCCGCGCTCACCCTCCTCGCTCTGGTTGTAGTAGCCGCGCAGGTTGCCCAGGGCCACTCGGTAATTCTTTGCGTTGTTCCTGGCGACCCGCGTCTCCTGCTCCCAGTACTCGGGTTCCTCCTGCTCCGCCCACGGCGCCCGCGGCTCCATCCTCCGACTTGCCGAGTCGCTGTCGAAGCGCACGAACTGCGTGTCGTCCACGTAGCCGACGGTGATGAAGCGGGGCTCCCCGCTGCTGGGCCCGGACACGGCGGTGCGGAAATACCGCAGGGAGTGGGGACCTGGGGGAGGGGAAGGGGTGAGACTCGGCTCCACTCGCCGCCGCGCGCCCCGGGTCCAGGGATACGGCGGAGACGGGGGAGGGGAGGGGGGGAGGGAGGAGGAGAGGGAGACGGGAAATGGGGGGAGGGACGGCAGGAGGAGTTGAAGGTTGTGGGGGACAAGGAGGAATATTTGGGGGGCATTCAGGCAGGGAACGAAGAAACTCCTTCTCGGGGGTCCTGCACATCAATGCCTGGCAGTCCCCACCCTCCCCGCCAACGAACTTTCCTCCTGACCCCGCACTCACCCTCCAGGATCTGGGTCAGGGCCAGGGCCCCCGAGAGCGACAGGAGGCAGATCACACATCCTGAGAGCATCGTGAGAGCATCCAACTGGCTCTGACTCGCTTGTGGCCCTCATAAATTTATAACCGAGAGCCAGGCTGGCGTTAATTGGCTGGTCCAAACAGCATCGCCCAATGGAAATGTGAGTACTGGGGATCCATGGCAGAAGGCGCTGTTGCAGAGGGAGGAGTGAAACTCTGGGGACACCAGGCATGCCCAGGTCTGACCTCCTGCCCCCAACACCTCCCTGGAGACACCTGCAACCTGGGACTTTGCCCTCTCACCTGCTTGCTTACCTGATCTTTTTTTTTTTTTTTTTTTTTTTTGCTTACCTGATCTTTATCACACTGTCTCCCCATGTCCAGGACTGAGGCTGACTCAGCGATTTTCCATGTTTTTTTTTTTTTATTTCAGTATCTCACTACAATCTTACAAGTTCTTGAGGACTCCAGAGATGCTTCTGTGCATTCAGGTTATGCCTATCTGTTTGCCGTGTGAAGAATCTGAGTTAAAAACTCTTTATTGTTGGTGGTGATGATTTTGTTTTGTTTTTGGCTCTTGGCCACACCAGGCAGTGCTCAGGAGTAACTCCTGGCTCTGTGCTCAGGGATCACTCCTGTCAGATTCATGGGACCGTATGTGGTGCCAAGGATCAAAACGGTATTGGCTTGGGTCTGGAGAGATAGCACAGCGGGTAGGGTGTTTGCCTTGCACGCGGCCGACCGGGGTTCGATTCCCAGCAACCCATATGGTCCCCTGAGCACCGTCAGGAGTAACTCCTGAGTGCAGAGTCAGAAGTAACCCCTGTGCATCGCCAGGTGTGACCCAAAAAGCAAAAACAAACAAACAAACAAACAAAAACGGTATTGGCCACATGCAAGGCAAGTTTCTTACCTTTGTAATAGCTCTCCTGCAAAGTTAAAGCCTGAAAATAAATTCAACTGGAACATCATCAACAACAAATTAATGCTAACAGGAAGTCTTTGGGGGGGAGGGCAAGGGGTCACACCCAGTGATGCTCACTGTACTCAGGAATTACTCCTGATGCCTGCTCAGGGGAACGTATGGGATGCAGGCAATAGAACCTGTTTCTGGCAAAGGGCAAGGCAAACACCTTACCTGCTATACTATCTCATCAGCTCCTAGAAAGTCTTGAAGAAAAACCATTTTTGCTGGGGACAAGTCCTAGCTGAGCAAACCTGAGCAGACCTGAACTGGGGACACCATGAAGACTAAGAAAGAGAAAGAGACAGAAATGGGAGCGAAAAGCATGCGGTGAGGGGCTCATAGCCTGTGGACTGAGCCTTGGCTGTTCTCCGTGAATCGTATTTATTATTTAGAATCCATAATCATCAGAACAACATTCTTTGGGCAAATACCTAACAACCTTAATGTATGCAAGACAGACTTTTACACATCCAAGGGCCGTGGTTCATGCGGGGAAATATCATTGTAATGGGCGTTCTCGAGGGAGATACTTTCAGGAGAGGAAGCAGAGATAGAGCAGATACAGGAATCCCCTTCCCCTACTGGGGCAACATTCTACCTCTAGTGCCAGCATTCTGGGTGAAAAGGTCCCATAAAGGGCCTATTTCTTCCATCTGCTTTATTTATTTATCTAGCCCCAGTGTTGTTGTTGTTGTTTCAGCATAGAAACGACCCAGTTCTTTGAGTAATCTTGAAAAGAATGCCAACCTGCTAAATTTTCCACATAGACCAGTCAGGGCTGAGTTCTGGGCCCTCCTCAGAATGGGGTTGGAAAGGTTCCCTGAACACCCCAGTCACCTTCCCCTGCCCAGTGGCCAACAGCTCCCACCCACACCCAAAATTTTCAGGCATAGAAATGGCTCAGCTCCACAACTAAACCTCATCAAGCTGCCAAGCCACCAGATGGTTCCAGCTTCTGGAGTGACACTGCATTTCATAGTGGTTTGAACCATCTGACCCCAGCCCAGTAGGAAAACAGCAGATTTGGTAAAATATTCTGTAGAATATTGCAAACCACAATGCCCAAATGGACAGACACAGAGAGAGAGAGAGAGAGAGAGAGAGAGAGAGAGAGAAGAAAAACACCTGGCATAGAGGCATGCAGGGGTCTAGGGGGTCGGGGGTGATGGGAGGGAACCAGGGTACTGGTGCTGGAAATGTACACTAGCGGAGAGATAGGTGTTGGAATATTGTATGACTGAAATCCAATTGTTAACAGCTTTGTAATGGTCTATCTCACAGTGATTTAATAAAAAAAAAAGTTTTTAAAAAGTTTTCTGCCCCCGCGCCTGGGTGTTCCTTCCCAGGGCCCCTTGGAGGGGAGCGGGTTGAGCTTTCCTCCCCACCCCGACCAGGGCTCCAGCAGCCGAAGACCTCCAGGACCAGCCACCACCATGCTGAGACCACTCTCCGCACACATGAAGGTACTGGCAGAGGGACAAAGCCACGCGGGTTCCAGGGCCGAGAACTCCAAGCCTACTCGGATTGGAGTCGAGCATTTTCCACCCAGATCCTCCAAATTCCAGTAGGCGGGGGTCACACCCACCACCTGGCCCCCTGGCGCCGTGTAATCCCATCAGCGGCCAAGACTCAGAGACTATAAAATCCAGATCCCAGAACCGCGCGGCCGCATTCGCATTCGCATTCGCGGGACATCTTATCAGGACTTTTTTTTATGACATCTTATTATCTCATTCCTACTTTGGACAAACTTGCAGGCTATTGAATGTAGCCTGCCCACAGGGCAGAGTCTGGCAAACTCCCCGTGGCGTACCAAATATGCCAAATACCAGTAACAATGATGGGTCTCATTCTCCTAAATAGCCTTGAATATAATCTCAGGGCTAGGATGAAAGAGACGTTACTGGGGCCTGCTCGAGGCAATCGACGAATAACAGGATGATGAAATGAAAAATGATGATGAAATGTTGTGTAGAAGCCCATCAAGCTCAATGAGCAAAAATAATAAGAAAGAAGGCTCAGAGGCACAAAACAGTCCAGGAAACCCTCAAACAGTGGTTTAGTAACACCATTGTGAGAAAGAACGGTGAACACATATGGACGTCTATTGATCTCTTTCCTGATACTTTCTTATTGTAACAAGCAATATGTTGCCCTGTAGCACTGTCCTCCATTGTTCAGCAATTTTCTCTAGTGGGCACTAGTAACGTCTCCATTGTGAGACTTGTTGTTTCTGTTCTTGGCATATTGAATACGCCACGGGGAGCTTTCCAGGCTCTGCCATGCAACAGCAATATCAAGTAAATTATTTTGTGCCCACTAGGGGGTCAGGTTTCTGAGTGGGGAGGAAATGCCTGTGTGTGCAAATAGAACAATGAGCAGTGTAGTCAAGTGTGCTGACACCACAGCTGACATGTGCAACCTCAGAGCCAGAGTGTGTGTGTGACCTCAGAGACCCAATTCACCTGTGTGCTATCTCAGAGAGCTAGAGCGTTTGTGCCACCACGTTCATCCCAGCAAGAACTGCCACTTACAAAGGGAATAATTTAATTCAGGAATAATTTTATGCTTTACCATGTGTTGTAACAAGCAATATGAAAAACAAAGAAATCAAATATATTTCTTTGTGCCTGCTAAGGGGACAGGCTGAGGGGTGTGTGGGAAACAGGGGACTTTGTTGAATGGAGGTTACACTGGAGGTGGAATTGGTGTTGGAACATGGGCTTCCTGAAATAATTGTATAGTGAACAACTTTGTAAATAATGTTGCTTACATAAAATTTCTCCTTAAAAAAGGGTTTCAGGGTTAGAGAGATAGTACAATGGGTAGGGCGTTTGCTTTACACGCGGCCGACCCGGGTTCAATTCCCAGCATCCCATATGGTCCCCTGAGTATCACCAGGAGTAACTCCTGAGTGCAGAGCCAGGAGGAACCCCTGTGCATTGCCTGGTGTGACCCAAAAAAAGCAAAAAAAAAGAAAATAGTTTCAACAACTGTGTTCTATGCGGTACACATGGGCCTCAGAGCACCACAGGGGAGGCGCTGCAGACCCTGGAGCTTGCTCAGAAGCCTCCTGAGCACTGCTTGGGAGTCCTCACCCACAAATAAGAAGGAAAAAGGACAAAACTAATCCAGAACATAATGGTGTTGTGGAAGCGCAAATCCTTTGCACTGTATGTATTTGAAGTGTCTTCTCTATCTCATCAGAAGTTAGGTAGATTTTCATATTTTCTTTTGTCTTTAATCTATTTTTATGTGATATATATGAAAATAATAAACTTTATTCAAATACATAGGGCTGATATTTTTAACAATGTGTCAGATAGTCATGAGCAGTCAACTTGGAGAACAATGAGAGAGTCACCTAGATGGTAAAACTGGTTGTTTCTGGAAATGGGGATACATGAATGTTGGGGACCTAAACCCTTATAGATGTATTAGGATTCTGAAATCACATGTTGAATATCCATTTGGTAAAAATAAAATATCAATTTGGTAGGTGAAATATGGACTCAAATCACAATCACAATCACAAATCATCCTGTTATTCGTCGATTGCCTCGAGCAGGCCCCAGTAACAGCTCCTTCATCCTGGCCCTGAGGTTATATTCAAGGCTCTTTAGGAGAATGAGACCCATCATTGTTACTGGTATTTGGCATATTGGGTACGCCAAGGGGAGTTTGCCAGACTCTGCCGTGTGGGCAGGCTACGTTTGGTAGCCTGCCAGTTTGTCAAAGTAGGAGTGAGATAATAAGATGTCATAATAAGGTGTCGCGCGACCACGAATGAGGCCGCGCGATTCCAGGAGCTGAGTTTTATAGTCTCAGAGTCTTGGCCGCTGATGGGATTACACCGCGCTAGGGGTCCAGTTGGTGGGTGTGACCCCTGCCTACTGGAATTTGTAGGATCTGGGTGGAGGATGCTCGACTCCAATCCGAGTAGCTGGGAGATCTCGGCCCCGGAACCCGCATGGATTTGTCCCTCTGCCAGTACCTTCATGTGTGCGGAGAGTGGTCTCAGCATGGTGGTGGCTGGTCCTGGAGGTCTTCGGCTGCCGGAGCCCTGGTCGGGGCGGGGAGGAAAGCTCAACCCGCTCCCCTCCAAGGGGCCCCGGCGAGGAACAGCCAGGCGCAGGGGGCAGGAGACTGCACTGTTCTCTTCCAGGAGCTGGTTTTTATAGTCTCAGAGTCTTGGCCGCTGATGGGATTACACGGCGCCAGGGGGCCAGTTGGTGGGTGTGACCCCTGCCTACTGGAATTTGGAGGATCTGGGTGGAGGATGCTCGACTCCAATCCGAGTAGGCTTGGAGATCTCGGCCCCAGAACCCACGTGGCTTTGTCCCTCTGCCGGTACCTTCAGGTGTGCGGAGAGTGGTCTCAGCATGGTGGTGGCTGGTCCTGGAGGTCTTCCACTGCCGGGGCCCTGGTCAGGGCTGGGAGGAAAGCTCAACCCGCTCCCCTCCAAGGGGCCCCGGCGAGGAATAGCCAGGCGCGGGGGCAGGAGACTGCACTCTTCTCCTCCGGGAGCTGGTTTTTATAGTCCCAAATCAGTTGACTCAAATCAGTTGTGTTAATGAGGATCATAGGGAGCTGTGGTCAGCGGGGATCCGGGCTCCCATGGGTGCGCCCTGGGCTCCATCTGGCACCCAGTATGGGAGACATGAGACAGCAGGTGGGATAGGACATGGGGCTAAGAGTGGGATAACTTGCAAGCGTTTGTTTTGATTTATTCACTATCTTTTCCAGGCCCCAATCCTGTCCCAAGCTGAGGGGGACTTGGACAGGCCAGGATCGTTGGTGTCCTGCCCCTCCCAAGGGGAAAGATCATCCAGGTCCTGATGAGAGAGTGGGGAGATGATGGAGCTGTTCTCTCCTCAGACTCTGTTTATACAGAATGAAAGTGATAAAGGAACCAGAAAAATTGGAAAGTAAATAGTGATTGCCCTGTTCATCACTCACCAGGGTTCTATCCCTGATATACCATATGGTCAACCTGAACCCCACCAGGAGTAATCTCTGAGTATAGCCAGGGGTGACCAAGAACCAAAACAGCAACTAGAATATAAGATAAACTCATCACTGAGCATGGCGATGGGGAGGGACCTGACTGGTTGGCAGAGGGAGGAGGAGGTGGGGCAGCGTTCAGGAGGTGAGAGTGACCTAATGGGAAATGGTCTTTGGGAGAGCAGGACAGGACTCTGCTGGACTTAGTGATCCACATGGGTTGGCGGAAGATGACATGTAACAGATTGGCAGAAAGTGCAACAAAGTAGCCATAGATATGAGGCTACAGTTACTGTCACTAAGGACACACAGACCTTTCCCCATGTCTCAGGAGCTGTTATCTGTGGAGCTCCTTCAGGATCTCTCCCTTTCTTGGTATCTACTCATTTGGGGCAAGGTGGGGAAACTATATCCTGCTGTGCACAGGGTAATTCCAGGCTCAGTGCTTGGGGGCTGCTCCCAGGATTGCTCAGGGAACCTCGCAGTCTGGGTGAGCCTGGCCTTGCTGCACACACAGCCTGCGCCCCGCCCCTTTGAGCTAAGGATTTCACTGGCTCCTGGGCATGGTTCACCATCTTGTAAAGTCTTATGTTTTTAAGAAGGTGGTTTAAAAGATTCTTTTATTGCTGATTTATTTCTGTCCCTTTCCTTTCCTTTCTTGTCACTGCTGGTGGTGCCTTCACTGGTGCTCACACACTTGGTTGTGGTGCTTTCCAGGGTTACACACTTGCTCGCAGTGTTCACACACTGTTCAGTTGTAACATAATTTAGGTAACATCATTTGGTTGTGGAGCTCCTGCACACTTGGTTGTGGTGTCAAAGTCAGAACTTCTTTTTGTTGTGGGGCCAGGGATCACACAAGACAGCATCACCAGGATCACAGGGCATTGATGAGGCTGCCAGGATCACTCTCATATTCTCATATCTGCAGGGCAGGTAGCCTACACTGACCAACATTCCCAGGCACCAAAATGTCTACAATGAGCAATATTCCAGACATTCATTCAAGCCTCCTCTTGTAGACAGGAAAGCTAAGCTAGTTCTATGACGTTGGGCATAAGGCTCAGTGGTAGAACACAGGTCTTCCACATATGGAAGCAGGGGTCCATCCTGGTTGTGCAGAAACAAATAACAGTTTAGTTCAGTGAGAAAATATTGGTCATAGACTACAATGGTATTTTATATTTTGAGTATGACCTGACAAGTATTTTATAAATGTCATAAAGGTTAAAGTATTTAAAGTAATGTTTTAAAAGTATTCACACCCAAAGGAATTAAAAATATTCTCAGAGACACTGCCAGAGTACAGCATTAGGGTGTTTACCTTGCATGCAATTGACTCGGGTTCAATACCTGGCACCATATATGGTCCCCTGAGTCCACCTAGGATTTTGAGCACTGCCAGGTGAGACTCAAAAGTAAACAAAAAAGTCGAATGTTTCATACAACCTGAAGAACATGTCTTAGTGTGAGCATTATAGAGGGATTCGTTCTATAGAAACAGTGTGGGAAAGAGAGCAAGGAACATATATACTCTTTGGGAGTTGCTTAGGTAAATGAGGAGAATTCTTGGTAATAACATAAGTAACATAAGGACATGGTGGATGGTATTAGTAGGTACTTGGTGGTGGTGAGATGCAGAAACTACATTAACACTGTATATGTCACCTTAATTACAATAATAGATATATTTTTGCATAAAATAAAACACAAGTCTTCAAAGGGAGAAACTGAAGAACGTGTCTTATCGGGGGTGAGTGTGACCATCATCAGTGATGGTCAAGTGGCCCCTTCACTCCCTGATGTGCAGTTGAGAATGACAGACAATGTCTGTCTGTGGGCTTTCCACACCCCTAGCCATGACCACCACACCCAAAATGAGGGGCTTTCTCCAATGTATACCAGAGCAGCCTCCTTACAATGCCACGTCATTCAAGACAAAGAGAATCTGAGATCTATTCAGCCGGAGACGCCTTTGGGAGACATGACTGGAATCTCACTGGAGGTGCATGATCCTAGGGTGGGATCCAAGGAGGAAAAAGAAAACAGTAACATCCAGCTATAGTGTGGAGATCCATGATACTGTCCTGACACGGACTTATTAGCTACAGAAATGTGGTAGCGATAAAAGATGAAGATTGTTTCTAAGAAAAAGAACAGGGAGTAGTTCCGGCAGAGGCGGCAGAGAAGAGTGCGTCTCGGCCTGCGTCCCTGGGCCTTCCAGACCCTCCCTCGGGCCGGGGGCCGAGCTGGAGAGCCGGGGGCGGGAGCGGACTCGGGACTGAAGGGACCTGGATTGTGTCCGTTTGGGGCCGCCGGCCCCCCGCAGCGATCGCCTGTCCCCGGCGCCTCCTCGTTGGCCGATGGCGGTGGCCGCCTCCCGCGCGGACCCCGCCGGCCGCCCGGGCTGGCCAGGCCTACCCGTGTGGCCCGGCCCGGGCGAGCGCCCACCGGCCGCCTGCAGATGGCTGAACGTCGCAGAGGCCCCTGAGGCCACCCCCCTCCCTCCCTTTGAGGCCCCTGAGGCCCACCAAGGCCACCGAGGCCCACCAAGGCCGGGTGGCGTCGAGGCCTGCCCCGCCACCTCTTTGAGCCATGAAGCCGCGCAGATCCGGGACCCGGGCCCAGCGCCCCGTCCCCTCCCCGGGCAAGGCCGCGCCTCCTCCAACCACGACCGACCAAGGTCCAAAGGGGCCCCTCAAGGTGAGCGGAACCCGATGGACGCCGCGTCGATGGATCAGTTCCCCCAGCCCATCGGGCGCTCAATCTTCGTTCGACGAATAGATGCTCGCCGGAGAGAGAGAATGGTTTCTCGACCTAAAGTGCCCAACAGCCTTTTGGGAAGATTTTTTTTTTTCCTGGTCGCCAAGTGAAGTCCTGTGTACATAATATGATAAAGCTGCTCTCAACTTCCAGTCTTTTTTTAAAAAAAACAAAAAACACAACAAAAAAAAAGTGTGCTACATCTTTAGATCTAGGCGTGAAGAGGTTGCCGACCTACGACAGATAGAAGTTAGAAAGCAACATGTAATTGCCCATTTGCTTAAAGACAGAAACAAAAGGGAAAAAATGTCTTCTGGAAATGACTTTTTGAAAAGGGATTGTTACCACCTCTGGAAGCAAGAATCAGGAGAGACTCCTGGACACCTTTGTTTGCCAGCAAGAGGATGGGGAGCTGAAGACCTGGAAGAGAAGAAAGGCCCATCCATGCCCGACTGGTCAAATTGAGAAGACTTTTTCTATTATAACCATTGCTTTGTGTCTGCATTTTATTCCCCACTGCTGTGTGCCCGATTGACAATGTTAAGTACTTTTCTGAAATAGCTAATCTTTCTAGGTGCTCTAAAGTGCATGATGTATGTTTAAAGTAGTAGTTGTAAAAATGCTTTGTAAATTAAAAAAAATTTTTTCATGGGAGGGGTGGGTGGGGGAGGTGGCAAAGCTCCTGTTTGAGCCACACATTTGATGCTCTGGGTGAGGCAGGAGGGAGCAGGCAGAGAGTTCTTTGCCAGTGTGGTTATAGTGAGTCAGGTAATTGTTCGTTGTGTTCGCTTTTTTGTTTCATATTGCTGCATATAGAGTATATAACGGACAGTGAGTGCGAAGCTAATCACATCTAATCTTTATAGGTTATAAAGGTTGTCAACAGGTTACCAGTGTATAACCAAGAGTATCTGCATTTTCTGCAAAATTTTAGGGGAAAGATTGTCTTTTGAAATGTGAGCATTTTGGGGTTGAAAGAGGGAGAGATGGGGGAAGGGTGGTGTTAGGCTAGAATGTTCATATTTCCAAGACACTCAGATTCGGTTACATGTGTGCAGTTGGTTCAAAAGTGCTGTGTATATAGTGGACAGATTAAAGTCCTGTTTGAAACATCTAGTCCATCTAGATGTTTAGAAGTGTCCAACGTATGTTAAATTTAGAGGTAGTGAAATACCACGCTGTAAATATCATTTCATTTAAAGAAGACCTATTACCAGTTCTTCTCAAGCTTTTACAGGAAATTGAAAAAACAAAAATTCTCCCAAACAATTTCTATGAAGGCCATATCTCCCTACTACCAAAAGGAAACAAAGGCACCACAAAAAAAGAAAACTACAGGCCTATATCCCTGATGAACACAGATGCAAAGATTCTCAACTAAACACTAGCAAATAGAATTCAACAACTCATCAAAAAGATCATACACCATGACCAAGTAGGATTCATCCCAGGGATGCAAGGATGGTTTAACATTCGGAAATCAATCAACATAATCCATCAAATCAACAAAAGAAAAGATAAAAATCATATGATCATATCAATAGATGCAGAGAAAGCATTTGATAAGATCCAGCACCCATTTATGATGAAAACCCTCACCAAATTGGGTATAGAGGGGACTTTCCTCAATATAGTTAAAGCCATCTATCACAAGCCTACAACAAGCATCATCTTCACTGGGGAAAAACTAAGAGCCTTCCCCTTAAGATCAGGGATGAGACAAGGATGCCCACTCTCTCCACTACTGTTCAATATAATACTGAAATTACTTACAATAGCGATTAGACAAGAAAAAGATATTAAGGGCATCCAAGTAGGAAAGGAAGAAATCAAGCTCTCACTATTCGCAGATGATATGATACTATACTTAGAGAACCCTAAAACCTCTACCAAGAAACTCCTAGAAACAATAGATCTGTATAGTAAAGTTGCAGGCTACAAAATCAATACCCAAAAGACCATGGCTTTCCTATATGCAAATAGTGAGAGAGAAGACAACAATATGAAGAAAACAATCCTGTTCACAACTGTGCCCCAGAAATTCAACTACCTAGGAATTAGCTTAACTAAAGAAGTAAAGGACCTGTACAAAGAAAACTACAAAACGCTGCTTCAGGAAATAAAAGAGGACACAAGGAAATGGAAAAATATCCCCTGTTCATGGATCGGGAGAATGAACATTGCCAAAATGACAATACTTCCCAAAGCACTGTACAAATTCAATGCGATCCCTATTAGGATACCCATGACATTCTTCAAAGAACTGGAGCAAACACTCCTGAAATTTATATGGAACAATAAGCCCCCATGTATAGCTAAAGCAATTCTTGGGAAAAAGAAAATGGGAGGAATCAACCTCCCTAACTTCAAACTCTCCTACAAAGCAGTAATAATTAAAACAGCATGGTACTGGAACAAAAGCAGAACAGCAGACCAATGGAACAGAGTTGAATATACTGACATCTCCCCCCAAACATATGATCACCTAATCTTTGATAAAGGAGCAAGAAATGTGATGTGGAGTAAGGAAAGCCTTTTTAACAAATGGTGCTGGCAAAACTGGATGGCTACATGCAAAAAAAAAATGGGCTCAGATCTCTGCCTAACACCATGTACAAAAGTCAGATCAAAATGGATTAAAGACCTCAACATCAGACTGGAATCCATAAGGTACATTGAAGACAAAGTGGCAAAACCCTCCATGACATTGAAGCTAATGGTGTCATCAAAGATGTCACGCCACTGGTTAAGCAAGTGAAAACAGAGATAGACAAAAGGGACTATCTTAAACTAAGAAGCTTCTGCACCTCAAAAGAAATAGTGACCAAAATACAAAGACAGTCCTCAGAACGGGAAAGGATATTTGCCAAATACACATCCGACAAGGAGTTGATATCAAGGATATACAAAGTACTGGTTGAACTCCACAACAAGAAAAAATCCAACCCTATCAGAAAACGGGATGACGAAATGAACAGAAACTTCCTCAAAGATGAAATCCGAATGGCTAAAAGACACATGAGAAAATGCTCTACATCATTAATCATCAGGGAGATGCAGATCAAAACAACTATGAGATATCATCTCATACCACAGAGACTGGCCCACATTCAAAAGAACAAAAGCAACCGGTGCTGGCGCAGTTGTGGCGAGAAAGGGATCCTCCTTCACTGCTGGTGGGAATGCCAGCTGGTTCAGCCCTTCTGGAAAACAGTATGGACGATTCTCAAAAAACTAGAAATTGAGCTCCCATTTGACCCAGCAATTCAACTCCTGGGAATATACCCCGGAGAGGCAAAAAAGTATAGTCGAAGCGACATCTGCAGTTGTCTGTTCATTGCAGCACTGTTTACAATAGTCAGAATCTGGAAAAAACCTGAGTGCTCAAGAACAGATGACTAGTTAAAGAAGCTTTGGTACATCTACACAATGGAATACTATGTAGCTGTCAGAAAGGATGAAGTCATGAAATTTACATACAATTAGTACTACATGGAAAGTATCATGCTAAGCGAAATGAGTCAGAAAGAGAGAGATAGACATAGAAAGATTGCATTCATCTTGGGGAACATAAAGTAACAAAATAGGAGACTAACACCCAAGAATAGCCGAGACAAGTACCAGAAGGATTACTCCATGGTTTTGAGGACAGCAGCACACGCTAGGGGAAAAAGCAACTCAGATAGAGAAGGGAGCACCAAATAAAGGGTGTTGGGAGGTTCCTCTCAGGATGGGAAATGCGTGATGAGAGTAGACTATAGTTCAAACAAGACTGCCACTCAATGTCTCTTTTGCAAACCACAGCACTCAAAGGGAGAGAGATAACAAAAGGGAATGCCCTGCCACAGAGGTAGGGTGGGATGGGGGGAAGGGGAGTGGGAGGGATACTGGGAACCGTGGTGGTGGAAAATGGGCACTGGTGGAGGGATGGCACCTGACGTATAACTGAAACCCAAGCACAAAAATTTGTAAGTCTACAACTGTACCTCATGGTGTTTCATTAATAAAAATTTAAGAAAAAAAGAGAACAGGGAGTAGAAGGAAAGTTACCTTGTAGTTTCTAGGTTTGGCATCATGGGCTGGAGAAAGAGGTTCTGGGAACAAGATGGAACCTCAGACACAGCACAAGGTCCCAGAAATTTCCCTTCTGCAACTCTTCACCCCGCTCCCGAGCCTGACCCCAGTACTGCTCTGAAGGCATCTTCATCCCATGGATGTCCTCCTCCAGGTCAGCATCTCAGCCTGAGTCAGACCACAGCCACCACACCCCACACGGCCCCGCCCCCCCCCCCGCCCCCTGCAAAGTAAGAGCGAGCAGAGCAGCGGCGCCCCCGAGTGGCCATAACGCTGAAAGACACTCAGTCCGAATTGAGCTTCCCGGCAGGGAGCTCTCTAGGGCTCCCAGCAACTGGACAGGCTGTGCACAACAGGGGTCGCCCTATCCCGCGTCAGGTGCTGTAGCTGAATAGTTTCCTTAAGCCATACTCACATAGAGACTTTTCCTCATTCATAACCGTGAGCATTGGCTCCCAGTATTATTAAACAACATGTGCATGAGAAATCCTTGTTAATAGTATTGTAACCACGCCCCCCCCAATAATCAATACATTTTTTGAAAAATAAAAATATAAGCATGAACTACTCCAGGTCATAACTGCTGCTACCCAAGCCAGAGGGAGCCCCACAATCATACTGGAGCCCTTTCTGTGCTGAGATGAGATATTGATCCCCAAGTCTCTGTCACTTACTCCTGCTGCTGCTGATTCCAACAGAATCAACTATAAAGTTTCCACCCCTAGAATAAGCTGGCGGAGGAAGGAGGAAAAAGCCCTGATGCTCAGGAGCACAAATATACCTGGGGGTGGGGGGGGGGGCGTGGAGATGTCTCATGAACAAGTGAGACAGGTAATATAGTGACTTTAGGAAATGGCAGCCAAATAACCAAATAATGTGGAGAGGGCCGAAGCAGAGAAAAGGGAAGGGCCTACTAGGGCACCTGTGGTGGAGGAATGGGTTCTCTGTGGATCAGGCAGGAAGCGCGGGGGTAATAAAATGTGTTTGTTACCTGGAAGATAATATTAGAGCAGGCATTAGCTCTGTAATTGACTGGCAAATTACAGTTACCTTTCAGGCAATTCCCCATACTTTAAAGTGTGACATAACTCTAACACTCGGGGAAGAGTAGAGAATAGGGGAAGGGAATGGAAAGGAAAGGAAGGCATGGGAAAGACAGGAAAGGGAAAAAGTAGGAAAGAGAAGGAAAGGGTAGTCAAGGGAATCACTGTATCACTGTCCTCCCATTGTTCATCGATTTCCTTGAGTGGGCCCAGTAGCGTCTCCATTGTGAGACTTGTTGTTACTGTGTTTGGCATATTGAATATATAAGATACTCTCGGTAGCTTGCCGGGCTCTCCGAGAGGGGCAGAGAATCGAATCAGGCTCGGCCGGGCCGGCTGTGTGCAAGGCAAACTCCCTACCGCTGTGCTATCCCTCCAGCCAGGCAAGGGAATAAAGGGAAGAAAAGGGAAGGGTAGCGAAGGGAAGATAAGAAAAGGGAAGGAAAGAGAAGAAAACAGGAGGAAAGAAAAGAGGAAAGATATTCAGGATTTTTTTCATCTAAATAAGACCCCTTAATGCTGGTGAGAGAATGAAAAGACCCAGATGAGGGGAGCAAGGCCTGGGCAGCCTGGAGGCATCGGCCCTGGGCACTGGTTCTTGAGTCCCCTGATTTCCACAGTATGTGAGAGCGAAAGCTGTAGGCCATGGCATTGCTACTGGAAAACTTTTGTTGGAGAGTGAATTAAAAAATATCTAGCATGTGAAAGGTGACAATGTGTTGTTTATGAAACCCTATCAATAACAGCACTGTAAACAACAGTGCAAAAACTAAAAAACAAATAACTCTGGGCACGAGTGTTAGTGCAGCAAGTAGGATATTTCCCTTACATGCATCTGACCAGAGTTTGATCCCAGATATCACATATGTTCCTTTGAACATTTGCATGAGTAATTTCAGAGTGCAAAGCCAGGAGTAACTCTGGCCAAAAAAAAAACAAAACAAAACAGAAAGAACCCCTAAAAAAGCTCCCCAGTACCCTTCCCCTCATAGAGATAGACTGGTGGGTGAGTGGCAAATTCTCTGGAGGGCAGTGGGTGTTGGTAGAGATGAAGGGATCAGTGTTGAAACATTGTATGCCTGAAACCAAATCATAAGTAACTTTGTAATTTCACTGTGACTGAATAAAAAGAGAGACAACAACAATCCAGCATAGATAAACAGTCTCTGATTATAATGCACAGACTTGACGGTTAATTTTTAAACATTTCTCTATCAGTGACCACAAATCCTCTTGTTGAAGCTACAACTCCACGTTTTGTTTCTGTAGGGAGAGAGTGCAGTAGAATGTCTTAAAATTAATGCATTTGAAAAAAGAACCATTTTGGAACTGGAGAGGTAGTAATGGTCGTGCATGCCGCCTCACCCTACCCCTAGTTTGATCATCCCTCCAGTTCCTAGCAAGAAAATCTGCCTATTGGTGATACTGACAGATCCAGGTGAAGATCTTGGCCACGGGGCTGTGTGACTTGGAGAACGATGGAATCCCTGTTTGAGGGAGAAGCATCAGAATCCAATAGGCCTGCTGATGTCTATGGCTGCAGATGCACAGGACTGGGAGGAGATGATACTGGTTTCTTGGCAAATGTGCTGCAGTTGTTGCACTCTCTGTTTCCCTCTTAGGGATCTCCCTAGAAAAATTCTCCTGAGCTCCTGCTGCAGAGCTGTGATGTCTCATGGTATTTGATATTCTTTTTGATGAATAAACATTGGAGTTTGGGGCAGAGTCATAGGGGTCAGAGAGATAGTGGGAGAGTGGACAAGGCTCTTGCTTTTTGCACACAGCTGACCCAGGTTTGATCACAGACATCCCATTTGACCTCTTGAGCATCACTAGGAGTGATCTCTGAGCACAAGCCAGGAGTAAGCCTTGAGAACAGCTGAATGAGGCCAAAAGAACAAAACAAAACAAATTATTGATTCTCTGTTTAATTGCTGTTTTCAGATCACTAAACATCAACAAGATGGTTTTGAAAGTCTTTTCTCAATATCAGACATGAATCCATAAGGTACATGAAAGTAAATGTAGGCAGAACCCTCCATGACATTGAAGTCAAAAGCATCTTTAAGGATGAAACACCACTGACCAAGCAGTGTAAACAAACATAAACAAATGGGACAACATCAAACTAAGAAGATTCTGCACCACAAAAGAAACTACAGAAAGAGTCCACAGAATGGAAAAGAATAGTTACCCAATACCCATCTGCTAAGGGAGTAATATCCAGGATATTAATTAAGGATATTAATTAATATCCAGGATAATAATTAAGACACTAGTAGAATTGTACGAGAAAAAACCTCCAATCCCATCAAAAAATGGGGAGAAGAAATGAACAGAAACTTCCTCAAAAATAAATACAGGGGTCTGGCACGATAGCACAGTGGGTAGGGCGTTTGCCTTGCACGCAGTCAACCCAGGTTCAAATCCCAGCATCCCATATGGTCCCCTGAGCACCGCCAGGAGTAATTTCTGAATGCAGAGCCAGGAGTAACCCCTGAGCATCGCCAGGCGTGACCCAAAAAGCAAAAAAAAGAAATACAAATGGCCAAAAGGCACATGAAAACATGCTCCACATCACTAATCATCAAGGAGATGCAAACCAAATCAACAATGAGATATCATCTCACACCACAGAGACTGGCACATGTTCAAAAGAACAAAAGCAACACTGGTTGAAGGGGATGCTCTTTCACTGTTGGTGGGAATGCCAACTGGTCCAGCCTTTCTGTAAAACAAACTGGACATTCCTTCAAAAACTAGAAATTGAGCTTCCATATGACCCCACAATACCACTTGTGGGAATATATCCTGAGGGTGCAAAAAAAGAATAGAAATGACATCTGTACCTATATGTTCATTGCAGCACCCTTCACAATAGCCAAAATCTGGAAACAATCCAAGTGCCCAAGAGCAGAGGACTGGTTAAAGAAATTTTGGTACAAAAAAAAAAAGAAAAGAAACTTTAGTACATCTATACAATGGGATACTATGCAGCTGTTAGAAGAAATGAACCCATGAAATTTGCTTCTAAGTGGATAGACATGGAGAATATCATGCTATGTGAAATGAGTCAAAAAGAGAGGGACAGATATAGAAGGACTCCATTCATTTGTGGAGTATAACATAACATGAAGCTGACACCCAAGGACAGTAGACACAAAGTCCAGGAAGATTGCTCCATAGTTAGAAGCCTGACTAAAGGTGGGGGGGGGGGGGAGAAGGCAGCTGGAATAGAGAAGGGATCACTTAGAAAACGATGGTTGGAGGAATCGATCGGGATGGGATAAGTGTGCTGAAAGTAGATATACATACATACAAACAAACATACACATATACATACAAACATACACACATATATACATATATACATATATAGTGAGTCAGAGAGATAGTAGCAAGGTTCAGGCACTTACCAGCTGACAATGCTTCTATGGCTGGCTCCACTCGAAGTCCTCCAAACACCACCAGAGGTCGTTCTGAGTACCAGGAATAGCCTCCCAACTCCCCCATTTCCACCTCTATTCCCCAAATAAGTCCTAAGACTGTAGAGGGATAGGTCAGTAATAGAGCACATGCATTATAGGTATAAACCTGAGAGCTGGCACTGATCCACATATGCCTAATGTGATCCCAGTGGCACTGCCCTTTGGAATTCCAGGAGCAAGAGCAAAGTGTGTGATCTTTCACACACAGCCACAATGTAGGTGACCAGACCCAAGTACAATAGCCCAGAACTCTGGATCATACCATTCTCCACTACCCAGATTTCTTCTGGGTCTTGCTTTCTTTCAAACCACTTGCCATCCTTATTGGCCCCTACTGGCAGTCACAGGACCACAGTCTAACTCCTCTGAGACAGGGCACACTGAGCCAGAAAGATAACAGGGATCTGACATCTCTTTGAGGCAGAGATGCACATGCTAGGTCAGACTCCTCAGGTTTAATCTCAAATCCAAGTGCGCTAAAAACCTGCAAAAGGCTCAGTGGCCTTGCAGATAAGAGGTTGAGAGTTTGATCCCCGAGTCACCACATACACCAAGTGTAATCCTGGTGGGCCTGTTGCTTGTAGCTGGAATCTCTGTATCTGTAAGCCCCAGAACCACAAGCAACGTCAGCCATACCACAGCCACAAGACAGTGGATAAAGGGGCCAGTCGAGATGGCTGCAATGCAGCAGCAAACGCTGGAGGAACAGCAGACGTTACTGGCACCCTCTCGAATAAATCGATGAACAATGGGATGACAGTGATACAGTGAAAGGTGAACCTGAGTAAGCACTGAGTATCACCGGGTGTGACCCAAAAGCCAAAACAAACCAATTGAACCCCCCAAATGATGAAATCATGGGGTATGGTTCTGTGACTAAAATAACCTGCCTTGCAAGGGGAGAGGGCTTTGGTGCTGAGGGTGTGGTGCACTGCACATTCCCACTAGCACTGCTGGGATCCAATCCAGGGCTCCGGCATGCAAAACATGCACTCCAGCCCTTTGAGCTATCTCTCTTACTATCTCGTGTGTGTGTGTGTGTGTGTGTGTGTATGTGTGTGTGTGTGTGTGTGTGTTATTCTCCATAGGACTTAAGAACCATGCAGTACAAGGAACTGAACTTACACTACTGGTCCTCTGCATTATCATCAAAGTTTAAATACATAGCATCAGGAGTGGAACCAAGGGCCTTGCATTAAACAAGCTATCTATCCTGCCTCAATTTGATCTTTGGCATCCAAATATGGTTCCAAGTCTGCCAGGAATGATCCTTGAGAATAAAGTCAGAAGAAAGCCCTAAAGTACCAAAAACAAACGCAAAATATTTCCTCCTTATCTTTTCTATCCTTTCACGTTTCACTCAAATGAGAGAAAGAATCCTGAGTTTTGACCTCTGTCGACGATCAAGAATCAGGGACGCTGTCTCATTTGCCAAGGCGTCAAAAATCAGATGGGCTGGTCACGTAATGAGATTTAAAGACGACCGCTGGACTAGAGCTGTTACCGACTGAATTCCACGGGATGTCAAAAGACCGCGTGGCCACCCATCTACCAGATGGTCAGACTTCTTCATCAAGATCATAAATGATCGGTTTGAGGCTGTTCGTGTTCCTAGAATGAACAGATGCCATTGGACTACACTAGCACGAGACAAGGATAAATGGAGACATTACTGGCACTCGCTCGAGCAAATCGATGATTAACGGGAAGTCAAGTGATCAAGTGATCAAGTGATCTTTTTTATCCTATATTTTCTTCTCTTCAACATTCTCTCTGCTTGCCCTTTCTCCACTTTTCCTTCACACCAACTTCATTCAAGGCCAATCAAAAATGAGATATGGTGGTGGGTCTAGAGTCATCTTCTCCTTGAGACCCCCTGCCCCCGCCCCTCCCCAAGTGATGTAAAGTAAATAAAGGGGGTTTGGGAGAAGGTTCAAAGGGCTGGAAAGCATTATTTTCTTCTTTGCATGTGGGAGTCCTGTCCCCCCATCTCAATCCCTCCTCCATAAGGGAGTAGGTTTAGGAACCTACAGCAAAAAAAAAAAAAGAAAAGAAAAGAAAATTAAAAAAAATAAAAAACCTGTCTTGTCTGCAAGGTCCAAAGAGTGGTTTTTAGAGAAAGGAACCAGGGAAGCACATTTTCAGGACAGGGGTTTGCAGAGTGTGGGCAGGACGATCAACAAATACCTCCGGCTGCCCCTGAAGCTCACTGCCCTTGTATGTGCAAAGCCAAGCCAGGGGTTTCTGAGGCGAGCCTGAGGTTTCTGTCCTTCTCTCAGCTTTTTGAGAAGGACCAGAGGACACAACTGTCCCTGCTGGGAGGAGCTGTTCCTGATAAATCTGGAATCCAGCTCTTACTCTTGTGCGCGGTTCAAACCCGCTGATTTGTCCTCCTAGGACAAGCGGGTACAGAGTCCCGGACATGCGCGCCCCTGGGCGTTTGCGAGGGTTAAAGCATCCCTGTCTCGCGTTTCTGTTTCAGGGAAAGTCACTCTGTTCTGTGGGAGTCGTCCAGATTTGCATTATGTGCTTCAGTGACTCGGGCAGGACCTGCCGTTTCCCGACTCTGGGGCCGCTGTTTTCCTAAGGCTGGAGAAGCCGGTTCTCTCCACCCCTGCAGCTCCTGGTTCCCCAGGCTGGGGCAGCGGGACATGTCCTCGGGTCTGAGAATCCCGGGCGGCCCCGGGAGAAGCTGGGTGGAGCTTCTCCCTACCCACAGTCCGGGGATCCCCAGAGGCTGGGGAGAAGCAGATGCCAGGTTTCCCAGGAACCTGCACCTGCGGAGGGCTGGAGACAAGAAACCCAAATGCAACCACCCGCTTCCCGCACTGCCAGTGGCTCTGCTTGTACATCAGTGATGACTTTGATTTCTTTTAAATCAGTGGTTTTCCGTGAGAGACGTCCCCACACCAAGGGACCCAGCTCCTGCAGCTGAAAACCTCCAGAACCCAACTGTGGCCCCGCTCAGGGCGGTTCCCACACGTTAGGACTGAGCCTCTCACATAAGTGAAGTCCCACAAATCCCAGGTAACGGAACTTTGTGACTTTGGACTCTGGGCTCAATGGGACTGGGAGCAGAGTTCCTCAATCCACTTCTCCCAGTCTCCAGCGACCCAAGGATCACACCCATAAGCCACCTCCTGTGGCGTCATGTAATCTCATCACTGGCCATCATCTGGATCACATGACTCTTTCTCCCGGAAGGGAGCATAACATGAAGCCTGCCATAGCCATGCCAACAGACTCCGCGCCAGGCTGTTTCAGAGGGGACGGGTGAGAGCCCTCCACGCCCCAAGGGACCCAGCTCTGGCAGCTGAAAACCTCCAGAACGCAACTGATATATATATATATATATATATTGCTTTTTGGGTCACACCTGGCGATGCTCAGGGGTTACTCCTGGCTCATGCACTCAGGAATCACTCCTGGCCGTGCTCAGGGGACCATATAGGATGCTGGGAATCGAACCTGTATTGGCCATGTTGGCTGCGTGCAAGGCAAACACCCTACCTGCTGTGCTATGGCTCCAACCCCACTAGTGAATATATTTTTGGACGGTGCGGCAGCAAATGTGGCCATGTGACACATCTTAAGACACTCCTTACCCATTCTCCATAAGTACTACACCATATTTGATGGGGTTCAGACAGTAAGCAACAAATCACAGAGGGAAAGAGCGATAGCACAGCGGTAGGGAGTTTGCCTTCCATGCAGCCAGCCTGGTCAAGCCAGGTTCGATTCCTCCGCCCCTCTCGGACAGCCTGGCAAGCTACTGAGAGTATCTCGCCGTCATGGCAAAGCCTGGGAAGCTCCCCGTGACATATTCGATATGCCAAACACAGTAACAAGGGTCACTATGGAGACGTTACTGGGCCCGCTCGAGCAAATCAATGAACAACAGGAGGGCCGTGACTGTGATATATACTTATATATACATATTTTCATATATATATGTCTATATATGAAAGCTCACATCATTCAACCTTTAAAAACATGTTAGTGATATCCTAAAGAATGTCTTAATGGCCCTTGCCAAAATAGAACAATCTTTATACTGTTTCCTATATGAATACTTTTTTGTAAGCATTTTCAGCAGCTCTTCATAACAGACAATACAAAATATATTATTTAGGTTGTGCTTTGGGACAGGGATCAGGGCTTGAGATGGAAACATCCAAAACTTTGTTTTCTCTTTTCTTCCTTCTCTTCCTCTTTTTTTTTTGTGTGTGTGGGGGGGGTGGTCACATCCACCTGTGTTTAAGGATCACTCCTGGAATACTTAATGGATAATATGGTGCTGGGGAATGAATCCAGGTCAGCTACATGCAGCCTTACCCATCTTACCCAGGTACTGTCATTCCTGTCCCTTGCCATGATACTGGTCTACAAACAAAAACATATGGAGTATCAGTAATTGAACTCCAGGTCAGCTGTGTGCAAAGAAAGTGCACTTTAATTTTATTTACAACCATAAAAGGACTATATTCTTCAAACTAAATAGAAAAATGCAAACTAAGACAAAATGTAGACAAAGAAGACAGTAATAATCCTTGACACAAGCAGAATTATGTTTTTTTCACATAAAATCATTTAATGAAAATGAACAATACATGAATTAAAATGAGAAATCAGACAGGAAAAAATGAAAAAATACTATTTAAGAACTATAGTCTGAAAGTTTCTGAAGGCCAGTATGGCTGGTGACTTGTGAGCAAAGGAAGGATGGAAGCTGCAGAGGTCTCATCCTCCTGATGCCATTGGTATTCACTCAGGGGGCTGGAAGAAGCAGCCTGGATATATGTGTAGGAGGAACACAACTAGACTTGAAGTGTGAGGGTGCTTAATCAAGGTACCAGCCTGTCAGGTTGGATGAGGAACAATGCAATAGTTTGGGGACACCTTCTCAGGACATGGGCTTATCAAGCAGACCAGAGCTTGGCTGCCACTCTACTAGACTAGCAAAAATAATGTCCAGCTATTAATACAATAAACATGACTAGTTCACCTGTAAGTGGCAGCAAGTGGGAGGAAGGAGTTGAAGGAATGGAAAGACAATGTGAGCCTGAGACCCACAGAGGGTTATGCTCACAGCAGGACCCAGAGGACAGCTACCACAACAGTCACCACTGTGCTGGGTCAGTGAACTGTGCCTCAGTGAACTGTGCCTCTGCATTTTCTTCAGAAGGGAGGTGGTGGGGCTGGAGCGATAGCACAGAGGGTAAGTCATTTGCCTTGCACGCGGCCGGCCCGGGTTCAATTCCCAGCATCCCATATGGTCCCCTGAGCACCGACATATATGTATATATCTAAAAAATATTTTTCTCTAAGATTGGTTGCCTTCTGCTTTGAACTCCATCAAATGTGGTATGGTACTCTTAGAGCACCTCTGGCAGAGGTGCCTTATGGGTGTGTCTACTGAGTCACCAGAGACAGGGGGATAAAGGCAGAGGATCTCTATTCCCAGTACAGTTGAACCCAGAGTTCTCAGTCACAAAGTCCTGCATACCTGGTTTTCCTGGAGGTTCATTCATGGGTGAAGCTCAGCCCAAGTATGGTAAAGACAGAGGCTGTGAGTGTGTTGGCAGTTGAGTTCTGGAGGGATTTGGCTTCCGGGGCTGGGTCCCTTGCGGCAGGGAGGGGGTCTCACCCACCCCCTCCGGGGTGCCTGGAATAAAACAGCCTGTATATATACATATATGCACATAAGGTTCAACTTCTAACAACATGTTAGTGATCTCTTATAGAAGAGGCCCCTGGGTGAAATACAACAATCTTCACCCTCTTTCCTCTAAGGATACTTTTTATAGCTTTTTCAGCAGTTTTTTATTACAGACAATACAAAATATATTATTTTGGATCTGCTTTGGGGCAGGGATTGGGACACAGGATGGAAACATCCAAAATACGGCAAGGGAAGGTATAATGGTGGTGGGATTGGTGTTTAAATATTAAATGTACTGAAATATTGTGAACTACTTTATAAAATACAAAATTATTTTTAAAAAAAAGACCTTTATTCTGAGGGAAGCTCTTTTAAGATAAGACAAGATCTCCTGTATCTAGGAGATCGACTCAAGGGCAAAATACCATATAAGAATGTGTTTCTCCTTCCCTGAGTCCAACAACCATTTAAACATTCATCTTAATTCTACTTCTTAATATTAGTCATTTTGTATGAACATAGTAAGAGATACATTAAGCTTGTAGGGCAGCTCTCCTGGGAACATCTCGCTATAAATCCCAGACTACAGTGCTCAGACCAGATTGGTTTTTCCTAACCCTAGCAGGGTCCTAATCCAGTTGTTACTCTTTGGATCATGACAGAATTTGTCATGACTGTGCTCTTAACTTGTAGTTAATTATTATGGTGCTTAGCCTGTCCCATTTCGATGCCAGGGTAGCTCACAGCTTGCCCTGGGTCTATCCAGTCCCTTCTCGGAACCCTGCTTTTGGGGTGCCAGAAACTAAGAGCAACTGAGGCTTAAGTGGAGAAAATAGATGCCCAGGAATGAATATTGTTCAGAGTCAATTAACTCCCAAGTTACAAAAGCATAGCATTAACTGTCTTCCTGTGTCTATACAAAAAAGACATCGCTCTAAAGTAACTATGCAAAGGACATAGGAGAAGAGAAAAGCAATATTTCTCTCACAAATATAAAATCAGAGATTTCTGAAGAATCTGACCTTACAAGTCAACAGTCTGATTAGGGAGAAAAGACGAGAGACTGGTTGGGGAAGCAAAGTGCAGAGAAGGAAGTTTCAGATAAACACAGAGGAATAGGAGTGCCTCAGGAGCACTGTGATAAACCTAAGCTCAATACATCAAGATCCTCCGTGAGCTGTATTACAGATTCACTACCAGAATCTCACCATTCTACAAAGAAGTAATCATTGATGTCAAGTGAGGGGTTTGGCAGGGTGATACCATTTCACTGAAACTCTTCAGTGCCACCCTCGAGAACATCATGGAATGTTGAACATCATGGAACAACAATTGGAATGGGAAGGAATGGGAGTGAAGATAGATGGTCGGCAACTACATCACCTCCACTTTGCTGATGACATTGTTTTAATAACACCAAACATTAGCCAAGAGGCACAAATGCTGGCCAACTTCGACCGTGAGTGTGGAAAGGTTGGACTACAGCTGAATCTTACGAAGACAATGTTTATGAGAAACAGCCTCGTTCCTGACACCCCATTCACTCTCAACAGAATGACCATCTCCAAATGCAACAGCTATGTGTACCTAGGTCGAGAAGTCAGCATGACAAATGACCTGGCACCTGAGCTGCGCAGGAGGAAGAGAGTGGCTTGGAATGCCTTCAAGAGCATCAAAGAAATAGCTAAGAGGACGAAGAACCTCTGGCTCCGGGCACATCTCTTTGATTACACTGTTCTTCCTGCATTAACATATGCCTGAGAGACCTGGGCCCTACGCAAACAGGATGAGAACGCTATTGGGGTCTCCCAAAGAGGAATTGAAAGAGCTATGCTTGGAATATCATGTTTCACTCAAATGAGAGAAAGAATCCGGAGTTTCGCTCTCCATTGACAATCAAGAATCAGGGACGCTGTCTCGTTTGCCAAGGTGTCAAAATCAGATGGGCTGGTCACGTAATGAGATTTAGAGACGACCGCTGGACTAGAGCTGTTACCGACTGGATTCCACGGGATGTCAAGAGACCGCGTGGCCGCCCACCTACCAGATGGTCAGACTTCTTCATCAAGATCATGAACGATCGGTTTGAGGCTCTTCGTGTTCCTAGAATGAACAGACGCCATTGGACTACACTAGCATGCTACAGGGACAAATGGAGACGTTACTGGCGCCCACTCGAGCAACTCGACAATTAACAGGAAGTCAAGTGATCAAATGAAGTGATCGCTGTGGCAAGGGAGAAAGAACATACCAATGTTAAACCTAAAATGTTTAGAGCTATATTCCAACAATAGCTGGTATCTTTTTGGTCCCAAATGTAAATAGAACACAGGGGGACAGCAGTGCAGGCTGTTGCTACGGATTCTCAACAACTGCAATTTGCTTTTTCACTCTTTCTTTTCTTTTTTTTTTTTTCTTTTTCTTTCTTGATGGTTCAGGTCAAATTTCCTTTAACTAATCTCCAGTAGCCTCTCAGTATCTGTATTGCAAGCCATAATGCCCAAAAGTAGAGAGAGCGTATGGGAGAAATTGTCTGCCATAGAGAAAGGGGGAGAGGTGGGATCGGTGGGTGATACTTGGTACACTGGTGGTGGAAAATATGCCCTGTCGGTGGGATGGTGTTCGATCATTGTATGACTGAAACTCAAACATGAAAAAGCTTTGCAACTGTATCTCACAATGATTCAATAAAATAGCTTTTTAATAAATAAATAAATAATCTCCAGTTTGAGAAACACTATTCTGTTCTATAAAGTAAAGTAAAGGCCCTCCCGTTGATCATCGATTTGCTCGAGCGGGCCCAGTAACGTCTCCATTGGAGACTTTGTTGTTACTGTGTCTGGCATATTCTGTTCTATAGAGTCAGTGATATAACAAATAAACACACACACACACACACACACACACACATACACACACACACACATACACGAGCACTCAGGTCTGAGACTGGTCTGACTTTTCTGAAGATGGTCTCTTTCCACAGTTCTGGAGACAGGACAAGGCCCAGGTAATGAGCACAAGACCTCATGGGACAAGGGTAATGGAAGGGACAGGGACAAAGGAACAGAGATGACCAGCTGACAGTAGCACATCCCAGTCACTCTAACTCCTCATAGCCTCTCTGTTCTCGACAGCACAGACTCAATACAATAAACCTGTGCATTCTGGATAGTTCTTTTTTTTTTTTCACGTGTGGAAGTTAATTTATTCAATTGTTACTGAGAGCTTTTACTGGGCAGACTTCTGGGTGGAGCCATGGTCTGTTTCAATGGTGTTTGCCACTTTCACACTAAAATCTGGAGCTTTGGTGGATAGCGTATCTCTTCTGTTATTGCTCCAGTAGCTTAGGCATATCCTGCGCCTTTCTGGGGGTCCCCCATGCAGCCTTCCTCCCCGCCCTCACCCTTGAATGCAAGCCCAGGGGTGCACCCTGTGTGTGCGGTGTACATGTAATAAAGCTGGCCCTGTCCAAAAGGTCCGATGGGTTCTATGCTCCCACCCTCATCTCATTATTTACAAGGACATGTTGTGGCCCATGGGATGCCCAGGGTGCACTGTGAACTCCAACCAGTCAGGATGCTGATGAAGAGCCACCATGCCACTGCATTCCATTGCCACTAGAAGGTTCCACGCAGAGGGCAACACACACACACGCACACACATACACACGCACACACACACACGCACACGCACATACACACGGTCTTGGGGAAGGCATTGAGATCTGCACCCTGGACAAATACCCACACTGTGTGGACAGTGACCATATCTGTAGTGTGGCCACAGCTGTTTGTGGATCCCCATTGAGATAAGAACCTTTCCCTTGGGTGATGTTTGGACAGTGGGAACCCCATCTCAGGTGGGGTGGTTTCAGGTTGACTCCCTGTCTGTCTCTCGGGGCTCACCTGCCCCATTCAAGATTGATATTGTGGAACTTTTGGGAGGGAGTGTTATGACGAGTAGAGGACCCAGGGTATCTGTGACAGGCTGCTCAGGGAATCTGTGAGTTGGGTTACTTCATGGATTCCATTCTTTTTTATGGATATAATTGTAAGACTTTGGGGCCCTTCTTTTGGGGGGGTTGGGTCACACCCAGAGATGCTCAGGGGTTACTCCTGGTTCTGAACTCAGGAATCACTCCTGGTGGTGCTCGGGGGACCATATGGGATGCCAGGGACAAAACCCGCATCGTCTGTGTGCAAGGCAAATGCCCTACTCATTGTACTATCGCTCCTGCCCTGAAGTCTCTTTTGAATAAATGCTCCTTGCAAACCCATGAGTTTTGCAATTAGGTTTTCAAGATCTGAGTCATAAAACTGTGCATCTGAGAATCATCCATACTGTTTTCCAAAAGGGTTGAACCAGTCGGCATTCCCACCAACAGTGAAGGAGGGTCCCTTTCTCGCCACATCCTCGCCAACACAGGTTGCTTTTGTTCTTTTGAATGTAGGCCAGTCTCTGTGGTGTGAAATGATATCTCATTGTTGTTTTGGCATTCTGGATAGTTCTTGGGGTTTCCATTTATTTCTCTCAAATGTTTACCCTTTGACCTTCATCACTTCTCATGACAAAAAAATTGAAAATTAAATCCATTTATATTTTCATTCTTGTTGGAGCGATAGCACAGCGGTAGGGCGTTCGCCTTACAAGCGGCCAACATGGCCGACCGGAGTTCGATTCCTCTGCCCCTCTCGGAGAGCCCGGCAAGCTACCGAGAGTATTCGATATGCCAAACACAGTAACAACAAAGTCTCCAATGGAGACGTTACTGGGCCCGCTCGAGCAAATCGACGATCAACGGGAGGGCCTTTACCTTTACCTTATCATTAAGAAGAAAAAATTTTGTTATAAAATTAAGACAGTAATTAGTCTATAGAGACATATTTTAAAAATATAAGTAAAATATCTGAGCTTTATGGAGCTGAAGAGATAATACAGCAGGTAGGATTCTTGATTTGCATGCAACTGTGAGGGACAGGCCCAAAATGGACCACCACCAGAATTAATTTAGCTTAGCTTAACAGGAACCCGCATTGCAAAATAACTGGTTTTTCTGCCCCTGAGCAAGGAATTCAGATACAGGTACTCGCGCCTTAACACAACCAACCCAGATTTGATCTCCGGCACCACACAGTCTCTTGGGCCTTGCTAGGAGTGATCTATGAGTGCAGAGTGAGAAGTAGGTCCTGAGCACTGCTCGATGGATGTGCACACCGCACCCCAACTGCTCCCATAAAAGGATATAAACTTTAGAATCCAACAACCTTAGTACTCTGACAATTGTCTCCCATCTCACCCCCACCAACTCTTTCTCTGATTGAAACATTTATCTGTTGCTTTCCCATTTTACTACACTTTCAGAATATCTTCATCTGGTGTGGATGTTTTGAAGATCCACAGAAGAGAAACAAGGCCGGTCTGTAAGGGGTAGGCAACTTCTGAAAGACGTAGGCCTTGCCTATCAGAACAGTTCCCTGTGTCAGAAACTGCTTCTCTTCTTCCTATATTTAGAAATTTTAAATACATGCATCTCAAGCAGAAAATAGTATAAAGGGGTCGAGAACAGTAGGGTATTTGCCTTGCATATGGTAGACCTGGGTTTGATCCCTGGCACCCCATATAATTCCTGGAGTCCACCAGGAATGATCCCTTAGCATGGAGTCTGGAGTAAGCCCTGACCACAGTCCCTGAGTACCACCAATATTCCTAAGCACTGCCAGATGTGGCCCAAACCACATCCCTCCCCACCACACACACACACACACACACAAAGTAACTTAGAAAAGAAGAAATGCTAATGAAAATAAGTACATTACTAAAATTTGTGGAAAAGACAAAAATGTAGAATGAGAAATGAAACAAAAGATAATGTTTTTCAGAAAAAATAGTACAGTAGGTAAGGTTCAATCCCTGGTCCTCCATATGGCCCCCCAAGCCCTTCCAGCAGTGACCCCCAAGTACAGAGTCATGAATAATTCCTGAGCACCACTGGTTTGAACCAAAAATTAACCAAAAACATGAATGTCGATCAACTTTACAAACAAGAATACAAATAATGAGGGAAGAAACTGAAGTATAGAAAATATATACCATCACAAAGTTGATAAAATTGACAAATGGTTCTAAATTTTTTTTTCTTTTCCTTTCTCTTCATAACAACATTTATTTCTTTTTATTTTTCTCTTTTGTACCACATCTAGTGATGCTCAGGGGTTATTCCTGACTCAGGAATTACTCTTGGCAATGCTCCAGGGATCATACAGATACAGGATGCTGGAGTTTGAACCCTTGTTGATTGCATGTAAAGCAAGATCCCTACCTATCGCTCCTGCCCCTATCTTTTATTAAGCTGAATAATGTTCCATAGTGTATATGTACCATAGTTTCTTTATATAATCATCTGTTCTTGTACACTTAGGTTGTTTCCAGATTTGGGCATTGTAAATAATGCTGCATGAACATATGAGTACAAACATCTTCACTAGAGTTTTTGAACCGTTGGAGTAGATGCCAAGAAATAGAATTACTGGGTCATATTCCTAGTCAATGATTCCTAGTTGGTTTTTTTTTTGAGAAGTGTTCATATTGTCCTTCAAAATGACTGGACCAGTCAGCGTTCCCACCAGCAGTGAATGAGGTTCCCTTTTACAAACACCCTGATTATTTTTCTTCTTTGTGGTGTGTGCCAATCTCACTGGTGTGAGATGATATCTCTTTGTTTTTTTGATTTGCATTTTCCTGGTGATAGGTGATGCAGAGAATTTTTGTTTATCCCCCCCGCCATTTTTTGATGAAATTGATTTTGTTTGTTTTAGTTTTGGGGTCACACCTGGTGGTACTCAGGGATCACTCCTAGTGGTGTTCACAGGACCACATGAGTTTCTGGAAATCGAATCTTGATCAGTATATGCAAGGCAAGCATCTTACCCGCTGTACTAGAGCTTTGGCTTCGTGGGGTTGGTGGTTTTATTCTTATAGATAATCATAGAAATGAATCTTTATTAGTTGAGTGGTAGAAAGATATTTTCTCCCAGCCTCTAGGGGTATCCTTTGTCTTTAGTGTATGGGGTGGCAGAGAGTGTTGGGTCACACCTGGCTGTGCTCAGGGCGTACTTCTGGTTCTGTGCTCAAAAATCATTCCTGGTAGTGTTCTGTGGAGTCAACCTAGTAGAAACAAGCACCTTAGATGATGTACTATATCTCTTGACAAAGTTCTAATAGCAAGTTGACCAATTATAATTCAATATTGTTGTGTGCATTCATTATATTGGGCATTAAAACTCAGAACTTTTTAAAAATTACTCTAAGTTTATCCCCTGATGCAACATCAGTTTTACTCCCTACCCCCTAGTCAATGATGATGCCATTTTACACTGTGCTTTTTTGGAGTTGCCTTTTTCATGTGATACACCAAACTTTTCTCTCTCTGTCTAACTAATTTCACACATCATAATATGCTCTGTATCCACGCAGTTGTTCCAAATGTACATTGTACTACCTTCTTATGACTGAACACTATTTGTGTATATGCACACATGTGTGTGACTATATATTTATTCATTTATCTATAGGTGGAATATTTCCACATCTTTTCTGTTGCAGAAATGATGCAATAGATTTGAGAATACTTATATCTCTTTGAAATCCTGTTTTCATTTACTTTAGGTATGTACCAAGAAGTGAAATTTCTGGATTATGTGGTTCTAGTTTCTCATTTTTCAAGAAAACTTCCTACTGTTTCCATAGTGACTGAAGCAATTTTCTCCCACCAACAGTGTACGAGGAAGACTCCCTTTTCTCCAAAAGCACATCAGCACTTGTTATCTTTTGTCCTCTTAATGGTAATCATTCAAACAGGTGTGATGTGACATCTCGTTATGGTTTTATCTTGCATTTCCCTGGTGATTAGTTATTTGAGCCTCTTTTCAGGCACCTGCTAGTACACTGATGTCTTCTTTGGGAAACTGTCTGTACACTTCTGCCCATCCTAAAATCAAATCGCTTTTGATTCACACAAATTCTTGATGTATTGTAAATATAAACTCATCACCCTACATATGATTATAAAAACTTTCTTCTATTCAGCAGTTTACCTTCCATCTTGCTGTGCAGAAGCTGCTGCTTTTTTTTATTAAAAAATGTTTAATAGTGAGACATCATAAGGTACAGTTGCAGACTTACACATTTTTGTGCTTGGGTTTCAATTATACAACGATCAAATACCCATCCCTCCACCAGTGCCCATTTCCCACCACCACGGATCCCAGTATCCCTCCCACCCCGATCCCCCCCATCCCACCCTGTCTCTGTGGCAGGGCATTCCCCTCTGTTTTCTCTCTCCTTTTGGGTGTTGTGGTTTGCAAAAGAAACATTGAGTGGCAATCATGTTTGGACTATAATCTACTTTCAGCGAAGCTGCTGCTTTTGATGGGCCTTCATTTGGTCATTTCTGGTTTTGTTGTTTGTGCTCTTGGTGTCAGGTACGAAAAATGTTATTGCCAAGAACAATGTTAAAAGTTTCTTCCTTATATTTTCTCCTAAGAGTTTCATGGAATCAGGTCTCGTGATTACTTTTTAAAAATCATTTTGAGTGAAATTTGTGAGTATTTTAAGAAGGGTGCAATTGTTTTTATGTTTCCCCCAAAATATTGATGAGACTATTCTGTCCCCAGGAGTGGCCTGAATTACCCCAAAATAAATAAAATAAAATAAATACTGTTAAATCAAATTATTTTATTTGCTTTAAGGTAGAAGTTGGGCCTCGGTGCTTACTCCCAATTCTGTGCTTAGGGTTCCTCCTAACAGTCTTCAGTATGTAGTGCTGAAGATCAAAACTGATTCAGCTGGCACTATGGAAAGAAAGATGGCGGCCGCATGGGAGCCTGGTGGAGAGCAGGTCTGAGCCGGGGGTGGGGGTGCGATGAATACCTCATAGGACAGGGGACGTTCCGGCCCGTCCTTCACGCCCTACCGAGGTCACCAGTTGCCCCCCACGAGCGGCTCTCTGGCATGGCCACAGCCCCAGAAGCACAGAAACCAATCTCTTAATTATCTGACTCTCAGCATAAATACTTCCAGAGTTAATAAGTAAAATAGCAGAAATCCAAAACCATGCAGCCGCAATAGTGGCCGCGCACATCAACATCATTTAATTCTTGAACCCAGCTGTAGAAAGCAAATCATTTCACAATGCTTTTTCAGCATGGCTGATTTGGGGGGGGGGGGGCGGGGGAGGTAAAGTCTAAATAATAATGGTGCAACTTTTATCAAAACAATGAAGCTAGTCAAAGTAGACAGAGTGTTAACTAGAATTCATCTACCCCACAGACATTGGGGGGGTTTATTGGGGTTCTTCGTGGTGAAAAATAAGTATTGGTAAAGGGAAATGTGATTGATATTTGCATGACCGAGGCCTAAACCTGAAAGCTTTGTAACTTTTCCCACAGCGATTCAATAAATAAATAAATAAATAAAAATAAAAATAAAAAAACAGAAAGTAATTTCTTAAAAAAAAAAAAACTGATTCAGCTGAACCCTCATTACATAATCTTAATTAACAAGTCACAACAGCAGGCATAACAAAAGTATTGAGAAAATAAATAAACAAATGTCTGTGATTTATGTTTATGTGTGTTCAGATAGGTTTATATATGCATATACTCTACTACTGTACCTATATATGCACATTTCTATATATTTAAAATATATTGAGAATTCTCCTCGGGGCTCCTGCTGGCCTCCCTGGGATCATTACCGCACCTGACGGCTCATGGCGCCCATCTCCGCCACTCTGGATTCGGGGATATGAACCCAACTCCCTTTCAATTAGCCAAGGGCAATGGAGGCCATTGCCCATCCCTTCAGAATGCCCTCGCCCATCTCTCAGGACCAACTGACCCATGTTCAACTGCAAAGAAAAGAGAATCTCTTGCCCTCGAGTCAGGCTGTCTTCACCAGGGCCCCTCGGAGGGGAGACGGGTTTCCCTCCCCACCCCAAGCAGAGTCCCAGCAGCCGAAAACCTCCAGAACCCCGCCACAGCCATGCTTAAGGCCACTCTCCAAGTGCTCGGATGAGCCTCACCCATGAGGGAACCAACAGAGGAATCCAGGTATGCGGAACCCATAGCTGAGATCTCCAAGCCTGCATAGATCGGGGCTGGACCTCCTCCACCCATATCCTCAGTTTTCCAGTAGCTTGGCAGTCACACCCACAAATTGCCCCCAGTGCCATGTAATCTCATCAAGAGATTAAACAAAGCTTTCGGAAGAGAGCGATGCAGAATTTCCTGCCCCTGTGCATATATAAGCCTCCGTCCCTCTTGGAGAGCCTGGCAAGGTACCGAGAGTATCCCGCCCTCACGGTGGAGCCTGGCAAGCTACCCGTGGTGCATCTGATATGCCAAAAACAGTAACTATAATGGGCTTAATTTCCCCGACCCTGAAAGAGCCTCCAATACATTGGAAAGGATGAATAAGGAGAGGCTGCTAAAATCTCAGGACTGGGACAAATGAAGATGTTACTGGCGCCTGCTTGAGCACATTGATGAACAACAGGATGACAGTGATGATAAAATATATTGATAAAGAAAATAAAGATTTGGAAAATGAGATATTCTCATTAAAGCATTACATTTGAAACCATTGATTTGTGTCTAAAATTAACTGAAATAAATAGATTCAGGGAGCAGCTGAACAGTGAACATATCACCATGCTGTGGGGGTCACACACCAACCCCGAGGGGGCAGATGTTCCTCTGAACAGCTTCATGAAGCTTTTCACTTGCATCCTTCATCATCATTGTAATAGTAAACAGAACGCTGTTCTGAGTTATTGGAGTTGTTCTAAAAAATTACCATACTCAATGGGGACTCCAATACTGTAGCCACAATGAACAGAAGTTCTGGCAACACAAAGACTTGATTATTGCCACCATGTCTCAAGTCAGCTCAATGCTTTTAGGACAGAGTTTGTGGGATCTGACACTCACTCCAAGTAGCACCAGACTGAGAAATCCCTTTTTAAAGAAGTCCTACATGTAAAGCTGGTGTGTAATTATGCAGGGACCCTACTGAAAGTGGTTCTACATTCTGCTGAAAGTGGGACAGGAAAATCAATAATAGCAACAGAGTCCTTCCATACACATAGACTCTCACTCCCCAGACATGCCCAGTCTCAAAGAGATGGTGGGGATTCTGTGTGCACAAAAGATCAGTACTCCCTACTCTATGCTGTCTTCCTACTGTGCTATGTAAACTGCACAAGACGTGTGATGTCATCAGAGCACTCAGCCTGGGCTTTTTCCCCTTTGGGAGAAGCTGTATTCTCTCTCTCTCTATCTCTCTCTCTTCCTCCCTCTTTCTCTCTGCTTCTTTCAATAAAAATTATTTTGCTTCAAAAAATCAGCACTGGGAGATCCTAAGTTCAGACCTTTCTCTTTTATACCTATCAATCCTCTGCCAAGCACGTTCTCCCTTAAGGCTCTAAATATCACTTCTGGGCCAGAAATATAGTACAGAGACCTTACAGGCGGTTGACTCAGGTTTGATTTCCAAAAGTGCATTTGGTCCCCTGAGCACCACCAGGAGTGATTCCTCAAACACAAAATAAATATAACTTATAAACCATCATTCCCCAAACCTATTTCTCCAGTTTGCACTTTTCTCCAGAATGCCAGACTCTTTTATCCAACTCCCAAACCAACTGTTTCACTCATACGTCTAGTAGACATCTTAGTTCCAGTACCATCTGATGCCTATGCTGCTCCTCCTCAAGCGTTCTTCTTCCAGCTTGCCCCAATTTCTGCAGACAAAACTCCACCTTTCTACTAGCCTGGTCCTCCTGAACTCCCATCTCTTACCCCAGATTTAACCCATAGGAAATCCTGCAAGTATGCAAGTATCAAGTATCTCATTGCCTCCACACTCCATCACTCCCAGCAGCAGAAGCCAAGGACACTCATACCTGGAACATACACTGATTTCCTTCCACTTCTGCCTTCCTTACCCTCTGGCCCACTCAACACAGCATCCAGTGGTTTCTTCAGGGAAGTCATTCTGATGCAGGCAGGCAGGTAGGTTAAGGAAGCCTTCCTCCCTCCTCTTAGTTCCCCCCCCCAACACACACACACACACACACCATGGCAATGAAATTTCTGGGAAGTAATGAAGTCACCAGTCCTATCTGACTCACATTGTGGATACAGAAAACAAGACCTGATTACACCTTCTCCAGCAGACCCTCCTTACAGAAAGGGCTTGGAGGAAATTACTGGAGAACCCTAAAATTCCTTCCTTTAATCTGATTAACCCTGCTAGCCCAGACAGAGATGGTTGGACCTACCTCTCAGAGAAGATCCAGAAGGAACAAAGGTCAAGAAAAGAAGTTTCAAAGAAGACTACTCCTTACTCTACCCCTTTGGAAACACCAAAAGTGGACTCTTATCTAGCTAGAAAGCCCCTGGGGGCAGATTGGAGAAACCCTATAAAAGCCACCTTGAACAAAGGAAGGGTGTGTATATGCTGTACATGTGTATATACATATACATATACAACCTGAGCCCATGTGCTGCTTGTGCCCACATGGCTGAGCATATGTTGCACCCAAACAAAAAAAAATGTTTTACTTTACTGCTCATCTATTCCTGAAATTCTTTTCTGCAAGGCAAGACAAGAACTCAATAAACCCTGGGTAAGGCCTAAGACTGACTTTCCTCTCCTACAAAGAGCAATTCCTGGCTCCAACCTGAGTCCATAGCTCCCCAAGAAATCAGGTGGTGGGATCAACTCCCATGCTCAGAAGACCAAGTGAATGTCTTGACGGCACTTCGTGGGGCTGGCAGGACACTGGCCATGCCACACAGAGACTCATAGCAGACTTTATCAGTCCTAGCCTTCCCAATAAACCTCGGGGTTATAGAGGCAGATCAGAAGAAAGTGACAGTCTCTCTCCTCTCTGCCTCACACAAGTCACTGTGGGGACTACCTATGTCAACCCCAGCTCATTGATTCTGCTGCAGACACATGCTTCTGCCCTGCTACCTCTGCACTGAGTCCCCCAGTCTGGACAATCTTGCCCAGACATCCTACAGGCCAGTTCCAGGTCCCAAAACTCTTACCTCAAAGGGAACCCACCTACTGAAGCTCGTCTGATCCAGTTAGCACTACTGTGTCCCCTCTCCTGACACCATACTCTGGAGCACTGTCCAGGGAGGAAGGAGAGAATTCCAACACGAACTTAGATCTAAGATAAGATATTATACTTTCCTCCAATTTCCTAATTCAGAATCTGCTGCCTTATAGACTGAGGAAAGTGGGAAAGGAGAAGGAGGAAAAGGAGGGGAAAGGAGGAGGAAGTGGGAAGTGGAGATGGAAGGAGGAAGAGGAGCAGGATGGGAGGAGGAAGAGGGGGAGGAGGAGGAGGAGGAAGAAGAAGAAGAAGAAGAAGAAGAAGAAGAAGAAGAAGAAGAAGAAGAAGAAGAAGAAGAAGAAGAAGAAGAAGAAGAAGAAACAAATGCAGAAGTAGAAGAAGCAGAAAAGTAGAAGAAGGAAAAAATAGAAACAGAAGCAGAAAAAAAGCAGAAGAAATAGAAGAAGCAGAAGCAGAAAAAGCAGAAGCAGCAGCAACAGCAGCAGGAGGAGAAGGGGGGAAGAGAAGGAGAGTAGGAGAAGAGTAAAATAGTAAAAGAAGAGTAGAAAAAGAAGAGTAGAAGAAACAAAAGTAGCAGCAGCAATAACAAAAGCAGCAGCAGAAGAGAAGGAGCATCAGCAGAAGCAGAAGCAGAGAAATGCCCCCTTTGCTGTAAAAACTGCAGATATGCAGAGAATGAAATGCAGATTCATATACAAAAACAGAAATAAGCATGATCCCCCATAGAAACAAAGAAAAAAATACCTGTTCTGGCTGATGGCTCAAGGGCTGGTGAGTATTCTTTTGCATGAAAGAGTCAAGACACCAAGATCTCTAATGCCTCATAGTTCTCCAACACTGCTGGAAGTGGCCTCCCAAAATAGTTGGACCCCAAACGATGGGGCTGTGGACAACAGAAAGCACACAGTTTCTGCTAGCCGTGTGAAGCCCTCACTGCCTGATGTAGGAGACAGGCAGGGTCCAGGTGATGACTGAGTTTCTGTGGTCCAGGTCTTGTTGGAACAAGGCTCTAGTGAAGGATCAAGGACCAAGAGCTTTCTACTGAGAGGTGACCGGCAGAGGAGTGACCACATCAAGGTTCACAATACGAAGATGAGGTGATAGTGCACAGGTAGGACAATTGCCTTGCAAGTGCAGACTCTGTTTTGATCCCAGGTACCACATGTGACTCCCCCGCCCTCCAGCACTTTCCCTGAGCACAGAGCCAAGAGTAGCCCCTAAGTTAAGAAGTAAACTCTGAGACTGGTATGGTCCTCCCCCAAAAAAAATCCAAAGCCCCCACTGCACTGATCACTGAGTAGGCACAGGGCCACCCATGCTCAGACCTAGAACAGACACAGCTCGCAAAGTGGCAGATTCTGGAAGGCCCTTGATGCTTCCATTTATTTTCTCTCTCAATTTCTATTGATCCTCTCCTTTAGTAACCTATTAACTACACAACCCAAGAATTAGGAAAAACATTCAGGTCTGCAGCCACTGCCTAAAAAAGAAAGAACTTATGTATTCTTTTTTTTTCCCTCCTTTTGGATCACACCAGCCATGCACAGAAGTTACTCCTGGCTCTGCACTCAGGAATTACTCCTGGCAGGGCTCGGGGAACCGTATGGGATTATGGGAATGGAACCCGGGTCAGCTGCGTGCAAGGCAAACGCCCTAACTGCTGTGCTATCGCTCCATCCCTGCAATAAGAACTTATGAAAGAAACAAATAAGAGGCCCGATTCTTTCATTTCTTGTGATCCCAACTGGCCCAGATCTCACTCAAAAATGCAGCATGATTTTCTTCCCACAAATATCAACCTCAGAACGCTGAGGTGGGCAAGACTCACAACCATTAGCCTTGGATCCACTGATAATTCATTCCGACTAGCAGGAGAGACAGTGCAGGGTTAAGGCACTTACTTTGCATGAGCACCACCAGGTATGACACAACATGTACTCCTGTCCAATTGATTCCTACTCTGCTGCTTCCTGAAATTCAGCTCCTTTCTAGAGGAAATTGATTTCAAACAAACTGTGAGGCAATTGGAGACACATCAGACAACCCACCCTGCAGATAAGAAATTTGTTTAAGGCAGTAAATTTCACACGAGGCTCTGCATTAGACACATAAATATATAATATACCCAAAGAAATATGACTGTCTTTTAATTTTTAATTTTATTTAGTTTATTATTACATTGTTTCATTTATTTATTTGATGAGGGGATTGGGGCCACACCCAGTGATGCTCAGGGATAGTTACTCCAGGCTCTGCCTCAAGGATCACTCCTGATGGACTTGGAGGGCCATGTGGGGTCCTGGGGATTGAACCCAGGTCGGCTGCATGCAAGGCAAGCATCTGCCTACCATATTAACTCTCCAGCCCTGTTACTACTCATTTTAATATAATGTTTTAAATTTTTTTCTATAGAAAAATTTTTAGGGGCTGGAGCGATAGCACAGCGGGTAGGGCGTTCGCCTTACAAGCGGCCAACATGGCCGACCCGAGTTCGATTCCTCCTCCCCTCTCGGAGAGCCTGGCAAGCTACCGAGAGTATTCGATATGCCAGACACAGTAACAACAAAGTCTCCAATGGAGACATTACTGGGCCCGCTCGAGCAAATCGACGATCAACGGGAGGGTCTTTACCTTTACCTTTTTAGAAAAATTTCAACGGGTAATAGAAATGAGGATGATGATTATTTTTATGGAAAATAGAAAGTTAGAAAAGGATGTACAGTGCCAAGTTCTACCTCTGTGGGAACTGCCAAAGAACAAAGTAGATCAGGAAAGAGAACAGATCTTCGTGGAAGTGGTTGATCTTGTCTCCCACCTCCTCAAAGTATGTGATAGGAAATCACACAGTCAGATCTTTTAGTAGAAAGAGATTCAGTGGGTATTGAACCACATACTGGGGATGTGAGGAAATCCTGGGACCCTCAACCCCATGTAGATGGCTCTCTCAAACTGTGAAAGAAAACAATGATAAACTCAGTTGCATTGTGGAAATGACATCCTGAACATGCTTCTAACGTCCCTCTCAAAGAAACCCCCAAACCCGGTCCTGTCTACTCTCCCTTCCCCTTCACACTGCAGGCCTCCAGAATCTCACCTTTCGGCTGTATGAGAGACTCATCAGAGCCTTGGTCTTTGTTGCTGGGGAAAAACAAAACAGGACAAATTCAGAGCCCACGGGGTGGGAATAAAGGAGAAACCAGGGGTGGGGGATCTCACCGTGGGCTCTGGTCTACACTCTCCCAAAGGGCTTTGGGATACTGCGCCCCTCCCCAATACTTACTTGCAAACTGAGTCTTGTTCCTTTTTGCAATCTGTGGAAAGAAAATACCCTGTGAAAAGTCAGGGAGGAGGCATAACCCCCTCATCCTGGATCAGAGAAGTGTCCAGAGTGGGGTTGAGACCCATATCAGAATCAGGAAGCCTGAGAGTAGGACAGGTGTGGGCCTAGACCAGCACTCCCGGAGGTCAGTGCTCTTCAGGGACCCTCTGCCCTGTGACTGCTGATAAATTTGATCTTCATTCTTCCTATGTGTTTTAATACAGAGAAAGTAAGCAAGGACCTGAGATGGAGCTCAGTAGCAGAGCTTAGCATGTGTGAGGCTCTGGACTTGCTTGCTGGCACAGGAAAAAGTTTTTGAAAAATAAAAACAAAAAATGAGCAAATAAATAGGGTGTGGATGGTATTTCCCATTAATGAGCAGAATAGACTTCTCTCTGGGCCTTGAAAACCCTCAGCAGAAAAGAAAACTTAGACATTCCCCCAATTCCTTTCCTACCTGAGCGCTTCCTCCTGCAGATCACAGCTGCCACCACAGCTCCAGTGAACACAGTCCCGAGGAGAGCCAGGCCAACTATGATGCCCACAATGAGGAAGGTGGACTGAGAAGGGGGCTCTGGGAAGGAAGGAAAGAAGAAGGGGGTCTGACCTCCAACCTCAGCCTGACCCTCAACAGTTCCCCAGAGGGGCCAACCCTAATTCCCCAGAGAACAGGCTCTGTGCCCCGCAATCCCTCCTTACCCCATCTCAGGGTGACAGGCTCCGGCAGTCCCTGGTGCTGCACATGACACGTGTATCTCTGCTCCTCTCCAGAAGGCACCACCACAGCCGCCCACTTCTGGAAGGTTCCATCCCCTGAAGGCCTCGTCTCCACCAGCTCTGTGTCCTCGGTGAGGTCCTCCCCATCACGCTGCCAGGTCAGGGTGATCTTGGCAGGGTAGAAACCCCGGGCCCAGCACCTCATGGTGACCTCATGGTCAGAGAAGGGGTTGTGGGTTATGTGTCCACTGGGGGGTTCTGAGAAAAACAGTCAGAACATTCAGGTAATTTGCTTCTTGGGCCACTAAAATCACGCATGTAACTACCCTGAGAATGAAAAACACGAGGTGGGGAGTTATGAAAATCTCTTAGAACAGCCTGGACAGAGACTTCCAGGAAAAGCTCATTCTTTGGAAAGTTTTGAAATCAGGTTGAGATGGCCCAGGAAAAGAGGCGAGAGGAAGGGAGTTCTGGTCCTGGTTTGGGGGTGATAAATGGAATATAAAAGCTGAAGTCAAGACCTCAAACACATTGGGTGTGGGGCAGAGAAGTCTGAGAAAGTCCCTTTGCTTAAAGGCTCCAGAGTTAGAGAAGCGCTCATCAGTCACTCCCGGGAGTGCTTCACCTTCCATTCTCAGAGACCAGATCCCTTAACTGTCCAGAGAGAAGGGTGGCATTCTGAGCGGGTCACTCTCTGGTCCCCAATCTGAACACGAGGGCAATTCCTGGCTCTCCAAAGGAGAGGAATTATTCTGATGTGCATCCCATTCTCCTCTCTTAACAGAGGGAGAATCACTCCAGAGAGGGTAATCCGGGAGGCTCCCCGGGGCGCCCGGTACCAGCCCGCAGCAGTGGTACCTGCACATAGTAGTGGTACCTGTCCTCAGCAGCGTCTTCTTTCCTTCCTCTAGGTAGCGCCCGAGCCCTTCAACGCACTCCCCATCCAGGTAGAACCTGTTTTCTTCTGCCACCGAGCCCCTCTCCCACTTGCTCTGGGTGATCTGAGCCGGCATGCCCGCCGCGGTCCAGGAGCGCAGGTCCTCGTTCAAGGAGATGTAGTCGGCGCCGTCATAGGCGAACTGACTGTAGCCGCGCAGGAGGCGCCCGTCGGACCCCACGTCGCAGCCGCACAACCACTGGTAAGTGTGAGAGCCTGGAGCAAGGCCCGGAATCAGCCCCGCCCACCTATGCCCGCCCCGTGAGGGAGTCCGGGTTGTGATGGGTTAGAATGAGCCGATTACATTAAAGGAACAGAAACCGGATGCTCTAAGGAAGTTTCTCTGGTGAGGATGCAAATCCCGAATCTTAACTGCTCGGACACAGAGACCGCAGGGAACCCGGTCCGTCCAGGAGCTGGGGGTCGTTCCCAGGCCGAACCCGCGCGCTCACCTGCCTCGCTCTGGTTGTAGTAGCCGCGCAGGGTGTTGAGGCTGACATGGAAATTTTGGGCGGTGTCCTTGAAGATCCGCGTGCTCCGCTCCCAGTAGTCGGATCCCTCCTGCTTCATCCACGGCGCCCGCGGTTCGGCCCTCTGACTCGCCGAGTCGCTGTCGAAGCGCATGATCTCGGTGTCGTCCACGTAGCCGAGGACGACGAAGCGGGGCTCCTCGCTGCCGGGCCGGGACACGGCGGTGTAGACGTACCGCAGGGAGTGGAGGTCTGGGGGAGGGGGGGGATGAGACCCGGCGTCCAGGGGTTGAGGGACACACACACACACACACACACACACACACACACACACACCTTGCACATGCACATCTTGCACACGCACACACACACTCACACACACCCCTTGCTTTACACTCACTCGCCCAGGATTCGGTCAGGGCTCTTGAGAGAAGAAGGAGGAAGATCCTCGACACTCCTCGGGGTTCCGGGACCCACATCCTAGTGGCGGGGCGAGAAGAGGTACTGCTGGAGCTGTGGTCTGGGGTCGGAGGAGCCCGGGCTAGGGCGGGAAGAGACCCGGCTGGACCTGGTGCGGTTAGAGACAGGGCTGGGGCTAAAAGAGACAGGATCAGTGGGGAAAAGATAGACGGAAAGGGAAAAGAAAGGGCTGCGAAGGAAAAAGACGGCTGGAGAAGGGAAAAGACAGAGCCGGGAAGGGAAAAGACAGGGGTGGGAAAGGGAAAAGACAGAGCCGGGAAGGGAAAAGACAGACCTGCAGAAGGGAAACACAGGACTGGGGCTGGAAGAGAAAGGACGCGGCGTGGGGCTGCAGTGCTAGGCTGGGACAGATCATAGTCTGAGCTCTGACCTAGCGTAACTTCAAATTGATTGGCTTCTCCAGAAGCCAGTACGTACTGAGAATAGAAACTGAAACCACTTGAGGGGACTGGCGATAATACAGGAAGGAAACAACATTCAGGGTGGGGGGAAGCATTAAACTGAGACAGGAGGTGGTGCTGAAAGGTGTAAAGTGTTATGTATGAAACCCTATCTGTAACAGTGGTGTAAACCTCAGTATGAAGGTGGGAAAAGAGCCTTTCCTTGAAGCAGACTGGTGGGAGGGAGGCAAAAACGGGGGAAGGGGGAGGGCTATTAGTGACAAGAAGTGGACACTGGTGTTGTAACTGTGTTGAAGGATCAGTGCTGTAAAATTGTATGCCTGAAACTTCACATGAATAACTTTGTAATTTCACAATGACTATAAATTTCACAATGACTATAAATGACTGGATTCCACGGGATGTCAAAAGACCGCGTGGCCGCCCACCTACCAGATGGTCAGACTTCTTCATCAAGATCATGAACGATTGGTTTGAGGCCCTTCATGTTCCCGGAGCGAAGAGATGCCATTGGGCTACACTAGCACGCCACAGGGACAAATGGAGACGTTACTGGCGCCCGCTCAAGCAAATCGAAGACTAACGGGAAGTGATTAAGTGATTAAGATAAAAAAAATAAATAATTTGTATTGAAGTGCACTCTTTCACTGGGTGTTCTGAGACCAAAGTTCTCTTCCTGCTGAGACTATGGCAAATTTTCAATAATTATACTGTCTGAGGGTCAAAGCAGGCAGGACGTCTTCTTTGCAACTGCAAGCAGGACTAAACTTGGGAAAATCTGAAATAATCTTGGGAAGAGAGATAGGTGAAAGGGTGCATGTCTTACATGTGGAAGGTCCAGGTTCAAGCCCTGGCATTGCAAGATTCGCCAGCACCTTCAGGACGACCCATAGAGCTTAGAGTAACAGAGCTGGGAGTAATCTCTGAGAATCACCAGGCTTGGCTTCCCCAGAACTAGAGAGATAAAGCTAAAAATGTGTGGATTCTTTGCATGTGCAGTCCCTGGCACTGCACAGTCCCCTACCACTGCCAGGAGTTACTCTCAAGTACAGAGTCTGGAATAGCTCCTGATTACAACCCAGAGTGCCCCAAAAACATACAAAAGAAAAATTCTGGAACAGTGACAGAAGAGCAGGTAGGGTATATGCCTTGCACACAGTCAACCTGGGCTCAATCCCCAGCATCCAACATGGTCTACTGAGTATTTACTGAACTCAGAGCAAGGGTTATCCCTGAGCATCACTGGGTGTGGCCCAAAATGAAACAACAAATCACAAACTTTTCTCCAGAATTCCCAGGCGCTAGTACATCTCTGGGATCAGCCTCCTGAATAACACGGAAGCCTTCAGGTCCCTAATGATGATTCCAACACTACAGTATCTGCAAAAACCTCCACAACACATGCCCCTGGATCATGGTACTTCTGCTCTGGCAGGATGTGAAAATTTCACATGTTTTCCTTTCACCTTGAGCACAGTGAGACCCTTCCTCCAAAGACAGAGAACCAATATGGGGTGATTTGCTGTCAGGATTAGCAACGACAATTACACAGCAGAGAGTGGGGGATTGGGATAGATCTATGGAACCGGGATCCCATTATGAGTATCTCTTATTTGAAATTTGTTACTGTGAGTGTACAGGTATTGAAATCAACTCAAACCCCACATGCAGTACTATTCCAGTGCTGCCTCTTTCCCTCTCCCTGCACTGTTGCTGAGGGGACAGTGACTGTGGGATTCCTCACAGAAAGGTGGAAAGACTATCCCAAGTACACGTGTGCCATGGGGAACCAGGTCCTTCCTCCCGAGGAGGGAAACCTCTTCAGAGATCTGAATCTGGCTCAGATAGAGGATGAAAATGGACTTCTGACTTTATTAATTCACAAACTCTTAGCCTCTTGCTGATTCTTGATTGTTTAGTATAGATGTTAAGAACCCTGCATGACAAAGGGGAACCGCACTGTTCATTTGCACACTCCCTTTCTCGGATGCTCCTTTGGGATGTGCTCAGCGTGTGCTTCTGACTTTGCACTCTTGCCCACCACCATTTGATCTCTGCCCTTAGGGAAAAATTTCCCCATGGATATTAGTGACATATATCTGAGTCCATATTTCCTACCACCTCCCTTCTGAAAGCAATGCAGAGCCCTTCTCAGAGGTGCAATTCGCTCTCCCAGCACAGTGCTGACTGCTGTGGTGGCTGCCCTCTGGGTCCTGCTGTGAGCATAACACTCTGTGGGTCTCAGGCACACCTTGTCTCTCCATACCTTCAGCTCCTTCCACCCACTTGCTGCCACGTATAGGTGAATGAGTTCTGTCTATTGTTATTAATACCTGAACATTGTTTTTGCTGGCCTGGTAGAGTTGCCAAGGATTGAGGATGTGGCAGCCAAACTCTGGCCTGCTTGATAAGCCCATGTCCTGAGAATGTGTCCTGAAACCACTGAATTGTTCCTCAGCCATGCTGGTGCCTTGGTCAAGTGCCCTCATATTTCAAGCTTAGATGTGTTCCTCCTAGACGTATATCCAGGCTGCTTCTTCCAGCCCCCTGAGGGAATACCAACTGCTCTCTGCTTTTATTTTAAAATATCTGCTTCACCAAAAAGGAGAAAGAGAACAAAAGGGAATGTCCTGCCACAGAGGCAGGGTGGAATGGGGGAGATGGGGGTGGGAGGGATACTGGGATCAGTGGTGGTGGAAAATGGGCACTGGTGGAGGGATGGGTACTCGATCAGTGTATAATTGAAACCCAAGCACAAAAATTTGTAAGTCTACAACTCTACCTCATAGTGTTTCACTAGTAAAAATTAAATAAATAAATAAATAAAATAAAATATCCGCTTCAAATGTCAGCAATGTACTGAGTGTATTAAAGCCAGTAACCTGAGGAGCGACTGAGTGAGATGGGGGCTGGTGAGAGTGGACTTAGGTCATGAGGACCATCAAGTTCATGATAGGAAATACTGACAATTTGTTTTGTAGTCACACCAAAGTTTGCTTAGGGATACTCCCAGCAATTCTCAGGGTCAACTCTGGGGCTCCTGGTTTCAAAACATGCTCTCCAGTTCTTTGAGCCCTCTCCCCAGTCCAAAATTATTGACTGTTTTTTGCTAAAGTGTTTCTAGATATAAAAAAAATAAAGGGGAGAGAATAATACTACAATGGAAAAATGCTTCCAGGTAGTTTATTTCACAGGCATACCCTAGGCAATCATAAGGGTCAAAGTACCAATGTGTACTTGCTCTTCTCATTCAACAGTCCCTCCCAGCAGGTGCCACCTGCAAGACTCCCACTGAGAATGAGAAAGCTCCCACATCCAGCACAGGCAGGATGGCAGGTTGTGTGGAAGTCAAAGAGCAGGCAGACAAACAGATATTCTCTGCACACTGTACCCACAGTGACCTAGGAGCCATTCTCTTAATGATGCTGTGGCTACAGAGACCAATGACCTTCACCTCTCTCCATTCCTTAATTCTTTCTGGTTTTTATATCCCAAGATGGAACTAAGAAAGGAATCATTTCCCCTGTCATTAAAGGATGCTCAAAAGGAGCAACTTTCAGTGACAGGTAGAGATAGGATAGAGGAAAGCTGAGAATCTCCTGGGACCTCATCAATTCAGTGATCTGAATTGGGCTGAGGATGCAACTGCTCATGGCACTCAGCTGTTGTTCTTCTCTCCAGGACAAAAAGTATGAAACAGTATATTTGAGCCTGGCCACTGACCTCCCAAAGCTGGTGCTGTGCTGGGAAGAGAAAAAAGTCTCCTTAGGGGCCTGGAGAAACAGTACAGTAGGTAGAGCACTTGCCTTGTACATTGGGTCTAATTATTGCCATATCACATGTCCCCTAAGCACCAATAAGAGTGATCCCTGAACTCAGAGCAAGGGCCCTGAGCTCTGTCAGATACAGTTACCCAAACCAAATAATTTTTTTCAATGAGTGGGATAAAATTTCTCTGGGACCAGGGGACTAGGAAGCAGGAGGCCAGGGAGAGATCTTCAAGGGGTGACCACACATGCCTTGCACGGACAAAACCTTGACTGCAATCCTGGCCCCGTACCTCCTGTCCCCCTCCACCATCACTGCCAGTTTGAGTATCACAGGGAGTAAGCCCCAGCAGCACTGCAGACCTCCCCACAAAAAATCTGTGAGGTAGGGATACATGGGTGGGGGCCTGTGGGTGGAACCTTAGGTCACTGACTTCTACCTGAACCCATGGGCATAGCTCCACATTTTAATGTGATTCTGGCAGCCAGGCACTGCCTTTTGCCGTCTCCAGTTCCTCTACAAAGGGGAGAGTGTCACTTTTGTAACTCCCAAAGCCTAGTTCCAGGGCTTGTTACTCAGAGGCTTACTTTTGGGGAGACAAGAGTTTATCTGAGGAAAAAATATATATATATATATGAGTTTTGGGGAGCTAGCAACCTGAGAAGATGGTGAACTTACATCCCCCCAAATCCAACCTTCTCTCAGGCTGAGGAAGAGGGTTAATAGGGTTGACTGGGAAGATAGGTTAAAAGAAATGTCAAAGCGGGAAGGAGTTCTGTCAAGGCAGGAGGGAGTTCTATCTCAAGGCCATTTGGGCAGGGTGGGAGCAGACCAAGCTACTCCTAATGACATGTCAGGGTCTTTTCCAAGATCTGCACAATTGACTTGAAGAATCCTTCCAGAGGGTTTGTTGTTATGCTTCAAGGGAAAAGAGAGTTATCATGTTCTAGGAAGAACATGATAAGCCGCAGTGTTTTCAAAGGGCCTGTAATTTTCTATGTCTACCTTTAATCCATAATTGGATCTGGCTCAGCATAAAGCACACAAAGCATCAAGCAATTCTTTAAGACTGAGGTACAAGGGCCAGAGTACAGCTGGTAGGGCTTTTACCTTTCACGCAGCCAACCCATTTTGATCCCTGGCATTGCATATGGTCCCCCAAGCACTACCAGGAGTAATTCCTGAGTGCAGAGCCAGGAGTAACCCGAGTATCACTGGGTGTGACCCAAAAAGCAAAAAAAAAAAGAAAAGGAAAAGAAAGAAAGAAACTGAGGTACATAATAAACACTCATTCACTCACACAATCAAGGGTGTAAGCACCGAGCCAAAGCTTGAGACCCCAGACCACCACCCACCATAGAGAAGGGAAGAGGAGAAAAATTTATAACACCATTATTTTTTTAAAGGTCTACCATTATTTCTAGCAATCCCACTCTAGGTATTAATTTAAAGTATTTAAAAGCTAATTTTTAAAGATAAATGCACTCCTACGTTCACTGCAGCTCTATTTACAGAATAATAAACATCCTGAGCACCTGATGGATGATTGAATAAGATCATCTTCTTCAGTGTGGTCTGTGGAGTGGACACACTGAAATGGACACACACGCAAATATAAAAAGGGGATGGAATCTCACCATTTGTCTCAGCATGGATGACCATGAGAAGATTCAGGAGGAGAAATACAGATGCCCTGTGATTTTACTTATTTAAGAAACAACCACACATCAAAATGAAACAAACCCTAAGACTCTGACAGCAATCCTGGCATTTACCAGCGGGTGTCTAGGAGAGATGTTTATGAAATTGAACATCTGAAAATTAGAGTAAACCAATATCATGAAAAGGGACAGAAGGGGCACATATGCTGCCTGAGACCGTGTGCTGCTTGTGTCCACGTGGCCAGGCACATATGGTGCCTGAACACATGTGTTGCCGGCTTCTCCCCTCTTGAGATGTGTGCCTTCATAGCAAATGCTGGAATGTGTGTAGGGGTTCTCGCTGCTCTTGGAAAAACCTGATCTCTCTTGGGCGCACTATTCTCTACTCTCTACCACTTTCTCTCCCTCCTCCTCTTCAAAACCTCCAAATAAAATCTGATCTACTTAAAAAAAATCCTGCCACAGAGGCGGGGTGGGATGGGGGGCATGGGGGGATAGGAAAGATACTGGGATCATTGGTGGTGGAGAATGGGCACTGATGAAGGGATGGGTACTCGATCATTGCATAACTGAAACCCACAAAAATTTGTAAGTCTACAACTGTACCTCATGGTGTTTCACTAATAAAATTTTTTTTTTAAAAAAGCAGGGAACAGAAGTTATGTACCTGGATAAAATGGGTAAGGCTGCATGCATTTGACCTGGATTCAATCCCCAGCACCACATATTATTCCCTAAGAACTTCCAGGAGTGGTCCCTGAGCACAGCTGGTGTGATCAAAAAAAAACAAAAAGAATCAAAAAAAAAAGAGAGAGGATGGGAAAGAAAGGGAAGTTTATCAATATGGAAAAATTTCAAGATTTGCTACACAACAAAAAGCATTTAATTAACAATATTGTCATGCACAGAAGCTGGAGAGATAGTCCAGCAGGTAGGCTGTTTGCCTTGTACATAGCTGACCCAGGTTCAATCCCCAGTATCCCACACAGTTCCCTGAGCACCATCAGGAGTAATTCCTGAGTGCAGAGCCATGAGTAAACCTTGAGCAGTTCTGGGTGTGAAATGCTCAACTCAAGAAGCAAAACTAAAAGGTAAAGGCCCTCCCGTTGATCGTCGATTTGCTCGAGCGGGCCCAGTAACATCTCCATTGGAGACTTTGTTGTTACTGTGTCTGGCATATTGAATACTCTCGGTAGCTTGCCGGGCTAAACTAAAAGAAATAAAATAAACAATATTGTCATGAACAATTGCGAATTGTTAAGATGGGCATTTTTTTTTATCGTTTTCGTTTTCTTTGTCTGTTCCTAGCTCTGAGGTTGCTCTGGGTTTGCTTCAGAGAAGCTTGGGACACATGCAGTGCTAGAAATCAAATTGATGCTCCCACAGGCAAAGATGTATTCCAGCCCTTTGAACTATCACCCTGGCTCTATGTGATGGAGGGGATCAATAAGAACCACACCTGGTTGTGCTTAGAAACTACTCCTAACTCTATGCTCAGAATTTATTTCTGGCACTGCTCAAGGGGCCATATGCAGTGTCAGGGATTGAACTGGGGGCAGTCACATGCAGGACAAGTACTTTATGTCCTGTACTTTCTCTCAGGCTCTATGTTATGCTTTTTAATTACTACCACTTTGTAGTACACTTTAAAGTTCGGGAAGGTGATGCATCCCATCTTCTTTTTCCAAAGGATTGCTTTAGCTATTCATGGGGAATTTCAGGAGTGTTTGATCTATTTCTTTGAAAAATGTCAAAGCATATCCTTATAGGGGCCACATTGAATCTGTTTAAGGCTTATGTTATGCTTTTCAATATAATAAAAATAAGTTCTCTCCACATAGAACCCAAGAGTTACAGATTCACAGTTGAATCTCTTCTCCCTCCCACTCCTCAATTACATCTTCTAAGCCTTGTGAGAAACCATATAATCAAAGACAATGACCAGCAATTTTACCAACATGAGAGACCCTTGTACTCTGAGCTGGGAATCTGATTATGTTGTTGGTCAAAAGTCTGGTGAGAGGCTGGAGCAATAGCACAGAAATTAGGGCATTTGCCTTCCATGCGGCCGACCTAAGTTCGATTCCCAGCATCCCATATGGTCCCCTAAGCACTGCCAGGAGTAATTCCTGAGTGCATGAGCCAGGAGTAACCCCTGAGCATCGCCAGGTGTGACCCAAAAAAGAAAAAAAAAGTCTGTTGAGGAGGCAATCTTCTAACAAAGCCATGGTCTTTGTTCATGTGTTCATAAGGGCTTTGTCTTTATTGAATATATTTATGAGAGAAACATGTTGACTTCTATTATTAACATACTGAATATTCAATAAACATATCGAAGGTTAATGTTATTGAATATATTAACATAATGAGTCCGTTAGTGCCTGAAGCAGCAGGACAGAATGACAGTATGACTGCTGGCCAGGTTCTAGATGTTAATCTTACTGCAGATTCTAAAGTAACAGAGGAAAAGCAGGTGGGAAACCATCTCAGAGTTACACAGGTCAGTTCCAGAACAGCCTTCATGCCCCATCTACTCAGCTCATCTTTTCGTTTGGACTATGGTGTTCAACAGGATGATCATGATAGATGGACAGTTAGCCAGCACTAGTCCCTACTCTTCCCTCTGGAGGGCTCTATAGTGCCCTCAAACACCATCATGCATCAGGAAGGGGCAACAGTGGCTGCAGCTCTGAGAGTAGACAAGAATCTTCCAAGTCTGAAAAGTTGAAAGGAGATTATATGCTAGTAACATTTAGAAGAAGTTGAGCCAGATAAAACAAGAAAACTTGGACAAAGTGAAAAGTAACAGAGAAAACAAGGAGGGATGAAGAATCGGTCAGAAGAACAGCAGAAGACTGGAGAGATAGATAGTACAGCAGGTGGGATATTTGCCTCACATGAGGCTGATCCCAAATTCAATCACCAGCACCCCATATGGTCACCTGAACACTGCCAACAATGATCCCTGAGCACAGAACCTCCTGTAAGTCCTGAGCAATACTAGGTGTGATTCAAAACCCCATATCAAAACAAACAAACAAACAAAAGTAACTGTGAGAGCTGGATCAGAGAGAGTAGTATAGGTGTTAAAGTACTTGCCTGATATGCAGCTGATCCTGGTTTGATTCCTGACATCACTTATGGTCCCCCAAACACTTCCAGTCTTCACTTCTGAGCACAGAACCAGGAAAAGCCCTTAAACACTGTCAAGTGTAACTTACCCCACAAAATAAAAATAAAGGTACAATTAAAATATTTTTTAACAAGAAAGGAAGACAAGAGCAATAGTATAGCAGGTAAGGCACTTGTCTTGCTCACAGCCAGCCAGGGTTTCATCCCCAGCATCCCATATGGTCCCCTGAGTACCACCAGGAGTGATTCTGAGTGCAGAACCAGGAGTAACCCCTGAGCATCATTAGGTGTTGCCACCCCCCCAAAAAAAAAAACAAAATAAAAATAAAGGAAAATATTGCTAGACTGGATAAAAAGTACAATGACACAGGTTTGATTCCCAGCACCGCGTAGGGTGTCTGAGCCCTGCCAGGAATGATTCCTGAGGGCAGAGTCAGGAGTAAGACCTAAGCGCAGATGTATGTGGTCTAAAAACTAAAAGGACAAAAAAATGGAGTTTTTTTATTGGTTACTTTGCCACAATTCACCCTGAAGGAGGGGTACATAGAAAGAACTAGCAAGGAGCCCTAGTTGCTGGAAATTTGAAGGTTTAGTACATTCTGTTTTGGGTTCTGTATCAACATTTCTTAATTTATTCATTGTTTCTGTTAGCCTCATCCCCCTTCCCACCTAGGTATGAGATTGGTCTGGTTTCTTCTATTCTGTTCTGAACCATAACTTATGATTTATGGCCAATTCATCTTTGCCTAGTTATCTGTTTATGCTCCTACTTACATGTATAACTTTCCACAACTAAAACGATACACCAAGATAAGGCATTTCTTAATTCAGAGTATACAAAAAGTAGAGCAAAAACACAGTTTGACCCTTTAATACCACACTTCCTGCCCTTTCTGTTCTGCCCCACAAACTGATTTTTTATCCTACTCCTGATTCACAAGCATTAGGCGGTCCTTCTCCTTGAAGACTCGCTCCCCACAGCTGCTTTATGGAGAATATTACAAAGATCTCTGTACAGGATTAAACCTTGCAGCAGCTGACCTGTTCATTCCCTGAACAGAACATTGTTCCCCCAAGAGATTCCTGAGCACAGAGCTAAGAGTAAGCTCTGAACATGGTTCCTTCCCCAAGAGACTCCTGAGCACAGAACTAAGTGAACTCTGAATATCTCTGGGTGTGGCCCCAGAAAAGAAAGAAAAGGAAACTGAAACTATAAAGCAAAGGTGACTGTTAGCAAAGGCACTTTCCTGGCTGAAGGGCACTTTCCCACCCTTGGGGAGCGGTTACCGGGATTGGAAAACCACCGATTTAAAACAAAGTAAAGTCGGGGCTTGTGCAATAGCACAGTGGGTAGGGCATTTGCCTTGCACGCGGCCAACCCCGGTTCAATTCCCAGCATCCCATATGGTCCCCTGAGCACCACCAGGGGTAATTCCTGAGCGCAGAGCCAGGAGTAACCCCTGTGCATTGCCGGGTGTGACCCAAAAAATAAAATAAAATAAAATAAATAATAATAATAAAACAAATCAAAGTCGTCCTTGATGCCCAAGCAGAGCTGCCGGCAGAGTCGGAAAACCACCGGTCCTGCCCGTGTCACTGAGGCACATAGTGCAAATCTGGACGACTCCCACAGAACAGAGTGACTTTCCCTGAAACAGAAACGCAAGACAGGGACACTTTACCGCTCGCAAAAGCCCAGGGGAGGGCGTGCCCGGAACTCTGTACCAGCCTGTCCTAGGATTACAAGTCAGCGGGTTTGAACCGCGCACAAGAGTAAGAGCTGGATTCCAGATTTACCAGGAACAACTCCTCCCAGCAGGGACAGTTGTATCCCTTGGTCCATCCCAAAAAAAATCTGAGAGGACAGAAATCTCAGGCTTGCCACAGTCAGAAACCCCTGACTTGGCTTTGCACATACAGTGAGTGTCAGGGGGCAGCCAGGGGGGATTTGTTGATCGTCCTGGTGCCCACAGTCTGCAAATCCCTGTCTGAAAATGTGCTTCCCTGTTTCCTTTCTCTAAAACCCCACTCTTTGGACCTTGTAGACAAGACAGTTACTTTGCTGTAGGTTCCTAAACTCACTCTTTTATGGGGGAGGGGGAGGGGTGGAGATGGGGGGGACAGGACTCCCCCAGGCAAAGAAGAAAAGAATGCACTTGGCCCTTTGAGCCTTCTCCAAACCCCCTTTACTTACTTTACTCCTTGGGTAGGAGTGGGGTTGGGGGGGGGGGTCTCAAGGAGAAGATGACTCTAGACCCACCACTATATCTCTTTCTTGATTGACCTTTCTTGATTGACCTTTCTTGATTGAAGTTGGTGTGAAGGAGAAAATGGGGAAACGGGGGGAAAGAAAGTTGAAGAGAAAATATATGGGAGAAAAAAGATAAGGTGGAAATACTTTTTGTTTGTTTTTGGCACTTAGGACTTTCTTCTGACTTTATTCTCAGGGATCATTCCTGGCAGACTTTATCATATTTGGGTGCCAAGGATTGAAGTTGAGCCAGGAATGTGGCTCAGTGATAAAGTATTTGTTTAATGCAAGGCCCTAGGTTCCACCTCAGTACTACATGTTTTTTCTTTGAAATATGATTCAAAGGATCAGTGCAAGTTCAGTTCCTGGTACTGCATAGTTCTTAAGCCCCATGGCTTCATCTTTTGGGGAGTTTGATTGGTTTGTTTTGACTTTCGGGCCACACCCAGTGATACTCAAGGATTACTCAGATACAACTTTACCTTTTTGAGAATGTTTCTTTTGTGTTATTATGTACATATATTTTTTTTAAAAACTCATGTTTGGGGCCAGAGTGACAGTACAGTGAAAAAGGCTCTTGCCTTGCAAAGGACTAATCTAGGTTTGATCCCTCATACCACATATGGTTAGAGCCCCTCCAGGAGCGATCCCTGAGTATAGGTAAAGGTACAGGCCCTCCCGTTGATCGTCGATTTGCTCGAGCGGGCCCAGTAACGTCTCCATTGGAGACTTTGTTGTTACTATGTCTGGCATATCGAATACTCTCGGTAGCTTGCTGGGCTCTCCGAGAGGGGCGGAGGAATCGAACTCGGGTCGGCCATGTTGGCTGCGTGCAAAGCAGACGCCCTACCCGAGATAGCACAGCGGGTAGGGCGTTCATCTTACAAGCAGCCAACATGGCTGACCCGAGTTCGATTCCTCCGCCCCTCTCGGAGAGCCCAGCAAGCTACCGAGAGTATTCGATATGCCAGACACAGTAACAACAAAGTCTCCAATGGAGACGTTACTGGGCCCGCTCGAGCAAATCGATGATCAACGGGAGGGCCCTGAGTACAGAGTCAGAAGTAATTCCTAAGCACCACCTGGAGTGGCCCCAAAACAATACAAAAAATTTCTTTTTTTTATCTATACACAATTGGAAGGATGCCCCCCAATTATTTTTGTTTGCTTGCTTTTTGGGTCGCACCTGGCAATGTACAGGGGTTACTCCTGGTTCTGCACTCAGGAATTACTCCTGGTGGTGCTCAGGGGACCATATGGGATGCTGGGAATTGAACCCAGATCAACTGCCTGCAAGGCAAATGCCCTACCCACTGTACTATCACCCCAGCTCCCCAAATTTTAATATTTAACATTTGAGTGTTTAAAAGTCTATTCTGACCTGTTATTGCAATCTGCATGTGAATTTTTTTTTATTTATTTGGTTTTTTGTTTGTTTTGTTTGGGTGCTCAGGGCTTATTCCTGGCACTTTGCTTAGAAATTACTATTGGTGGTACTTGAGGGACCATAGTAAGTGCTGAGGACTGAACCCAGGTTAGCTGCTTGCAAGACAAGTGTCCTACCTGCTATATTATCTCTTGGGACCCTCAGTAAAAATTTTTAGTTTGCTGTTTGTTTGTTTTGGACCCATCCCAGTGATGCTTCAGATTTATTGCTGACTCTGATCAGGGATCACTCATGCTGTGGCTCAGGAGAACATATGTGGTGCTGAGAATTACACTGTGGTTGATTGCATACAAAGTAAGCACCTTAATGCCTTGAATAGCTCTCCAGCCCCTGAGTCCTTTTTTGTAAGCCTCATGACTCCATTTGGATATTACCTACTTAGTTTCATGCTATCAAATCCCCTCTGTGTGGGATAGAGGTATGGAGAGAGTGAGAGGCTGCACAATCAGCTTCTGTGGGACGAATTCATAATTGAGGACATGAAACGCTTGTGGGTACCCTAGTGCGGGCAGAGGGAAGAAGTGAAAGAATACAGAGTGCCCAATATCTGGCACTTGCACATTTTAAGAATAAAGGGTGAAGAGCCAAGGTGAGGGCCAAGGTGAGAACCATAGTAGAGCAGGTAGGACACTCGAGGTTTACCAGCAGGCAGCTCTGTGCCCGCTGGACCCGAGTAGTGACAGCAGCAATGGCCCGGGCAGGGACCAGGACCAGGTCCAGGGTTGCTACAGTACATGGCTTGTGCACTCTGGGTGGACTGCAGCCACCAGTCCAGCAGAACCTGACCAGGGGGCACATGCCCCCATCTTTAGTCTCCAGACAGTTGGCACTCACAGGGATTATTCTCTCCACAATATGTTGTATGTGAGGGGGGCTGGTCCGGGGAGAAAATAGCTGTGGGGCCACACGACAGGTGGAGAATTGCAGGGTCCCATGGTGGGGACCTGAAGCGCCTCCTCAAGTCTGGGAGACCTTAACATGTGCACCCCACAATGGTGTCAAGTGGGAGCCCTATTCAGACCCATTAAAATTTTGCTGCTGTCTAAACCACAACACCCAAAAGGAGAAAGAGAACAAAAGGGAATGCCCTGCCACAGAGGCAAGGTGGGATGGAGGGGATGGGGGGTGGGAGGGATACTGGGATCAGTGGTGGTGGAAAATGGGCACTGGTGGAGGGATGGGTACTCAATCTTTGTATAACTGAAACCCAAGCACAAAAATTTGTAAGTCTACAACTGTACCTCATGGTGTTTCACTAATAAAAATTTTTTAAAAAATAAAATAAATAAAATTTTGCTGCTGTCTATAGCACTGAGACCTGTGGGACTTCCGCCAGCTAGTGGTTGTGCCATGAACATCCTTGTGCCATGAACATCCTCCCATTTTTGGGCCAGCATTCCATAGTGGGCAACTGGCAGTTTTGTTCAATGGCACCCTCCTGGGGCCAGAACATCCAACAGCACCCACGTTCACTCATGAAGAAATTTTGTGGCCCCATCGCTGTTCAGAGCGCTGAGAGCTGCTATCCCTCCAGCATTTGCTGCTCTACTGCTGCTATCTTGACCGGTCCCTTTTATGGTTGTGGTGTGGCTGACGTTGCTTATGGTTCTGGGGCTTACAGACACAGAGATGCCAAGTACAAGCAGCAGAACCACCAGGATTACCCTTGGTGTATGCGGTGATCTGGAGATCAAACTCTCAACCTCTTCTTTGCAAGGCCACTGAGCCTTCTCCTGGCCCCCTATTACCATTAATACCATCAGCAAAAGGTCACAAATAACACAGGCAGCGTCTCGTCTTTTCAGCTGCCATTCTCAGGGGCTCCCCTTTCTCTGATTCTCTAGCAGCTGTGGATGTTACAGCCAACGAGTGAAGTGACCATTTGCAGGTTTGTAGCTTGCTTAGGTCTGAGATTAAACCTGAGGAGTCTGAACTAGCACCTGCATCTCTGCCTCAAAGAGATTTCAGCCCCCTGGTATCACTCTGGCTCAGTGTGGCCTGTCTCAGAGGTGTGAGACTGTGGTCCTGGCATCATGGTGACTGCCAGGAGGGGCCAACAAGGATGAAGAGGTTTGGAAGAAAGCAAAATCCAGAAGAAATCAGGGCAGTGGACACTGGCATGATCCAGAGTTCTGAGATAATGTACTTGGATCTGGTCACATACATGGTGGCTGTGTGTGAAAGATCACACAACTTTGCTCTTGTTCCTGGGATTCCAAAGGGCAGTGCCACTGGGATCACATTAGGCATATGTGGTTCAGTGACAGTTCTTAGGTTTATGCCTATAAGGCATGCACTCTATTACTGACCTATCCCTGGACTGTATTAGGACTTATTTGGGGAGTGGGGGTAAAAGGTAAAGGTAAAGGCCCTCCCGTTGATCGTCGATTTGCTCGAGTGGGCCCAGTAACGTCTCCATTGGAGACTTTGTTGTTACTGTGTCTGGCATATCGAATACTCTCGGTAGCTTGCCGGGCTCTCCGAGAGGGGCGGAGGAATCGAACTCGGGTCGGCCATGTTGGCCGCTTGTAAGGCGAACACCCTACCGCTGTGCTATCGCTCCAGCCCTAATAAGTTTGCTCGAGCGGGCCCAGTAACGTCTCCATTGGAGACTTTGTTGTTACTGTGTCTGGCATATCGAATACTCTCGGTAGCTTGCCGGGCTCTCCGAGAGGGGCGGAGGAATCGAACTCGGGTCGGCCATGTTGGCCGCTTGTAAGGCGAACGCCCTACCCGCTGTGCTATCGCTCCAGCTAAAAAGGGGAGTGGGGGTACAACCGGGAAAGTTTAGATGCTGTTCCTGGTACTCAGGAATGACCCCTGGTGGTGTTTGGAGGACTGCGGGCAGAGCCAGCCATAGAAGTATCGTCAGCTGGCAAGTGCTTGAATCTTATTACTATCTCTCTGACTCACTATGTATGTATATATGTATATATGTATGTATGTTTGTATATAGGGCTGGAGCTATAGCACAGCTGGTAGGGTGTTTGCCTTGCATGCGGCAGACCTGGCTGACCCGAGTTCAATTCCTCCACCCCTCTAGGAGAGCCCGGAAAGCTACCGAGAGTATCTCGCCCGCACGGCAAAGCCTGGCAAGCTAGCCATGACGTATTCAATTTGCCAAACACAATAACAATTGTCACAATGGAGACGTTACTGGGCCTGCTTGAGCAAATCGATGAACAATGGGAGGACAGTGACAGTAACAGTGACACTTAAGTTTAACCTAGGAGGGTAGGGGGGAGTTGGTGGGGCTATCAATTAGTTTTCTGGAAGTAACAGAATAAAGATGGTATATTTTTCATTGATTTTTTTAAAAATATATATCTTATTTTTATAAAAGCAGTTCACAATAGTTCATTACAGATAATATTCAAACACCAATCTCACCACCAAGCACCTTCCCACCACAATAAGAGGGAAGTGTGTGAAGGTTGCTGTAATTTTCATCGATTTTTTTATAAGACACAATGATTTACAAAGTTGTGAGGTTTGAGTTGCCCAACACTCAGAGCACTACTGTAGGATAACTGTAGGATAATGTTGGTTTGTCCTTCCTCTCCGGTCTCTGGGGGCTTGTATTTGTTTATTGCCCCCCAAACTGTCAATTTTCTTTGTCTCCTGATTAGACTCTGACTTGTAAACATTGTTTTACTCTTCTCCTTAATGTCCTTTGCTATTTCAGAGCAATTGCTTTTTGTATGGATACAGGACGACAGTTAAAAAAGACAAGCCAGTGGCTTGGGAGTTGATTGATTCCAGATAATATTACCTCCTGGACATCTGCTCTTTCAACTTAAGCCTCGGTTGCCCTTACTTCCTAGATCCCCAAAAGCAGGGTCCCGATGAGGGACTGGATGGACCCAGGGCAAGCGGCGAGCTATGAGCTACCCAGACATCATAATTGGTCTGGCCAAAGTGCCATAATGCTTAACTATAAGTTAAGAGCTTGGTCACAGACAAATTCTGTCATGATCCAAAAAGTAATAACTAGATTTGGACTCTGCTGGGGTTAGGAATGATTAATCTGGTCTGAGCAATACGTATAGTCTGAGTCTGTAGCGAGATGTCCCCAAGAGAGTCACCCTGTAAGCCTAAAAGTGTCTATTACTGTGCCCATACAGAATGTTAAATATTAGGAAGTAGAATTAAAGATGTTAATTAAGTTGCTGGTCTAAGCAGAGGAGAAACACACCTTAAGGGCTGTTTTGCCCTTATGGGCTGCAGATAGTTGGATGTCTGGAAAAATATTTTTGATTGCGCTTCCCGTGGGGAGGCGGGGTTGGGGAGGAGTGGTGAGAGATGATAAAAAGAGCGGCTGCTAGGAGGAAAAGGTTGGTTGGTTGCTGGGGGGTGGGGGGGGTGAATGAGAGAGAAAGGAGAGACAGCAAAGAGACAGGAGAAAGAGAGGAGATGGGTACAGCGGGGGGGAAAAAAGAATAGCACAGTTAAGAGAAAGATAGAAGGAGAGAAGGTGGAAGAGAGCTGGGAGAGACGAGAGACTGAATAACCAGCAACTAATCAGCAACCAACTTGGCACTCGTTCTTCCTTCGTGTATCCAAGCCTTCCGAGCTGGAGAAACGACTTGAGAGCACCAAACGCAGATGGCGAGAGAGCTGCCCAGAGAGCCCGAGAACATCCTTTCTCGTGTAATGCCCACGCTTGGGTAAGGGGCTTACACAGCCCGAGTGAGTGGGGAATTTACACACACCACCACTTTCCTTATTGTAATGGGGTTGACAGTGGGACCCTGGTTCTGTAAATCTATCCCACCAACCCCAGTCTCTGCTGTGTAATTGTCATCACTATGCCTGGCAGCTGAGTGACCCCACACCAGTTCCTGGTCTGTTTAGAAAAGGTCTCACTGTGCTCAAGACCAAAGGAAAACCTGTGAAACTGCCTCATCTCGTGCCAGATCAGAGGTGCCATGGCCCGGGGCAGGTGCTGTGGAGGACTTTGCAGGTGCTGTAGTGTTGGATCATCATAGGATCCACTTTATTTCTCCCTACCTCGTCCTCCCCCCATAATCTTAAATCTATGATGACATTATTCACTGGTTTGTCTTTCTATGTTTTGTCTGCTCATCAATTTTTTTATCCTTACATGTATAGAGGAAATTATTCAATATCCGCCTTTTTTCTATGACTTACTTTGCATCACAAATGCTCTTAATTTTCTCCCATTTTGTTGCAAATCAAATTTTCATCATTTTGGTAGCTATGTTCAGCTGTATTCTATTATGCAAACAAGCTTCTTTATTGAATTTCCTATCAATGGGTACTTTAATTCCATATTTTAGCTACTGTAATTATACTGAAATAAGCATTTAGGTTATATATAATTTACACGTGTTAGCATTTTCATATAATTTGGGTAGATTCCCAAGTTCGAACTGATGGAATATTTTGTAGTAATTTTTTTCCTATCAAGTTGTAGAAATTTATTTTTTAAAAGCCTACAGTTGATTAAAAAAGAGATTCATAGTAAAATAGAAGATACTTGAGGAAAGGTGTGGCAAATGGACTGTACACACCTTAAAGTAACAATGCCTCTCAGCTGGTATAAAAGACAAAAATGTCTTCACATTTTTATTCTGATTTTTTTTATTTTTCCAATTTTCACACAATTACAAAAAAATGAAAGTCCTAAAATCTTGACTTGTCTTCTTTAGGAACAAAATACTCATTTGTCTCTAGATTTATTGTCATGTAGAACATTTTATACATCTTGCAATAAAAGACTGTGGTTTGAAAGATAAGAGATAAAAGATCTGAATACATACCAAAAAAAAGAATGATGGGAAATTGATTTCAGTTACTATTTCATTATTCTCATAATCACTCCCCTATTATCCATCCTCAATCCCAGCTATTGATCTTAAAGATTTTTAAAGAGCTTGAATATTTTAAATGATTAAAAATTTTTTAAATTCCCATGTAAAAAGGACTATTGTCAGGAAACGTTTTACCATCATGCAGTTCTGTGAACAGGTGTTTGAACCAAAACACCACTGATGTCACAACTGGTTCAAGTTTTATGAAAATTGATCCCCATGATAAGAGATAAAGATGATTGTAACAGGTGCACTGGGTTTTTATTTTGCTCAATTCTAAATCCCTGAAATGGGAAAGAGGAGCAGTTTGGAAGTTTTTATTAAAATGTAGAAGTAATTGCAAAACCCTAACTTTATAATTGTATCAATATAATTGGACTTCGTATAAAGTAGCTAAGAAAATTGAAATACTTCAGTGAAAGAGTGAATTAGCCTGGAAGAACACTTGATAAATTCCCATGCACTCCTGAAAAAAAAATTTAAAAGAAATCATTTAGCTAGAATTTTGATATTTGAAATATTTTAAAATAAGTTTTCCATAAGGCAGCTGGCTCATATCTCTCTTCTAGTATCTTCAGGTCTCTCTTTTCACAAAGATGGTTTGTTAAGACTTGCTGCCTCTCTCTCTCAGGACTGAGGGCAAGTGAGGTTCATGGTTTATTAATGCTCTTCAAACCACTCTGTTCTTCCCTCAGAACCCTGCCAGTCAGACCTGGCTAGAACTCGGAGTCCACACAGCTCAGGCCTTGCCCCACTGGGTTTTGTTGTAAATGTTCTCGATCAAATCTAAATTCTGGAGTCCAGATCATTGAGTTTGGAGGTCTCCAAGGCAAGTTGTTTATTTAATTCTTGGCCTGTGGCCTGAACTTCAGCCTTCACTAATTGTTCCTCCAGTCTCTGCACACCCTTCTTCTATGTATGACTCTACAACATTCTTGGTCTTTGCATCCTTCGTGACCTGGGCATCAGCCGTAGCATGCTTCAGATCTCTCTGGGCATCTGCTAACTGTTCCTTCTCAACATCAATCTGAGATGGCAAATTCATCATGGACTTCTCAAAAGTCCATGATGGACTTTTAGGTGGTACCTCTGATGCTTACAAAGAATCATAACAGCTCAATTGGCTCAGTTCTAAGAAAGGATCTTTGCTGAGATGTTCTTATTCAGTGTGGTAAGTTCTTTTACCTGCCACTGTAACTCCATGGTGCATTTTATGTACAAAACATTGGCTGTTAAGTCCTCCATAAGATCCTGAAGATTCTTATTTAGAATACCAGTATCAAGCATATCAAAAAAAGATCACCCTCACACTCTTTGTTCTTTAAAAGTTGTAAGCTTTTGAGTACTTCTTATGTGCTTGTAACCATCTGTTAGTATTCTAAGATGAGTCTATTCAGGTCTTTTGCTCATTTTTTTCATTGGGTTGTTTGTTATTATTTTTTAGTTACATGATTTTTATATTCATTTTGTATAGAGACCCTCCCTCTGATGTATGGTATGCAATTCCATACATACTTCCTAATACCTTGATTTCCTTTTAGTTTTGTAGTAGCTATCTTTACTGCATAAAAGCTTTTAAACTTAAAAATAAATAAATAAATGTTGTAAGCTTTTAAAAACTCTTTTCTCCATTTATAACAAAGGAAAATTTTTAGAGTATCTAACTGATTCCTTCCCGAGGAGGTCAAATTATGTCACATATTCACACACAGAGCTGCCCACGGACAAGGGTCCAAGAGGCAGTTTTTCTCCCTTGAGTCACTCCTGCCAATATAAATGTATTTTGTTTGACCATCCTACACTGCACAGAGTCTTCCCATTCTTTTCTTTAAATTTTTAAATTTTATTTTTATAACTTTCTTCACATTAATTGATTACATTCAATATTTCAACATCAATCTCAGCACTATTACACTTTCCCACCACCATTATTTTAAATTTTCCCAAAACCACTCAAACCTGCCTGCCACAGGCAGATGCTAGATAATTTCTATTGCTTATTCTGAATATCATGAGAGGTCGTGCAACCACTTTTGCAGCTGTGAGATCCTGGAATTCTAAAGTTGTAAATGGTTGGGGTTCAGAGACACCTCTGTAGAGAGCTAATTCATTCTGAGATTCATTGCGGAGTTTCTGGATCAAGGCCATTGACACTCTTAAATGGCACCCAGACGCAGTTTGTGGGCATGACAGCCAGCATCCTGAAAGAGGGGGAGATGGGAAGGGACAGCCCTTCCCGGCAGCCATGTGGCCTGGAGTCTTCAGTCTCTGGTCCCACCTACCTGAATTTTTCTTCTGGAAGTTTGTGGCCTAAATGGGGTTCATTTGGAGTAAGTGGAGAAAGAACACCTGCTCCATCTGAGGTGTCCCCATGAAATTGGCTCCACATGAGATCTGGAGAAATCTCCTTCAAACTGCTCTCTTCTCGGTTTCATTGTTGAGTCTCTGTATCAAGGCAGTTGATGCGCTTAAATGAATCTTCCCATTCTTCTGTCACTGCCTCCCCTGGCACTTTCCCCCAGCTCCTGACAGACACACTCAGTGTTACTGTGTCTGGGTGGAGGGGCTACTTGGTCTGCTTTGTTCTTTCCTAATTTCCTGATGTCCAGGGGCTGTTGTGTGGCAGAGGGTGTCCAGAGTGAGACATCCCAGTTCCAGTGGTGCCTCAGAGCAAAAAGTGCCTTACTGGGCTGGTTTTGCCTTATTACTCCAGTAGACATGGCAGGAGGCATAAATACAGTGCTCTTTATTTTCATAAGAACCTAATTCCTTGCGTCAAAATGCCTATAGTGGTAGATACAGTTTTTATTCAAAACTTACTCTGAATACTACATTCCTTTTAAAAACTTCCTGTGTCTCAGAACAAATGTTTCGTTTGTAGTATTTGCATCTTTCAGCACTAACCACAGATGTTGTTGTCAAGTCTAGATTCTCAGGTCTCCTGAAGCTCCAAATCCCATGGGCTGCTAGACAACATCCAGAAGCAATTTCAAGGCTTCTCCTCCACCCACTGGTTTACTCTGGGGTCATTTGTGGTTATAAAGAAAGAAATATTATGGGCGGGAGATATGCCTAGGCACACCCTGCAAAGGCTGTTGAAGTCCCAGCTGCAGACGCCTCCACCCTGACCCTGGGAGGAGCTGACCGGAAGAGAGAGGTCTGGGAGCCACGAGCAGTAGAATCCCCGCCCTGCAGATGATGAAGTAGTTGGAGCAGTGGGGGTGGGGGGAGGTGAGAGAGAGAGAGAGACAGAGACAGAGAGAGAGAGAGAAAGAAATTCAGCCATGTCAAAGGATGACAACAAAATTCAACAAGATCCTAAACTTTTTAAACTTCTCAGAAAAGACTTTGAAAACCATACTCTTGATATTTAATGATCTGAAAAACAACAATAAAACATAATCAATAAGTTATTTTTCCTTTTTTGTTTGGGCCTCACTTGACTGTATCTCAAGGCTTACTCCTGGCCTTGTGCTCAGGGATCACTCCTGGTGATGCTCAAGAGGCCATATGAGATGTCAGTGATCAAATCTGGGTCAACTGTGTGCAAGCAAGAGCCCTTGTCCACTCTCCCACTATCTCTCTGGCCCCTATGACTCCCCCCAAAACTATGATGTTTATTAATCAAATCCCATATCGAGTACCATGAGCCACCCCACAGCTCTGCAATAGGAGCCCAGGAGAACTGTTCTAGGGGATCCCTGAGAGGGAAACAGAAAGTGCAGCAACTGAACCACATTCTCCAAGAAACCATTATCACCTCCTCCCAGTCCTGTGCATCTGCTGCTGCAGACATCGACAGCCTGTTTGATTCTGATGCTTCTCCCACAAGCAGGAATTCCATCGTTCTCCAAGTCACACAGCCCCATAACCAAGATCTTCTTCGCCTGGATCTGTCAGTGTCAACAATAGCAGATTTGCTTGCTAGGAACCGGGGGGATGATCAAACTGGGGGTAGGGTGAGGCTGCATGCATGTACTACCTCTCCAGTAATATGTTCCTTTTTTAATGCATCAATTTTAAGATATTCTCTCTCCTTACACAAACAAAATGTGTTGATGTAGCTTCAACAAGAGGATTTTTGGTCACTGACAGGCAAATGTTTGAAAATCAACTGTTAAATCGGTTCATTACACTCAGAAATTGTTCATCTATGTTGGATTATTGTTCTCTCTCTTTTTATTCAGCCACAGTGAAATTATAAAGTTACTTATGATGTGGTTTCAGGCATACAATGTTTCAACACTGATCTCCTCATCTCTGCTAAACCCCCCTGCCCTCCAGAAGATTTGCCTCCCACCCACCACTCTGTCTCTATGAGGGGAAGGATTGGGGAAGGTTTTTCAGGGGTTCTTTCTTTAGTTTTGTTTTTTGGCCAGAGCTACTCCTTACTTTGCACTCCAGCATTACTGGAATTACTCGTGGAAGTTCTCAGAGAATCATATGTGATATCTGGGACCAAACTCTGGTCAGACACATGCAAGGGAAACGTCCTACCTGCTATACTAACACTCCGGCCCCAACATTTGTTTTTAAAGTTTTGTACTGTTGTTTACAGTTCTGTTGCTGATAGGGTTTCATAAACAACACATTGCCACCTTTTATATGCTAGATTTTTTTTTTAAGTTCACCTCTCCAGCAAAAGTTTTTCAGTAGCAGTCCATGGCCTACAACTGTCGCTCTCACATACTGTGGAAATCTGGAAACTCAAGAACCAGTGCCCAGGGGCTGAAGCAATAGCACAGTGGGTAGGGCGTTTGCCTTGCACATGGCCAATCCGGATTCAATTCCCAGCATCCCATATGGTCCCCTGAGCATTGCCAGGAGTGATTCCTGAGTGCAGAGCCATCAGGAGTAACCTCTGTGCATCGCCAGGTGTGACCCAAAAAGCAAAAAAAAAAAAAAGAAGAAGAACCAGTGCCCATGGCCAATGCCTCCAGGCTGCACAGGCCTTGCTCCCGTTTCTGGGTCCTTTCATTCTCCCACCAGCATTAAGGGGTCTTATAGCACAGTGGTAGGGCGTTTGCCTTGCACGTAGCCAACATGGCCGACCCGAGTTCGAGTCCTCCGCCCCTCTCGGAGAGCCCGGCAAGCTACCGAGAGTATTCGATATGCCAGACACAGTAACAACAAAGTCTCCAATGGAGACGTTACTGGGCCCGCTCGAGCAAATCGATGAACAACGGGAGGGCCTTTACCTATTATAAAAATTATTAAAATTATTAAAAATCCTTGATAACTTTCCTCCTTTTTCCTTCCCTCCTGTTTTCTTCCCTTCCCTTCCCTTTTTCCCCTTCTTTCACTTCCCTCCCCTTCCCTCCCCTCCCCTTCCTTTTTCTTCCCTTCCTTCTCTTGCCTTCCCTTCTCTTTCCTTTATCCTTTCCTCCTCTTCCCTTGCCTTGCCTTCCCTTCCCTTCACCTGTTCTCTACTCTTCCCTGAGTGTTAGAGTTATGTCATACTTCAAAGTTTGGGTCACTGTCACTGTCACTGTCCTCCTGTTGTTCATCAGTTTGTTCGAGCAGGCCCAGTAACGTCTCCATTTTTTTTTTTTGAGACTTGTTGTTACTGTGTTTGGCATATTGAATACATCGCGGGTAGCTTGCCAGGCTTTGCTGCATGGGCAAGATACTCTCGGTAGCTTGTCAGGCTCTCCGAGAGGGGCAGAGGAATCGAACCCAGTTCGGCCAGGCTGGCTGCGCGCAAGGCAAACGCCCTACCGCTCTGCTATGGCTCCAGCAAAGTTTGGGTAATTGCCTGAAAGTTAACTGTAGTTTACTGGTCAATTACAGAGCTAACACCTGCTCTAATATTATCTTCCAGGTGACAAACACACTCTATTACCCGACACTTCCTTCCTGATCCACGGAGAACCCATCCCTCCCCACAGGTGCCCACTAGTTGGCCCTTCCCTGTCCCATTCCTCTGCTTCCGCCCTCTACACATTATTTGGCCGCTATTTTCTAAAGTCCTTATACCTCCCTATCTCATTTGTCCATTAGACATTCCCCCATGCCCCAGCTTATTTCTGGTCCAGGGCATTGGGGCTTTTTCCTACTTTCTCTTGCAGCTCATTCTAGGGATGGAAACTTTAGAGTTGATTCTGATGGAATCAGCGGCAGCAGGAGTAAGTGACAGACACCTGGGGATCAATAGCACAGCGAGGAAAAAGTATGCTGTGGGGCTCACTCTGGCTCTGAGTAGCAGCAGTTCAGGCCTGGAGTAGTTCATGCTTATTTTTTATTTTAAATAATTTTTTATTAATTTTTTTTAGTTTACAATAATATTACAAATGATTTCTCATGCACATATTGTTTCATCATTCTGGGAGCCAATGCTCACGGTTATGAATGGAGGAGGAGTCTCTACGTGAATATGTGTTTATGGAAACTATTCAGACACAGCACCTGACGCCGGATAGGGCGCCCCCTAGTGTGCACAGCCTGTCCTGTTGCTGGGAGCCCTATAGAGCTTCCAGCTAGGAAGTGAGTGTCTTTCAGCGCTATGGCCACACGGGGGCGCCGCTGCTCTGCTCCCTCCTACTTTTCAGAGTCAGGGCGGTGGTCTGACTCAGGCTGAGATGCTGGCCTGGAGGAATACATCCATGGGATGAAGGTGCCTTCAGAGCTGTCCTGGGGTCAGAATCCGGGAGCTGGGCAGAGAATTGTGGAACGAGAAACCTATCGGGTCTTTTGCGTGTCTGAGGTTCCATCATGGCCCCAGAATCTCTTTCTCCAGCCCATGATGCCAAACCTAGAAACTACAAGGTAATTTTCCTTCCACTCCCTGTTCCTTTTCTTAGAAACATTCTTCATTTTTGTATTGCTACCACATTTTTACAGCTAATAAGTCCATGCCAGGACAGGATCACGAATATCCACACTATATTGGATGCTACTGTTTTCTTTTCTCTTTTGTCCTGGGATCCCATCCCAGGACCACACACCCTGAGTGATGTTCCAGTCATGTCTCCCAAAGGTTCATCCAGGTGAGTCAGGTCTCAGACTCTCCTTGTCTTGGTTCCGTGGCATTGTAAGGAGGCTGCTCTGCTATAAATGGGAGAAAGCCCTCAGTTTGTTTGTGGTGGTCAAATTAAGGGGTGTGGGAAGCTCACAGACATACAATGTCATATTCAACAGCACTTCACAGTAAAGGAGCCACTTATGATCACTGATAATGGTCCCCTACACCCCCGATGACACATGTTCCTCAGTTTCTCTCTATGAAGACGTGCTTTATTTTATACGTACAAACATATTTATTGTTGTAATTAAGGTAACACGTCTTCTGCCCCCGCGCCTGGGTGTTCCTTCCTGGAGCCCCTTGGAGGGGAGCGGGTTGAGCATTCCTCCCCGCCCCGACCAGGGCTCCGGCAGCCGAAGACCTCCAGGACCAGCCACCACCATGCTGAGACCACTCTCCGCACACATGAAGGTACTGGCAGAGGGACAAAGCCATGCGGGTTCCGGGGCCGAGACCTCCAAGCCTACTCGAATTGGAGTCGAGCATCTTCCACCCAGATCCTCTAAATTCCAGTAGGCGGGGGTCACACCCACCACCTGGCCCCCTGGCGCCGTGTAATCCCATCAGCGGCCAAGACTCAGAGACTATAAAATCCAGATTCCGGAACCGCGCGGCCGCATTCGCGGCCGTGCGACATCGTTTCAGAACTTTTTTTATGACTTATTGTCTCATTCCTACTTTGGACAAACTTGCAGGCTATCGAATGTAGCCTGCCCACAGGGCTGAGTCTGGCAAACTCCCCGTGGCGTACCAAATATGCCAAATACCAGTAACAATGATGATTCTCATTCTCCTAAAGAGCCTTGAATATAATCTCAGGGCTAGGATGAAAGAGACGTTACTGGGGCCTGCTCGAGGCAATCGACGAATAACAGGATGATGAAATGAAATGAAATGAAAAAGGTAACACGTACGGTGTAAATGCAGTTTCTGCATCTTACCACCAGCAAAGAGCCTAATATCACCCACCATGTCCTTTTTGTTACTTATGTTATTTACATTAATTCTCTTCCTTCACCTTCACTCCCAAAGAGTACATATATTCCTTGTTCTCTTTCCCACACTTACTTTAGAATGAATCCCTTTGTAACACTCGCACTAAGATCCATTCTTCAAGTTGTATGAAACACTCTATTTTGTTTATTTTGGGGTCTCACCTGGTGGTGCTCAGGGGTTACTCCTAAGGGGACTCAGGGGACCATATGTGGTGCCAGGAATTGAACTCGAGTCAGCTTCATGCCAGGTAAACACCTCCCTACTGTACTCTGGCCCTGTCCTTGAAAATATTTTTAATTCTTTCAGATGTGAATAGTTTTTAAACATTACTTTAAATTTATGATACATAAAATACTTGTCAGATCATACTCAAAATATAAAATTCCATTCTAGTCTATGACCAATATTTTCTCACTGAACTAAAACATTATTTGTCTCTGCACAGCCAGGGTGGACCCCTGCCTCCATATGTGGAAGGCCTGTGCCCTACCACTGATCCTAAACCCTAACTCACAGAACTAGCTTAGCTTTCCTGACAAGAAGAGGATGCTAGATTGAATGTCTGGGATATTGCTCAATGTAGACATTTTGGATCCTGGGACCGTTGCTCAGTGTAGATTATCTTCCCTGCAGATATGAGAGCAATGAGTTTGACCCCTGGCACCATCCCACATGACTCATGTGATCCTGGTGATGCTGTCTTGTGTGATCTCTGGCCCCATAACAAAAAATAGTTCTATCTTTGACAGCAAAACCAAATGTTCAGGAGCTCCACAACTAAATTATGTTACCAAAATTATGCTACAACTGAACAGTGTGTGAGCACTGTGAACAAGTTTGTGACCCCAGCAAGCACCACAACCAAGTGTGTGAGCACCAGTGAAAGCACCAACAACAGTGACAACAAAGAGAAGAAAAGGGACAGAAATAAGTCATCAATAAAAGAATCGTTCTTTTTTTTTTAGGGTCACACCCGACAATGCACAGAGGTTACTCCTGTCTCTGCACTCAGAAATTACTCCTGGTTGTGCTGGGGGACCATATGGGATTCTGGGAATCGAACCCGGGTCAGCCACGTGCAAGGCGAACACCTTACCTGCTGTGCTAATACTCCAGCCCCCAATAAAAGAATCTTTTAAACCACCTCCCTAAAAATATCAGACTTTACAAGACAGTGAACCATGCCCAGGGGCCAGTGAGATGCCTTAGCACAAAGAGCCGGGGAGCAGGCTGCCTGTGCAGCAAGCCCAGGCTCACCCAGACTGCGAGGTGCCATTAGCACCCCTGGGAGCATCCCTGAAGCACAGAGCCTGGAGTAACCCTGAGCACAGCAGGGAGTAGTTCCCCCACCCTGCCCCAAATGAGCAGATACAAAGAAAGGGAGAGATCCTGCAGGAGCTCCACAGATATCAGTTCCTGAGACGAGGGGAAAGGTCTGTGTGTCCTTAGTGACAGTAACTGCACCCTCGCATCTCTGCCTACTTTCTTGCACTTTCCACCTCTCCTGCTGCCCCATGTGGGTCTCTAAGCCCAGCAGAGTCCAGCCCTGCTCTCCCACAGGCCATTTCCAATCAGTTCACTCTCTCACTACACCCCTTCTTCCTCCCTCTACCAACCAGTCAGGTCCCTCCCCATCGCCATGCTCAGATGATGAGTTTATCTTATATTCTCTGCACTTTTTTGGTTTTTTGGGTCATACCTGACTCTTTTCAGGGATTACTCCTGGTGAGGTGTCAGGGATAGAACCCTGGTCAGTGGTGAACAAGGCAATCATCTTATTCACTTTCCAATCTCTCTGGTCCCTCTATCACTTTCCCCCTGTATAAACAGTCTGAGGAGAGAACAGCTCCGTTATCTCCCCACACTCTCCTCAGAACCTGGATGCTCTTTGCCCACAGGGAGGGACAGGACAGCAATGGTCCTACTCTGTCTAAGGCCCCCTCAGCTTGGGATAGGATTGGAGCCTGGAAAAGATACTGAATAAATCAAAACAAACGCTTCCAAGTTATCCCACTGTGAGCCCTATGTCCTCTCCCACCTGCTGTCATGTCTCCCATGCTGGGTGCCCAGATGGAGCCCAGGCTCACCTGGATCCCCGCTGACCTCATCCACCTATGATTCTCATTAACACAACCAGAATTGAGTCCATATCTCACCTACCAAATTGATATTTTAACTTTACCAAATGATCACTAAACATGTGATTTCAGAATCCTAATATATCTCTCAGGCTTTAGATCCCCAATATTCATGTATCCCCATTTCCTGAAACAACAAGTTTTACCCTCTAGGTGACTCTCTCATTGCTCTCCAACTTGACTGCTCATGACTATTTGATACAATTGCTAAAAATATCAGTCCTACATATTTGGATAAAGCTTATTATTTCCATAAATATCACATTAAGGCTTAAATGGCTCCAGAATGAAATACAACAACCTTCACACACTTCCCTCTTATTTGGTGTGAAGGTGCTCAGATGGGATTGGTGTTTGAATATTACCCGTAACAAAATATTGTAAAGTACTTTTATGAAAATAAAATATATAAAAATTGAAAAAAAAAGCAAGATTAAAAGCAGGAGAAAACATGAAAATCCAGCTAGCTCCTGATGAGACAGAGAAGACAATTCGAATACACACGCAATGTAAAGGATTCACTCTTTCACAACACAACTTATGTTCTGAATTAGATTTGTCCTTTTTCCTTCTCATTTGAGGGTGGGGACTCCTAATCAGTGCTCAGGAGGACTCTGAGCGAGTTCCAGGGCCTCCAATGCCACACCTGTAGTGCTCTGAGGCCCGTGTGTGCCACACAGAATCTGGCTGCATGTACCTCTTAACCCCTGAAACATTTTTTGAGGGAAGACTTTATGTCAGCACCATGATTTACAAAGTTGTTTGTTATACAATTATTTCAGGAAGTCCACGAGCCAATGCCAATCTTAACACAGTGTGACCTTGCCTTCACCAAAGTCCCCAGTTTCCCACCCACCCCTCAGTCTGCCCCCTTAGCAGGCACAAAGAAATTTAGATTGCTTGTTACAACACATACTAAAACATAAAATTATTCTTGCATTAAATCATTCCCTTTGTAGTAGAAGTTCTTGCCGGGATGAATGAGGTGGCACATGTGCTCTAGCTCTCTGAGGTCTCACAGGTGGACGGGCTCTCTGAGGTCGCACACACGCTCTGGCTCTGAGGTTGCACATGTCAGCTGTGGTGTCAGCACACTTGACTGCACTGCTCATTATTCTAGTTGCACACACAGGTGTTTCCTCCTCACTCAGAAGCCTGATCCCCTAGTGGGCACAAAACAATTTACTTTAGGGCTGGAGAGATAGCACAGCTGGTAGGGTATTTGCCTTTTACACAGCTGACCCAGGTTCGATCCGCAGCATACCATATGGTCCCCCGAGCACCACCAGGAGTGATTCCTCAGTACAGAGCCAGTAGTAATCCCTGTACATTGTCGGGTGTGACCCAAAAAGCAAAAAATAATAATAGGGGCTGGAGCAATAGCACAGTGGATAGGGCGTTTGCCTTGCACGCGGCCAATCCAGGTTCGATTTCCAACATCCCATATGGTCCCCTGAGCACCGCAAGGGGTAATTCCTGAGCACAGAGCCAGGAGTAACCCCTGTGCATTGCCGGGTGTGACCCAAAAAAAAAGCAAAAAAAAAAATTTTTTTAAATACTACTAATAATTTACTTTATATTATTTGTTACAAGAAGAAAGTATCAGGAAATAGATCAATAGAAGTCAATGTGATCATTGTTCTGTCTCACAATGGTGTTACTAATGTTGCTGTCTGAGGATTTACTGAACTTTTCTCTGCTACTGAGACTTCTGTGTTACTATTTTTGCTCACTGAGCGTGGTGGGCTTCTACACAACATTTTTAAAAACTTTTTTATTGAATCACTGTAAGACAGACCATTACAAAGCTGTTCATGATTGGATTTCAGTCATACAGTATTCCAAAATCCATCCCTCCACCAGTGTACAATCCCCAGCATCAGTATCCAAGTTTCCCTCCCATCACCCCCAACCCCCAACCCATTGATAGCTTGTGCTTTTCTTCTCTCTCTCTCTCTCTCTCTCTCTCTCTCTCTCTCTCTCTCTCTTTCCTTTTGGGCATTGTGGTTTGCAATATTCTGTGCAACTTTTTATCAAATCTGCTCTTTTCCTACTGGGTTAGAGTCAGGTGGCTCAAGGTACTATGAAATGCGGTGTCGCTTCAGAAGATGAAAGCATTTGGTGCCTTGGCAGCTTGATGAGGTTCAGTTGTGGAGCTGGCCCGTTTCTATGCCTGAAACTTTGGGTGTGGGTGGGAGCTGTTGACCCCTGGGCCAGGGAAGGTGTCTGGGATGTTCAGGGAATCTGCCCAACCCCATTCTGAGGAGGGTCCAGAGCTCAGCCCTGACTGGTCTACATGGAAGATTTAGCAGCTTGGCTTTCTTTTCAAGTTTACTCAAAGAACTGCGCCATTTACAAGCTGGGGGCGGGGGGAAAGCTATTGGGGACTAGATAAATAAAGGAGATGGACAAGGGATTCTTGTGGGACCCCTTGGTTCTTTATAGAAACTTTATGGGACCTTTATGGAACCTTTCAACCCAGAATGCTGGCACTAGAGGTGGAATATTGCCCTGGCTTGGGGGGGGGGGGGTATTGGGGTGTAGGGGAGGGTTCTGTATCTGCTCTATCTCTACTTCCACTCCTGAAAGAATCTCCCTTTGAGAAAGCCCATTACAAAGATGTTTTACCCCCATGAACCAAGTCCCTTGGATATGTAAAAGTCTACCTTGGAGGGGCTGGAGCAATAGCACAGCGGGTAGGGCGTTTGCCTTGCACATGGTCAACCCGGGTTTGATTCCCAGCATCCCATATAGTCCCCTAAGCACCACCAGGGGTAATTTCTGAGTGCAGAGCCAGGAGTAACTTCTGTGCATCACCAGGTGTGAACCAAAAAGCCAAAAAGAAAAAAGTCTATCTTGGTTAGATTAAGGTCGTTAGGTATTTGCACAAAAAATGTTGTTCTGATGATTATGGATTCTAAGTAATAAATATGAGTCAGGGCTCAGTGCAAAGGCTGTGAGCCTCTCACCACATGCTTTTTGCTCCCATTTCTGCCTCTTTCTTAGTCCTCATGGCGTCCCTGGTTCAGGCCTGCTCAGCTGGGGCTGGTTCTTGGTAAAAAACTGGTTCAGTCCTTTTTGAAAACAGTATGGACGATTCTCAAAAAATTAGAAATGCCACTAATAAAAAAAAATGATAAAAAAAAAATTAGAAATGCGCCTCCCCCAGATGGAACCCCGGTGACCAGAAGCCTCTACAACCACAGCTCGAGAATGTGGGAACTAGGACTTTTCCTCAAATCTGCCGGGACTACAACTCCCAGGTAACCTCAGATTCCGGAAGTCACGCCCACATCCCGCCCCCCAGTGCCATATTTATAGCATTCAGCCCAAGAGAAGGACAACATGGAGGGCGGGATCCACAGATCCCGAAGGGAAAAAAAAAAAAAACAGGTTCCAAAAAGAGCCGAGATCATCGGGAAGCCCCAGATGGGGTAGGTACCGCATCCTGCCTCCCCCAGATGGAACCCCGGTGACCAGAAGCCTCTACAACCACAGCTCGAGAATGCGGGAACTAGGACTTTTCCTCCAAACCGCGCGGCCGCTTACCCGGCTGCGCGACATCTCTCTATATACAAAGTGATTCATGGGAAGTAAACCACCCAACGTTTCTCTCTGAAAATCATAGTTAAGTTTGGAGCACGGCCACAGCCCCAGAAACACAAGGACTTAATGCATAACCCAGCAGCTTGGAGCAGAAAAGTGAATGGGCTATGCGTTAATCCAGGCCATCATGACTGTCCGGAGGGGAAAGGGTGTTGCCCCATTCACCCTCTCCTCTCTGGAAAGAAAGATGGCGGCCACATGGGAGCCTTGTGGACAGCTGGCATGAGCCGGAGGAGTGGGGGCGGCTAAAACCTCATGGGAAGGGGGGCGTTCCGGTCCGTCCTTCACGCCCTACCAAGGTCACCAGTTGCCCCCCACGAGCGGCTCTCCAGCACGGCCACAGCCCCAGAAGCACAAGGACTTAATGCAGAACCCAACAGCTTGGAGCAGAAAAGTGAAAGGACTATGCGTTAATCCAGGCCATCATGTCTGCCCGGAGGGGAAAGGGTGTTGGTCCCTTCCGCCCTCCTCCCTCTGGAAAGAAAGATGGCGGCCACATGGGAGCCTTGTGGACAGCAGGCATGAGCCGGGGGAGTGGGGGCGGCTAAAACCTCATGGGAAGGGGGGCGTTCCGGTCCGTCCTTCACGCCCTACCAAGGTCACCAGTTGCCCCCCACGAGCGGCTCTCCAGCACGGCCACAGCCCCAGAAGCACAAGGACTTAATGCATAACCCAGCAGCTTGGAGCAGAAAAGTGAAAGGACTATGCGTTAATCCAGGCCATCATGTCTGCCCGGAGGGGAAAGGGTGTTGGTCCCTTCCGCCCTCCTCCCTCTGGAAAGAAAGATGGCGGCCACATGGGAGCTTTGTGGACAGCAGGTATGAGCCGGGGGAGTGGGGGCGACTAAAACCTCATGGGAAGGGGGGCGTTTCGGTCCGCCCTTCACGCCCTACCGAGGTCACCAGTTGCCCCCCCATGAGCGGCTCTCCAGCACGGCCACAGCCCCAGAAGCACAAGGACTTAATGCAGAACCCAGCAGCTTGGAGCAGAAAAGTGAAAGGACTATGCGTTAATCCAGGCCATCAGATCTGTCCAGAGGGGAAAGGTTGTTGCCCCAGTCGCCTTCTCCTCTCTGGAAAGAAAGATGGCGGCCGCATGGGAGCCTTGTGGACAGCAGGTATGAGCCGGGGGAGTGGGGGCGACTAAAACCTCATGGGAAGGGGGGCGTTTCGGTCCGCCCTTCACGCCCTACCGAGGCCACCAGTTGCCCCCCACTAGCGGCTCTCCAGCACGGCCACGTCTCCAGAGCACAGAAACCAATTTCTTAACTATCTGACTTTCAGTAGAAATACTTCCAGGGTCAATAGGTAAAATAGCAGAAATCCAAAACCAACATTTAATTCTTGAACCCAGCTGTAGAAAGCAAATCACTTCACAATGCTTTTTCAGCATGTCTGATTTGGGGGGGGGGGGTAAACTCTAAATAATAGTGGTGAATCTTTTATTGAAACAATGAATCTAATCAAAGCAGATAGAGTGTTAACTAGAATTCATCTGCCCCACAGGGACTGGGAGGGGTGGGGGGTGGGGTTTTATTGGGGTTCTTCATGGTAAAAAATAAGTTTTGGTAAAGGGAAATGTGCTTGATATTTGCATGACTGAGACCTAAACCTGAAAGCTTTGTAACCTTTCTCACGGTGATTCAATAAATAAATTTAAAAAAATGTAAAAATATCTAAAAATAAATAAATAAATAAAATTTTTAAAAAAAATTAGAAATGGAGGGGCTAGAGCAATAGCACAGCGGGTAGGGTGTTTGCTTTGCATGCGGCCAACCCGGGTTCGATTCCCAGCATCCCATATGGTCCCCCAAGCACCGCCAGGAGTGATTCCTGAGTGCAGAGCCAGGAGTAACCCCTGAGCATTGCCGGGTGTGACCCAAAAAGAAAAAAAAAAATAGAAATTGAACTCCCATTTGACCCAGCAATAACACTCCTGGGAATATATCCCAGAGAGGCAAAAAAGTACAGTCGAAATGACATCTGCACTTCTATGTTCATTGCTGCACTCTTCACAATAGCCAAAATCTGGAAAAAACCTGAGGGCCCGAGAACAGATGACAGGTTAAAGAAACTTTGGTACATCTACAGACTGGAGTACCATGCAGCTTTTCGAAAAGATGAATTCATGAAATTTACATACAAGTGGCACTACTTGGAAAGTGTTATGCTAAGTCAAATGAGTCAGAAAGAGAGGGACAGACAGAGAAAGATTGCATTCATTTGGGGAAATCACTGTCACCGACACTGTCCTCCGGTTGTTCATCGATTTGCTTGAGCGGGCCCAGAAATGTCTCCATTTTGACAACCGTTACTGTGTTTAGCATATGGAATACATCAGGGGTAGCTTGCCAGGCTTTGCCGCTGGGGCAAGATACTCTATGTAGCTTGCTGGGCTCTCTGAGAGGGGCGGAGGAATCAAAATTAAAAAAAAAAAAAAAAAGACAACCTGTTAGAGCGCTTTCTGCCCGGATACTTGGGAGGAGTCCCAAGTCCTCACTTCCATTGGTCGTTGCTGTCTAGATCAGCCAATCAGCGTTCTTAAGGCTCTCCGGTTATAAGCTGATGGGAGGTGGGCTGGAGTTAGGACTCAACCTGATTCCTTATGTGGGAGCCGGGCCCCCTCCTGCTGCTGCTCTCGGGGGTCCTGGCCCTGACCCAGACCGAGGCGGGTGAGTGCGGGGTCGGAAAAGGAGTTCATTGCGGGGGGAAGGATGAGAACTGCCAGGCATTTTTTATGTGCAGGACCCCGAGAAGTTTCTCCGGTTCCCTGCCCGAATGCCACCCCAAATGTTCCTTCCTGTCCCCCCAACCTTCAACTCCTCCCGCGCCTCTAAGTCTCGCCCTTCTCGCTCCCGCCCCCCTTCCCGTCCCCCTCTCCCCTACCCCCCATCACCCCTGGCTCCTGGGCGCGCGCGGCGGCAGATCGGGCCGGGTCTCACCCCTTCCCCTCCCCCAGGCCCCCACTCCCTGCGGTATTTCGAAACCGCCTTGTCCCGGCCCGGTCGCGGGGAGCCCCGCTTCATCGCCGTGGGCTACGTGGACGATACGAAGTTCGTGCGCTTCGACAGCGACTCGGCGAGTCCGAGGATGGAGCCGCGGGCGCCGTGGGTGGAGCAGGAGGGACCCGAGTACTGGGAGCGGGAGACGCGGATCGCCAAGGAACACGCACAGTTTCCGATTGAGCCTGAGCAACCTGCGCGGCTACTACAACCAGAGCGACGCGGGTGAGCGCGGCCGGGCAGGGACGAGCCAACACAGGAACGGGCCGGGTCGCCCCGAGGCGGGTCCGAGCGACCCCGAGGCTGAGGGACCCGGCCCCGGTTTCGTTTTCGGTTGGAGTCTAATCTGTGCGGGGCGGGTCAGACTCTCACACCCTCCAGCTGATGTACGGCTGCGACGTGGGGTCCGACGGGCGCCTCCTGCGCGGGTACTGTCAATAAATACTCCTACGACGACGCCAACTACATCGCCCTGAACGAGGACCTGCGCTCCTGGACGGCGGCGGCGGGCACGCAGGCTTGGCAAACCCAGCGCAAGTGGGAGCAGGCGGGTGAGGCTGATCGTTACAGGAGCTACCTGAAGGACAGGTGCGTGCAGTGGCTCCTCAGATACCTGGAGAACGGGAAGGACACGCTTCTGCGCACAGGTACCGGGCCCTTGGGTGGTGAGGACCCCTGATCTCCCCGAGGCGGGGTCGACTCCGGGGGGCGGGGGGGGGGGAGATAGTGGGGTTCAGTGTCAGAACAGTGTCCCTTCAATCAGGAGAGGGACGGACTGCCTGGTTTCCATATTCTGTATCACAGAGACTCGTCAGGCCCACCCTGTGTCCACAGGATCCTGAAGGACCCCAGCGGAGTGTCCCTGGCAGAGGGGCAAATTTCTCTGAAATAACGAATGTGGGTTCCCAGTTATCCTGTTTATCCTCATTATGGAAGTGACCCAAAGTGTAAATTATCTCATTTTCCTCCTCAGAAGCCCCCAGAACACACATAACCCGCCACTCCTTCTCTGACTATGAGGTTACCCTGAGGTGCTGGGCCCTGGACTTCTACCCTGCCAAGATCACACTGATCTGGCAGCGTGATGGGGAGGACCTGACCCAGGACACAGAGCTGGTGGAGACCAGGCCTTCAGGGAATAGAACCTTCCAGAAGTGGGCGGCTGTGGTGGTGTATTCTGGAGAGGAACAGAGATACATGTGCCGTGTGCAGCACCAGGGGCTGCCAGAGCCTGTCACCCTGAGGTGGGGTAAGGAGGGGGACGTGGTACAGAGCCTGTTCTCAGGGGAATCAAGGTCGGCCCCTCTGGGGAACTGTTTGAGGGTCAGGCTGAGGCTGGGGGTCAAACCCTCTCCTTCGTTCCTTCATTCCTTCCTTCCTTCCCAGAGCCCCCTTCTCAGTCCACCATCCTCACTGTGGGCATCATTATTGGCCTCCTTGAGGCTGTGGTCACTGGAGCTGTGGTGAGAGCTGTGATCTACAGGAGGAATCGCTGAGGTAAGATGAGGCGGGGAGGGGCGGGGAATCTGTCCAACATGGCAAGTGTTGAGTCTTGTCCCACTTCAGGGATCCCCCCCATATTAGTTCTTCTGCCTCATTAGCAGGAGCACCACCTACCCCTGTGCTGTTGCTCACACTCCCCCTGTGTGTGCTGCTCTCAGGTTTGGTCATGAAAGACACTTTCACCTTGATAAGCTGGGGATAAACCCAGCTCCCAGGTCACAGATCACAGGGACTGTCTCTGCTAAGCACAGACCGCCAGGAGGAGGCTAGTCAGTCCAGGAGCGTCTCCTTCCTGCGTATTTCCTGGTCCTGCCCTCGGTTTTCAGAGTTCTGACACTTCCCTGGGGTCCAGGCCTAGAGAGTTCTCTGTGGCCTCAAGACCCAGTGCTCTCCCCGACCTTCCCTAGCATGTTTCCTTCCCACAGGTTTGAAAGGAGGAAAGTACACTCAAACTGCAAGTAAGTGTGGGCAGGGCTGGGGCTCTGGAATCCTGGGGACAGAGACCGGAGCCCCCGGGGAGCTTTCCGCACCCCTGGTTCATCCTTTAGTCCCACCCCCTGGGGCACTGACCTTGTCCTGTTGGTTCTGGAGGCTGGAGCAGGCGGGATTGGTCAGAGGGGTCAGGACTGGGGTTGGGGGTTCTTTGAGAGGGATGCTGGGAGCTTGCTCAGGATGTTACCACCACTCTGTGACTCACCTGAGTCTCTTTATTCTTTTCTTTCAGTGTGAGACAGCTGCACCACCGGATTTCCTCACATCCCAATGTTGTGACTCAAGAATTGCTGATTCTCAAGGAAGTAAATGACCTGTACGAAGAAAACTACAAAACGCTACTTCAGGAAATAAAAGAGGACATGAGGAAATGGAAAGATATCCCCTGCTCATGGGTCGGGAGACTTAACATTGTCAAAATGGTAATACTACCGAAAGCATTGTATAAATTCAATGCAATCCCTAGACCACAACACCCAAAAGGAGAGAGAGAACACAGGGGATTGCCCTGCCACAGAGACAGGGGGGATGGGGGGATGGGGGTGGGAGGGATATTATCCATGGTGGTGGAAAATGGGCACTGGTGGAGGGATGGGTATCTGATCATTGTATAATTGAAACCAAAGCACAAAAAATTGTAAATTTACAACTGTAAAAAAAAAAAAAATAAAATAAAATAAAGGGGGAAAAAAAGAATTGCTGATTCTCTTTCTGCCCTGGGACCTGAGCTCTGAGCATATTCCTCATACAAACATAGGGTCACACAGTCTAGCAAGCAGCAGCAAATTTACATAAATTGGAGGAGGTTCCTGAGAAACTCGAGATTTTTTTTTTCTTTTTGGGTCACACCGGCGGTGCTCAGGGGTTACTACTGGCTTTTCACTCAGGAATTACTCCTGGCGGTGCTCGGGGGACCATATGGGATGCTGGGGATCGAACCTGGGTCAGCTGCATGCAAGGCTGCATGCAAAGCACTGTACTTTAAAGCTCCAGCCCCAGAACCTCAAAATTTTGAAAAGTTACTACAGCTGGACACACGAGGGCGCTCTGAGATTGCAGAGGATTTCTCACCAGTAGGAAAACTGTCTTCTATTTGGGCGTTCCTACTTAGTGGATTTCATTTCAAAAAAGAAAAAAAAAATTCCTTTTGTTAACTAATCATTCGATGATTTTACTTTTTTAACATAAAAATTTCCAGGCCCGGATCGATAGTACTGAGTGTAGGAAATCTCATTACCTCATATAGTACCCCGAACCTGCCTTGAGTGGTCTTGCATGCTCAGGATCCTTGCATGCTCAGGAGTAAGCCCTGAGCACTACTGGGGGTGGACAAAACACACACACACACACACACACACACACACACACACACACACACCAGAAATAAACAAAAAAAAAAACGAACAAACAAAAAATACTAAAGACTTTTATATAACCCAACAATTCCACTTCTGGGCCATCTACCCAGAGGACCTAAAATCTCAGAAAAAAAACTTTTGTGCTCCTATATTACACTATTCACAATAGCTAAAAATATTGAAATGACCCAAGCGTCCAAAAACAAGTGATCGGATAAAGAAACTGGTCATTGGGGCCATAGTGATAGTACAGTAGGTAGGACGCTTGCCTTGCCTTGAAGATTATCTGTGATAGATGCTATTATTTCTCTCCATCTCCAGCACCCCCTATGGTCCTCCATCCCCTATGGTCCACCCCCTATGAATCAGTTCTCCAGGACTGATTCATAAGTGCAGAGCCAGGAGTAGCAGTTAGAACGGCAGTAAAAGCATCTCAGGAACCAACTTTTTTGGGCAGAGATTGGAGTTTTGGCCACATGCGGTGATGCTTCAGGATCACTCCTGGATTTGTGCTCAGGGATCACTCCTGCCGGTGCTAAAAGGTGTTGGGGGTGCTCAAGATGGAACTTGGGTAAACCTCATGCACCCTACCTGCTATACTATTGCTCTAGCCTGATTACCAGCTTTTTTTGCTCAATCGTGAAAAAAATTTACAGTGCCCAGCTGACCACTTAGAGGACTCCAGTTCTGTTGGTGACGTCCAAAGCATCCTAGTCAGAGCCAGCTTGATATGCTTCTCTCATTCAGGTCAGAGCTGCTGCATCTTTTACTTGTTGGCTTTAATACACACAATGAGCACAAGAAACACCAACACTGAGAGCAAAATGAGCCACAAAGGAGCTCAAGACAGAGCAGCTGGAACAGCAGAGACAAGGTGGGGGCTGCCTAATGCCACAGAAGTTTTGAATGTGTGGGAGAGCTGGGGAGGGAATGAGAGTTATGAATTACTACAGTCACTCCTAAGAACATTTGGGAAAGATGTATATCATTTTATTCCTGTCTACATATCTTGGGCAATGTACACAAAGGAGCAAGGAGAGATGTTCCAGAATGTTCTGTGATAGAATGGGATGGTACCAGCTCAGCGGTCTGTGAAGAGGAAGAGACAAATTGTAGCATGTTCCTATCACAGAATTCAAAGATGAAAACAATCAACTACTTATACTACCACGTTTTGTGGTGATTTTGGTGGGGGAGTACACACCATGATGCTCAGGGCTTACTCCTGGCTCTACACTCAGGGATCAATCCTGGACCACCAGAATTGAGGAGGGCCATATGGGGTGCCAGGGATTGTACCCAGGTTAGCAAATGCCTTACCAGATATACTATATCTCCTGTGTGTTTTTATTATTTTGTAAACATACGATGTAGATGAAAAAGCAATTACAGAATGACATATTAAGAAACGATTTCTTGGCAGGTATGAAGAGCTCAGTGGTAGAGCACTTGTCTGGCTTTCTGGGTTCCAGAAGAGTTTTGTTCTGTGTATGATGTGTGTGTATATGGGTGAGGGAAGAGGTTGGGGGATTGTTGAGTCACACATGGCCGTCCTGGGGCTGCTCTCAGCTCTGTGTGCCAAGGCTGCTCTAGGTGGTATCTCCATTAGGACATTTTTTGTATTCTTAGAAAAACATAAAGATGCGGCCAGAGCTATAATACAGCTGATATGGCATTTGCCTTTCACTCAGCTGACCCAGGTTTGATTCCTGGGATCCCATATGATCCCTGAGGCCATCCAAGGGTGGTCTTTGAAAGGAAGAAAGAAAGAAGAAAGAGAAGAAGGAAGGGAGAGAGAGAGAGAGAGAGAGAGAGAGAGAGAGAGAGAGAGAGAGAGAGAGAGAGAGAGATGCAAACCTACCTTGCCTGCGCTTGCTCCGAGCCTGCGCCTCCCCATGCACCCAGCATCCTACAAGATGCACTGCACACCAACAGAGCCATGGTGACCTGGCTGGTACTGGGGCTGCTGCTTCTAGCACTGCTCCTCCCCACGCTGATTTATTCACAGACTGTAACTATAAATCAACTCCAATGACTACAGCTAACTCCACTCTGACCACCTCAACTGCTGCAACTTCTACTTCTACTTCTACTTCAACATCTACTAATGCCACCAATGGGAGTGACGGTGTCCTGCAATCAATCTCATGTCTCTTCATGATCTTGTTCTCCCTTCTACACCTTTACTGTTAAGAGACTCAGGCCAAGAAACATCTATACTTCTCCCATGGTGGTGGGAAATGGGCACTGGTGGAGGGATGGGTATTTGATCATTGTATAATCGAAACCCAAGCACAAAAAATTGTAAATCTACAACTGTACCTCATGGTGTTTCACTAATAAAAATTTTTAAAAAATGGAAATAAAAAGAGAAACATCTATACTTCTCCATCTTAAATGGTGTCTAGATGTCCACTGTAGCCAGGAAAATCCAGTTCTTCACTGAATATGCTAATTCTATTCCTTATTTTGTTTATATGGAAAATGTTGAGGATGCCAAATTTGATTCAAAGAGCACGTGAGGGTTTGACTAGATGGTGAATGCCAATATTAAATCTGCTGAAGTGTCATGTAGATGAAGAAAGTCAACATCTAGAATGAATTGTGATTTCCTTAAATGTGGCTTCAGGAATATACACACATAAAACCCAATCTTGAAAATAAGAATAGATTTTGTCTCACCTAGAGATACAGGATGGAATGTAAAACTAAGAGTCAGTTTTCATTTAGCTTGGTCCTGAGAAGTAACTCTTTTCATGGCTTCCTCGATGCACAGAAATCTTTTTAAAAATAGACACTCCCTAAGTCTTTTGTTCGCATGGTCACATATTGAAGCTTAGATGTCCCAGTATGTTTTTTTCTTTTTGGGTCACACCCGGCGATGCACAGGGGTTACTCCTGGCTATGCATTGAGGAATTACTCCTGGTGGTGCTCAGGGGACCATATGGGATGCTGGGAATCAAACTCAGGTCGGCCACATGTAAGGCAAACACACTACCCACTGTGGTATCGCTCCAGCCCCTGTCCCAATATCTTGATGGCTTCAATAGTCTTGGTGACCAATGTCCTTCTTTTTCCATCTTTAGAAATCTACATGGGATCAGCTAACCCTATTTAACAAATCTCAAGCTACTGTGTATGTGAAAGAACATTCCTTTTTTTTTTTTCAAACCTGAATGCTGTACATCTATTTTGGACTGTATATTGTGTTTGCGTATTTATGCTTTGATTCATATGATTCATAGTAACTTCTTATGTTATGGAATTGATTTGCATTGAACACAAACTGCAAATAAAAAGAAATGGCTGAAAAGAAAAAAAATTCAAGATGCATACCTCACAGACAGTCATTTTATGTTTTTAATCTTGGTGGTACACCTGGCAGTGCTCAGGAGTCATGTAGTGCTGATGTTCCTTCCTTCCTTCCTTCCTTCCTTCCTTCCTTCTTTCTTTTTTCTTTTTTCTTTCCTTTCTCTTTCTCTCTCTTTCTCTCCTTTCTTCCCATGGTTTTAGGGCCACACCAGACAGAGCTCAGGAGCTATACCAGGATTGGTGTTTAAAGAACACGTGGTGTCAGGGATCAAATCCCAGGATGCCTGGGCTTTCTGTATGCAAAGCATGTGCTCAGTCTTGAGCTGCAGCCTTTTCAGGACACCTACCTCACAAGTCATTCTTTTTTTTTTTTTTTTTTGCTTTTTGGGTCACACCCTGTGTTGCACAGGGGTTACTACTGGCTCTGCACTCAGGAATTACCCCTGGTGGTGCTCAGAGGACCATATGGGATTCTGAGAATCGAACTCGGGTTGGCCGCGTGCAAGGCAAATACCCTACCCTCTGTGCTATTGCTCCAGCCCCTCACAAGTCATTCTTTTGTGGCCCACTCTCTGGCTAGCACTTGAGTCACTCCCGTCACTCCCAGTGTTGCTCAGGATACCCCATAGGGCCAGGATCAAACTGGGGCAAAGCCTGTGCTCCAGCCCTCAGAGCCATCTCCCAGGCAGTTCTCAGCATTCAGTGTTAGTCAGACCTACAGAACAGGCAAGCGGAGGACATGCAGAGAGCCACTCAGTGACCAATGGACATGCACTCTCTCTTGGCCCTGAAGAAGGATTTCATCCAGAGTACATACATAACTCCAAGGACCTGTAATAAAGAGATAAACAGCAAAAAGAAGAAAAAAGATTTACACAAATATTCTACAGAAGTGAAAATGATCCAGACATTGAAAGTCATGGGGAAAATACGAACAAGAATGGAATGTCTGGAAATCCAAAGATTAATAACTGAGTATTATATAGAGTGGGCAGGTCTTGGCTGGCATGTGGCTGATCTGGATTCAATCCCCTGAATCCCACATAGTGCCCCGAGGCCCCGCTATGAGTGTCCCCTGAGTGCAGAGCCAGGAATCAGGCCTGAGCACTGCCGGATGTGGCCCCCAAAACAATAAAAGTAGTAGCAACAATAATAATAATGAGTGTTAGTAAGTGTGAACTAACCTGACTTTCCCATGCCTAAAAGGAACAAAGAACTACTATTTCAGGGGTCAGAAACAGCTCAGTGGAGAGCACTTGTGTGACCTGGGTATAGTGCCCAATACTGCTGGAGCGATAGCACAGCAGGTAGGGCGTTCGCCTTACAAGCGGCCAACATGGCCGACCCGAGTTCGATTCCTCCGCTCCTCTCGGAGAGCCCGGCAAGCTACCGAGAGTATTCGATATGCCAGACACAGTAACAACAAAGTCTCCAATGGAGACGTTACTGGGCCCGCTCGAGCAAATCGACGATCAACGGGAGGGCCTTTACCTTTTACTGCACACAAAACAAAATCCAAAACAGGGCCTTCAGTCACTGGACCATCCCTGTCCCCCACCCCCACCTCCATGACTTCTCTATCTTTTTTTTTGTGGGGGTGGGCTTTTTGAATCACATCTGGCGATGCACAGGGGTTACTCCTGGCTCTGCACTCAGGATTTATCCCTGGTGGTGCTCAGGGGACCATATGGGATGCTGGGAATCGAACCTGGGTACAAATGCCCTACCCACTGTGCTATTGCTCCCGCCCCCGACTTCTCTATCTTTTGAGGGCTTTGTTTGGTTTGGGTTTGGGTTTTGGGCCACACCAAAAAACAATAAAATAAAATAAAGAAAACATCCATGATCTTGTCTTCATCTGTAGATAATTAAAAACACACCTCTAGATTTTAATACTTAATCTATCTGCAATCAACTATATTAATAAGTTATTGCCATAATCAAGTGAATTCTTTTATTTGCTGTTTGTTTGTTGGACGCAAACAAACAACAAACACGGTTCTCAAAGCTTATTCCTGACTATGGGGCTGGAGAGATAGCACAGCGGGTAGGGCGTTTGCTTTGCATGTGGCTGACCCGGGGTTTGATTCCCAGCATCCCATATGGTCCCCTGAGCACCGCCAGGAGTAATTCCTGAGTGCAAAGCCAGGAGTAACCCCTGTGCATCGCTGGGTGTGACCCAAAAAGAAAAAAAAAAAACTTATTCCTGACTCTGTTATCAGAAATCACTCCTGGCAATGCTCAGGGGAGTATGCGGTGCTGGGAATCAAACTGGAGTCGGCTGTAAGCAAGGCAAGAACCTTAATACCTGTAGTAGTCTCCAGCCAGAGTCCTTTCCTTTTAAGTCTCAGGGTTCTCTTTTGGATAGTACCCCCTCCTTTTTACTATATAAAATCTCATCTTCTGGAGCTGGGGGCATAGAGAGTATGAAGAAGCTGTAGAGGGAATTCATGACAGAGGACATGAAGCATCCTAACAAGGGCAGAGGGAAGAGGCAATATCTGGCTGGCACTTTCACATGTTGTTTAAGAATAAGGAGATGGGGGTCCAGAGTCATAGTACAATAGATCAGGCACTTGCCTTGCATGTGGTTCATTCTTAAGGGCACCACACATGGTCCCCAAATCTACTAGGAGTAACCCCTGAGCACAGAACCGAGAGTCCTGAGCACAGTGTGGTATGTCCCAAAAATAAAGAAAAAGAAGGGAGGGAAGGAAGGAAGGAATGAAGGAAGGAAGGAAGGAAGGAAGGAAGGAAGGAAGAGAGAAATAAGTTGTCTTCCATGCAGTTTACCACGTTTCTATCACTGGAACCACATATGGTCCCCCAAGCACCGCCATTGGTCACTCCTGAGAACAAAACCAGGAATAGTCATTGGCTGTAATATCCACACCTGCTAGAGAACCCGAGAAGGGGGAGTGTCTGAGAACAGCAGCTGAGAGACAAGGAGCTGCTTGTGTTGTTTGTGATTCTGTGCTGATGGTATTAATGGAAAGATGGGACTCAGTGACTAAGCCACCTGCCTTGCAAGTGAGAGCAGCTCTGTCTATAAGAACCATGAGCAGGGGCTGGAGTAATAGCACAGTGGGTAGGGCGTTTGCCTTGCACGCGGCCAACCCGGGTTCGATTCCCAGCAGAAACAACCACTAGTAACCATCAGCCAGCCCATAGCCATAAGACAGTATCTAAAGGTTCAAAGCAGGGACCAGAGCAATAGCACACATTTGCTGTGCATGTGGCTAACCTGGGTTCGATCACTGGCACTCCATATGGTGCCCTTAGGGCTGGAGCGATAGCACAGTGGGTAGGGCATTTGCCTTGCACATGGCTGACCCGGCCGAACCAGGTTCGGTTCCTCCGCCCCTCTTGGAGAGCCCGGCAAGCTACCAAGAGTATCTCGCCTGCAAGAAAAAGCCTGGCAAGCTACCCGTGATGTATTCAATATGCCAAACAAAGTAACAACAAGTCTCACAATGGAGATGTTACTGGGTCAGCTCGAGCAAATCGATGTACAACAGGAGGACAGTGCTAGTCTACCCAAGTGAGCCCAGAGCCAGGAGTAAACCCTAAGCACCGCCATGTGTGACCCAAAAACAGTAACAAAAAAGGGTGCAAACCAGTAACACCACAACTTACTATGTGTGAGTACTATGGACAGCAGGGAGACTCCACACAATCACATGAGCACTACATCCAGAATGAACAAGAAAACCGTAAGTAAAGAATGTGATCCACAGTGAGTACTGAGGTAGAGGATGTGAGCAACCAGATGTGCATCCCTGAGTGAGCACCCCAGCTAAATCTGCAAGACCACTGTAACCAGCCATGTGTGCAATCCCCTCACTGATTGCAACAACAGAGGGGAAAAATGTGGGGGCAAACATTAACAAAAATAACCATCAGCAATCAGGATAGTGTGAATTTCCAAGAAGAGGCAAGGTGGGGGCGTGGGACTTGAGCGTGAGAACCGTTCCCCTGGCCAGCCCACGGCAACAGATGGACAAAGGCCTGGGAGAAGGGAGAAACTGGGCCCCAAGCTGTTGGTAGTCAGTTTATTTCTCTCTCCTACCAAGTGTAGTCAGAGCTCTCCCCTTCCAGCACAAGCATTGGTCATAGTCCCAGTCATCATAGTTCCATCATCCTAGTCCTCTTCATAGTCCTTGACTACTCCACGTGTGGTAGTAGTCATAGCCCCAGAGTTTGTAGTAGTCCTCAACTACTCTCTCCCCTTACAGCATCACTTAATCATTTATCACTTAACTTCCCGTTAGTAGTCGATTTGCTCCAGCAGGCACCAGTAACATCTCCATTTGTCCCTGTCGGGTGCTAGTGTAGTTACAACAGTAACAACAAGTAACAACAAGTAGCAACAAGTCTCACAATTTGTTGTGAAAAGTTACTGGTGCCTGCTGGAGCAAATAGATGAACAACGGGAGGACAGTGCTATACAGTGCTATTGTATTTTGTTTTATTGCCTTTTTCATATACTGAGTTTGTTTTTTTAATTAGTTTCTGGATCACACCAGAAATGCTCAGGACTTAGATCTGGCTCTGTGCCTTGAGATTACAGCTGGTGGGCTCAGGGGACCATATAGTGTGTAGGGATTGAACCTAGGCTGGCTGTGTGCAAGGCAAATGCTCTATTGCTCTGCTTCTTTTCCATCCTCCAACTTCTTCCTTCTCCCCCTCATCCTCTTCCTCCTTCTTTTCTTCTTTTTTTTTTTTTTTTTTTTTTTTTTGCTTTTTGGGTCACACTCAGCGATGTACAGGGGCTATTCCTGGCTCTGCACTCAGGAGTTACTCCTGGCAGTGCTCAGAGGACCATATGAGATGCTGGGAATCGAATCCTGGTAGGCCGCATGCAAGGCAAACGCCCTACCCACTGTGCTATTGCTCCAGCCCCCTCATTTCTTCTTTTTAAAGAATTTTTCATACTATTGTGCAGAGAGACTGAACCTAATGACATTCACACAGGCAGTGAATTTCCATCACATTTTTTTTTTCACTCCATTTTCACCACATTTCTGTCAGCGCTGGTTTTTGTCAGTTCTTTTGATGTATGCTGTGACATGATATTTCACTGCCATTTTGATTTTCATTTTGTTGATAGCAAGTGATGAAAAGGGCAAGAACATATTATAGAGCAGAGCAATGGCCTCACATATGTGGCACCCTGGCTTCAAAACCCAGCATTTAAAAAAACTTTCTGAATAATAAATTTTAGGTACCAGAATCACATTTGGGCCACCATCCCCATTAAAAAAAAAAAAGTTAAAGGGGGACTAGAGCAATAGTACAACAATAGGGCGCTTGGTTGCACACGGCTGACAGGGTTCCATCACCAGTCATGACCCCCAGCCCTCTGCAAAAAAATATCTTTTTAAATACACAGAACTCCACTTGGAAGTGTATAATTCTCTTTTAAACTTTATAGTGTTCCCTTCTTTCCTCTCTTTCATACAAAGTTTTCGTTTGTTGGTTTTTGTGCCACATTTAGCTGTGCTCAGGGATCGCTCCTGCGGGGGCTCAGGGCACCAAATGTGGTGCCGGAATCCAACCGGGGTTGGCTGCATGCAAAACAAGGGCCCTAGCTGCGGGACTATCTATCTGCCCCATCTCCTACTTCTTAACAAAAATTAGTTTACTTCCTAAAACGAAACAAAACTTGTGATGCATCGTTAACTTATCCTATGTCTGAATCAGAGGCTGGGAGTGTCAGAGGCTAGGATATCAGACTGAATGCAGAGTTTTGAAAGGAATATTTAATTGGTGAGGAGGGAATGTCCATTTCAAGCAGCGAAAAAGAACAACAAAACGCTTAAACCAAAGTTCTCAGTAACAAAGTATCTCCGTAATGTCAGGGAAGGAATTCTGGATGACTACATTTAGACCAATGGGATTCAAGAAAAAGGAAACGCCCGCCTCTTACGCAGCTATAGCCCAATGGGAACCTCCCTGAAAGCGCAGCTCAGCCTATCAGGTGGGAGGACAGGGCGTGCTGGAATGCTTTTCTTTTGTGAAACCGAGGCTAGGGAGTGCGGAACCCACTCTGCCTTCCAGGCTTGCTGTAGACCCCCTATTCCCATGCCCAATGCTGGACCCCGCCGCCCTGCCTGGACCGAGGCCAGATGGTGCCTCTCAGGGTGATAGGTGGGAACCCCACTGTTTACACTTCTCCTCTCCAGTTAACCAGAACCACTATCATTCACCCCAAACCTATCATTCACTTCTCCTCTCCAGTTAACCAGAACCACTATCATTCACCCCAAAGCTTTCTTTCTTTCTTTTTTTTTTTTGCTTTTGGGTCTCACCTGGCAATGCACAGGGGTTACTCCTGGCTCTGCACTCAGGAATTACTCCTAGCGGTGCTCGGGGGACCATATGGGATGCTGGGAATCGAACATGGGTCGGCAGTGTACAAGGCAAATGCCCTACCTGCTGTGCTATTGCTCCAGCCCCCTATCTGGCTTATGAGGATGAGATTATTGCCTTTAATTGTGTAAACTACTCAGTACTGGGCTTGAATTAATCACATTCCAATAAGTTTATTTATAAGTTTATAATTGCCATTGAAGTTACTTATCAAAAAAGGCCCTCCTGTTGATCATCATTTGCTCGAGCGGGCCCAGTAACGTCTCCATTGGAGACTTTGTTGTTACTGTGTTTGGCATATCGAATACGTCACGGGGAGCTTGCCAGGCTCTGCCGTGCGGGACTTATCAAAAATACTTTTAAAAGTTTTTTTAATTACGTACTGGGGAGGCCAGGTTATCTCTCAGTGGGCAGAGTACCGCCTGAAATGGTAAGGTTGAGAGTCTGACCCGGTGCTGCCCCATATGCTCCGAGCTGCGCCTGGCAGCTCTGCTGTCTTGGTTCCCTAGCACTGCAAGTGGCCACACTGCTGCTGAGTGTGTGTGAGCAACACAACTGAAGAGCATGACCCCCAGCTCACACTGTGGCCAAGTTTGTGAGCACTACACAACCTTAAATGTAGACACCACAACCAAGCAGGTGTGCAACCCCAGGACACCAAAACCTCAGTGCAGGGGAGCTGGGCAGGAGAGATAGTATAGGGGATTAGGCGCATGCCTTGTATTTAGCCAACTCTAGTTTGGTTTCCTGGCGCCACATGTGGTCCCCTGAGCACAGAGCCAGGAGTAAAACCTGATGTGGCCAAAGACAAACAAACAAAGCACTGTAGCACTGTCCTCCAGTTGTTCATCTATTTTCTCGAGCGGGCCCAGTAACGTCTCCAGTGTGAGACTTCTTGTTACTGTGTTTGGCATATTGAATACGTCACGGGGAGCTTGCCAGGCTTTGCCGTGTGGGCGAGATACTCTAGGTAGCTTGCCAGGCTCTCCGAGAGAGGCAGAGGACTCGAACCTGGGCCGACCGGGTCAGCTGTGTGCAAGGCAAATGCCTTACCACTGTGCTATTGCTCCACCCTAAAAAAAAAAAAAAAACAGGGAAATAGGGAGTGAAGTACTGCGTGGGCAGGAATGAAAAGATATTGTGTCTTTTCCCTGTTGGAAGAAATTTTCCCTATTGGTATGTTAGTATTTGAGAGGATGAAAGAAGGAAGCAGGAGGAGGAATTAGTAAATTACCATATTTGTGAAATCTTCTGTAAGAACATTCTCCAAGCTGACAACAGGGGTGACCTAGAGAGGAAGGGTATGGAGGCTACTTCTCATCTTGTAAGTAAGAACAATTCAACAATCTGAATATATGTTTTCCATACAGGATTCTCCAAATGGGCACCTGGGTACCACTGGGAGTCACCTTGAGCAACACTGTGTGTGCACTAAAAACTTCAAGTTCAGCCTGTGTGATGAGTCAATGGGCTGAGCGCATGCTTGCATGCAGGAGGCTCAAATTTAATCCAAGAAACTGCACTTTTTCCTCAGTATTAGTGACTTCTGAGCATTGATCTGGGAGCACCATTGGGTGTCACCCAAAATTCAGAAACAAAGGACTGAAGAGGTATTACAGAGAGTAAGGCCCTTATATGCAGCAGACCCTTGTTTGATCCCCAACACCATATATGGTCCCAGAGTACCACCAAGAGTGGTCTGAGTGGTGAATGTGGCCCAAAGTCAAATCAAAACCAAAAGGCCAACCTACTATGTGTTTTGTTAGAGGGAGAGGACTTCCTCTATCCTCTGTGATGGGCATTATCCATTCATTTCATACACAGGAACATAGGGCTCAGAGAATGAAAACTGTCCAAGGCAGCATCTGACAAGAAACATCAGTGAAATACTTACTAAAGAAATATAATGGAGTGGGGGGAGAAGAGATAGTACAGTGAGTTAGGCATTTGGCAAAGCACAGAACCAGGAGTAAGCCCTGAGCACCACTGGGTGTGGTTTAATAAACCGCTAACAAGAAGAAGAAGAATAACTGCAAAATAGAATGGAACTAGAGAAAGATAACCTTGCACAGTCAACCTTAGTTCCATCCCAGGCACTGCATGATCCTGGGAGTAATCCTAACACAGAGCTGAGAGTAGCCTTTGGAGCAGCTAAGACCCCAAAACCCAAATTAAAAAAAAAAAAAACAGAATCTTGGGATCAGGCAGATGACTTTAAAGGCTAGTGTCAACTTTGCATATTGGAAGTCTGGGTTTCATCCCTGGAAGGACATGGTCCCATGAACATTGCTAGGAGTGACCCTTGAGCAATGCTAGGTATAGCTCTGAAACCCAAAATTAAATTCAATAAACAAATAATCTATATGACTCAAGATATCACTTTTGTGTGTTATTTATTTATTTGGTTTTGGGTTATTTTCTGCTGTATAACCTCAGGGCTTACTTCTGGTTCTGCACTCAAGGATCATTCCTGGCAGGGCTTGGGGGACCATATATGGTATTGGTGATCAAATCCAAGCGGACTGAATGCAAGGCAATTGCCGTACCTTCTCTACTATTTCTCTGTGAACCCGCCATTTTTTTTTCTTTTTGGGTCACACCCGATGCACAGGGGTAACTCCTGGCTCTATACTCAGGAATTACTCCCGGCGGTGCTCGGGGGACCATATAGGATGCTGGGAATCGAACCTGGGTCGGTGGCGTGCAAGGCAAACACCATAGAACCCACTGTGCTATTGCTCCAGTCCCCCTCTTTCCTTCTTTTTCTTTATTTCACTGTACTCAGGACTCACGTTTGGCTCTGCACTCCACTCTCTGGCCCCTTTTTTAAAATAATTTTTTTTGTTTGCCTTTTTGGGTCACTGGGTCACAGAAGTTACACCTGGCTCTGCACTCAGAAATTACTCCTGGTCATGCTCAGGGAACCATATGGGATGCCGGGGATTGAACCTGGGTTTGCCATGTGCAAGGCAAACAACCTACCCACTGTACCGCACACCTTTTAAATTTTTTTATATTTTAGGTAACATGATTCACAAATTTACAGTACTGTTAATGATACGGTTACAGGCAGATAACATTCCAATACCCAGAGATGCTCAGGGCTTACTCCTGGCTCTATGCTCTGGGATCACTCCTGGCTGGGCTCAGGGAACCATATACGTGTCAGGGATTAATCGGGTCAGCTGTGTGCAAGGTAGGCACCTTACCTGCTCTACTGTCTCTCTGGCCTTGAAACCAGCATTTTGTTCCCAGTTTACTCCCTGATCTCTTTACTCACCTTCTTGCCTCACATGCAACCACTTTCTCACAGGAATCTGATGAGATTATGTCCCAGTGATGATGCCTTTTTGGGTGACCTTTTCCCATCATTTCCTTTTGCCCTCAGTGACCCATTTTTACCTGTCCAGTACTAGGTCAGCCCCCAAGGAATTACTTTTGTTGTTGTTGTTGTTGGGCCACACCTGTCTGTGCTCAGGGTTTATTCCTGGCTCTGCGAGGGCTCAGGGGACCATGTGAGTGCCGGGATTGAATCCAGGTCAGCCGCGTGCAAGACTAATCTACCTGCTGTGCTATGACTCTGAACCCAGCCCCTGTTGAATTCTCAGGCTCCTTGAATTGTTTCTTAGGATGATAGAAGGAGGGCAGGTGGGCAGAGACACAGATATCCCGGAACTGATCTAGGGGTTCAGGAGCTTGGGAGAAGTTGATTTTCAAATCAAAGACCAGAAGCCAGCCCCTGGTCATCATCCAAGGAGCAGCGAGGGGAAAAGAACCAGAGGAAAGGTGGGCAGCCAAGGGTGTAGAACTGTGCATTCATTATAGTTCAATAATTGATTTGTGGTGTCAGGCCTGAGCTCAGGCCTCTCCCAGGTGAGACTTGTGTTCTATTAGTGCCGAGTGCTGTGCTATGCACTCTGGATTCAGCACTGTTTGCTAAATGCCAGACTGTAGCACTGTAGCACTGTAGCAGTATCTTCCCGTTGTTCATAGATTTGCTCGAGTGAGCACCAGTAACGTCCCAACAAATTGTGAGACTTGTTGTTACTGTTTTTGGCATATTGAATACATCCCGGGTAGCTTGCTAGGCTTTGCTGTGCGGGCGAGATACTCTCGGTAGCTTGCCAGGCTCTCCGAGAGGGGCAGAGGAATTGAACCCAGGTCAACCGCGTGCAAGGCAAACGCCTTAACCACTGTGCTATCGCTCCAGCCCAAGTGACAGACATTATCTTAATATTCTTATGTATTTTTGTGTGAAGTGGGGAGGGATGGTAGTTTGGGCAACACCCAAAGATGAAAGGGGCTATACCTGTTTCTTTACTCAGGAGTGACCCCTGGCAGTGCTCAGGGAACCATATGCAGTGCCCTGGATTGAATCAGGGCTGCAGCTGAAGGGGACACATGCAAGGCAAGAGTCTCATCTCCTGTACCATATCTCTGATCTATCCCCTCCTTTTGTTTGGGAATTTCACCCCTGACAACCAACCCTACTTTTTTATATGGGAGCAACAGCACAGCGGTAGGGCGTTTGCCTTGCACGCAGCCAACATGGCCGACCCGAGTTCGATTCCTCCGCCCCTCTCGGAGAGCCCGGCAAGCTACCGAGAGTATCTCGCCCGCACGGCAGAGCCTGGCAAGCTCCCCGTGAAGTATTCGATATGCCAGACACAGTAACAACAAAGTCTCCAATGGAGACGTTACTGGGCCCGCTCGAGCAAATTGATGATCAACAAGAAGGCCTTTACTTACTTTATTTTATTTATTTATTTATTTGTTTATTTTTGCTTTTTGGGTCACACCCGGCGATACACAGGGATTACTCCTGGCTCATGCACTCAGGGATTTCTCCTGGCGGTGCTTGGGGGACCATATGAGATGCTGGGAATCGAACCTGGATTGGCCGAGTGCAGGGCAAATGCCCTACCCACTCCAACCCCCATTTATTTAATTTTAAAAAAAACAACTTTTATTTTATAAAGTAGTTCACAATATTTGATTACACTTAATATTCAAACAGAAATCCCACCACAATTACACCTTCCCACCACCCATATTTCAGATATTTCCATCCCGAACCCCAATCCCTGCCCCAAAGCAGAACCGAAATAATATATTTTGCATTGTTTGTTTAGAAAACCCACTGAAAATGCTACAAAAAAGTATCCTAGAGGAAAGAATGTGGAGATTGTTGTATTTCACCTAGGGGTCATTAAGCCCTTCTATGAGATCACTAACATGTTGTTAAAGGACAGCCAACCCTATTATGTACTCAGGTGTCAGAAAGACTGGCTGTTAGAAGTGGGCATTAGGACGGGCAGCCATAAACCCAACTCCCATCTTCCACCCAGGGATTAAGACCAGAAGTTCCCTATAGTCTCCGATCCCCACTTGTTCTCTCAGGTAAAAAAAAATTTTTTTGGGGGGGGGTCACACCTGGCGATGCACAGGGGTTACTCCTGGCTCTGCACTCAGGGGGCCATATGGGATGCTGGGAATTGAACCTGGGTTGGCTGTGTGCAAGGCAAATGCCCTACCCGCTGTGATATCTCTCCAGCCCCCCCAATTTTTAAAAAATTTTTTGTTCTTTTCATTTATTTTTCTGGTTTTTAGGTCACACTTAACAGTGTTAAGGGGTGACTCCTGGACTTGGGGGACCACAAGGGGAGCCAGGGATTAAATCCAAGTTAGAACATGAAACAAGCAAGTGCCCGACCTGCTATATTATCTCTCCTACCCCACTCAGGTGAATTTATATTAATCCTTTTCAAACGCAGGATCTGCAAAACAACTGACTGTTTTGTTTGTTTTTGGTGGTGGCAGGGGCATAACCAGTGGCACTCAGTGTTTACTCCTGGCTGCACTCAGGGATCACTCCTGGCAGTGCTTGGGGACCATATGGGGTGCCTGGAATCAAACCTGGGTCGGCTGTGTGTAAATCAAGCACCCTACCCACTCAACTATCTCTCCAGCTCCAAGTTCTTGAATTTCTTGGGAGATGTGACTTTAACACTGGCATGCATTATCTCATTTGATCTTAAGGTGAGGTTGAAACTATTATTATCTCCAAATCCCAGAACAGAAAGTGAGAATGAGGCTGAATTCTATTTGCTGTGGGTAAGAGCCAGCACAGGCATTGAGACCTTGACTCCAATGAGATGCCGTGATGCGTGACACAGGGCGTGGGTTCGTGCCCGAGGAAGGGCTCAGTGTGGTGGGGGACATCTGAGAAGGGAGAGTGTGGGCAGCAATGTGACTGACGCATGCGCAGTGCATGCTGGTCGTGCGGGAGGAGGGAGTCGCTTGCTGCAGGGGATGGAGGGTGGGGTGCAGCATGATTGTTGGGATGACATGACAGGGAAGCTATGTCGAGCAGAAGACGTGAGGATTTATCGGGTGGAGACGGGAATTCCAGGCATTTGGGGAAAAGGAGGGAGTGGAGTAAAGCTTCTCACTCTCATGGCACTTGGGAGTCCTGGGCTCCAGCCTTTCAGGGTCTCACACCCTCCAGCCGGCAGTGGCCTGGGACTTGCTGGAGAGGCAGAGTAGCTCCAGATACTGGTGATGCAGCTGCAGTAGGTCATTCTTGGCAGCGCACTGGAGTCTTTATTTTGTTGTTTTTTGGGGCAGAACTCAGGGCTTACTTTTTTGCTTAGTGCTCAGGGATCATTCCTGGCTGTGTTTGGGGAATCATACGTGTTTTTTTTGGGACTGAAGCGGCAAGCTCCTTTTGCCTGCTGTATTAATTCTCTAGCCTGGAGTATTTTTTGAGCCTTGTCCCAGCAGTGCTCAGGGGCCACAGAGGATACACCCTGTAGTGCTAGGGATCGAACCCAGGGCCTCACATATGCAAGGCATGTACTCTACTATTCGAGTTCCAGACTCAATAAAAAAAATGAAGGGAAGGAGGCTTCCCCAGTGAGGGCTACATTCGGCAGTGCTTAGGGGGCAGTTGTGTGGGTACCAAGGATCAAGTCTGGGCTCTGTGCACGCCAAGCTTGGTCTCCAGCCCTTTGATAGGCCTGAGCTCCTGCTCCCCGGCCTCTGCTGGAGTCTCCAGGAAAGGTGAGCCAAGGAAGGTGGAATTGCAGAGAGGAGATGAGACAGGAGCAGTACTTCCTGAGCACCAGCCCTCTCAGTCCTCACCAGAAATAACTGGAAGCCGGGGCAAGGCGGCCTGAGATAGCAGTGCTAGGTGGGCCGAGGATGCAGGGCACTGCAGGAGAGTTGGAAGCACTGGGCCCTCAGCCCTCCTCACATCACCTGTGTCTTTTCCCCCCTATGCCACACCCAGTAATGCTCAGGGCTTACTTCTGGCTCTGAGCTCAGGGATCACTCCTGCCAGGCTCAAGGACCACATGGGGTGCCAGGAAGTAATCCCAGGTGGGTGGCTTGTAAGACAAACATCCTCCTGAGTTAACTATCTGCCTGGCCTCTCTTACTTATGTCCTCTTTTTTTTTTTTTTTTTTTTTTTTTTTGCTTTTTGGGTCACACCTGGCGATGCACAGGGGTTACTACTGGCTCTGCACTCAGGAATTACTCCTGGTGGTGCTCAGGGGACCATATTAGATGCTGGGAATCGAACCCGGATCGGCTGCGTGCAAGGCAAACGTCCTACCCGCTGTGCTATTGCTCCAGCCCCACTTATGTCCTCTTTAAAAAATTTTTTTTTTTACTTTTTCTTATTGAATCACTGTGAGATAGACCCTTTAAAAACTATTCATGATTTGTTTTCACTTGTACAGTGTTCCAACACCCATCTCTCCACCAGTGTACATTTTCCAGGACCAGTGTCCCCAGGTTCCCTCCCATCACTTCCACCCCCACCCCACCCCCAGCCTGAGTCTATGGCAGACACTTCCCCCCCCCCCCCCTCTCTCTCTCTCTCTCTGTCTCTCTGTCTTTCTGTCTCTGTCTCTATCTCCCTCTCTCTGTGTCTCTGTCTCTGTCTCTATCTCCCTCTCTCTCTCTGTCTCTGTCACCTATGTTCTTTGCTTGGACATTCCATTGCTGACCAGCCTGGCCATGCTGCTTGCCTTCTCTCTTCCTCACACACTTGGCCAGCCCTTTCATGGTGTTCCATTTCTTACCCAGGGTTTGCACCCTAGGGAACTCAGGGAGGGGGGTGACCAGCAATCACCCAGAATGCCATGTGAATAGTGCCTGCTTGACAGCCAGGTGACATTAGTCTAGGAAGCTTGAAGTCTTCTGTTTCTGTTGTCTTTTTTTTTTCTTTTTGGGTCACACCGGGCGATGCACAGGGGTTACTCCTGGCTCATGCACTCAGGAATTGCTCCTGGCAGTGCTCAGGGGGCCATATGGGATGCTGGGAGTTGAACCCGGGTTGGTTGCATGCAAGGCAAACGCCCTATCCTCTGTGCTATCGCTCCAGCCCAGCTTGAAGGTCTCTGGCACTGTCCCTGTCCCAGTGGCCTCAGTGCAGACACCTCTCCGAACCTGCTGGAAGGGAAATGCCTCCTCCCCTCCTGCCCCCTGCTGTATTTGGGGCTATCAGCTTTCATACCTCAGCTGTTGATCTAACCAACTCTGAACCCTCTGAACCCTCTGTTTCTGGGACCTTCTGTCTCTTGACTCCAAGGAGTTGGGACTGCTGAGCCAGAGGCTTTCTGACCTGCCTTTGACATAAGCAGAAGTTTCTGGGTGGGTGAGCAATAGGTCTCTGGCATGGGGTCTCTGGGGATATGAGGTGATTATCAGGGTGGCTCAGGAGAGGAGTTTCTGGGTTCGGACGGCAGTTGACCTTTCACAGAAGGCTGAAGATTCAGAGCAGAGGGTTTTTCTTTCTATTTTCCCTTCTCTTTTCTCCTCTTTTATTATTTTTTCCTTTTCTCTCCTTTCTTTGTTTCTGTTTTGGGCCACACCCAGCAGTACTCACGGCTTACTCCAGGCTCTGCACTCACAGACCACGGCTGGCAGGGCTTGGAGGACCATGTGGGATGCTGGAGATTGAATCCCAGTTGGCCACATGCAAAGCAAGTGCTCTATTCGTTGTATTATCCATTATCCTCCAGCCTGATATTTATTTTCTATTTTAGTTTTTGGACCACTTCCAGTGATGCTTAGAGACTATACTTGAACCAATGCTTGAGGGTCACTCCCGGAGGTGCTCAGGGCACCATATGGAACAGTGGAACCCAGGTCTACCGCATGCAAAGCAGGGGTGCAATCCATTTAGCCATCTCCCCGGATTTCAGAGCAGAAATTTATTAACTCATTTTATATCTGTCTATTTGTGGGGGTCCATTCCTGATGATGCTCAGGGCTTACTCCTGACTCTGCACTCAAGAATTATTTCTGGCGATGATCAGGGGACCATGTGGCATGCTAGGGAGCAAACTGGGTCAGGCATGGCAAGACTAACACCTCACCTGCTGTATTATCTCTCTAGCTTCTATTCTATATTTTTAGAATTAGATTTGCTCGAGCGGGCCCAGTAACGTCTCCATTTTGAGACTTGTTGCTACTGTGTTTGGCATACTGAATACATCACGGGTAGCTTGCCAGGCTTTGCTGTGCGGGCAAGATACTCTCGGTAGCTTGCCGGGCTCTCTGAGAGGGACGGAGGAATCGAACCTGGCTCGGCCGGGCCAGCCAAGTGCAAGGCAAGTTTATTGGAAAGTAGAGGAGAAACTCCCCAGTTGGGGAGGAACTTGTTCTAAGACTGGTTTTAACAGCAGAGATTTAAAGAGCAGCCAAGGGAAAAGCGGAGTCTCAGTTAGGGTTTGTTTCCTCAGTGGCCAGGCCTGTCTGCAAACTCTCACACCTACACTTTGAGGATGCGGACACGCCTCCCTGGTGCTCAGGGGCTCCCCCTGGCTTAGAGGTGGGGGGTCGCTTTCTGTAGTATGGCGGTGCAGGGGATTGAACTCAGCCCCTGCATGCTCAGTTAGTTGAGCCTTTGCTCTGGACCCCACCATCCTCCCGCTCACTTCCTTTGCCTCTGTTTCCCAGGGAATTTGGGTTTTTTGTTTGTTTGTTTCTTTGTTTTATTTTGTTTTTCTTTGTTTAGCCATACCCAAGTGAGATGCCAGAAGACCACTTCTGACTCTGTGCCCTGGGGGTTGCTCCAGGCCAATGCTGCTCAGGGATCAGGTGGTGCCAGGAGTGAACCTGCCCCTCCCACCTTAAGAGCTTGCCCTTTGGTGAGAAGTTTTACCTCCTCAGGACTCTTTATTTTATTTTTTTCTTTTTGTGTCACACCTGGCAATGCTCAGGGACTACTCCTGGCTCTGCATTCAGGAATCACTCCTGGCAGTGCTCGGGGGACCATATGGGATGCCGGGGATTGAACCCAGGTTGGCCAAGTGCAAGGCAAACACCCTACCCGCTGTACTATTGCTCAGGCCCTAAGAAATCTATAATCTCTCTCTCTCTCTCTCTCTCTCTCTCTCTCTCTCTCTCTCTCTCTCTCTCTCTCTCTTTTTTCCTTTTTGCTTTTTGGGTCATACCCAGCGATGCACAGGGGTTACTCCTGGCTCATGGACTCAGGAATTACTCCTGGAGGTGCTTGGGGGACCACATGGGATAATGGGAATGAACCCAGGTTGGCCATGTGGAAGGCAAACGCTCTACCCACCGTGCTATTGCTCCACCCCCAGAAATCTATCTATCTATCTATCTATCTATCTAAATATATATCTATATCTATATATAAATATATCTATCTCTATATAAAAATATGTATATATATATTTTTCCTTTTGGGTCACACCTGGCGATGCACAGGTGTTACTCCTGTCTCTGCACTCAGAAATTACTCCTGGCGGTACTCAGGGGGACATTATGAGATGCTAGGAATCGAACCCGGGTCGGCCGCGTGCAAGGCAACTGCCCTACCCGCTGTACTATAGCTCCAGCCCCGAAATCTCTATTCTTATGCCAGGAATGTGCCAGGAGATGCAGGAGCATGCGTGGGAGTGGGGAACATCATTATGTCAAGCTGGAAGCAATTTATTTAGCTCCAGTCCTCTTTAATCAGCCAGAAAACAGAGGCACAGGTGGAGGGGAGGTACAGTAAATTTGCGAGTGAGAGCCACGTCTGAACCCTGGTATACAGAATGCAGAAAGTGACTCACCCCTCCTTTATTTATTTTTTGGGGCTTTTTGGGTGACACCGGTGATGCTAAAGGGTTACTCCTGGCTCTGCACTCAGGAATTACTGCTGGTGGTGCTCGGGGATCATATGGGATGCCAGGATTGAACCCAGGTCAGTCGCATGCAAGGCAAATACCCTACCCACTGTACTATCACTCCAGTCCCCAGAATGTAACTCTGGACCCTTCTCCCCACGGCACAATCTCCCTTGTCTTTCCCTCCCCAGAGCACATGTCTCCATGCGCACAAGTGTCTGAAGTGACAAAAACATGCGTTTATGGAGCCCTTCTAGAGAAGTTGGGATTGGTTAACAGGGAGCAGCAGAGGAGATACAATTAGAAATTAAGGGTGACAATCGCCCAGTAAGCCTGGGCCTCTCCTTAGGCCTCCACTCTGTCCCTTTTTCTGCATTATTTATTTATTGTTTTGGTTTTGGGGGGTCACACCCAGCAGCGCTCAGGGGTTATTCCTGGCTCTGTGTTCAGGGATCACTCCTGTATGCTCGGGGACCATATTGGATGCCGGGGATTGAACCTGTGTCACCCCTTGCAAGCCAAGTGCCCTAACTGCTGTACTATCCGGCCCCTCCTTCTGTCTTTAGGTAGACAGCACCCAGAAATCCTAAGAAGTGGCTTGTCCCCTGTGTAGGGTGCGCCTCCCTAAGCACCCATGGCTGCCTTTTTAGCTGCTTCCCAATCAAGTGGCATCCAAGGCCTTAGGGAGGGAACGTAATCAGGGACAGCAGCAAGGCCCTGATTACAGTTTGTTGTGACCAAGCTGACCGGCCCCACCTGGGAGTGTGGCATCCCCCCAGTTTAGATGCACATTTGTCACTGTGAAGGACGTATGACACTATAATCAAGGGATGTGCAGGATCTGGGGCCCAGTTTGGGGCTTGGGGGACGTGAGGATTTTCAGGACTCTGAGACCCAGGTCTGAGGACTTGCTCAGTTTCCAGTCCCCTGCAGGCCGGCAGCCCTGGGCTGGGGTGTGGTGGGGAGCCTGGGCAGAAGTGGAGCCACCCACCCTTCAGGCCTGACAGGAGGGTGGGGACACGGGAGGGGACACTGCTAAGCCTCCACCAGCCCAGAGCTCTCCGGGAGAGGCCCATTGTGGCTGCAGATATACGGAACTTCTTGAGACTTCCAAGCTCAGCACTGGCCTGGCTCAGTTGTCCTGCCCAAGCTGGCCTGGCACTAGTTCTTTTCTGCTCTTTACAGCAGAAAACTTAGCACCAAGCCAGAAACTTAGCACCAAGAGCAACTGTCTATCATAACTGAAAAACAAGAGATGGTTTTGAGTGGGGAAATTGGAAATGTATTTTTTTTTTTGAAGGCCGCTGGGAAGACAGGACTGGTGTGGAGATGGGGGTTCTGGGAGCTGAGGGGTGCCTAGGCACTGCGGCTTCCCCGGGCCTGCCCCTCCCCCGCTCTGGGAGGCTGTCTCCTCGGCAGACAGCAGATGGATGCATGACAAAGGTGCCCCGATGGCTCTGTCCTGGGGGTTGGGGAGATGGCTGGGGAGGGGCCCCTTTAGTCCAAAGAGCATCTCCACCCCCTCCAACCTTTTATGCAGTGCTGGGCTTAGAGGTTTAGAGGCTCCCACAGTCCCGGGGTTTAGTGGGGAAGTGCCTGCATGCTAGTGGTAGCTGTTCAAAAATGACTTTCAGGATTGGCACAGGAATTGGGTGTGTTTACAGATATAGGGGGTAAAAAGACTCATCGGTAAGTGAAGACAGCAGGCAGTCAGGAGGGTCCCCACTGGCTACGGGACTCCTCAGAAGCCAGAGCTGCTGGACCGTACAACCGAACCTCCCTCCTTCCCCCTGCTCAAGTGCTGTCGGTCGGGTTCTGAATTCGGGGTTCTCACCTTCACGCTGTGGAGAACTCATTCCAGAGCCTTTCTGCAGTCCCCTAGTTTACTTCGGGTAGGGTGGGGCATTTAGGGCAAATTTGGGGAACAGACAGGCATCCCACACGGACTGGCACTCTGAGGGCCATTCCCTTGCAAAGAGAATCAAATGCTAGGCCAGCAGCGCGCGCCCCTCAGAGAAAGAGGGGCTGAAAAATAAAGACCCCATGGGATAGCTTGGGCTAGGCTTCCTGCACCCCCTCCTAAGGGCTCTTCACCTCCTCTCCTTGCCACCAGTCCCCCTAAACAAAGCGCATCCTTTGGTTTGGGGTCTGGGGGAGGGGTAGATGACAGGGCTACACCTCCAGCCTCCAGAGGAAGGGGAGCAGGATACCTGGTTCCCCGCGGGGGGCTCTGTCTGAGGCCCAGTCTTTGAGGGGGATGGGGGTGTTGCTGGAGCTCTTTTAGCTGCTCTGAGGGGAATTCTGCGTGAGGGGATTGGGCTTGGGGGGTTGGGGCGCAGGAAGCTGTCCCCAGGGGAGCCATCTAGGCCCATTCAAGGGTTGAGCACTTGTTTAGGGTTAGAGCTGCCCCCTCTGGGGACCGGGATTGTCCAGCCAAGGCCATTGTCCTGCCCCTTCCCCCCAGTCCCTCCCAAGCTTCTTTGAACCTGAAGTCAGATATTTTTTTCCTCTCCCCTCCCTCCTGGAGTTTCCCCACCCAGGGCCTAGGGCAGGAGTCCCGCTTGGAAGTGGGTGGGGGAGGGCGAGCAGGCAACTAGGCGTTGAGGGCCCCTGAAGTGGGAGGCGAGAAACTGAAATGCGGGCTTCGCCGTGGGGGGCCCTTAAAGGGGGTGTCTGATCCCTCAGTCCAGGTTGGGGAACTTGGGCCCGGAGTCTGAGCGGGGCTCCTAGAAGGGGGTTGGGGTGAATCCCATCTGATATTTAAGGTGGGTAGAAGCGGGGGACTCGGGCAGGATTTGGGGTATGGGAGGCCTTGATTGGCAGCCTGCCCTGGAGATGGACACGTTTGCTAACGTCTCGGCAGAGGGGTGCTGGACCTCTGGGGCTTTGGGAAGAACGCATCTGGCCAGTAACTGGGAATGCCTACCGAGGTTCCTGGAGGTAGCGGGCGGCTGTTGCCCTCGAGAGGGTAGCATCAGCGGTCCCCACACCAGCATCAGAGTTTGAGGGACTGTGGGGGTGACCGGGTACTGGATCTTTGAAGGGGGCCAAACACCTGGGCTTCTGCAAATCTAGGAGAGCTACCCGGGGTCTCCCCCCCCCCCCCCCCCCCCCCACCGCTCAGAGCCTCTCTGAACCTGACAAACGGAGCAGCTGGTTAGAAGGACCGGGGGACCATCGAGGACCTTGGGGGCGGTAGCCCCGACGGGCGCCTGGTTGGGGCGCCCAAGGCTTCCCTTCACAGATACCACCTCCACCATCAGGCAAATACCCTTCGCCTCAGTTTCTCCCACCCCCACCGATCTCTCCTCCACCCATCCAGGGGGCGGGGCCTGGGGTCAAGGGTAGTGGGTGGGATTGGGGAGGGAGAGAGGTGCTGGGCAGCGCCGCGCAGGGCCCTCCTTCTCCTAGGCCCCCGGCTTGGGGCGCCTTCCTTCCCCATGGCGGGACACCTGGCCTCCGACTTTGCCTTCTCGCCCCCGCCGGGCGGTGGAGGGGACGGGCCGGGAGGGCCGGAGCCCGGCTGGGTCGACCCCCGGACCTGGCTGAGCTTCCCAGGCCCGCCCGGCGGGTCGGGGATCGGGCCGGGGGTCGGGCCCGGGGCTGAGATGTGGGGCATCCCCCCGTGCCCCCCTCCGTATGAGTTCTGCGGAGGGATGGCGTACTGTGGCTCGCAGGTGGGAATGGGGCTGGTGCCCCAGGCTGGCCTGGACACCCCTCAGCCCGACGGCGAGCCCGGCGCGGGGGCGGAGAGCAACTCCGAAGGGGCCTCCCCGGAGCCCTGCGTTGCTCCCCAAGTGGCCGTGAAGCTGGAGAAGGAGAAGCTAGAGCAGAACCCCGAGGAGGCAAGTGAGCCGCAAGGGTCGGGGGAGGGAGGGCCGAAAGGGGCGTCGTGCCTGGGCGGGGAGGGGGGCGGTTGGTGTCCCCCGCGGCTCTCCCCCTCGGGGCGGTGGGCACCTGGACATCCCGCGGTCAGGCGTGTGTGGCGACCCGCCAAGGGGATTGTCCTGAAACCAGGGACTCGGTGGGAAGTGGAAATCAGGACTCATGACGAATGTTGGGGCGTGGGGTGGTTGCTGTCGGGGTGCCCTGCTGTCCGCGGCCCTTGTCAGATTGGGATCTTCACGCCCCGGCCTACCGGAACCCCACACCAGACCAGCTTGGAGTTTGAACCCCTTCCACCAGTCTTTGATTCCTATCGGAGCCGGTGCGTGGCCTTAGGGCAAGGCTGGCCTTGGGTGAAAACATTGTTGATCCCCGGGTTATTGTTCCTGAAAGTGTAGGGTGTGACCGTTTTGGGCCGAGAGTGGTTGGTGCGGGGTTGGGTCCACCTCCCATCAAGTTTCGAGCTTGTCTTGGTTTCTGGCTCCGGGCCATCGAATCTCTGGCTTGCAAAGTGGAGCCCCCGGGCACCCCTTGTGGAAACCTTGAAGAATCCATCTTGGCCTTAATTCTTCAAGTGAGGGAGACGCAGGGGTTGCCTGGAAGGAGTCTGTCCAGGCCCTGCCCAAAGGTAGCTGTCCCCAAGGCATTGGGGACTTCCCGTCCAGCCCGGTTGGGGACTATTAAGGATGTATCTGTCCTCTGGTTGTCCCTGGAAACAAGTGTAAGCAATTAGAGATCAAGTACTAAGCCTTTAGGCCTCACAGAAGGAGGTGTGAGTGGCTTCCTTCCACCTAGTAGCCGGAGACTTAGCTAGAGGCGACCGCTGAGCCTTGAATAATAATGGCTGCCAATTGCAGCCTATTTCTTTAGTGCGGGGCTGTATGCTGGCTTTTTGCATCATTATCTCATTAACGGCACAAAATCTCCGAGGGAGGCATTATTAGCTTGTTTCACGGGTCTTAACTGCTAAATGATGAACTGATGGACTTGAACTGGTCCCCCCAAATTGGAGTTGGAAAAACCTAGATGGGACATCTCTGGGTCCGAGACCTTGACTTTAGACCTCGCAGAAGGAGGTGTGAGTGGTTTCTGTCGACCTAGCAGATGAAGTTGGAAAGCTGGAAATAGAAATTAGTCTGTTTGATGGGGCTGGAGTGAGAGTACAGCAGGTAGGGCGTTTGCCTTGCACACGGCTAACGAGGATTCAGTCCCCAGCATCCCATATGGTCCCCCGAGCACCGCCAGGAGTAATTCTTGAGTTTCTAGCAGAGCTAGGAGTAACCCCTGAGCATCGCCGGCTGTGAACCAAAAAGCAAAAAAAAAAAAAAAAAAAGTTTGACCTCGGCCTTCTGACTGCTTTTGGTCTTTGTCCCCAGACTTCTTTGGTGTGCCCTGGAGTCTCCATCCACCAAACTGCTCAGTCAGTCCTTCCTCTCACCCACCCTCAAAACCCAGATGTCTTGTAGTTCTGACTGTGCATTTTCTCTGTCCGGAGAAAGCTTCCTGGATCACTTCTTCCGATCCCTCATCATCCCTCAAAAGGTCTCAAAACCAGTCAGTCCTTCTTCCACATCTTCCATGCAGTTCTTTGGAAGCACATGTGGATACAATCATTACCACTTTTCATCTCCGCAGTATCTGCAGTGGCTTTTTGTTTCTCTATGGTTCAGGGGATTAAACCCAGGGTTTACACCTACTCAGCTCTCCCTGCTGAGTTACCACCAGTCCCTGTGCTGGCATTCTTGGTGTTGCCTCCCTAACACCTCTGTCAGCTGGAGCAGGCATTTTGAATGTGTCAGATGATTCCATTCCAGAAGTTCTTCAGCTTCTCCCTAAATCCTTGCTCCCTCCTTTCACCCTCTCTCTTCCCTCTGACTTCAGCAGCTGCTCCCCTCTTCCGCTTTCGCAGCCTGTTCAACCCTTCAACCCACCATGTGCCATGCAGATCTTTTCTAAATCGCTCAAACATCACCACCTTTGACCTTCTCTGTTAACCTTCTATGATTCCTGCTCCCACTTGACTTTTACCCAAACTCTTCTGACATTCTAGCGACAGACTACAAACTGAGTTGTTTCCATGTCAGGATGGAAGTTCTAAGTTATTTACTAAGTAGCTAGTTGCTTAAAGGTGTGATAACTGTTGGATTAAGGCAGATTGAATTAATGAGGATGCATCTGTTATTAAAAGGATGCAGTAAAAATCTGGAAAAATCCGGTGTTTAAAACTTGTGTACTAACTATATACATAATGCTTCATATCTTTTTGACACCAGCTTTTGTAGTGGGTTAATTAGTATGCATGCTGTGTCAGTGCGTGGGACCCTCAAAGGAGGCTGGGGGTGGGACCCTTGAAGCAGGCCTGGGGAGAGTATACTGAATGGAGAATGCAGAGTGACTTGTCTCTAACTTTAAAGTGGGTGATGCTACAGTCAAGAGAGTGTGTGTGACGTGTGTAAGAGTGAGTGTGTGACGTGTGTAAGTCAGTGCGGGCTTTTGTGGGGATGAAATGTTCCCTTCATTACCCAGCAGATATTATCACTGAGGCCAGGCCACTGCCCCTTTAACAACCCCAGGTGTGGCTTTCTGGGGTGAATGATTGTAGATTGGTTACTTCTAGTTAGGACCAGCCTGAAGGCAGAGATTCCCAGAGCCAGTCCTTGGGGTCCCAATCATGTCCTAGAGCTCGAATGGGAAGGACTGGGATGGATGGATGGATGGATGGATGGATGGATGGATGTGGTCTCATATGCCACCTGCCTTTTCAAATGCAGTCTCAGGACATCAAAGTGCTACAGAAGGAACTTGAGCAGTTTGCTAAGCTTCTGAAGCAGAAGAGGATCACCTTGGGATATACCCAGGCCGATGTGGGGCTCACTCTGGGGGTTCTCTTTGGTGAGTTTCCCTCAGCATGTTCTGGGACTACATCTCTTGCTGAAAGGAAAATTCGTGAACTTGAGTTTCACCTCCACTCAGGGAGTGCGGGATAGTGTTTCATGGGGGGGGGGGGGGGCAGGGGGCCGGTGGGGTCTGTCTAGAGGAAGGGAGGGAGGGAGGGAGGAGCATCTTGGGCTGTGGGTTTCCCCTGGGATGAAGTGGGTCCTAGGCTTCGGTCACCAGAGCTCTGCCTGTTGCCTCACTATGTTCTCTCCCTGGCCTCCCCAGGGAAGGTGTTCAGCCAAACAACCATCTGCCGTTTCGAGGCACTGCAACTCAGCTTCAAGAACATGTGTAAGCTGCGGCCCTTGCTGCAAAAGTGGGTGGAGGAAGCGGACAACAATGAAAATCTACAGGAGGTAAGAGCGTAGGACTCCACACCTGCTGGTTTTTACAGCTTCCAGTTTGCAGCTCTCCTCCCTCTTCTGAGCCATTCTCCTAGATAAATCCTCAGTTCTGTTGGAGGAGGTTCAAGAACCTTATTTTGGTGGAGTGGGTTTTTGTTCTTTTTGGCGGGGCAAGGCACACCTGGAGATGCTCAGGGGTTACTTCTGACTCTCCACTCAGGAATTACTCCTGGCAGTGCTTGGAGGAACTATGTAGAATGCTGAGGATTGAGTCTATATCGGCTGTGTGCAAGACCCCCGGAGTGGGTTTTCTTATTTTGGTTCTGGTGGGCATTGGTTGGGCCACACCCGACACTGCTCAGAGGCTTCTCCAGGCTGCGTGCTTGGGGTATGCCTTGTCTTGGTGGTGCTCAGGAGGCAACATGGTTCTAGAGAACGAATCTGGCCTCCGGGATGCAGCTCCTGTGTTCCGGTCCTGTGAGCTATCACCGCAGCCCGGAGAGCCACTGGTGTAAACCTTTCCAGCCACCTCTCCTGTAGCACTTGGCTGCGGTGACTCAGGAGTGCATGAGCTTGATGTTCTCTGGCCGACATGCTCTCTAGTCTGTGGTGCTGCTGCTCAGCTGGATCAAAGCTTGCCCTCTTTATATTTTTTGCTTTTTGGGTCAAACCCGGCGATGCTCAGGGGTTACTCCTGGCACTGCACTCAGAAATTACCTCTGGCGGTGCTCAGGGGGCCATATCGGATGCTGGGAATTGAACCCAGGTCGGTTGTGTACAAGGCAAATGCCCTACCCACAGTGCTATCGCACAGCTTGCCCTCTTCTTCTCCCGTGTCACCCTCTCTCCTCTTGGCCAGATATGCAAAGCAGAGACCCTTGTGCAGGCCCGCAAGAGAAAGCGAACGAGCATCGAGAACCGAGTGAGAGGCAACTTGGAGAGTATGTTCCTGCAGTGCCCCAAGCCCACGCTGCAGCAGATCAGCCACATCGCCCAGCAGCTCGGGCTCGAGAAGGACGTGAGTGGGGTCTCCTCCTTCCCAGTCACCTTAGCTTTCCCTGGAAAAGTGGCCTAGCCTGGCCGGCCCCACCGCCCCGAGCTCCTGAGCTCATGCCTCTCTTCGCTATCCTTCCCAGGTGGTCCGAGTGTGGTTCTGCAACCGCCGCCAGAAGGGCAAGCGATCCAGCAGTGACTACGCCCAGCGGGAGGATTATGAGGCTGCTGGGTCTCCTTTCACAGGGGCCCCCGTATCCTTTCCTCTGGCGCCAGGGCCCCACTTTGGTACCCCAGGCTACGGGGGCTCTCACTTCACTACACTCTATTCCTCGGTCCCTTTCCCTGAGGGTGAGGCCTTTCCCCCGATGGCTGTCACTGCTCTGGGCTCTCCCATGCATTCAAACTGAGGTGCCTGCTGTCCCAGAGGGGCAGAGGAGAGGGCAGAGCTAGGGAAGGAGCCTGGGGTTTGTACCAGAGCTTTGGGGGATTGCGTTCTTCATTCACTAAGAAAGGAATTGGGGACACAGGGTGGGGGGGACAGGAAGATTGGGGACTGGTTGAAGGGAAGGTGAAATTCAAGGATGCTCTTGATTTTAATCCCCAATTCACTCATCACTTTGTTCTTAAATAAAGAAGCCTGGGACACATTACACAGTAGGTGGATATTTTTGTCTTTGGTTACTGAAGAGGGGATGGAGCTATGACCCAGAAATCAAGGTGCTGTTTAAATCCCTGCCATAGGATGAGATCGAGCTAGTTTTTTTTTTTTAATTGAATCACCATGAGATAAGAGTTAAAAAGCTTTCATGTTTGAGTCTCAGTCGTACAATGATCGAACACCCATCTCCACCAGTGCACATTTTCCACCACCAATGTCCCCTCCCACCCCGCAACCCATCCTTTCCCCTGCCTCTATGGCAGACAATTTCCCCCATACTCTCAACTTCTCGGCATTATGGTTTGCAATACAGATACCGAAAGGACATTATGTTTGGTCCTTTATCTGCTTTCAGCACACATCCCATCATGCCAAATGGTCCCTCCAACCATCATTGACTTGGTGATCCGTCCTCTACAACTTCCTTCTCCCCTAGTGCATGAGGCAGGCTTCCAGCTATGGAGCAATATTCCTGGCCATTATCTCTACTGTCCTTGGGTGTCAGTCTCATTATGTTATTTTATATTCCACAAATGAGTGCAGTCATTGTATGTCTGTCCCGCTCTTTCTGATTCATTTCACTAAGAGAGCTTGTTCTTAAGAGCAGGTGACAGAATCTTGGCAGATGTGTGACTCGAAGGCCTGTTTGTCCACAGATGCAGTTGCTATGCGTCTGGAACCGACTTTTCGTCCCTCCTCCCTATTCTGGATATGTGCTTGGTAGATACATGCTATGAAATCAGATGTTTAGGTACTTACTACCTCTGTCCTACACTTCACCTTTTTCTTTCATGGTACGAGGGAATTCTTGGTTTGCACTTAAGGTTCCTGTCTTATAGTCTCTGGCTCCTTGTTTTCTTGATAGGAGAAAAACTTGATTGGCCACTTAGGCCAGGCAGAAAGGGTGGATGTGGATGTTTACAATCTAATAAGACTACCTAGGTAAGGCTTTCCTTATAAGGACTGTGGAGATCTGTTTATGGGTTGGGGGCCACACCTCAGGGTGTCCCGGGGGTCACTCCTACTGGTGCCTGGGGGGAACCATGCCGTGTATCTGGGACAGAAACTGTCAGTTGTATGCAAGGCAAGAGCTTTAACCCCTGTAATATCTCTCCGGCTAGATTGGAATTTGGGCTTGGAGAAGGCTCACAGAAAACCAGGTAGGTCGGTCCATCCTAGACCAGGTCAACATCTGATGTGGTAGCTGGTTTACCAGGTTTTCTCTTTCCTTTTGGTGGTACCTGGGATTGAACCCAGGTCTCTTGCATGAAAAGCATATATTTGACCATTAAGCCACATCCATGGCCCCTCAGGCTTTCTCTTTTTCCGCGTAACACTAGAAAAATTAAGGTATTTCCCCCCTTCCACCTGAACTTGAATAAATCATAGCTATCTTATTTATATATTGGTTTCTGGACCACACCTGGTGGTTCTCAGGATTACTCTTGAATTACTCCTGGCAGTGCTTCGGGGATTGTATGAGATACTGGGGATGGAACCCACGTTGGCCACATGCAAGGCAAGCACCCTACCCGCTGTATCTCTCCAGCTCCATCAGCCATTTTAATACTAATGAATCTGATTTCATTTGAACTAGAGATCTCAGTTACTCGCATTTTTTCCCTTGTCTCCTACCCAATTCATACATTTGTGTGCTTTCTCAGGGAGCTGCTTTGTACTCTTCTGTCTTGTCTCCTCATCTCTTCCTTTACTAAGAATAAATACTCAGGAGAAAGTGAAGTTGCTTAATCTTTATTTGAAAACAGAAGTATAGCTCTAGGTCAGCCAGCTCCCAGGGAGGGTTAGAAGCAGAGTAAGTCTTACCCACCAAGTAAGACTTCCCAGGTATGTCTCCTTAAGATTGAGAACCACGAGAACTTCTTGTTCCATGTGGGGCTTTCATCTTCCCAGTGTGGCCTTTGTACTGATGGGTGTTCTGATCATAGACATTCTCGGATCTGTGACAATTAGGCTTGTGACTTGGGGATTTCCAGCTCACTAAAACTTTGTGGAGGCAGCAGAATCTTTGGCAGGAACAATCTCTTCTGTCTTCTTGGCTACAGGGGCCTCCTTCAGGCCTTGAATCCATATCCATTGCCATAGTAAGAAGCCTTTTCCCAGTAGTCATTCCCTCCTGGGGAGGCAAGGGAAGAAGGGGATGTTTCTTAGGACCCATTGGTACCTCCACAGTCCACTCATGGCCTTGGAGGTGCCAGATATGTCCTCTGGTGCCTTGGCTGGTGGTGGGCTTGAGGTGTGGATGCCAATACAACAACCCCTGGGCACCAGAAGTTGGCCTCCCTGGCAGCCTGGATGCTGCGGCCACATGGAACCAGATGTCACAACCATCACACTGGAACCCAGGCCACTGTCTCTTCTTGGGGTAAGCAGCAATAGGCTGCACAGGGCTCCCCAGCCCCAACTTTAGGAGGAGCTAGAGGGGTGCCCACTGGGTGCTTCTGAGGATGCCCACATAGATTTCTGGAGTGACACAAAAACCAAGAGTCATTCGAAACCTAGAGAAGCCAATAACTTGTCCCTGGACCATCAGTCACCCTAGAGAGGGCTGAAGCAGGCCCACCCACATCCTGTGCTACCTCTATCCCCTTCCCATCTCCATCCCTGTGGCAGAGGGCTGCCTTCGGGGGCCTCTCCCTAAGAAGGAAAAGGCAATGAAACAGCAAGGTCTCTGCACTTACCCACTGGTTACCAGGGTGCCTTTTTCTATTCGAAGTTTCTTCCTGGGCTCTACCAGGACCAGCGAGGGGCTATCAGGAGACTCTTTCTCATCATCCAGTTCTGCCAGCACTCGGTGAGCTGATTTCCTCCGATTCCTCTGCAATGGGGCAGAAGAGGCACTCCCCACATTGCCGGGGAGAGTGGAGGAAGGCTGGCTTTGTGGCTTGCTCCCACCGCGGGAGAAGGTGAGGGGCTGGGGCCTCAGCTTGCTGAGGCTGCCAATGGAATTGAGGATCAGTGTGGCTTTGGGAGCAGGGGAGAGGGTGCTGAGGGGACGCTGTGGAGCTCCCTGAGGGGGCAGCATGGGCTGGAAACCGACCCTGGTTCCCTCTTCTCCCCTAGACCGTGGGATGGTAATGGCAGCAAAATCTTGAGGTTTGACTCGAACTTGCTGAAACATGAAGTAGAACTCAGAGGGACTGCTTCCTGGGAGCCCTTCAGGGCCAAAGGTCAGGAGGTCACCATCACTTAACTCCAGCCTGTGTCCCCTGGGAAGTCGGACATTGTTGACCAGCGTCCCTGTTGATGGTATGGTATCAGAGATAACAGGGAAAAAAAAATTGAGAGATTAGGTGGAGAAATAGCTCCGTTTAATTTTTCTGGGAAATAGGAGGAAAAAAAAAACACAACTCTGCTCCATTTGGATTCCCTCAGCAGGTGACATCAGATAAAGCAGCTCCTGGTGGGCTGGGAACTCCTTCTACGGCATGTACACCCACCCTGCTCCAACTCAAGCTCAACTCTGGCTTCAAGTTCTGACTTGACCCCTTAGAGCTATAACTGGATAGCTTAGCCTCTGCCTCGTTTTTGTTGCCTGTGCAATGGGGGTGATACTCCTGCTCACCTACATTATTTAGATAGGAAAATTAAGATGTAGAGAAGTGAGTGAAAGGCGTGGGGTTTCATCTGGGGTCTGTAGCAGAACTGGACTCATGACCCAGGCTTTCTGGGGATCAGTAAAGTAAGATCAGCATGATAGAATTTAGAAACAAAGTGCCAGCAAATCTGGAAACAGCCTTCAGACCTGAGCTCAATCCTGGTGGCCCTAGGACATGCTCACTGATGCTTCCCAGGTACTACACTGGGGATCTACCTCCTAGATTCTTTTTTTTTTTTTTTGTATCACACCCGGTGATGCTCAGGGTTACTTCTGTATGGACCATACGGGATGCTGGGAATCAAACCCGTGTCAGATGCGTGCAAAGCAAATGCCCTACCCCTGTACAATCACGAGCCCCTACCTCCTACATCTTAATTGCTAAACGAAATACCCTGAGAACCTCTGACATGAAGCTCACGGCAAGCTAGGCAGGAGGCTGGCTCAAGGACCTGCTCACTCACCTTGGCTGCTGCGGTCCTCCAGGCTGACCCTCCAGTCATCACCCCTGCGCTCAGCGTGCAGCTCTGCGTGGACTCCAGAGATGAGGCCAGGCTCCCGCTGGGGCAGCAGGGCCACATCACACAGGTCGGCCCTGCAGCCCAAGCGGTAGGTGCAGCCAGCTCCGTGCGGGTGGAAAGTGTAGAGATCGCCGCCCTTGCCGCCCCCTATGCGCAGCAGCTGGAAGCAGGGCAGCATGGGCGGTGTCCCTGACGCGCCACCTTTACACTTCACAAGTCCATCACCTTGCCCACTCCCGAGCCTTGCGAGGTGGCCTGGCTTCACTTTCCATCTGCTGCAGGCAGAACTTGAGCTGTACTTTGTGCAGTTTCGATCTTCGACAACAAATTGTCAAGTAGCTGCGATTGCGGAGGGTCCCCGTGCAGTTCTAACGAACAACCTCTATGGCACCTTGGATGAACCGGATCGACTCAGGTTGCAAAGTATTCTGAGAACCTTTAATCTGCAAATCAATGATTATTAGCCAAGTTCTGAAAAGATGCAAAATACAGGAGGGTGTGTGTGTGCGCGCGCGGCGCAGAATTCCTGATTCAGTGCAACTCGTCACCGCTGTAATTGGAGAATTTTAGTCATACTGCTTATCCAGTAGATACAGATTATCAGAGTAATCCCCCCTGCTCCCCGAGTCTACTAGCTTGGCCCTCAGTGGCAAGCGAATTCACTGTCACCCCCAAAAGGCAGTGTGACAAAGCGGATCAGCACCCCTCCTCCCCCCGCTTCCCGGCTTCTCCGGGTGGGGTAAAAACAGCAAAGAGCTCCCCGAGGACACGCAAGGCAAGTCTCACCTTTTCCCTTTGCCCGATCCAGCCGAGTTTCGGATCTGCTAGGCAGTGCTGTCTCGGAGTGGTCTCTCCAGAGAGAAGGAACCTGTGTGGCTGCACCGGGACCCCTGTGGCGTTCCCGCGGCTGTTTGACAGCCGGGAAGGCGCAGAAGCCCGGCCCGCAGGGGTGCGACCTTCGCGCGCGCGCAGTGCCGAACCCGCCTTCGAAATGCCCGGGCCGAACTTCGCGCCCTGCGAGCCCGCCCCCATACTGTTTCTGATTGGCTAGCTTGTTTCACCTCTTCAGCCCCATTGGGCAGCGCGCTGGGGAGGCGGGGAGAGCCGCGATTGCCCGCCTTCGGCCTTGTCTGATTAGCTCACAAGTTTTCCCGGGTTCCCGAGGTTGGGAGGAGTCGTCAGGGCGCGGAGCCGGGGCAACGCCTTTATCTGGCGTACATCCGAGCACTACTGCGCCTGCGTGCACCTCCTCCCTTCCTTTTTCCGGGGTGAAACGGCTTTGCTGCGGCCCGCCAAGCCGCCCGCTTTGCGCAGGCGCGGTCTAGGGCGGAGGCCGGACCCCAGATCGCGGTGTAGGGGGTGTGGCCAGAGGGCTGAAGGGGGCGCTCTCGCGCTGGGTAAGGGGCGTTCTGTAGAGTCGGTTGGGGGCGGGAAGGGGCCGAGAGGGGGTCGGGGGTGGGTATAGGGGTTCATAGGGGAATTGGGGTGCAGGGGCCAGGTAGAGGAATAGATCAGGTGGTCAGACATCCTTGCAGCTCAGGGTCCAACTGGATGAACACTCAGGAGTTTATAGGAAAGCTGAAAATCAGCTGGAGATCAGGAAAGTGAGCAGTGAGGGACCAGAGACCTTTTTCCAGGAAAAGCCAGATTAGAAAGAGAGGGGAGGAAGAAATAGATGAATTGGTGAGAGAGTGGACAGGGCTCACAGAACTTCTTGTGCCCTAGGACACTGAACGGAGGCGGGTGGCTTATGGAAATGGAAGTTGAAGAGATCATAGAAATTGAGGAAAGTTGACACGAAGGCTTTGGATGAGATCGGGAGGTTGGCTTTTCTGCCAGGGTCTAGGTCGATTCTCAGGGAACCTGTAGAACTGAGTGCCCCTCATGTGGCCGCATTCATCTGGGGCCAGGCCTTGGGCCAGCGCTTTGATAGGGAAGGACCCAGGGGTCATGGCTTGGTGGTGTCTGGATGGGTTACCGCAGGGTCTTGCTGAACCGTGGAGAGAACTCTGGAGATTGGGATCGCAGCCCCTGCACTGCACACCTGCTTTCTTACCTCCAACCCAGAATCGCAGAGACTGTAAAACTTTAAAGAAGAGGGTAAAGGCGAAGTCCAGAATTCTACAAGTATGATCAGTAATGCCTAAGACTAATACTAACACTAACACTAATACTAAAACTCCCTTTGCTCTTAGTAAAATCCATCCATGTCATGATGGATGGATTTTATGGTCATAGTTTATCAGGGGCCAGATTGGGTCGAGCAAGTTATCTTAAGGGGTTTCCTGCTTCTTTAGGAAAGTAGGAAAAGAAGAGCTAAGAGTCAGTGGACTTGGCTATTGTTTAAGGATGGTGACTTTGTTATAATAGGGACTCTCTCTTTGGAAGGTGGCCTGAGAATTGAATTGGAGTGTCCTTGTTTCTCCTATTGTCCAGGAGAACATAGACGACTGGAAACAGAATCTAGAGATTTCCAATAATGTGGAGATGTTTCGACCTTCAGGTCAGTGGCGACTTGGCATGGGGACTGCAGGTTGTTCTCCCAGGGAAATTGACTGTCTTTGCGATTCCTTAGATACAACGAGGCTGATTCCTCCATCCCACTTTCAAGCTCCGCCTAGAAAGACTTCCACCTGGGTTTCAAACAATCCCTTGGTTCCATCCCCTGTCCATCAAGATGTCTTGGACAGAAGATCAGACAACCAGAGACCCTCAGGGATATGGGAGCAGGATGTTTCTGGCGATGGGCAAGAACCACAGCGGAGAAGCAGGTAGGGATCATTGTTGGCTATATTCCTGGGCTTGCTCCTAGTGACTCTTCTTCAATAATATAGAGTCCCTATCCTAAGTCAGCCCTTAGTTTTATTTTATTTTGCTTTTTGGGTCACACCTGGCGATGCACAGGGGTTATTCCTGGCCCATGACTCAGGAATTACTCCTGGCGTTGCTCAGGGGACCAAACGCCCTAACTGCTATGCTATCACTGCAGTCCCTAAGTCAGCCCTTAGTTCCATAATTTGTTCCTTTTTCTGTAATCAACATAAAATTACCTATAATGCATATTTTTTTTTCTTTTTGAGTCACACCCGGAAATGCACAGAGGTTATTCCTGGCTCTGCACTCAGGAATTACTCCTGGCAGTGCTCAGCGGACCATATGGGATGCTGGGAATCGAACCTGGGTTGACCAAGTGCAAGGCAAACACCCTACCCTCTGTGCTATGGATCCAGCCCCACAATACCTAATTTTTTTGTTTGTTTTGGGATCACACCCACTTGTGTTCAGGGATCACTCCTGGTGCTTCTCAAACCTGGGTCAGCCACGTGCAAGGCAAGTACCCTACCAGCTGTACTAATTATTAAGACAGTATGCTAGATTCCAGGATGGGGATAAAAAGAATTATATAAGAGACATCCTGATATCAAAGAATTTAAAATCTGAAGGGAGGAGCTGAAGACATAGCACAGCGGGTAGGGCATTTACCTTGCATGTGGCCGACCCGGGTTCGATTTCCAGCATCCCATATGGTCCCCTGAGCACCGCCAGGAGTAACTCCTGAGTGTAGAGCCAGGAGTAACCCCTGAGCATCGCTGGGGGTGACCCAAAAAGCAAAAAAAAAAAAAAAAAAAATCTGAAGGGAGATGCTAGATTGACCAACAGTTAATCCTGATCAGCAGAGTATAAGACAGGTTCAAATTAGGAGTATAAACTGTGCAATGTGGTGATGTGGATTCAGTCCTATAGAATACGTGCCATTGGAGCTGACTGCTGGGTATGGGCCCATGTATTTGGAAAGATGATTCTTTTATTTTTTGTCTGGCAGTTGACTCAGGGTTTACTCCCAACTCTCTGCTCAGCGATTACTCCTGGCAAGCTTGGGGGACTAGATGTGGTGCCAGGGATCAAACTTGGGTGTGTTGTATACAAGGCAAGTGCCCTACTTGCTGTACTATCTCTCTGGCCAAGATTCTATTTTTTTTTCTTTTTTGGGGGGTCACACCTGGTGGTGCACAGGGGTTACTCCTGGTTCATACACTCAGGAATTACTCCTGGCAGTGTTCAGCGGGCCATATGGGATGCTGGGGATTGAACCTGGGTCGGCCTTGTGCAAGGCAAACACCCTACCCGCGGTGCTATCGCTCCAGCCCCTGGCCAAGATTCTTTTTTTTTCTTTTTTTCTTTTCTGGGTCACACCCAGCGATGCTCAGGGGTTATTCCTGGTTATTCCTGGCCCAGCACTCAGGAATTCCTCTTGGCAGTGCTTGGGGGACCATATGGGATGCCTGGGATCAAACCCAGGTCGGCTGCGTGCAAGGCAAATTCCCTACCCGCTGTGTTATCGCTCCAACCCCTGGCCAAGATTCTTATTCTTGATGTTTCATGTGTATCTTTTTCCAAATGTACTGGGCTGTCACTCTGCCATTTTACCTTAGAGGGTTGATTCTCAAGGTTAATTGAACTCTGGAATCACCTGAACAAACTTAGAAATCCTGCTTGTTTTTTTATTTTGGAGCCATATCTCACTGTACTCAGGGCATACTCCTGGCTCTGCACTAACAGAACACTCCTGGTGGGATTGTGGGGAACATATGTGGTACTTGGAATTGAACCTGGTTCGACTGCTTGCAAGGCAAGTGTCCTACCAACTGTACTGTCTTTCTGGTCCCAAACTTAGAAATTCTTAAGCCTGGATCCTACCTCAGAGATTAATTTGATTTCATGTCATGGTTGTGGTCTGGCTGTCAACTAGATAATTAAAAATATTATTATTATTATTATTATTATTTTGTTTGTTTTTGGACCACACCTGTCAGTGCTCAAGGGTTACTCCTAGCTCTGCACTCAGGAATCACTCCTGGAGGTGCTTGGGGCACCTTATGAGATGCTGGGGATCAAATGTATGCCAGCCATGTGCAAGGCAAACATCTTACTTTTCCATACTATTGCTCTGGACCCAATATATTGTTAGGAATATTAGATGTTAGGATTTTTATTTTTGGCTCTTGGGCCACACCTGAGTATGCTCAGTGCTTGTTCCTGACTCTGTGCTTACTGAACCCAGGCCAACTGCATGCAAGATAAGTGCCTTACCTGCTATACCTGTCTCTCTGGCCCCTCATTAGAATTTTTTTTTGTGTGTGTGTGTCTGGGGCATTTACGATGCTCTGGCAGTGTTCAGGAAACCATACAATGCCAGGGATCAAACTTGAATACAAAGCTTGCTTTTTTTCAGCCCATTATTAGGAAATTTCAAATCTGTTAAGGTGACTGGAATAAGAAGGATCGTTTGAGCATCTCTGCTCTAGAATGGGATTGCAGATAGGTCTCCCTTGAACTCCATGGAGTGCTAGAGTGGCTGCCAGGAGATGGAGACACTCTTGCTAGTTTGGTTACCAGGTGCCCTGGGTTCCACCCTCAGCACAGGAGAAAGCCTGTGTTTCTGGGCCTCAGTGAAAGAGCTGTCAAGAGCTGTTATATCCTGGTTTCAACTTGGTATCATAGCAGTGGTTCTCCCAGGACTCTTCACATAGTAGACCTCACACTCAATAAATGCCTTTAACTAGTGCCTGGTCTCATCTCTCTTTTTTTTTTTCTTCCCACTTTTTGTGTCATACCCAGTGATGTTCAGGGGTTACTCCTGGCTCTGCACTCAGGAATTACTCTTGGCAGTGCTTGGGGGACCATATGGGATGCCAGGGATCGAACCAAGTTGGCCACTATCACTGTCACTGTCACTGTCCTCCTGTAGTTCATCAGTTTGCTCGAGTGGGCCCAGTAACACTGTGAGACTTGTTGTTACTGTGTTTGGCATATCAAATATGTCACGAGGAGCTTGCCAGGCTTTGCTGTGTGGGCGAGATATTCTTGGTAGCTTGCTGGGCTCTCCGAGAGGGGTGGAGGAATCGAACTCGGGTTGGCCGTGTCTGTGTTGGCCATGTGCCAGACAAACACCCTACCCGCTGTGCTATTGCTCCAGCCCCTAGCCTCATCTCTTGTTAGTGAAACCCATGAGCTCTCACCATGCCACCTTCCAACTTCTAGACCTTAAATCACAATCCAAAGGTCTGCATGATCTTCCAGCTCCTCTAGTTTGAAATGTGTGGCAGGTACAGTTGCCTATATCTAGCTCTCACCTGAGAACATGTTCCATCAGTCAGCTACTCTGTAGGTTGTGTGAACCCAGACAGGACTTAATATAAATGCAGATAACCCAAGAGCTCAGCCTTTATCTCCCCGAATGGGAATGGAGGGACCCTTTTTTTCTGTTTCCAAGTATGCCCTTCGTCCCCTTTCTAGATCTTAACCTGTGCCCATCTGTTTTTGCAGGACCATGGATCTGCAGGGGTCTCATGCCCTGAGCCAGCAGGCCGAGCTGATCTCTAGGCAGTTGCAAGAGCTGCGACGACTGGAGGATGAAGTTCGGGTCCTTCAAGAATCCTCATTGCAGCAGAAATTGAGGCTGGAGGCCCAGTCCTTGGAGCTGGAGGCTCTGGCGCGGGCAGAGAAGGCTGGCCGGGTGGAAGCTGAAGGCTTGAGGGCTGCGTTAGCTGGGGCTGAGGTTGTCCGGAAGAATCTGGAAGAGGGAAGTCAGCGGGAGCTGGAGGAGGTGCAGAGGCTGCACCGAGAGCAGGTGAATGCGGGGTGGGAAGATTCACCTTCACAGAGGTGAGCTGGGCAACAGCTTTCGCAGAACATGGGTATCACAAGGATAGTGGTTATGAGATGTTGGGTAAAATCAATTAAATAGGAGACCTTGGACCAAGGAGATAGCTCAATAGGCTGGTGCAATGCTATGCATGTGTAAGCCCCAGATTTGATCCCCAATTCTGAGCAGCACTACAGGAATATCCCCAAGAGCAAATCCTGAGTCGGGAGTAGCCCCTCTGACTAGGTCTCTCAAACTGGCAAAACAGACAAAATGGGTGACCTTGAAAATGGAACACTTGGATATTGGGTTCCCATCCAGACTGCACCTTTCCCTGGATTCAGGTGGCTTCCTATGACTTGAGATGTTTTTTCTCTTCTTCTGGTCCCCATATCATCTGGGAGCACTGGGAAGCGGGAGAGTGTGGTGATAGAGGGTTTCTAACTCAGATTGGAAAGGAGGGTTCAGTTGAACTGTTATTTCTCTGCCATTATTTTTTTGGGGGTGAGGGGTGGAGGGTGGGTATACGACCACACTTGGTGGTGCTTAGGGCTTACTCCTGGCTCTGCACTCAGGAATCACTATCGCAGGCTCAGGGTGTCACATGGAATGCCAGGCATTAAAACTGGGTAGGCTGCATGTAAGGCAAGCACCCTACCCTCTGTACTGTCGCTCTGGCCCCTACGCAGCCATTCTTGAGGTAGCTGGGGCCCGGGGCGAGTGATCCTCCTGTTCCCTGTCCTCAAGGGTGCAGCCTGCAGCCCTGTGGGGGTACACATTCAGCTGGGTTCAATCCCAGAGGCTCCGCTGCAGATCTGGAGTGTGCCATGAAGGATGGGGAAGGGTTTATGCAAAGGCCACACTGAAAGCAAGTAGGGGTACTGTCCTTTATCACCCTGGAATGACTGAGAATTCAGAGCCAGTGAAGAAAAAATGGATACACTGAGTTTATAGTATTAACTTTTGAAATGACAAAGGGGAAATTAGGGACAAACAACTAGAGAAGTATATTTATATAGTTCATATTACAGGAAAGGGTTTCATTCTTTTGTTTTTTGAGGTCACACCTGGCAATGCTCATGGCTTGTTCCTGGCTCTGTGCACAGGGATCAGTTCAGGGGCCATATGGGGGTGCTGGGGCCGGAGCGATAGTACAGCGAGTAGGGTGTCTGCCTTGCATGAGGCTGACCCAGGTTCGATTCCCAGGATCCCATTTGGTCCCCTGAACACTGCCGGGAATGTTCCTGAGTGCAGAGCCAGGAACAACCCTTGAGCATCTCTGGGTGTGATCCAAAAAAAGCCAAAGAAACACCCAATCATATGGGGTGCCGGGGATTGAACCCAGGTCATGTCTATCCCACTGTACCATATCTCTGGCCCAGGGCTTCTATTTAGTACCTAATCTATACCTGGAAATTGATAAGGAAATGATTGAAGTTCAGTCAGAAAATGGTCAAAGGAGATAATTCATAGAAAGATATAATAGGCCTTTAGATTCATGAAAGCTTTGATGACAAATAAGTGGACATTTGGGCCTGAGCAATAGTATAGTAGATAGGGTGCTTGCTTTGCATGTAGCATAGCTGATTCCAATCCCCAACTCCCCCGCCCCCATGTGGTCCTCTTCAGCACCAGATGTGGCCCCAAAATAAAGCAATCAAAGAAGTGGACATTGGAAGAATACTTATTGGGGAAGGTGGCCAGAGGGGCTCTAGGTGGTGGTCTGGAGTGCGAGGCTGGAATGTTCGGAACATTGTGCTTTATCTTAGGAGCAGTGACTAACTGCTGAAAGAGTTTATTTCATTTTATTTTGTTGAACATTTTTTTCTTTTTTGGCTGAAAGATTTTAGACAGAAATGATGATATATACATATATGTAGTTTTTTCCTAAAGGGGGTGTTTTTGTCATTTATGTTCCTGAAATGTCACTGACAATTGTGCTAGAGGGGGTCGCATGGGAGATGACACTCCATGGACTGCCCCATAGTACCTTAAATATCTCCTGATATCCTCCCCGCTATCTGAGATACCATGAGAAGTTCCTGCCTGCCAGAACTTTCTTTTGCAAAGTAGTCAACCCCTCATAAGTCAGGCCTTTTTTTTTTTTTTTTCCCTTTTTGGTCACACCTGGCGATGCACAGGGGTTTTACTCATGGTGATGCTCAAGGGACCATATGGGATGCTGGGAATCAAACTAGGGTCGGCCACATGCAAGGCAAATGCCCTACCCACTGTACTGTTGTTCCAGCCCCATAGAAGTCAGACCTTTTGAGAGGATAGTAAGTGCTCAAAGGATGTAAGCACGTGATGAGACAGAGTGCTTTACTCTGGGAGGCGTGTCTGATGGGACCTGAGGAGTTAGGGAAGCTGGGCCTTCAGGGAAACTCCACAGTGGGAAAGAGCATGATATTTGGGGTGAAAGAAGGAGGGCGGAGAGCTGGGGCATGTTGGCACTCAGAGGGCAGCAGGAGATGGGCTGGGGGGAGTGGGCAGAGGCCAAGGGAATATGGTGGGTTTGTTCTCAGCACCAACCACCCGAGGGGATGGGTGCTGCCCGGGCCAGAGAGAACGCTAACTCCTTTGGGTTGGTGCCAGTGCAGGAGAGATGCAAGATAATGTTTTGTGGGGACACCTGGCAAAGTCGGTGATGAACTGAAGGATGATGGTACGAGTGAGGCACTCAGGGTACGCTTCATTTGCCAGGCCCGGTTGGGTGATACGTTGGCCTGGTGTCAAAAGTCACAAATTGGGAACAGGGGCCAGGCTGGAGCAGGAGGGTTTGGAAAGCTCAATGTGGGGTTCACGGAACTGTCTCTTCTCTGCACAGCTCTCCTCCCTGACGCAAGCTCACCAGGAGGCGCTTTCCTGTTTGAACAACAAAGCTGAAAGCCTGGAGAAGTCTCTGAACAGTCTGGAAGCCAGGAGGGCTGCAGAAGCCAGTGAGCTGTCCGCTGCCCAGAAAGAGGCCGAGCTGCTGAGGAAGCAGCTGAGGTAAGTGGGAGTTGGCTGAGGGAAGCCCAGCACTGATGGGAGAGGCAGGTCTCCAGGGCGCCCCACTGATGGCCGCCCTATCCCAACCCCAACGCTAGCAAGACTCAAGAAGATTTGGAGGCTCAGGTGACCTTGGTTGAGAAACTAAGGAGATACGTCGGGGATCATGTCCCTCCCGAGGTCCAAAGCCAGTCGTGGGAATCGGAACGCCAGGAGCTTCTGGAAACTATGCAGGTGAGAGTGTGAGAGGGCTGGGTTGGGGTCATGGAGAGGCCTCAGGGACAAGAGACCAGGACAAGGAGACAGCGCAGACTGGGGTGCAGGATAGCCTTGCGGAGATGGCCAGGCGTGGACCCCTCCTGAGGCCAGGTTCCCCCTCCCTCTCCCTCAGCACTTGCAGGAGGACCGGGACGGCCTGCGCACCACTGCCGAGCTGCTGCAGGTACGCGTGGAGAGTCTCCTGCACATCCTCTCCATACAGGAGGAGGAGCTGGCCCGGAAGGTAGGCAACCCCCCTACCCTCCCTGCCCGCCTCCTGGGCGCCTGCCCAAGGACCTCACTGTCCTTTTGCTGTCACTGAAGTGGCTTGGGCAGGGCAGAGGGAGAATTAGATACCTCCCGCCTCCGCTCTTTACCCCTTAGATACCCCACACGCCGGTCTTTTCTCTACCCCTAAACCTCCAGGTTCAGCCTTCTGATACCCTGGAGCCCGACTTCACCAGGAAGTGCCAGTCTCTGCTGAAGAACTGGCGGGAGAAGGTGTTTGCCCTCATGGTGCAGCTGAAGGCCCAGGAGCTGGAGCACAGGGCCCACGTGCAGCAGCTGAAGGCGCAGGTCACTTGGCGGCTGCTCCCCTCATCTCCCCCCACTCCTTGCTCTTTTTTTTCTTTTCTTGGCTACTCACACGGTTCTCAGGGGAGCCAGGGATGTAACTGGCATCTCCTGTGTGCAAATCATACACTCAGTCCTTTGAGTCATCTTCTGTCCCTAACTCCTTGCTCTTCATGTAGTCATAACACTTATTTGGAGGTTGGCAACATAGAGAGTGGTACTGAGGGCTTATTCCTCACTCTGACTCAGGGATCACTCCCGACAGGCTCAGGGGAGCATATGGGATGCGGGGGATTGAACCTTGGGTTGGCCACGTGGAGGGCAAGTGCCCTACGCACTGTGCTATCGCTCCAGTCTCTTTTTTTTTTGGCTTTTTTGGGTCACACCTGGTGATGCACAGGGGTTACTCCTGGCTCTGCACTCAGGAATTACTCCTGGTGGTGCTCAGGGGACCATATGGGATGCCGGGGATCGAACCTGGGTCAACCGCATGCGAGACAAACGCCCTCCCTGCTGTGCTGTAACTTCAGCCTGCAACTCCAGTCCCTCTTTATTGAACTATATTTAAATTGATTTTCTTCTCTTACCAGGGATTTGGGACCATGGGGCGATCAGGATCACCTTGGTGCATGTGAAGCACTGAGGATGGAGTTTGGGATCTCAAACTTGCCCTGGGCGTTTCCCAAGCCGCCAAGCTGGGTCCTTTCATGCTGGGGATCCCTAATAATTACAGGGCTGTCAGGATCACCTCAGCACTTGTGGGTGGTGCTGGGGTTTGAACTCTTGGCCTGGTAAATGCTCTCTAAGCCTCTGAACTATTTTTCAGACTTCTAGAGTTCTATATTTAATTTAATTTATTTATTTTGCTTTTTGGATCACACCTGGTGATGCACAGGGGTTACTCCTGGCTCTGCACTTAGGAATTACTCCTGGCAGTGTTCAGGGGACCATATGGGATGCTGGGAATTGAACCCGGTCGGTCGGCTGCATGCAAAGCAAACGCCCTACCCACTGTGCTATCCTCCAGCCCCTCTATTTTTTGTTTTGCTTTTGGGCCACACCTGGTGGTACTTAGGGCATAAGCCTGACTCTGCACTCAGGAATCATTCCTGATGGCCTTGGGAAACCATATCAAGTGCCGGGGATTGAACCCAGGTTGGCCACGTGCAAGGCATGTACCATTGCTCTGTTCCAAGTTCTATACTTTAAAACCAATGGGAGCTGGGGAGGTGTCTCAATAGGCTGCAGCTCATGCTTTGCATGCAGGAGGCCCAGGTGTTTTATTTATTTATTTTTTCTTTTTGGGTCACACCCAGTGATGCACAGGGATTCCTTCTGGCTCTGCACTCAGAAATTACTCTTGGCAGTGCTCAAGGGACCACATGGGATGCTGGGGATCGAATTCGGATCAGCCGCATGCAAGGCAAACACCCTACCTGCTGTACTATAGCTCCAGCCCCCAGGAAGCCCAGGTTTGATCCCCAGTGCCACATGTCCCTCCAGCATGACTGGAAGCAACCTCTGAGTATTGAATGATGAGTGACTCCTGAGCACTGCCAGATATGGCCTCTAAAAAAGACAAAAAAAACTCAACAAAACCCAGAAAAAAAAATCCCCCCAAACCCAAAAGTAGTGAGAAAGATAGTACAGCACATAAGGCCTTGCACCTGGCTGACCTGGGTTCAGTCCCCAGCATTCCATATGGTCCCCTGAGCACTGCCAGAAATTATTTCTTAGTGAAGAGCCAGGCATAATGCCCGAGCATATCTGGATGTGGCCTCAAAACCAAAAACCAAGACCAAACAAAACCCCCCAAAAACCTAAAATAAAACAAATAGGTCAGGAATGTGGCCCAGGGAGTAGAAGATAAATCTTGAATGTGTGAGGCCTTGGGTTTGATTCACCATACCACAAGAAGTGAAGAGATTGGAGTGATAGTCCAGCGGGTAGAGCACTGTCTTTCACTCAGCCAACCTTGATTTGATCCCTGGCAACAAGCCCAAATATTTAACTTGGCTGCGATATGATATGGGGATTGTTTGCCTGTTGCACTGACCACCAGGGGGCGCGCACTTCACTTGCTACTCATCAGGGTAAAGGTAAAGGTAAAGGCCCTCCCGTTGATCGTCGATTTGCTCGAGCGGGCCCAGTAACGTCTCCATTGGAGACTTTGTTGTTACTGTGTCTGGCATATCGAATACTCTCGGTAGCTTGCCGGGCTCTCCGAGAGGGGCGGAGGAATTGAACTCGGGTCGGCCATGTTGGCCGCTTGTAAGGCGAACGCCCTACCCACTGTGCTATCGCTCATCAGGGTATGCCTGGCATTACTGCTATCTCCCCCATCCCCCTTCTTTTCAGGGGGCTTTGGGGGGTAGGGGCATAGCCAGTAGTGCTCAGGGCTTGCTCTGGGCTCTGAGCTCAGGATCTCTCCTGGCATTGCTCTGGAACCTTATGGGGTGCTGGAGATTGAACCCGGCTCGTTTGTGTGTGAGGCTAACCCCCCTACCCTCTCAGCCTGGCAGGGCTGGTATTTCAGGTGGGAATATGGGCTGCTGTCAGGAGCTGGATTCACAGCCTCACATGCAAATGGAAACACTACTCCAAGCCATATCTCTGGCCCCCATACATTACTTTCCCCCTTTTTTCTGGACACCCAGTGGTACTCGGGGTGTTCCTGGCTCTGTGTCCAGCAGAGACTGTTGGCAGTGATGGGGAATCATACCGGTGCTGGGGATGGAACCAGTGTTGGCCACATGCCAGGCAAGCTCCTTAACCCCCGTACTGTCTGTCTAGCTCCCCTAAGTCTTTTTTGAGTGATTATCACATAGTGGAAGCACAGCTGGAACCAGGAGGCTAGTGTTTGTTCTCATGGAGCTTCGCCCTGGAGCAGGGGCATAGCAGGCCGGCCAACAGTGTCCAGCAGAGCTGTCTGCAAACAACAGGATGGGGGATGTAGGGGTCGCACAGACAGCTCAGTGAGCTGAGTGCATGCTCTGTAAGTGGGAGACCTGGCTTCAGTCCCTGGCACTGCATGGTCCCCCAGGCACCACGAGGTGCATCACCAGGCACCAAGCTGGTAGCAGCTCCCGAGCACCACAGAAGATGCCCCAGACCAAACTTCCTACCCTACAGCAAAGGAAAGGAAAAGGGAAAAGATAATGGGCCAGCCTGACATACAGAACGGCCCCTACGCAGTTGAGTGTCCAAAGATAGGTGGATTGGGTTGAGTGTGGCTTTTTTGTGCTGTTCAATAATTGGAGCACATGGAACCTGCTTCTGGAGGGAAATGTGGATCCAGACGTTGCCCTTGGCTAGAGATACTCTTTTTTTCCCCCCTTTTTGATTCACACTCAGCGATGCACAGGGGTTAATCCTGGCTCTGCACTCAGGAATTATTCCTGGCAGTGCTCAGGGGACCATCTGGGATGCTGGGAATCGAACCTGAGTTGGCCACGTGCAAGGCAAACTCCCTACCCACTGTGCTATTGCTCCAGCCCCCTGGTCTGCCACGCTAGTCTCAGACTTCTCTTGCCCCAGGTGGCAGAGCTCCAGGAGAGAACTGCCTCCCAGAGCCAGGAGCAGGCCATCCTGCAGCACTCCCTGAAGGACAGAGCCACCGAGGCCGAAGTGGAGCGGCTGGGCGCCAAGGTCGGTGCCAGAGGTGGTCCCTCGGGGGTGGGATGGGCGGCAGGGGAACCCGGGCAGAGCATGCGTCCCTCGCAGACCCTGCAGGTGGAGCTGACTCGGGCCCAGGAGGCTGGACGCCGGCACAAGCAGCAGACGGCAGAGACCGAGGAGCAGCTGAAGCTTGTGGCCAACACTGTGGTCAGGTATGTGAGCTGGAGCCGAGGGGAGAGAGTCCTGCTTCCTCGGCTTCCCTGCCAACTCAGAGATGACAAGTGTCAGGCAGAAAGGGGTGGGAAGCCAGCAGGTGAGTGTGCAGGGCTCCTGGTGTTCAGTCTTGGAATGTCCCCAGGCTTTCTGTTTTCCTGGGACCCTGTTTTCACATTCATGCCACAGGTGTGACCCCCTAGGGTGTGGGGCCGGGCTTCCTCCCACTTGGCAGCAACTTGAACTAAGTAGGATGGCCACCCTCAGAGTCGCTCTGGGATGGGGGTGCTGACACTTGGTCTTTAGTCATTTAACGTTTTAGAGGGTTGGAGCACAGGCTTTATGTGCAGGAGCCCTCAGTTGGTACTGTGAGCTCTGCTGAGTATGATGCCCAAATGAAAATAGACACAATTTAAAGGGCATGGCCTGTTTCTTTGTAAACAAATGTAATCTCTGTGTTAAATTATACACCTACTGTTGTAACAGTGATTCTAACATAGTTGCCACTTTCCTGCTAGCCTGTGTCTCTCAATGTCAACTTTTTAGGTGGTTCCTTCTGACATGTTATATAACCTATGGAATGTGCCCTCAGGGACTGACAGATACTGTAGGGCTCTCGCCTTACACTAGGCTATTTTAGTTCAATCCCCAGCATCACATGTGGTTCCTGGTCCCTCCAGGAGTGATCTCAGAGAGCAGAGCAAGGAGTAAATCACTGTGTGTGACTCCCAAAACAAAACAAACAAAAAGAAGACTCTCAGGAGAAGCTTAAACTTTGAGCTGGTAATGCCCTCCTCAGACTCAGATGTTGGGCTACCACAGCCCTGGGGGTGGGGTTCGTCACAGTGCTCCACTGTCCCCCCACTCTGTAAAAGCTGGCCATGTCTTGAGGCTGTGCTTGCTGGCACGCTCAACCTCTCTGGTTTAAAGAGGCTGTGATGCAGCTGGGTCCTTGCCCACCATCCTCTCCACTGAATTTGTACTTATGCACTCACTGAAAAAACAAAAAAAATGAAAGTGATGAGACCTGCCTGGGATTAGAGACTAGTTTTGAGGAGGTACCGTCTGGAAGCTGTATGTGGACCAGGTTCTACTTTGGTGCAGGGACATACCTGACATGGTTCTTGTTTATGGTTTATTGCTGAAGAGCCCACCAGGATTCAAATAATCCACTTTATGGGTTACTGCCAGGTGTGTGGATGAATGATCTTTACCTGTCGCTCTAGGGACTGCTGTTCGTTTACAGGTATGGAAAGCTTGAAAACCACAACTCTAAGCCAGGACTCCCCTGCCCCCCCCATTTTTTTTTTTGTTGTTTGTTTGTTTTCTTTTTGGGTCACACCCGGTGATGCACCGGGGTTCCTCTTGGCTCTGTACTCAGGAGTTACTCCTGGCGGTGCTCAGGGGACCATATGGGATGCTGGGAATCGAACCTGGGTGGGCCGCGTGCAAGGCAAATGCCCTGCCCGCTGTGCTATCGCTCCAGCCCGTTTGTTTTCTTTTGAGCGATATTCACCAGTGCTCAGGGCTTGCTTCTAGCTCTGCACTCAGGAATTACTCCTGACAGTGCTTGGGGGACCATATGAGCGATGGTTCAGTCTGCAAAGCAAACTCCCCGACTGCTGCGCTATCTATCCAGTCCCCAGGGATGCTACTGCTGCTTTTCTTTTTCCTCGACCTCTCCCGCCCCTCTCCTCTCCCTCCCTCCTCCTCCCGCCCTCCTTCTCCTCCTCCTCCTCCTGCTCCTCTTCTTCCTCCTCCTTTCCCTTCCTTCCTTCCTTCCTTCCTTTTTTTTTTGTTTGTTTCTGGGCCACACCCAGGGTACTCAGGGTTCACTCCTGACTCTGCACTCAGGGTTCAATCCTGGTGGGCTTGGGGGACCATGTGTGGTACCAGGGATCAAACCTGGCTTGGCCACGTGCAAGGCAAGTGCCCTGCCTGCTGTACTCCAACCCCAACTCCAACCCCAGGCTTCTTAAACTGCTCACAACCCCTTTTGCCCTAGAAAAATTTTTAAACATAAAATATATTTTACTTGGTCTCCTGCACAAGTAATTCCAAAGAGTGAGAAGCGGGAGAATGTAGGAGTACTGCAGTTTATTTAGCCACAGCTTAAACTGGCTCGAGCTGTCATGAACTCCAAATTTTTTTTGTTCTTTTTTTTTGGGGGGGGGGGTGGAGACCACACTCCGTGGTGCTCATTAGTCCTGGCCCAGGGGTCACTCCTGGAAGGGCTGGCAGGGGTCACTCCTGGAAGGGCTGGGAGATCATATGTGGTGCCCCAGATCAGACCTGGGTTGGCCGCATGCAGGGCAAGCGCCCCACCCGCTGTACTGTCTTTCCAGACCCTCCATATTCTCCTTGCTTACACTGTCCCCTGCCTGTCAGACGCGGTCTGCGGTGAGCCCCACCTGACAAAGCGTTACATGAGTCAGGCTATGTAGGTATATAAAATCGGTACACAGGTCAAGCATTTACTCATAATAAATCATTAGGAAACGTTTGTTTTTGAAAGTTACGTGGTCCCACATGGCCACAGTTTAAGAAGCTGGGCCCTTAGGTGACTTAGAAACGTCCTAATTAAGAGGCGGCTGGGATGGGCGGTGCCTGCGCAGACCACGACCACGCTGAGATGGTCGGGTGCGTCTGAGACGCCTCCCAGCCTGGGCCGCCCTCTGGCTCCTGTTGGCGGGCTTGGATCTGTTGCTCCCGCCCTGCCCAGGCTACTGCTCTTGCATTTAGGTTTCTTGTTTACATGAACCACGCAGCGGTGGGCACAGCCAGATGAGACCAGCCTTCCCAGCTGGGTAGGTAACTACTGCTGCTGAGGAATCAGCTGCTCAGCTGTTGGAAAAGACTCAATGTCTTAGAGTGTTCTCAGAGCTCAGGGCTATTTAAAAATACAACGGACACCCTGGGCTATGGTCTCCCCAACCCCCCAGCAAGGACTACCAGGAGATCCTCCAAAACCTGGATGTGGGCACACCCCGCTTTACATCACTCACTTTAGCCCCTGTGGAGTTTTTATTTGTGTGTGTGGTTCTTGGAGCAAACCCAGGACTTAATGCTTGCAAGGCCAGTGCGTTCCACCGAGCCACATCCCTGGTGCCCCTCCCCATAGAGATTTTACAGCGCCCTTTGCTGTGTCAGGCATTTGGGTCCAGATGGGGCATGACCCCATGAAGCCCTGATTGGTTTTACTTCAGGGCTGTTATTAAAGACTCTGATTGCTCAGATCCAAATGAGAAACTACTGTAATTGGGGCCCAGGAATGGCTTTGGTTTTTGTACAAGCAACTGGATTGTTTTTATTTTTCACTTATTTTATTTACCAAAATATTTGATTTACACCTGGTATTTCTGGGGGCTGCTGCTGGCTCAGTGCTCAGGGGTCATTCTTGGAAATACTTAGGGGACGCTGTGGTGGTGAGGATGGAATACAGGCCTCCTTCCAGTAAAGCATGGTCTTCAACCCTTTGAGCCACGTGTCCAGCCCTGGATCATTTTATCTGACAGTCACTGAAGGGCTTAGTTTCTCAGATTGGCCTCATTGATAGATGAGGAGCTTGGGCATGTCTGGCAGCAGGGGCTGGGGGTGGGGGGTGGGGTGCATGGATGCTTCTCTTCCTAGCCCAGACCCCTTCCCTCTCTTCCCCACGTGCAGAGCCACACGGGAGAGAGGAGCAGGCTGGGTGGTAGAGCGGGGCGGGAGGGACCGTGACCTGAGCCTTCTCCAGCTTCCAGACCTGGCTGCAGAGCACCGTGGCCGAGGTGGATCTGGCCCTCGCGCGACTGCCCAGCCTCAGCAACCGAATCAGCTTCGCTGTTCGCAAGGTCCACACCATCCAGGGTGGGTAGGGTGAGGCCAGGTGCCTGCATGTCTCCACCAGTTCTCTCTGTGCCATCTGTCCCCCCCCCACTCCCCAACCCCCCGCACCCCCGCTTTCACTCCCAGCATCTTCTGCCTTATTTCCTCAGCCTCCTCCTTTCCTGTCAAACTCAGCACCGCGTCTGTCTTTTCTTTCCCAGGGCTGATGGCTCGAAAACTGGCCCTTGTTCAGCTGCGCCAGGAGAGGGAGAGTGAGGAGAGGTGAATTTGGGGGGCACTTTGGGGTGGATCAGGGGAGGAGGTGCAGGGTGTGAGGTGTTGGTTGCTGGGACCCCAGGCAGTGAAGACTGAGGTGGGATGGGGGTCGGGCAGCGGGGTGATTTCCCCCACCTCCGCCCCCGACTCTGTTTTTCTTCCCTATCTCAGCTGCCCCCCACCCCCACCAGACGCAGCCATGAGCCAGGAGTTGGAGCAGCTGCGGGAAGAACGGAACCGGCTGGATGCTGAGCTGCAGCTGAGTGCCCACATCATCCAGCAGGAAGTGGGCCGGGCGCGGCAGCAAGGTGCCGAAGCTTGAGCTACTGTGTGTGCGCGTGCGTGTGTGTGCATGCGTGTGTGCACGTGCCTGTGTGTATGTGCGCACGCGTGCGTGTGTGTGCGTGTGTATGTGTGTGCGCATGCGTGCGTGCATGCATGCGCGTGTATGCGTGTGCATGTGTGCATGCGTGTGTGTATGTGTGCATGTGTGGGTGTGCACAAGTGTGCACGTGTGTATGTGTGTGTGTGCACGTGTATGTGTGTGTTTGAGGGGAAGAGCCCTGTGTGAACTCCATCTCTTCCAGGGGAGGCTGAGCGGATGCAGCTAAGCGAGGTGGCCCAGCAGCTGGAGCAGGAGCTGCAGCGCACGCAGGAGTCCCTGGTGAACGTGGGGCTGCAGCTGGAAGCTGCGCGCCAGGGCCAGCAGGAGAGCACGGAGGAGGCTGCCAGTCTGCGGCGGGAGCTGACGCAGCAGCAGGAGATCTACGGACAAGGTGGGTGAGAAGGGAAGCGGGTCTGCCCGGGGAGGGTGCCTGGGGAGCACAGCCGGATCCACACTGCCCACCTGCATCTTCACCCCAGCGCTGCAGGAGAAGGTGGCGGAGGTGGAGACGCGGCTGCGCGAGCAGCTGTTGGAAACGGAGAGAAGACTGAATGAGGCCCGGCGGGAACACGCCAAGGCGGGTGAGCCGCGCTGGGGCACAGGGGCTTCCACCGAGGGCACTGCCACCCAGGGGTTTGTCGGAGCCTGTTTGGATGCCTACAAGGCGTGACGTTACCACACTGACACCGATGATGTCTCAGGTGAACAAATCCTTATTGCCAAGCCCCAGACGGGCCCCCACAAACTGCTGCTGTTGCCGCCCTGACTTGCGCGCTTTTCCTCCCCCTCCCACCCCTCCCCTGCTGCTGTGATGGTGGGTGGCAGGCTCTCCCCATGCCAGTGCTCGAGGGCTCACGGCAAAGTCTGTGGTGCTCGCACACTCACCGCTGTGCTCCCTCACTGGTGCTCACGCTGATTTAGTTGCGTTGCTTGTCCCTGTGTACACGGGGTCACACTCCTCTTTAGTTGTGGTGTTTGCGTATATTCTGGTATTGCTGGGGGCGGGGAAGGTCTCGTACACCTGCCTGCTGGGGCTCGCACTTCCTGGCAGTGGCGGTCACACCTATTTGAAGGGGGATACTTGCCAGGGGTTGCACCCCATTTAGTTGCAGTGTTTGCACGTCTTGCTGTGGTGTGGCTGGGAATTGTGACTCTGGACCACACAGAGACCATGCCCTGCACAGGCAGCAGCACCGGGGCTTGAACTCGTGGCCTCTGCCCTCAACTCAAAAGAAAACTTTTTAAACACTTAGACGAGTTACGCTTTCTCTCACTGGGTGCAACAGTCACCAACTTCTGCCGCGCCTGCTCTCACATATAATCTGTATACATTGTTTTGAATCACTTAAAGTTGTAGGGCTGGGTTTTGGAGAGAGACATAGCCCAGTGGGTAAGGCACTTGCCTCGCATGCAACCGACCCAGGTTTGATCAACACCATGTGTGGTCCCCTGAGTACCACCAATGGTGATCCCTGAATGCAGAGCCAGGAGTAAGCCCTAAAAGCTTCACTGGGTGTCGGACCACGGAAATGGCTCAGGACTGGAGCACATGCTTCGGTTGCAGGTGCCCTACGCAGTCCCCAGCACCACATAATCACCTCCCGTAGTAAGTTGCAGACATGACCCTTCAGCAATATTGTTTACAAAGAGGAAATTGTTACGTATTTATTGATTTATTGACTTTTGGGTCATACTTGGCGATGCTCAAGGGTTACTCTTTTTTTTTTTTTTTTGCTTTTTGGATCACACCTGGCGATGCACAGGAGTTACTCCTGGCTTTGCACTCAGAAGTTACTCCTGGTGGTGCTCACGGGATATTCCCAGCCCCCATATGGGATGCTGGGGATCCAACCTGGGTCGACTGTGTGCAAGGCTAACGCCCTTTGCACTGTAAATTATCGCTCCAGCCCCATAGGGGTTACTCTTGACTCTACACTGAGGGATGATTCCTGGTGGTTCTTGGGGACCATATGGAGTGCCGGGAATCAAACCCAGGTTGGCTGTGTGCAAGGCAGAAGCCCTCCCTGCTCTGCTCCGTGCCTACTGTTGCTCTGCCCACCGTCATGTATTTTTATAATCTCGTGCCATTGCCACACTTTGAGAAAGTGAACATGGGGCCAGAGAGATAGTACAGGGCTTACGGGGCTTTACCTTGCACACGGCTGACTCTGGTTCCATCCTTGGCACTGCATAGGGTCTCCTGAGCACAGAGTCAGGAGTACACCCGGAGCACCGCCATTGTGGCTCTACCTCCTCTCCCTGTCCTCCCCCCTCCGAAAAAGGGAGGGAGAAGTGACCGTTATGAACACAACGCTTCAGCCTGTTGTCAGGTTTTTCCCTAGGGAATTCTGGGAAAGTTCAGGAAGGGGAAGGTGCCTTGGGCCTACAGATTCATGCATGGATCCTAAAACATCCAGACCCCCGTCAGCCCTACCCCCTACCAACTCCCGTGTAAAAGAAACGGAGCTCCAGAGTTGGCGACCCAGCGTGACTGCCCTCGCTCCAGTCACCCTTTGCTGGTGCCTCACTGCCCCGGGGTGCCCACTCCTCACCCCTGTGCTGGTTCCCCCATCCCCTGCAGTGGTCACCTTGCGCCAGATGCAGCGCAAAGCCGCGCGGGAAAAGGAGCGGAATCAGGAGCTCCGGCGCCTGCACGACGAGGCCCAGAAGGAGGAGGGGCTGCGACTGACCCAGCGTGTGCAGGAGCTGGAGAAGGACAAGAACATCATGCTGGTAGGGGACTGCAGAGAGTGTTTTTCTGTATTCTCAGTTTTGGTTTTACCTCTGGAAGATGATGGGTGCTGGACCCTCCTCCTGGCCCTTGGGGGGGACTGAGGCGGGGGCAGAGGCTCTGCCTGGGCCAGGAGGCCTTTAACCCTCTCCTTCCCAGGCCACCTTGCAGCAGGAGGGTCTCCTCTCCCATTACAAGCAGCAGCGACTGTTGGCGGTTCTTCCATCCCTCCTGGACAAGGGGCCGCCCCCGGAGCCCAGCCCCGCGCCCCTGCGGCCTTCAGCGTCTGTTCCTTCAGCTGCAACACTCTACACCAGAGAGTCCATAAGAGGTAACGGTCCGAGTGGGAAGGGGTAGGTGGGCAGGGGCTCCAGCCTCTGCCCCAGGGACCAGGATGCAGGCTGCTGTCCCGTGGCCCCGAGAACCCTCTTTTTATCTTTTGTGGGGAGGGCATACCTGGCGATTCAGGGGTTACTGCTGGCTCTGCACTCAGGAGTTACTCCTGGCGGTGCTCGGGGGACTATATGGGATGCCGAGGATCGAACCTGGGTCGGCCATGTGCAAGGCAAATGCCCTACCCACTGTACTATCACTCCAGCCACTCTTTTTTTTTCATTTTTTTTTCAATGTTGGGACCCCACCAGGTAGTGCTAAGGGGTGACTCCCAGGTCAGTGTCTGGGGCCCCTCTTGGTGGTGCTCAGGAGAACAGTGATGAGAATGCCCGTGTGCTCTCTCCAGCCTCCATATCACCTGATTTCACAGCCTTCTTCCCAGTCTCCCTCACCCACTGTACAGCCTTGTTGCTCTCCCAGCAGCCCTTTCTCTGTCAGACCCATCCGGGGCTTCTTTCCCAGGATCCCTGTCCGTCCTGCTCGATGACCTGCAGGGCCTGAGTGAGGCCATTTCCAAGGAGGAAGCCATTTCTCAGGGAGACAACCAGAACTCCTCTGCTCCGCCGTGCCACTGACAGCTAGACTTCAAGGGCAGCCGGAGGACCACAGAGAAGTGGGTGGGGGTTTCCGGGGGCCAGACGCCCTGCTTCCCTCTCAGGCCCAGCAATCACCAACGTGCCTGTGAAATCTGTGACTCAATAAAGACTAGTAGTAGCGACTAACTGGAATTTTCATCTCTGACTACAAGGGAATCTCCCCGCAGACGCCTCTTCCTGGATATCCGGGAAGTGGTCCTATACACAGTTCTTTCTCTAGAAGGTTCTTTTTGCAACCCCCTTTCTAGAATTCTTGGGATTTTTTTTCTCTTTTTTTTCTGAGAAGCTGTAGGTTTTCTGTATTCTCAGTTTTGGTTTTATCTCTGAAAGATGATGAATGCTGGACCAAACACTCCCTCTCTCAGTGGGCATTTCAGCAGTGGGACCCGGGGACAGGTACGTCACAGCTCCTGGGTCCCAGGGATGTCCTGACAGATCCTTGCTGGTGGGAAAGACAGAGGACACATACCTAAGTGAGCGAGTAGGAACATTTAAGTAGTCTATGCAGAGAATTGCTAGTAATGGGCAGAAATGGATTATGGGGCGGGGTGGCAGTAGACAGAGTGACAGGACCAGTGTCTCAGAAGGGCCATGGAGTGGGCAGCATACAGGCCCAGGACCCAGAAGTTTGAATTTTACTCGAAGATCACAGAAACCCTAGGATGCCTTTTTAGTTCCTGAGAAGCAGCCTCAGAGTTGAATTTACTTTTTTTTTTTTTTTTTTTTTTGGCTTTTTGGGTCACACCTGGCGATTCACAGGGGCCACTCCTGGCTTTGCACTTAGGAGTTACTCCTGGCAGTGCTCAGGGGACCATATGGGATGCTGGGAATCGAACCCGGGTCAGCTGTGTGCAAGGCAAACGCCCTACCTGCTGTGCTATTGCTCCAGCCCCTGGATTTATGTTCTTGAGAGGTCTTGATCCCTTCGGGAGGGAGATAACCAGGGTTATTGGGAGGTGAAAAGAGGGTTGTACTGCTGCATGGGGTGTCCTGGTGCCCAGGTTTGACCTGACTGTGAGCCCCAGGGCACGGTGCTGTCCCTTCCTACAGGGACAGGGAGTTACATTTTAGACATGTTTCTTCTGAGGGACCCCAAATGGAAGAGTCCTTCCTGACACAGGAGCTCTAGAGGGACCAACTAAGCACCCGGATGAGGGGGGCAGGATGGGCTCAGCTGGCACCCAGGATGACATGAAGAGGAAGGAGGAAGCAACTAAGAGGACAGCACTGAGGGCGCTGCCTCCTGAGCCCTTGGCCATGACTAAAGGTGGCAGCCCTGGGGTGGGGGAAAAGCACCAGGGTGTCCAGAGGTCTCCTTCCTCAGTCTCGGTCACTCCAGGAAGTTCCTGGGTGAAATTGCTTGAAGGTTAATGCTGGGGTTGAAGAAATTCACTCAAGAGCACAGCCACAAATGAGTGAACTGATTTGTGGAATATAACAGAATGGGAGACTCACAACCAAGAATACTAGAGATGAGTACCAGGAGGATTGATTCACGGCTTGGAAGCCGATCTCACATGCTGGGAGGAAAGGCAGCTCAGATAGAGAAGGGACCACCAAGTAAAGGGTGCTTGGAGGGCCCGCTCGGGATGGGAGATGTGTGCTGAAAGTAGACTATAGACCAAACATGATTGCCAGTCAATGCCTTTTTTGCAAACCTCAGCACCCAAAAGGAGAGAGAGAACTAAAGGGAATGCCCTGCCACAGAGGCGGGATGGTATGGGGGGGTCGGGGGGGTGGGAGGGATACTGGGATCATTGGTGGTGGAGAATGCGCACTGGTGGAGGGATGGGTACTCGATCATTGTATGACTGAAACGTAAGCATGAAAGTTTGTAAGTCTGTAACTGTACCTCACGGTGATTCATTTAAAAATATAAATAAATAAATAAACAAGAGCACAGCCAACCTGAGTCTTCAAGAGAGGAAAGAAAGGAGCCCCAGGAAAGGTTCAAAGCATATGGGTAGGGGGCCTGAGAAGTATTGGTTGCATCTCAGGAGTTCAAAGGGAGCAACAACCCCACCCCCCATATACCCCCTCCCCGCGTCCTGCCCTCCGGCCCCTGTAATTACCCGGCTTCCCCACGCATGCTTGGCACCCCTGCCCTGGCTTCCAGGGCTCCCAGGGATGAAAGGTGGCAGTCCTGTGATTACAGAGATGATGGGGGTATTGGATGCTCCAAAATATATCTGGAGGGACCTGGGACAATAAGTGTGGGTGACCGAGGTCTGGGTCATTCCTGGATCCTGAGCAGGGGTGTCGGGTTCCTGAGCTGAGGAAGTGAAATGAGGGACGCCATCAGAAGTTACACACCAGGCTGACCTCCAAACGGGTCTGACCAGTTCGGTTCTGATGGGATTCCTTGTGTCACTGCTCAGGGCCCCTCCCCACAGAGTGACCTGCTCCTCCCCCACTCCTTCCTATAAAGCCTCTTGGAGATCCCAGGCACCCAGACTCTGCCCACCCCCGACTCCGGGGGCCTGAAGGTACCATGATGATCAACTGGAAGCTGTTGGGGATTGTGCTGCTATGTTTGTGTGCCAGAGGTGAGCTGGGGTACGGGGGTGCTGATGGGCTAGAGCGGGCAGGATGCTCGAGATGTAGGAGACTGAGATTGCGTAAAAGGAAGAGTTGGGGGTTGTGGTGAGGCGGGAAAGTGCCTGTTAGGGGACCATCAGGGGCAGCTACTTCACGCGGGCGTTTAGATGTGGGTCATGTCAGAGGATGGAGGTTGCCCAGGTGTAGATGGCTTTGAAGCTCAGCCCTTGTCGGTAGAGAGCTCCAATCAGGGCTGGCTGGTGTTCTGGGGGTCCTATCAATTTAATAGATCAGACTGAACTCCTGATGGCTCAGGAGAGGGTTTCTGGGTCCACTTGCCATCCATGTGAGAGCCCTTTGAGAGTCACCTTTGAGGTGTTTGTAGGATGCGATCAGGTCTGACCCATCGCTGGGGCTGATACTGGGGGTCTTCCCTCATCACCCCTTGCCTTTCTCCTCCACAGGCACCTCAGGCAACGGAGACCCCCCGTCCCTCACATCCACAGAGGCCCAAGAGGAGGACTCCCCAGTGTTGCCTCAGGGCCCTCCAATCCCAGGTGACCCCTGGCCCGGGGCGCCCCCTCTGATCGAGGACCCTCCACCTCCAGGCCTCAGTCGTCCCTGGAGAGACCTGCCGGATTCCGGGGTCTGGCCTCCTGAGCCCCCTACAACCACTCCTCCTCAGCCTCCCCGGCCTGACGACCCCTGGCCCGCGGGAGCCCAGCCTCCAGAGAACCCCTGGCCACCTGCCCCCGAGATGGACCACGGCGCTCAGGAGGAGCCAGACCTTGACCCTCCCCGGGAAGAATATCGATAATAGGGGACCCCCGGAGGCTCCTGGCATCCAGCAGAGGCGCCTACGCCCAGCTCTATCCTCTGATCGTGGAATTCGCCCCAACTTAGCCTAACTCTTTATGTGCCTCCTCATTTCCTTCCATTTTATTCCGACCACGCCGTTCTCATTATTTTCTGTCCTGGAGCCCCGCGCGGGGCTCCGTATTTCCCGTCCCTGTCTTCGACGGGGTCACACCTGCTACCTCGCGCGCAGCCCTCGCCCCCACCCCTTTCCGCGGTCCTGAGCGGGGCTGGCGGCTGTGCTTTCTGCTGCCACCTGGTGGCCGACATCTGGGGACGCCTCAGGAGACATGGTACTTGGAAGAAAGGGAAAAATAAAAACCATGTTTTCTTCATTTTGAATCTAGGTTGTTTCCTTGCCAGTGGTTAGGTATTTGAATGTTCAGATTTTCTCTCCACAGTCTCATATCTCCTTAGAGATGTGGAAGGAATTTGAGTACCTGTCCTTTGGGGGTTTGTTTTTGGGCCGTATCTGGTGGTGCTCAGAACTTACGGTGCAGGGTTCAGGAGACCATATCAGGTTCTGGGAATTGAATCTGGATCACCACTGTACCCAGGTGCATGGGCTCAGGTTGTGCAGGAGGAGGGTCTCAGTGCAACTAAGGACCCGCAGACCCACAGCTCACCTACTCTGGGACCACTATTTTGAGAATGAGAAACTAAGTTGGATTTCTCTTTAGTAGTTTATGGTTTTATTCCTGTTTAATTTGTTGGTTTGGTTTGATTTGGATGTTGGTGTCACATTCCTGCTGCTCCAGCTTGGTGTTTGCTCCCAGCAGGGCTTGGAAACCTTGTGGTGCCGAGGATCGAACCCTGATCTCCTGCGGGCAAAGCATGCGTTCTAGGGCTTCGAACTGTCTCCAGCACTGAGAGATGCATTTTTCAGTCAAAGTTGACTTTTCTGTTTAATAGTGGATGTTTGTAAATCAATTGTATCTTATAATAATCATAAGTCCCCTGCAGGATAATTATTTTTTTTCTTTTTGGGTCATACCTGGTGATGCACAGGGGTTACTCCTGGCTCTGCACTCAGGAATCACTCCTGGCGGTGCTCAGGGGACCATATGGGATGCTGGGAATCGAACCCAGGTTGGCCGAGTGCAAGGCAAACGCCCTACCCGCTGTGCTATTGCTCCAGCCCCAGGATAATGATTTTGAATACAAAAGGTATTATGGTCATAGGAAATACACTTTTCTTCAATTTATATACAGATTTTTGTTACAGATATATAGTTAAAGGCTTTTCAAAAATATAATAAAATTGGGACGGAAGCCACAGTTGAGGGGGTATGCCATAATTAAACAAGGCCAATTCGGGGTCACTCCCCAGCACCTCCTATGGCCCTCGAGCTCTTCCAGGAGTGATACCTAAGCATAGAGCAAATAGTAGGCCCTGAGCATTGCCAGGTGTGGACCCTCCATACAAAAGAAATCCCCTCCAAGCAAAACTAAACAGACTAATAAAATGGGGAGGGGAGAGAGCACAAAGGACAGGAGTGCGCACTCTGCACCTGGGGTACTAGGTGGTCCCTGGTCTGGCACGGTCTCACAGCACCCAGGACCCTGTGGGGAATAACCCTGACACTACTGAGTATGGCCATTCTGAGGAACACCAAAACACCAAAACCAAAACCAAAACACTGAAACAGAAAAAAAATTCAATAAAAATGATTTCAAGGGCTGAAGTGACAGCACAGCAGATAGGGTGTTTGCCTTGTACATGGTCAACCCAGGTTCGATTCCCAGCATCCCATATGGTCCTTCGAGCACCGCCGGGGTAATTCCTGAGTCCAGAGCCAGGAGTAACCCCTGAGCATCGCTGGGTGTGACCCCAAAAAAGCAAAAAAAAAAAAGATTTCATAAGATAAAACTTGTAGCAGTTGATATGTAAAACTCTATTTAAATTAGTTAGGAGGCCTAGGGGGGACTGGCCTCACTCCCAGTCAGCAACAGCAGTCCCACCATGCCTGGCATCTCCGATAGGAGCGAAATTGCTGCTCCCCAAACCCCAGAAGGAGAGGGAGGGATCTATACCTGCAGTCCTTGCAAAGGCAAGAGTGAGTTCTTAAAGAATGGCACTTTCCAATTTTCCTTTTCATTCTTTCCATCTAGAATACATTTGTTGGAAAATATCGATTGCTTTTTGCTTGAGGTCAACAATAGCTATGGGGACGGGACTGGGGAGGTAGTACAGCCATAGGATGTTTGTCTCACCTGTGACTGACCCAGGTTCCATACCCACTCCCCTGTATGGTCCCCCAAACTGCCAGGAGTGATCCTTGAGTGTACAGCCAGGTGTGAACACCTCTCCCCTGTCCCCCCCCAAAACAGATATGGAGAAAATGGAATGAAAAAGGAACTAAAAGAAAGATAGACTTAGGGATGGAGTGATAGTACAGTGGCTAGGGCATTTGTCTTGCAAGAGGCTACTCAGGTTTGATCCCAGGTACTCCATATGGTCCCCAAAGTCTCCTCAGAAGTGATACCTGAGCTCAGAACCACAAGTCATCCCTGAATGCTGCCAGGTGTTGTCCACAAAACATAAAGAAAAAATAAAGTAGATTTGCTGACAGGCGAATGAGTTTATTTACAAAGAATATTAATAAATAGGAATGTTGTATTCTTAAGTTCTATTTGCTGTATTTAAAAGTTATTTTTACTATTTAAGTATTTGTAGTTTCCTGAAAAGTATACCCTTTGCAATTGATTTTTTTTGAGGGATGGGGCACTCCTGGTCCTGTGCTCAGGGATTACTCTTGAAGGGGCTTGGGGGACTATATGTGGTGTCAGGAATTGAACCTGGGTTGGTTACATGCAAGGCAAGTACCCTACCTACTGTACTATCGCTCCAGCCCTACCATTTACAATTTTTAAACTTATGATTAAAAATGCTAGTTGGGAACTAATTGGGAACTAAGTACAGGAGGAAAGGTGCTTGCAGTCAACACAGTTCAAATCCCTGGTACCACGAATGCCCCTGAGATCTTTAAGGGAGCACTTGAGTGGCAAATTTCAAGGGAAGAAGCCCAGAGATACCAATGACCTAATTTCAATCAAATAAAGAACTGGAGTAGGGGAAAGGGAAACTGAAGAAGTTCTAAAAGAAATTGAGGGCCCCATCCTTAAAATTTATCTATAAAGGGGCTGGAGAGATAGTACAACTGGTAGGGTGTTTGCCATCTACATGACCAACCTAGGTTCGATCCCTGAAATCCCATATAGTTCCCTGCCAGGAATAATTTCTGAGCACAGAGCCAGGAGTAACCCCTGATCATTGCTAGGTATGGCCCCCAAACAAACAAAAATTTACCAATTAGAGACCCAGAGAGACACTACAGAGTTTGGGCACTTGCTTTGTATGTGGCTCACCCAGGTTTGATCCCCAGTACTGCATATGGTCCCCACCACTGCCAGGAGAGAGACACAGTTAGGTATGCCCCACTCCACAACAAGAAAAGTTGAAAAAGAATTCAGTCCTTATTAGGGTTGGGGTTGTAACTCAGTGGTAGAACACTTGTCTTACACTTGTGAGGCCCTGGGTTCTATGCCCAGCACTGGACAAAAACCATCATCCTTTAGATCCCATTTTACTTTTGTGGCAACTCTAATTGAAGCCTATATAATTGATTTGAGAAAAATAAAACAGATGAAAACTTAGGTCACACCTAAGTTTAGAATTTTGAAATAATTGAATAACACTTAAGAATTGTGGGCAGCTGCCACAGAGGAAAGGTGGGATGGGGGGATGGGGGGTGGGAGGGATACTGGGATCTGTGGTGGTGGGAAATGGGCACTGGTGGAGGGATGGGTATTTGATCATTGTATAATTGAAACCCAAGCACAAAAATTTGTAAGTCTGCAACTCTACCTCATAGTGTTTCACTAGTAAAAATTAAAAAAAAAAAGATTTGTGGGCAGGAGATAGTTCAAGGGACTGGAGTAAATGCTTTGCAAGTGAAGTCCTGGGTTCGATCTGCTGTCAGTGGCCTCCAGCACCTAGGTGGGAGCCCTATTTCCCTTTCCCAGTACCTCTGGGTGTGACCCCAAGACAACAGTAACAACAAAAGAATTAGCTGGGGATATAGCTCAGTGATAGAGCACTTAAGAAGGACCTGGTTCTAGCCCCAGCACCTAAAAACACCATCAACAAACAAACCTCCCAGTACTACTAGGGTAGGTAGAATTATAGTGGTGAGCCTAGAATTTAAGAGACCCTAAAATAAATGGGTGAATGAGTGAACATGAAGAATAAAAAAAATACATTCTGTTAATTTAGCTTGGAATTTACATACCAAGTTACATAATAGTATCAGACAACAAGGATGCATGTCACTAAGTAATTATATGAGTAAGTGCCAAAATAATAGCCTTGTAGAATATGCCACGAGCTCAGTCACGGGAGCTGGAATAGTCAGGGAAGGCTTCCTGGAAGAGGACTTGGGTTGGGCTCGGTCTGGAGGCATGGAGACTGCAGATCATAGAGTAAGGGTCTCAGGTCACTGGCCCCAAGCATCCTTTCCCTTTTGGAATGATCTTTCTCTCTTTAACCAGTTGTTTTGCTCTTCAGTGACATCTCTCTCTCTCTCTCTCTCTCTCTCTTGGCTTCTTGGGTCACACCCATCAATGTTCAGGGGTTACTCCTGGCTCTGCACTTAGGGATTACCCCTGGGGGTGTTGGGGGACCATATGGATGCCGGGAATCCAATCCAGGTCAGCCACATGCAAAGCAAACACTCTACCCACTGTACTATCTCTCTGGCCCCTTCAGTGACGTCTCTTCTGTTCCCAACCTGTGGCCAAGCCCTGCCACCTTGTTCTGGGTGTAGCTATGTCTGGAACCAGATTCCATCTGTCCTTACGTCCCAGGCCTGAAGGCTCTTTTGGGTATAGTCTGTTCTGTGCTTGTCTTCTTGGATCCTTTCCTCATTAAAATTTTTTTATTGGGTCAGAGAGATAGTACAGGGGTTAAAGCACTTGCTTTACATGTAGCTAACTTTGGTTTGATCCCCAGCACTAAGTATGGTCCCTGAGCACTGCCAGAGTGACTCCTGAGCATGACTGCCTGAGATCCCAAAGCAAAGTTTATTTTTATTTTTTAAAAAAGGTGTGTGTGTGTGTGTGTGATGGTGGTGGTGGTGGTGGTGGTGGTGTGTGTCTCGTTGTGGTAGATCAGAGCCATTTTCATGCCTGTAACACAAGAACTCCCTGGCTGAGCCATAACCCTGGCCCCCATAGTTGGGTGATGTTGAACACCCAGGCTTGATGACCCCACCTGCAGCCTTGAAGCTGATTCTCTTCATTCACCCTCCCAATTTAAATGTTAAACTCTTCCAGAAACACCCAATGGACACACCCAGAAACAAGGTTTTACCAGCTCTCTGGGGATCCCTGAGCCAGTCAAATTGACATAAACATATATCACATACATGTTTTATGAGTGACTGAATTCACTAATGAATGTGAGTTTGGGCAATCAAGGGCAGACAGGGATGGCTCACGGTTTCAATCCAGGGATAGACAGGCGGGGGGCGGGGAGGGCAGGGAGGGCCTTCAGAGCAGTCAGTGCTGGAGCTTCCTCCTAAGAGAACTTGGCCTGACAGCCATTGGGGTGCCAGGAATACACACCTGTCACAGTGAGTGTGCAGGGAGGTTTGAGGTTTGGGATGGAGGGAAAAGAAAATCTGTACCCCTCAGATTTACCCTTAGCAACTCCCCAAAGTAGTGAGATAAAGTTTTGGAGGAAAGGAAAGAGAAAAGAAATGTTTGGAGGGTAGATGTGGGATGAGGGACTGGACCACACCCTGTGGTGCTCAGGGTACTACTCCCAGCTGTGTTTAGGAGTCTCTCTCCGTTTTTTCTCTGGATCCTAAGAAAATAACATTAAAATTTTTCTTGGAGGTGGGAGGTAGGGCATGTGTTGGGCCATTCTTGGTGTTCAGGAGACTAGGCGGTATTCAGGAGACCATACGTGAGGCGCTGGGGATTGAGCTGGAGTCACCGAAGTGTTTTCTTTCCTAGATTATTTCTCTAGCACCCTCAACCCAATTTTTTTTAATGCCACATTCAGTAATGCTCAGGTTCTGCACTCAGGAATCACTTGACCGGGGATGCCAGGCATCAAATTCAGGTCAGCTGTGTGCAAGGCCTTACCTGCTGTACTATTTTTCTGGCCCATCCCCCCAATTTCTAAAGGAAAGAGAAACTGAGAGATGTGGCTCAGGCAAGCACCTAGAGTTCTTTATATTGTGTTCACTTCATTTCCACACTATGTTGATTCCTATGTCTTTCACCCCTTGTGAAGTCTGAGTGCGTTGACATGCTGAGGGCCTGGTCTGATTTTGCTTTTTGGGTCACACCTGGAGATGCACAGGGGTTGCTCCTGGCTCTGCACTCAGGAATTACTCCTAGCGATGCTCAGGGGACCATATGGGATGCTGGGAATTGAACTCGGGTCTGCCTTATACAAGGCAAACGCCCTACCCACTGTTCTATCGCTCCAGCCCCTTGGTTTGGTTTTAAGTGTTTAGTGAAGCTCATTATTCACCCCAATTTGCCGGGAAAGAAGTGACTGCCGAGGGAGGCAACCCACCTGTCTGATAGTGTCATAGGGTCAAAAGTCAAGACTGCTGGCCTGAACCAAGTCTTCCCAGTTTTGACAGAACAGGTGGGTGAGTAGGAGAAAGAAGGGGGAGGCAGGAGATAATCAAACAAATCAGTGTCTATTAATAGGTGGCGTTGTTGGTCCCCAGACACACTGTTTATCATCTGGGGAGGAGACTGAGTGGGATTGGACGGTATGGAACAGTAGCACAGAGAAACCCATTGTGTCCCTTTATCCATTTAGATTAGACAATGCTGCATCTTTCTCATTGGCCTGGGTTGACCTAACCCGGGAGTGAATGTGGTGGGAACACAGTTGCATTTTATGTCAACACGAGCCAAGAATCAAATAATGGCGTAGGATCACAGATGAAAAGAACAATAGTTCAGTACCGTGGAGATGGCAAATAGTCAATAAATGCTTGGCCAACAAAAGAAAGAACTCAGAACTAGTATCGACGTAGAATCTAATTATAGAAGCCGAGTTCCCTTGAGAAAACATTGGCACAGCCCTCGGCCTTGGGCAGGCGAATAATGCCTTTGGACTAGACAGAAGAGATGGTTGTCTGTTCTTCTTTAAAGATCTCCAGGCAGGGAAATGCCAAACCATTCATTTGTTCATTCATTTGCCCGTACAACAATCATTTATTGAGCACATACTGTGTGGAGTAGCAGGCGACAATCCCAAGTAGTTTCAGTCCTCCCTGCCCTGCAGGAACTCTGTGTGGAGGGAAGAAACAAACACGTCAATTACGGTAATAAAATGTGATAAAAGTTAAATGAGAGGGGGGAACACCCTGAGCTTGGAGCCGAGGAGCGACACCTGAACTCCACCAATTTCATGTTTCAAATTTATTTGACACAAGATTCCCTGGGTATACACATATGCTCTTGTACTGTACATTTTCTCCCTTTCATTTTCAATTATATGCCTACCAAGTCCTTGTCATTGACTCCAAAAAACTTGTCAGGGTCCCTGGGAATAGCCCAGTGTCTTGGAGCATCTGATTTATAAGCATAGAGCCAAGAGTCCAATCCCTGGTGCCCCAATAGGCAGAGTCAGTATTTGAAGCTCTGCTCTCTGTGAGCCTCAGCTCTGCAACTGATTTCCGGCTGCATCACATCCAGATGGGCGCCATTGCCAGGAAGCTCGACCCTGGATGTGCACTGCTGAGCAGGGCACTGAGCAGCGTAGACCCCTCCTCCCGCTGCTGCAAGCACTACCGAATGTTTGAGAGAACCACAGACAGGCATGTGGATCATTAAAGCAACAACAATAATGGCAAAGGGGAAGGTGTTGAAAAGCAAAAACAAAACAGGACAAAACTTTGCTGGATTAAAACCTTTCTAAGACCGAAAATCTCCTGCACACCACTCACTCCCCATCCGCACAGTGTATGACGTGTAGCAGGGGGCAGACATAATAGCAGAGTGGTGGAAGCATCAGTTTGACCCAAGTCCTTACTCTGCAGTGCATTCTCAGTGTGAATTTGGGATGAAATTTTAGGTTTCTTTAAGAACTCTGAAGTCAGGACAGCGCTGATAACCTTCACTTCCCGGCTTTCCCACCAGAGGGCAGCCTAGAGACTCCTCTAAAATTGCCTTCCTCCTGCCGCTAATAGTCAGGCTCCTGGTCTTCAAGCTGCCAGGGTACCCTCTTAATTGTTCAGGTGACCCTTCCAAGGTAAGGCAGGCACGTGAGATGGAGTGAGGCAGGCTCTAGGGCTTCCGGAAAATTCAGTTACAGGTTGCTTGGCTAAGTGGTGTACATATTCACGATCCATTCCTTTTAGTTAGTTTTGGGGTTACACCCAACAAGTGTACAAAGGACTGTGTGTTGTTGGAGTTGGACCCAGACCTCATCCATGCAAGGTGAATGCTCTACTGCTGAGCCACGTCTCTGGCTCCCATGAGCTATTCAGTTATTTGGGGGGAGGACAGGTGGTTTTTTTGGCCACACCTGGTGCTACTTAGGGACTGCTCCTTGCTCTGTGCTCAGCAGTGACCCTGAGCTGTGCTTAGGGAACCATATAGGGTGCTGAGGATCTAATGGAGGCCAGCTGCATACAAGGCGACACATTACCTCCTGCAGTATCTCTCCCTTCCCCATTATATATTCTTTCTCTTTCATTTCTGAACTTCTTCCCCCAGCCAGGCAGCTCTCTGAAGTTGTGGGTGATGAGTGTGCGAAGGGTCCTTGCCATCTTGGGACTGGCCCTCGGGGGCTGGGAGGAATGATGATGAACAAAGGCGGACAGGGTATGTGTAATGGGATGCTGTGTCATGATAAGTGAAATAAGCCAGAAGGTTGGAGAGACAACTCCAAGAACTGGAGTGCATATTTGTATGTGGGAGACCTGGATTAAATTCCCAGGACCACAAGGTCACCCAGCACCCCCAGGAGTGATCCCTCACTAAGCTGGCCAACAGTTTAAGAAAGAAAAGAAAAAGAAAATTAAGGCTGAGAAAGGAAATAGTGGTGATGGTCGATGGATGTGGTAGGTACAGTTTTAGATTTTAAAAAGTTAGGAGATTGGGGCTAGAGCGATAGCACAGTGGGTAGGGTATATGCCTTGCAGACGGCCGACCCGAGTTCGATTCCCTGCATCCCATATGGTCCCCTGAGCACTGCCAGGAGTAATTCCTGAGTGCAGAACCAGGAGTAACCCCTGTTACCTGGATGTGGTCCAAAAAAGCAAAATAAATAAATAAATAAAAATAAAATAAAAAGTCAGGAGAGGTGACAGGAACTGAATGGGGCAGGGAGGATCAGTGGGTCGGGAAGTAGGCCTTGTGCACTGGAGACAAGAGTCATTCCCCCCACCACATGGTCCTTGGGCTTCACAAGGAGTGAGAGTTGCCTCTGAGAACTACCAGACGTGACTCCCCCAAAACAAGCAAAACCCAATAAAAAAAAAAAAGAACTGAGTGGAATGAAGCCATGAACCAGGGCACGGAGCATGAAGGGGAAAGAGAGGGACACATTTTGGTGTAGCCCCAGGGTTCTGGGTAACCTGACTTTGTGACCCCCAAGGATGAGGAGCTTGTTGTAGGGTCACTGGGGGGTGTAACCCCCACAGAGCAGTACTTGTGACCAACTCTCCAGGATCTGTGTTACATTCTTGGCCTGGGCTCCGGGAAACAGAGCCAGCGGGGATGGTACCTCCCTGCTGGGCCCCAGTCCCACTGCTCAGCTCCCAGAGAGAACAGGTGTTGCCTCAGGCCTGGGACCCACAGGTTGGCAGTGCTCCTGGGTGGGGGGATGCCCACGGGCACTGGCTGGAGTCCCTTGGGCATAGCCCAGGCCCTGCCAGCTGCTCCCAAGAGCATCCGCGCGTGCAGCTGTGCCCGGCCCTGCCCGACCCTCCCCGGCCCAATGACGGAGGAACCAGGTCCCTAATCCTGGTGACCAATAACAATAAAAAGCAGGAACAGTCACGTGGAAAGAATGAGGGTTTAATAGGTGCACGGAACCAGCAGACCCACTCCAGCACTCAGTTCGCACAACAGACAGGGAAAATATAATTGTTCGTCCGGGAGCTAATCACAGCCTCCACTTCACCGCTCACGAGACCAGAGGGTAGGGCTCAAATCAGATGGACCTGCACGGAGCAAAGAACATCACGGTCACTCAGCTGATGCCCTGCTGCCTGCAGGAAAGGGAAGGCAGTTAGGGACAAGGACGGAGGACAGGGGACAGATAATGCTGAGCAGAGGCATGCTGACAAATTTGGCATTTTTTTTTGTCCCCTAGACCAAGCCCAAGGCCTCATACATGGAAGGCACTTTCTCTCCCACTGAGCCACAACCTTGCCCAATGCTGTCAACATCCCCTTCCCTACCCCAGGAGAGTCAGGTCTCCTCGTCCCTGATGCTCACCAAGTACTCACTTCTGCATCTCAGCACTGGGTCTGGGGCCCTTGGAGGGGTCAGCAGGGTTGGGTGGGTGAGAACTGGTTACAAAAGGGCTGACCAGAAACCAGGGGATCATATGGGGTCCCAGGGATTGAACCTGGGGTGCTAAACTATCTCTTGGGTCTCAGTGGAAATTCCTTTTTTGGTTGTTGTTTTGGGGCACACCCGGCAATGCTCGGGGGTTACTCCTGGCTCTGCACTCAGGAATCACTCCTGACAGGGTCCGGGGACCATATGGGATGCCAGGGATGGAACCTGGGTGGGCCACATGCAAAGCAAACACCCTCCTTGCTGTACTATGGGTCAGTTCCCCAGTGGAAGCTCTTTTGAAGGTGTAGGTTGTTCCCTGGAGCACTGAGTCTGGGGTCACATGTTGTGCTGGGGTGGAGCCCCGAAAATGTTGAGGTGCTCGGATGGAGCAGTTGTGCCGTACCAAGAAGGAGGAACAGGGAGACCCGGTATTCCCTCACCCGCTATGAGTTCTCTCAGAGAAAAGAAGTCACAGGAGAAGTCACTGGCCAGGAATGAGGTAGCATAGATGGCACAGAGAGGTCCTGGCGTGGCTGTGTCATGGCCAGCTAAGGTGCCCCAGCTCCCACCCTGTGAGCCAGAACAAGCTCTCCCGGAGCCCAGCACCCATATGGCAGTGGAGGGGATGATGTGGGAACCAGAGAGGAGGCTCCAGGGCATTCAGGCGCCAGGAAGTGGCCAAGCGGCTGAGGTCAGACCTCACAGGTCCCAGGCCCTGGGTTTGATCCCCAGAGCCGGAAGAAGGAGAAAGAAGATAACCCAGACACTTCATTCATTCTTTTGTTCCAGAAAGTCACCTAACGTCCCTATGGCCAAGGGTTTAGGATGCAGTGAACAAGTGTGCCCTGCCCTCTGCCACCGAGCCGCAGTCCAGGGGTTGGGGATCTCGGGGGCTTTGGGGGCTGCACAATCTATCTGGAAGAGGAGTAGGAAGCAGGATGAAGGCCGGCAGTCATTGCTTCTCCCTCAATCACCTGCCACAGGCTGGAGGGAGTCAGGGATGGTGGGACCCAATGGTCCTGCCCAGGCATCCTCTGTCAGAGAGAGTACTTCAGGAGGGAGTGCGGCTGACTCAGGTCCAGTCCTCCTGATACCTTGCAGGGGAGGGAGCCCCGATGTACCATAGGGAGAGGGATATGAGGAAGCATCTGAGGGAGGAGAGGAAAATGCTCTCAGCAGAGTTTGAGATGACACGGAGGACACCCACCCCTGCAGACAAGCTCCTCTTCCAGGCCTTTTCTCTGCTGGCTTTTCTCATATCTGCCTTTCTCTTACCCAAGCCCACGCCTTCCCATCACCAAGGATTCTTGTGTGGAGCTCTTGTTCTAGAAGCCCTGTCCTGGCTTTTAGGCCTGGGGATGGAACACTGAGGAGCAAGAGTTGAGTGGGGAGAAGGACCCTCACTTGGCATTTTGAGGATAGCTGGAATCCTCTCTCAAAGGCTGGCTGCCAGGTCTGGAGCGATAGTACAGTGGGGAGGGCACTTGCCTTGCATGATGTGGCCGATCCAGGTTCAATCCTCAGTACGCCATATGGTCCCCTGAGTCCTGCCAGGACTGCCTCTTGAGTGCAGAGCCAGGAGTAAGTCCTGAGCACACTCCAGAATAAAGACTTTTTTTAAAATTTATTTATTTATTTTTTTTTTATTTTTTTATTAGTGAGACACCATGAGGTACAGTTGTAGACTTACAAATTTTTGTGCTTGGGTTTCAGTTATACAATGATCAAGTACCCATCCCTCCACCAGTGCCCATTTTCCACCACCACGGGTCCCAGTATCCCTCCCACCTCCCATTTCCCCCATCCCACCCTGCCTCTGTGGCAGGGCACAGAATAAAGACTTTTATGTGCACATTTTTCTATTTTAGTTTTTATTTTTGGGTGCTGAGGGTTTTTTCCTGGCTCTGTGTTCAGGTCCCACACTTGGAGGGACTCAGGAAACCAGTGCCAGGGGTCAATCTAGGCTTGGCCAGGTGCAAGGCAAGTGTCTTACCCTCATTCCCCCGCTCCTTACTATCTCTCCAGTTTGCACACATTCTTATCAGTGAGGTCTGTCCGTGGGCCTTAGGTGGAAACTGCAGGTGTGGTACCAGCTGAGCAGCATAATGTCACTTACGTGGGCTTTGGAGTCGTGGGCCTAGGGTTGAGTCTTTTCCAAACTCTTGCCTGTCGTCTGCTGCTTTGGGCACATTTATGTATTTATTTATTTATTTATTGGATTTTTGAGCCACAGCTGGCAGTGCTCAGGAGTTGTTTTTGAATGGGTGTTCAGGAATCACTCCACATGGTTCCGGGGGTATCATTGGCTGGATGCAAGGCAAGTGCCTTAGCCTCTGAGCACATAACTAAACTCAGCTTCTTGGGCTGGAGCATAGCAGGTAGGGTGTTTGCCTTGCACGTGGCCAACCCGATTTCGATTCCCAGCATCCCATATGGTTTCCCGAACACCGCCAGGAGTAATTCCTGAGTGCAGAGCCAGGAGTAACCTCTGTGCATCGCTGATGTGAGCCAAAAAGCAAAAAAAAAAAAAAAAAAAAAAAAAAAGAGAGCACCCCCCCAAAAAAACCCCAAAAAACTCAGCTTCCTGCTCTCTGAGATGGGAGGAAAGGGCACATGCCCTGTCAGCTGCTGTGTGGTTAAAGCTGGAGCTGCCTAGAGAGCTGGGAAACCATGGCCCCAGTCAGCCAGCGCCTCACACCAGCCTGTTCGTCAGCCTGCTGCAGTCCTCACCTGTACCAGGTTCAGGAGCCTTTCCGTCCCTCTCTCACACATTTACTCTGTGTCTGTTTCCCATATTGACCCGGCCAGCTGCTTTCCTTGATCTAAATATACTTTCATCTGGAAGCTCTGCTCTTCAATTTGAAACATCTCCAAACTGTTTTCCATTAAGACTGAAGCTGACCTATGTGAGCCAGTGGGTGCCCTCTTGGTCACTTAGAGTAAAGAGGACACGGAAACATTCATTCACAGGGACACAAGCACACCTCCATCCACTGCAGGAAACAACCTACATGCCCAATAAAGGATGAAGGCATAGAGAAGCTGCTGTACAGAGACACCATGCAATGCTGCTGGCTTATGAGAAAAGAGGAAATCTTGTCATTAACTGCAACGTGATTGGAATTGGAGTGTGGTGGGCTAAGTGAAGTGAGTCAGATGGAAAAAGACGAATGCCAGATGATTTTGGTCTCATACAGAGCTTATAGAAGCAAAGGTATTAGGTGATCCCCCAAAACAAGGGTCCCCGAAACAGTCCTACAGGGCAGAGAACTGAGGCTGCAAAGCAGGAAGGGAGAACTGGCCTTGGGTCAGTGGTGGAGAGATACCGACATGGGGTCTAGTGCTGCAAGCAGAGAGTAGTAATAACAATATTGTTGCAAATTGTGATACCCCCAAAACAACTGATTAAAAAAAAAGGTGACCTGGAGAGATGCTCAGTATACGGAGTACATAGCTTGCATGCTGGATTCCTAGGTTCATTTTGTGCCACCATATGGCCTCCTGAGCACTGTTGGGAGCAAGTCCCCCAGAAAGGGGAAGACTTAGGAATGATATCATACATGCATTTTGCTTTTTTTTTTTTGCTTTCTGGGGTTACTCCTGGCTCCGCACTCAGGAATTACTCCTGATAGTGCTTGGGGGACCATGTGGGATGCTGGGAATAGAACTTGGGTAAGCCGTGTGCAAGGCAAACACCCTACCCGCTGTGCTATCACTCCACCCCCTGCATTTTGCTTTTGCAAAACAAAATAAATAAATAATAAATATACCTTCAGCACCAGAATGCGGGGTCTGAGCCGCCGGAGTCCACTCAGGGGAAGTCCTGCCATGCCAGGAAGCAGCCCTCATTGCCAGTCTCTCTCCACAGGGTGTGCCCAGCGCAAAGCTCCTCTTGCTCTTGTGGCAGCCCTCAGTGCCCAGGGCGAGGTGCAGGATGCCTGGAGTGGGCATTATCTGCACGCTTCTTAGCACAGGGCAGGGACCGTTGGTTTCCTGAGTATAAGGCACATGCTTTGAATTTGGTTTTCTCTGGGGAGAGGGGTGGTGGTCTCTGGATCACCCACTCTTTTACTCTGTCCAATCACAGGGCAGAGCTTGCACTCTGGGGTTAGGGGAAGACAGCAGAACCACCTGTACCTCCATGGCACCATGTAGTCTATGAATAACTAGGGTGTCCTTGGCCCTTGGGCAGACACTCAACCCTCCCCTGATCTCTGTTCCTCTAATTTCAGGTTTTCACTGGCAGAAGAATTCCTGGTCAGCCTCATGGATACAGTGAAGTAACACCTCGAGCAGACCAGCAGCAACAGAGAGTGGGGCACAGAGGGTTGTGGAGGGGTGGAAAGAGGTGGGAATGTGGACAGGAGGACAGAGTGAGGGCTGGTCTGAGGAGGAATGTGGTCGTGCCACCCTGGGTTGTGTGGGATGCAGACGATCTGGCGAGAGGCCGAGAGAGACTGCGCCTCCTCCAGCCTGCAGTCTGGGCCAACGTGTGACAGCACCCAGGAGGAATGGGCAGTGGAAAGAAGATAAACGCGGCCACTTCTATTTGCATTGGGAAGAGACAACCCACAGGCGCTGCTGTGACCCACCCACGAGGCTCATGCACCTCCCGGCTCCCAGCTGCGCCCTCCTGAGAGTTAGGCTGGAAGAACACAGAGGAGCCAGAGCAGCAGAAGGAACAACCTCGCCTTGAGACACCCTGGTGTGCCAGCCCGTGTCTGACGCAGGCATGGGGGTGGAGACTGCACAGGACTGTGGCCTGCAGCCCCATGATTCTCATAACTGAGGACACACACAGGGTGCTTTGGGCTCCATTTGCTGAGCTGTACAGGTGCTACGTCTTTTTCATTTAGTCTTTCTGATACTTTTCCAGTTGATCCTCACAACATCTCTCCCGGGTAGATGTATTCTAAAACATTTCAATTTTTTCAGACAAGGAAATTGATGTTCAGAGAACTTAGGTGAGTTGGGCCAGAGAGCTAGTCAGGGGATAATGCATTTGCCTTGTGGCGGGTCCCGGCGCCACATGAGTATCATTGGGTATGACCCAAAACTTCAAAAAGGAAAAATGTGGTGAGTTGCCTGATGCTGGGGGCTTGCGTGGGACCCTACCTGAGCCATCTCTCTCTCCTTTGGGGTGTTGTGGTCTGCAAAAGAGGCATTGAGTGGCAAACATGTTCAGTCCATAGTCTACTTTCGACATGCATCTCCCCTCCTGGGAGGATCCTCCAAACACCCTTTATTTGGTGCTCCCTTTTCTAGCTCATCTGGATTTTAAAGTGAGTGCTTTTATTTAAAAATTTTATTTATCTATTTATTAGGGATCAAAGCATTTTATTTCAGGGGACAGGGTCTTCTAGGGAGGGCCAAAAGCCAAAGTCCTGGGTTGTTTGGGATCTCCGCAGCTGCACAGCACAGAAATCAATAAAAAAAATAATTTGGGGAGGGTTTGGGGTCACACCCAGTGATGCTCAGGGAATACTACTGGCTCTGCACTCAGGAATTATTCCTGGTGGTGCTTGGAAAACCGTATAGGATACTAGGGATTGAACTCAGGTGGATTGAACCTGTGCAAGGTATATGCCTTGTGTGTACATGTGCTATACTATTGCTCTAGCCCTGAAAGTGACTGCTTTTGCCCCCTAACCTCTGCTAGACTATGCTAGGGATCTAGGAATGAACTCTTCCGAGGAAACCGCCTGCAGACTGCTTCCTCCCACTTTCTTTTCTTTTCTTCTTTTTTTTATTTTCAACGTGATTTACAAAGTTATTGATGACTGCATTCTAGGCATATAATGTTTCAACAGCCATCCTCCCACCAGTGTCAACTTTCCCCCACCAGTATTCCCAGATGCCCTTTCTACACAAACACCCCTTCCGACCCCACCTGTCAACTTGATAGACATATTACAAAGTCTCAGCGTTTGCAGCTTACACCTCATGTTTTCAGTTTTGTGGAGTCTGTGTCTTGGATACATGGGTATACCATTTTATGAGGGTAGAAAGTAGAGGGTCAGACTGGATAGCAGCCACTCACAGCACATAGCTATCTACATTGAAATTCATTAACATTCAGTAAAATGTCAAACTCCATTCTGCCTTTGGATCTCATTTCGAAAACTCAGCATCAGAAACCTCTTTCTTGCCTGCAAAGTCTTGATAGCTCTGGGATGGACCAGAGACAGCACAGGAGCTGGTGAGATCTTTCTAGTGGCCTGGGTGAGGGGAGCAGGGAGACATCTGGGTAGGCCTGGGTGAGGAGGAGAGAGCAGCTGGCCCTTGACTCTCGGCCCTTCCCTCTGATACTGAGATACTGATACTCTATTCAGGACAATACCAAGGAGTAATTAATTGTCTGGAGTAGGGCCAGGGCCCAGCAGGCAGGGGCTGTGAAGCATGAAGGAGCCTCCCCATCTCTTTAGCCATCCTCAAGGTTCCGGCCATTCAGGGCTCCCTATCTGCCCGCTGGTCCCCCTTTAGCTTAGCCAACGCAGGCGTGAGCTGGCGGCTTCCTGTTCACTCATCCAGGCCAGGGAGACAGGTCATGGGCCGTGGGGTCACCACCTTCCCAATTAGCCTTATTAGCCTCTTGCTCACAAATCCGAGTCAGGCTCATCCATGGGGGGAGTGGCTGTGAATAGCCTGTGAGTAGCCCGGGCCCAGCCATGACAGGGGTCCCCGAATTCTCCCCCAGGTCGAGGCCCTGGCACCCGACTTGTCTCCTTCTGCCTCTGAAGGCCCCCCAGAAAGGAGAGGTCATGGCCTCAGGAATGCAGATTCCTGGTTTCAGAGAGGGGAAAGGCTGCTTTCTTGGTGGGGCACGTGACACGTGTGGCAGGCATGGCCCTGGGTCATGACAGTTGGAGGACAGAATAAAAATTGGGGAGTATCCAACATCTGGGGATGGGGAGGGTTGAATGGGGGACTTCAAGGAAAACGGTTGTTGGTGGGACCATCAGGGGAAGTTTCGCCGAGCAGGTATCTCGGGCAGGAGGGAAAGTTGAGTCTCCCTGTCTGTGGAGTGGGGGGGCGGGGGGGAGAGGATGTGGCGTCTCACAGGGCCACACGCAGAAGGAGAGTGAAGCCTGGGAGTGGGGCCTCCTCAGAGTGGGCAGCTGCCGGGCAGAGTGCCTGGTTCCAGGTTAGGCAACTAGACGGATGACCAGGGCTGGCCTGTCGGGCAGCAGGAATTGTCAGTGCCCGTGGCCAGGGGGACCCACAGCGCAGCCTCCCCTGCTGCTGAGTAGGCAGATGCCCCGGCTGATTACTTCAGCTCCTCCCAGCCACGCCAACTTCCCTCAGGCACCCACCCTCGCCTCTGCTTCCCTCCCCGCAGTGACTCCTGCCCAGAGAATGTCCATCGTGGCATAAAGGCCCTGGGTGTCCACGAGCTGCCGTCAGTCAGAGACTGCACAGTTCACCATGGGCTCCTCGCAAGCACGCCGCATGGGGCGTGTGGGAGGGCAAGGAATGATGGTGCTGCTGCTGGCCAGTCTGCTCCTGCCAGGTAGGGTCAGGGCCCTGGCAGCCGGAGTCGGGAGGGATGCAGAGAGCAGGTTGGGGAAGGCTAGGATCCCCAGCAGGGAGGGCCTTCATGGCCAGAGGGGTCAGGAGAGGCCCCGGATGGGGGAAGGCAGGGGCTTCTCATAGCCTTGTCACCTTGGGCAAGGTCATTGAACTTTCTGAGCCTCTTTCTGCAGCGCTAAAGGGGTCGGGGGTGGTTAGTGGTAACTACTAGCTCGGATCTTTCTTGCATATGATGAGTGCTTCAGTGGGTACTGTGGGTTTTTTTTTGTTTTTGTTTCTTTTCTTTTTCTTTCTTTTTTGCTTTTTGGGTCACACCTGGCAATGCACAGGGGTCACTCCTGGTTCTGCACTCAGGAATTACTCCTGGTGGTGCTTGGGGGACCATATGGGATGCTGGGAATCAAACTCGGGTAGGCTGCATGCAAGGCAAACCCCCTTCCCGCTGTGCTATCTCTCCAGCCCCAGTGCTGTGGGTTTTATTACTCATGTTATCAGCGCTAGATGATGAAGATGGGATATTTCATAGTCATGACGATCGCTACCTTTTCTAGAGCCCTTTCTGTGTGCTTGGCGCTGCTCCAGTGTTTTAAATACAGGAACATGTGAAAGAGTTGTCCCTCCTCTCCACAGGAGGCCGTGAGAGTCGGGGAGCTTACGGGACATGGACTGTGTGGTCTGGAGAGCAGAGAAGAGATAGGAAACTTGAAGATTAGAGCAGCTTTAAAGCTGTTAACACAGTTGGGGTTTTGCATTGAGGAGGACACTGAGAATTTCTTTTTTTTGTGGAGAAAATGGGGACATGCCCAATTGTGGAAGTTGGGTCAAAGGTGGAGTGTTCGAGGAGAATGGTGGCTAATGCTTTGTTTTCTTAAAGCACCTTGCACCTATTCTGGCCATGCCACTGGGGAGCCAGGGTTGAGGTGAGGAGCAGAGGAAGGATGGGGGTGCAGTGAGCACGAGCCTGGGCTTTAAGGAAGAAGTGGTTCCATAACTGAGAGGGAGGTAAAGGCAGGGGCACAGATGCGGTCTGGGGGCTGGCTCACACTGGCTGGGTGGGGAGAGAGTGAAGCTGATAGTGGTCACGAGCCTCGAGGGAGGATCATCCCATGTCCCTGGGCAGGGCCAGGAGAGCAGGGGTGGCTTGGGGCGCGGTGTCTGGTCACACTGGTACCAGCAAGTTCTGCAGCAACAGTGGGTGCCCCCACATCCGGGTCCCCACCCTGATTTCCTGGCATAGACAATACGAGGATGGGAACAGAATCTCCATCCTTTATCTGAGGCCGGACTCTCCCAGGGTCACTGATCTCCACTGGTCTCTGCCCTGGCCTCAGACCCTCTTTGTCTATAGAGTGCTTTTCTGTCTCTTTTATGGCTTTTCCTTCCCCCTCAAGCCTGTTTTGTCTTTTGCCTTCTCTCCTTCTCTCCCACAGCCTCGCCTGTATTTCTTCCCTCTGAAGGGTGTCTATCCCCAACCCTCATAACTCTGCTCAGCTCTGGCTCTCTGGGGCCTTTCTTGTACATCTAGCTGTCCTGCTGTTCCACGGTTCCCTCTTATCTTCCAAGAGCTTCTGCTCTGGAGTCTTATCCTTTTCTCTGGAAGATGTTTGTCCCCTCCTACCCTTATATACCCTAAATATGAAGCTGCCCTTATTTTGCCAACTCACTTTCCTTTAGAGATATAAGCCAGTTCCCTTTACCCTCCTGGGCTCCTCTCCAGAGAAATTCCATTGGCAGGGGATTGAGGTCAATCTAAAGTGAGGTGAGGGAGAGGAGCTGGAGTGATAGTATAGCGGGTAGGGCGTTTGCCTTGAATGCAGCAGATCTAGGTTCGATTCCCAGCATCCCTTATGGTCCGCTGAGCACCGCTAAGAGTAATTCCTGAGTGCATAGCCAGGAGTAACCCCTGTGCAATGCCGGGTATGACCCAAAAAGAAAAAAAAAAGGTGAGGGGAAAAAGAAAAGCTTCTTGTGTCTTACCAACCTCTGCTTTCTCCCACAGGTACCTTGGCTAAGAGCATCAGGACCTTCTCAGACCCCATGAAGAGCTCTGCTCGCATCACCTCCCCCAATGACCCCTTTCTCAATGGGGGTGCCAATAGCATCAGTAGCCACGGAGGCTCCAGCAGTTCCAGTTCCAGTGGTGGTGCTGGGGGTAGCTCTGGTGGTGCTGGTGGCTCCAGCGGCTCCAGCGGCTCCAGCAACTCCCAGGGCATTTTTTCAGGATCGTCCTCATTTAAACCGGGAACAGGGTATTCCCAGAGCAGCTTCTCTGGTTCTGGCTCTAGTCTTCAAGGTGCATCTGGTTCCTCCCAGTTCGGAAGCAGCAGCTCCCAGTATGGAAGCAGCCAATCTGGAAGCAGCGGCTCTCAGACGGGAAGCAGCGGCTCTCACTACGGAAGCAGCAGCTATCAGACCGGAAGCAGCGGCTCTCACTCCGGAAGCAGCAGCTCTCACTCCGGAAGCAGCAGCACTCACTCCTTAAGCAGCAGTTCTCACTCGGGAGGCAGCAGTTCTCAGTCAGGGTCTGGCTCAGCTCTACCAGTTGACGACAATTCTTCCCGCCATGTCATAAGCTCTTCTCAGTCTGGGGGAGGCTCGAGCTCTTCTGTTTCTCAAACTTGGAAGTCCAGCAGCAGTGGCCAAAACCAGAACCCCTGCAGTTCTGATGTCTCTGACTCTCCCTGCAGTGGGGGTAATATTGTCTCACACTCTAACTCCTACATCTCTAACTCCCACTCTGTGTCAGGGGGGAAAAGGCCAGTGGTGGTGGTGGTGGAGCAGCATGGCTCTGGTGGCCCTGGAGGGGTTCAGGGTGGTCCCTGCGGTAACGGTGTCCTTCAAGGCAAGCCCTGTCCCCCCATCACTTCCATAGACAATTATGGCAGCTATGAGGTGGTGGGTGGCTCCTCTGACAATTACCTGGTCCCAGGCATGACCTACAGTCGGGGGAAAATCTACCCTGTGGGCTACTTCACCAAAGACAACCCTGTCAAAGGCTCTCTGGGGGTCCCCTCCTTTGCAGCTGGCCCACCCGTCTCGGAAGGCAAATACTTTTCTAGCAATCCCATTATTCCCAGTAAAAGCTCTTCTGGTTCCAGTATCTATCAGTCAGGATCCTCCTCCGTTATCGTGTTCCAGCCAGTGGGTTCTGGTGGGGTCCAGCCTTGCAGAGGCAGTTCCACAGGTTCTAAGGGGCCCTGCAACTTCTCCGGCACTGGAAGCCATGGCAGTTCTAGTATTTCCATCAGTTCTGGTTCATCCTCCCATCCTTGTGGTGGGGTTTCCCAGGGACCCTGTTCCTCCCCAGGCACAGGCTCCTTTAGTGGCAGCTCTAGCTCCCAGTCCAGTGGTAAGATCATCCTTCAGCCCTGTGGCAGCAAGTCCGTCTCTTCTAGTCACCCCTGCAATTCTGTCTCCTCCTCCACCCTGAGTGGCGGCCCTGATGGCAATCCCCAACCCGATCCTTCAGCTGGTGCTAGGCCCTGTGGCTCTGGAAGTTCTGCAAAGAATCCCTGCCGCTCCATCCGAGATATCCTGGACCAAGTAAGGCCTCTGGGACCCCAGCTGGTTGACCCTGAGGTTTTCCTACCCAAGGGAGAGCGACCTGGCAGTTCATAGACCAGCTTTTGCATAATGTGTGTATAGGAATGCACACATGCACCCATAAGCACGCGTGTGTGCACACACACAGACACACACAAACATCGTCATCATCAACACCATCGTTGTCGTCATCATAGTCATTGTCATCTTCCAGTTGGGAGAATTTCAGAGGCCCAGGAATGGAGTTAATTCATTTCCCCCCCTCCTCCCATTCCTGAGAGAGCTGCTGTTGCTTCCCTCATTGTTCCAACGTGACCAGTTCTCCTGATCACCCTCTTTCTTCCGCTTCCCAAAGTGGGGACTGCAAGCCCCCTTCTCTCCTCCTCTCCAGCTACTTAGTTTCCCGTCGTCGATTGCAGTGTGGCTCTCCCTGCCAGGCGGCTACTCCCTAAAATTTTCTCTGCCATTTCCTTGAAATGTCAGAGTTGATTGGTGAAACTTACCACAGGATAAGTCGGATGCCCAAGCAAATCATGACTCTTCTGCTTTACCAAATAAAGTGCAGTCCGAACTGTTATCTGAAAAACAATAGCCATTTGTCTGACCTCTTCACCATCTGGTAGAGCAAGGTGATAAGCCATTGTGTTTTCTCACTCCCAGTTCCACACCCACCAGAATTACAGAACTCACCACACCCTCAGGGGTTCCCACCACACCCCCTAGCCTCACAAGCTCTCTGCCCCAGTCCCCCTTCCTGGCTGCCACTTCTCTCAATGCCCAGATGTGTCCCACAGCGTGGGAGACAGCAGGGCCTCTGGGGAGACTGGAGCAGGCTTCCTGTTCTCTCTGGATCCTGGGCAGGTGACTCAATAAACTGTGTAAACTAGATGCAGAAAGTTGTTTTCTTGGAGTTCTGAGTCTCCTCTTCGGTGATGTTCTCTCATGTCACATTCGCATTCATAAGTTGGGCCAGAAATTATCTCAACTTGCAGTTTCTCCCACAATGGAAGAAAAAAACACATATATTTGTTAGATTGAAGGCAGAGGTTACCTGGACACCTCTTCCTCCTCCTACTCTTTTCAGCTCTCGCTGCTCCTGGAAACCTGCTTTCTCCATCCCGTCCTCTCCTCCCCGCCTCCCCTCTTGTACACAGCCCTAATTATTTCTTTCCCTTCTCCACCCTGGGTCTTTCTCCTCCTCTACCATTACTTTGCCTGGCCTTTAGATGTCAATCTTCTCTGGAAGTCCGGAGCACCAGTTTCCTTAGTTTCTGGGAGACAAGGAAACTTGTGAAGGCTGGAACACAACACCCCAGTCCAGATTCCTGGATACTGAGTGGGAACCCAGGCAGGCGTTGTTCTGGGAGCTGGGGGTGGAAAGAGTGAAAGACAGTGGGGCAGGAGTAGGACAGGGAGCACAGCCAAGCCAGTGACTCACTGGCCTACATAAAAGGTCCCGGACCAGACAGAACAGAGTCAAGTATGTCTCTTCACTCCACACTCTGGCTACGTTGGCTGCGGTTCTAGAGTGAGAGCTGTCGAGGTGAGAGGGCTGAGCACTGACAAGAAGGAGGAGCCTTTAGGGGAGAAGAGAAAGCAGAGAGGGAGGGGATGGGTCTTGTAGCACATCCTGGACACAGGCAGGGGAGAGGCTGGAATGGGGAAGTTCTCATACTTCAAGGAGGGGAGAGTGGGGTGTGCAGGTCCTTGAAGGAATAAGAACAAACCTCTGCTTAACTGCAAAGGAATTTAGCCCTATGCTAGAAACTGTCCCTTCCCTCCCCCTGGGATTGCGTCAGCTTGTCCCTGACAGGACTATTGTTGAAATCAAGTCTTAAACAATAGACTGAACCAATTTTATATGACTCAGAAATGATCCACAGGTTGACTGAAGGCGGGAGAGCTCTGGAAGAGTTCTAGTGTTTTATTTTATTTAATTTTTTTCACTTGGGATGCCCCAGAAGTGGGCGGGCAAGAGCCCTTCCCGCCCCAAGGGACCCAGCCCTGGCAGCCGACCTCCACTACCTAACTGCCACCATGCTCCAGGCCGCTTTCTGGATAGTGCGGACACATCATAAGACACTTCCTACCCATTTTTCATAATTATCACACCATGTTTGATGGAATTCAGACAGTATGCAACGAATCATATATATATATATATATATATATATATATATATATATATATATCAGAGAGCCCGACAAGCTACCGAGAGTATTCTGCCTGCACAGGCAGAGCCTGGCAAGCTCCCTGTGACCTATTCAATATGCCAAAACCAGTAACGACAACAGGTCTCATTCCCCTGACCCTGAAAGAGCCTCCAATCGTTGGGAAAGACGAGCAAGGAGAGGCTGCTAAAATCTCAGGACTGGAACGAATAGAGACATTACTGGTGCCTGCTCGAGTAAATCGACAAACAACAGGATGATAGTGATAGTGACACAGAATTTTTTTTAATGGAATCACCATGAGATATACAGTTACAAAGCTGTTCATGATTGGGGTTCAGTCATACAATGTTCCAACACCCATCCCTTCACCAGTGCATATTTCCCACCACCATTGTTTCCAGTTTCCCTCTCACCACCCCGTCACCCCAGCTGCCTCTATAACAGACACTTTTCTTTCTTTCCTTCTCTCTCTCTCTCTCTCTCTCTTTCCTTTTGGGCATTATGGTTTGCAATACAGGTAATAAAAGATTATCATATATATCCCTTTATCTCCTCTTAGCACTGAGTTTTTGTCCAGAGTGATTACTTCCAACTACCATTGTCACAGTGGCCTCTTCTCTATTCTAACTGCACTAGAAGATCTCTGCTTTTGCAACCACAGTTGGGTCACCCTTGACCTGTCTTTGGTTCCTGGGTTGTCACCAATGGCAGGAATCCTGGCAGGAGGCCCTCAGAGGCTAAGGACAAAGTTTCTAAAGCATAGCCAAGGTAAAAAACATTTGCAAACTCGGTGGATGTCACACCCAATAGACTGCTACCTTCTAACCCAGTGGTCAGTTCTGGAGAGCAGCTCTTTATTAGTTCAGGATCTTACCAGCAGGGAAGAGGGTGCAGATGGAACAGGAAAAGTGAACAGCTATTATTTAGACTTCATACAACCAGGGAAACCTAGGCTGGGTACATCTGAACAAAATTGAAGAACAACATTTAGTTAGTTTTTCTTTAACTTGTTTTTCTGTGCCTGGGTCTGGGAATCAAAACTCGGTCCCTGTACCAATGAAGTGTGTGCGCATCCCTAACAAATAATTCGTTTTCTAGTTTTTTCACTCAATGTTTTTTAGTGAGTCTATCTAATTTTAATTTTTTTTTGGCTTTTTGGGTCACACCTGGGAATGCACAGGGGTTACTCCTGTCACTGCATGCAGGAATTACTAATGGCGGTGCTCAGGGGACCATATGGGATGTTGGGAATCGAATCCGGGTTGGCCACATGCAAGAAAAATGCCCTACTCACTGTGCTATTGCTCCAGTTCCTCTATTTTTTTTTATCAACTAGGCTATCAATTTTATTTATTTATTTATTTATTTTTCATTTTTTGGGTCACACCCGGCATTGCACAGGGGTTACTCCTGGCTCATGCACTCAGGAATTACTCCTGGCGGTGCTCAGGGGACCATATGGGATGCTGGGAATCAAACCCAGGTCGGCTGTGTGCAAGGCAAACACACTACCCGCTGTGCTATCGTTCCAGCCCTATCAATTTTATTTATCCATCCAAAGAACTAGTTCTTGGTTTCACTGACCATATATATATTATGTATGTATGTATGTATATATGTGTTTATTTATTTGTTTGCTTGTTTGGGAACTAAACTCAAACTCAATACATCAGGACCCTTCCTGAGCTATATTATGGATTCACTGCCAGGATCTCACCATTCTACAAGGAAGTGTTCATCCATGTCAAGAGAAGGTTTCAGCAGGATGATACCATTTCACCGAAACTCTTCAGTGTCACCCTTGAGAACGTCATGTGACGACTGAAATGGGAAGTAATGGGAGTGAAGATAGACTGTCGGCAACTACACCACCTTCACTTCACTGATGACATAGTTCTCATAACACTAAACATTAGCCAAGAGGAACAAATGCTGGCTGACTTCGACCATGAGTGTGGAAAGGTCGGATTACTGCTAAATCTCACCAAGACAATGTTTATGAGAAATGGTCTCATTCCTGACGTTCAATTCACTCTCAACAGAATGAACATCTTCGAATGCAACAAGTTATGTGTACCTAGGTTGAGAAGTCGACATGACGAATGACCTGGCACCTGAGTTGTGCAGGAGGAAGAGAACGGCTTGCAACGCCTTCAAGAGCATCAAACAAATAGCTAAGAACCTCTGACTCTGGGCACATCTCTTTGGTTCTACTGTTCTTCCTGCATTAACATACACCTCAGAGACCTGGGCCCTACAAAAACAGGATGAGAACGCTATTCAGTTCTCCCAAAGAGGAATCGAAAGAGCTATGCTTGGAGTATCACACTTCACTCAAGAGAGAAAAAGAATCCGGAGTTCCGACCTCCATTGATGATCAAGAATCAGGGATGCTGTCTCGTTTGCCAAGGCATCGACAAGATGGGCTGGTCACATAATGAGATTTAGAGACCACTGCTGTACTAGAGTCATTACCGACTGGATTCCACAGGGCGTCAAAAGATAGCATGGCCGTGCACCTATGAGATGGTAAGACTTCTTCGTCAAGACCCTGAATGATCGGTTTGAGGCTCTTTGTGTTCTAGAATGAGCAGACGCCATCGGGCTACACTACCACGAGACAGGGACTACAGGCACCCGCTCTAGCAAATCGATGAATAACAGGATGTGATCAAGTGATCAAGTTTGGGAACTAAGCGTGGAAGTGCTCAGGGGTTACTTTTGGCTAGGAGCTAAAGGGCTACTACTGGAAGTGCTTGGGAGCCAGGTAGTGCTTGATTCCACGGTTCCTGCATGTAAACCTCGTGCTTCAGCCCTTTGGGCTATCTTCCTTGCCACTATATCTTTTCTTTTTGATTTGGGGATCACACCTGGCTATTCTCAGAGCCTACTTTTGGCTCTCCTGGCTCTGCATTCAGGGCTCCCTCTTGGTAGTGTTTGAGGGACCATATGTGGTGCTGGAGACCGAATCTGAGTCAGTTGCATGCAAGGCAAACTGTACCTTCTGTGCTATCACTCCGGCCCTTCCACTGTACCATCTTTTATAAAAGGTTATTTCTCTTCCTCCCCTTCCCTTGCTTATTCCCTTCCCTTTCCTTCCCTTGTTGGTGCTGTGATGACTGGTCGTACACAGTTGGCAGCCATGCTCACCAGGTCATAAGTAGGTTGCAGTGTTTGCACACTTAGATCACAGTGTTTGCACACACTTAGTTGCAGTGCAATGGAGATCATACACCTGGGATCACAATTGGCCATACTTGGTGCATGTAGAGCAGTGTCGTGAATCAAACTTGTGGTCTCATGTCTGCAAAGGAAGTGAATAAACTGTGGACTGTACCTGCACCCCTATATCATCTTTTAAAATTTCTATATCAGTTATTTCCACTGTAATTTTAATTTTTGATTAAAATTTTTTAAAAGACACAGTGATTTACAAAAGCTATTCATAGTTGAGTGTTAGGCATATAGTTTTTCAGCAGCAGTCCCACCACCAGTGTTAACTTCCCTACACTGGTGTCCCCAGCTTCCTTCCCACCCTCCACCCCCACCAGCCTGACTTGTAGGCTGCGGTGTTCGCACACTTTAGCTGTAGTACTTGTGCACATTCTGGTTTCAGTGCTCCCTGGGGGTTACACTTTAGCCATGATGCTCACATAGGGGCTAACTGGGGCATCATACTCTAGCCATGATGTTTTTATATCTTGTTAGATGTCATGCTCTTCAGCCGGGTCCATCAGAAATTGCCTGCACCTCAGGGATCAGAGCCAGCAGAACTGCTAAGCACAAACAGTAGAACCTTCAGGATGGCACCCACTTCAATGTATGGTGGTGGCATTGAATTTGCCACCTCATACTTCAAGGAAGGCCCTTTACTCACTAAGTTTCTGGCTCCCACATTCTACTTTTTAATTTACCTAGACAGTTTTTTTAATTTTAATTTTTTATTTATTTATTTATTTTTGCTTTTTGGGTCACACCCCGCGATGCACAGGGGTGACTCCTGGCTCTGCACTCAGCAATTATCCCTGGCGGTGCTCAGGGGATGATATGGGATGCTGGGAATCAAACCCGGGTCGGCCGCGTGCAAGGCAAATGCTCTACCCACCGTGCTATCACTCCAGCCCCCAGACAGTCTCTCTCTCTTTTTTTCTAAATCTTTTTATTTACTTATTTTTGATTTTGGACCTCACACAACAATGCTCAGGAGTTACTGTGCTCAGGGCACTCTATGGGATGCCGGGAATCAAACCCAGGTTGGCCAGGTGCAAGGAAAATGTTTACCTGCTGCACAATCTGTCTGGCTTCCTAGCCGGTCTTTTTTGATTAGGAGTTTAGTCTGTTCACAGTTACAGTGATTATTACATGTAGGGCTTAATTGCAATCTCTCTACTTCTGAATTTTCTGATTGTTTTGCATTTCTGCTGTGTCGTTCCCCTGTATTTCTGTCTGCCTTTACATTAGTTTGTTTTCCATAGAGGATCTTTCAGTTATTTCATCTTTCATCAAAGTGCTTCTACTCTAAAATTGCCTACATCTTCCCCCCCCACTACTTCAACTTATTATCATTTGACTGCATATACTATATCTCCTCTCCTTTAATATTTTATTACTGTTATCTCACACTACTCTTGTATATACAGGTTCTGCATTACTAAACAATTATAATTGTAAAAAATGCTCAGTGCTTACTCCTGGTCCAGTGCTTAGAGAGCACTCCAAGCTGGGTTTGAGTGATGATATATGGTATTGGGGCAGAGTCTCCTGCCCCCATGCCTGGCTGTTCTCACCAGGGCCCCTTGGAGGGGGGCGGGTTGTGTTTCCCTCCCCGCCCTGAGCAGAGCCCCGGCAGCCGAAGACCTCCAGAACCAGCCACAGCCATGCTGAGACCACTCTCCACACATCTGGACAAGCCTCATGCATGAAGGAACCAGCAGAGGAACCCAGGCATGTGGGTCCCAGGGCTGAGATCTCCAAGCCTGCTTAGATCAGGACTGGGCCTTCTCCACCCAGAACCCCCATCTTCCAGTAGGTAGGCATTACACCCACCAGCTGCTGCCGGCGCCAGGTGGTCCCATCAACGGCCAAGACCCAGAGGCTATAAAACCTAGATCCCAGAAATGCGCAGCCGCATTCACAGCTGCACGACATCTCATTATCTCGTTTTTACTTTGGAGAACCCGGCAGGCTACTGAAAGTATCCTGCCCACACGGCAGAGTCTGGCAAACTTCCCGTGTCGTACTCAATATGCCAAATACCAGTAACAATGATAAGACTCATTCTCCTAGCCCTGAAAGAGCATTGAATATGGCTCCTTTAAAATCTCAGGGCTAGGAAGAAGGAGATATTACTGGTGCCTGCTACAGGCAATCGATGAACAACAGGATGATAGTGATCGTGATATGGTATTGGAAATCAAACCTGAGTTAACTTCATGCAAAGCAAGAGCCCAATCCACTGTACTATTGCTTTGGTCCCTCCAAAAACATAAACATGTTCAAACATTTAAGAGCAAATAAAATAATAAATCTATGGTGCTCCTCTCACTCAGCCTTAATCATTATCAACTCATGGACATTTGGCATGAGCACTTAAGTGTTCTCCTTCACTGTAGACTGGAAACATCTGTGACTTCTCCCAGTACTTATAGTCTGTGTACATATTTGACTCTCAAATGGTGCCCACCACCGCCACTGCCACTAAAGATACCCACCTCCTAATCCCAAGAACCTGTAACTCTATAAGTTACATAGCGAAAGGAAATTAAAGCTGCAAATGGAACTAAGGTTGTTAGTCAGTTGACATTTAAGTAAAGAGATTATTCTGGATTATTTGGGTTGGTCCAGTGGAGCTGGCTTCAAGAGGGAGGAAGTGGAAGGTGGAGTGATGCAATGTGGGAAGATCCTGATTTTTCTGGTTTGCACCTGGTGATGAAGAGGTCATGAGCTGAGGAATATTGGTGTTACATCTGGAAAATGGAAAAAAATGGATTCTTCCCTGGAGTGTTCAGAAAGACTCTGCCAACATTTTGATGTTAATTCAGGGAGAACGTTGTCAGATTTCTAATCTTCAAATTTGTAAGAAAATAAATTTGTAAAAAAATAAATAGATGTTGTTGTAAGTCATTACATTTATGGTAATTTTTATCCCTTAAATATGGGCTCATTTAATACAGGCTAAATGTTAAAGAAAGAAAAAAGACCCTGAAAGCAGCCAGCAAAAATTTCACACATTATAAATGAGCACAGAGATGAGAGAAACTGCTAATTTCACAGAAGATAACAGAAATAAAAGCTTATCAGTAAAAAATAATCCAAAAAATAGGAAGATATCAAGTCATCTGGAGCGATAGCACAGCGGGTAGGACGTTTGCCTTGCACGCAGCCCACAAGGCCAACCCGAGTTTGATTCCTCCACCCCTCTTGGAGAGCCTGGCAAGCTACTGAGAGTATCTCGCTCGCACGGCAAAGCCTGGCAAGCTAACCGTGATGTATTCGATATGCCAAAAACAGTAACAACAAGTCTCACAATGGAGACGTTCCGGGCCCGCTCGAGCAAATCAATGAACAACGGGAGGACAGTGCAGTGCTACCAAATCATCATCACAATAACAAATGTACTGCCTGACCATATGCACTGGGAAAAATGAGAAAGTTTTTCTTCCTGGGTGGAGGAATGAACCCAGTTAGAAACCCAGATCTGGATAAGAATGACAAGCATGAAAAAGTGGCAAAATAATGACTGACTGTCAAAAACAGGATGATCCTAATTTTTGTAACTAATTTAAGAGAAAATTGACTAGCCTTTTGGAGATATTTAGAATAGCTTACCTAAAATCACATAACAAATAAGCAAAGTGTGTGTGTGTGCGTGTGTGTGCGTGCGTGTGAATGTGAGCTACCACTTTGCATGATTTTTCCTTTCTGTTACCATACTCTGTCATTAATCATTTTATAGCAATTAATAGCATTTATACAATTAAATTCTACATTGTGTTCATACAGTGATCACAAAAACTGTCAGAATAATCAATTTCACCTGAGAAATGAAAAAAAAATGAAAAAAAAGGAGATAAAGTCTATTTCCCCAAATAAAGCCTCTTACATAGAGCAGCCCCTCAACTAGGGGCCACTTCTGCATCTCAGAGACTCCTGCAGGCTGGGATCAAGACAAAGAAGTCGGGGCTGGAGCACAGCAGGTAGGGCATTTGCCTTGCTCACTGCCGACCCGGGTTGGATTCCCAGCCTCCCATATGGTCCCCAGCACAGCCAGGAGTAATGCTTGAGTGCATGAGCCAGGAGTAACCCCTATGCGACATAGGCTGTGACCCAAAAAGAAAAAAAAAGACAAAGGAGTCAAGTTAAATACCAGAAAGGTGTGCTGGGAGAGAGTGATGTGGAATCCAAAGAGAAAGAGCAGAGAACCAGTCAAGCATTTCTATTGCTGAGACACAATGTAGTGATTGGAACCCAAAGAGAAGGGAAGAGAAGGGCCCTAAAGTGCTCGGTGTAGGGGACTAGAGAAGGGTAGGGCTGACACTCAGTGATGACCTGTGAGCCAGGACACCTGGGCTAGGAAGGGGCGGGAGCGTGAGAAAAGGAGCTGGGGTGGGAACACCCAGTCTCCCTGGAACATTCAAGTGGCACCTGTTGCCACAGACTGAATTAGAAATGAGGGTGGAATGTGGGGATTATTGTCTCCACAACCACTGGCCCATCCCAATTCTGTGGTCCCCCACCCCTAATGGCATAAAGGGCAGGCTGCCCTGGGGATCGGGGAGATGATAGAGCGAGCAAGATGCAGGGCTGTGTGGTGAGGAGCTGGGCTCCTCTGGGCCTGCTCCTGGTCTGTCTTCATCTCCCAGGTATGGAGACTGCTAATCCCTGGGCAAGAGGGGACTATCAGGGGATCTGGAATTAAGGGAGGAGGTCAAGGCCAGAGATGCACATTGGGTCTTCTGAGGAAATGAGAGTTGAGATAGGGGAAAGGAGGAATGTGGAGTGAAAAAAATCTGGGCATCAGGAAAGGAAGGGCACGGGGACCAAATGTCCAGTCCATTGACTGCCTCCTCTTCCTCTTCTTAGGCCTTTTTTCCCGGAGCATCAATGTGGTGGAGGAGAAAGCCCCCCAGCACCCAGGAACAGACTTGCCTCTGCCAGCACAACCTCCGTTGACCAGCCCCTCAAACTCTGAGCATCCTCAGCCCCAACCTGACCCCGTCCCTAAGGATCTCACAAGGGCTCCTCTGGCGTTCAGTGCTTCTCCATCAGATGGTCTCCAGCCTGCAGAAGGTCCTGAAGGTCAGGGGTGGCCCCTGCCTGAGGAGATGCCCTTTGTGGAATCCTGGTCCTCCGAAGATCCTTGGCAGATGATGATGGCTGCGGATGAGGACTATGCAGAGGAAGCCCTGCCCGAGGAGCTGTCTTTTCTTTCTGGTGCCACAGGCAGCGGACCTGCAGGGTCCTCTGACACTGCCAGTCTCCCCCTGGATTCTGACTCTAAGCACCCATCCCGTTCCAACGTGCCTGGAGCTTTGGAACCAACTCGTGCCCAGAGTCCTTTCTGGTCTTTCATCAATAAGATTCGACAGACACTCTTGTCTGGTCGCCCCTGTGGGATCCTGAATCCCAGGGTACCTGTGAGAGGTGGAGGCCCTGGAACTGGATGGGGAACCAGGCCCATGCCAAACCCTGTGGGAATCGGGGGCATCAACAATCAATACCCAGGTACTGCCTGGGGGAATATTAATAAGATTCCAGGTACCAGCTGGGGGAATATTAATAAGATTCCAGGTACCAGCTGGGGGAATATTAATAAGATTCCAGGTACCAGCTGGGGGAATATTAATAAGATTCCAGGTACCAGCTGGGGGAATATTAATAAGATTCCAGGTTCCAGCTGGGGGAATGTTAATGGGATTCCAGGTTCCATCTGGGGGAATATTAATAAGATTCCAGGTTCCAGCTGGGGAAATATTAATGGGATTCCAGGTACCATCTGGGGGAATATTAATCGGCTTCCAGGAGGCATCTGGGGAAATATTAATGGGATTCCAGGAGGTAACTGGGGAAATATTAATCGGTTTCCAGGAGGCATCTGGGGAAATATTAATCGTTTTCCAGGTACTAACTGGGGTCCTCTGCAGCCAGTTATTAACAAATTACCTCCTGGAGTTTTTCGCCCTCCCAGCTCTTCTTTGAACATTCCAGCTGGCTTGCCCCAGTCTAAAGGCCCTGCATCAGAGTAAGGTTAGAATGACAGCAGAGGCAATTCTAAGTTTGAAGTCAGAGAAGGGGTTCCTGTTCCCCATTTTCACAGGAGCTAATTCCAGATTCAATCTGCATATTTCCAGCCTCATCTCCACATTCACAGCCTTCCTTGCTCCTCCAATAAAACACAAGTGGTTATTGAATCCAGTCTTTCTCAGAGTCTGTTCCTGGGCATAAATTCAATCAAGTTGTCCACCCTCATTTTCTTACCATCCTCATGTCCCCGTACGGTGTTCTTGAGAGATACCCTCTTACTGTTCTCAGCTTTTGCAAAAACATCAAATATTGTGTAATTGAGGGGTGGGATGGAACCTCATGGTCTCCCATGGAGTCACCTGAAGTTGGTTCCTGGAATTTGAAAGAGGAGGAACAGGATTCTTTGAGATGATGCCTGTACAAGGCCTGAGGGATGAGAACAAGTTGGCATCAGGGTCAAGCGGTAAATGAATACCCTTTGATCCACAGAGAAACAGTCTGAGAAAGTCATTCATCAATGCGTGTTTGCAAACTGGAGAATGTGGTTTTTGGAAAGCAGAGGGTGCATTGATCTCTTCCCTTACATGCATCACTTGACACATTGTGCCCCAGACACACTTTAAACAGTTGCTGAATGGATAGAAGATCAGTAAAGGGAGAAAGGAATGGGGGAAGGCAAAGGGAGAGGAAGATCTGGGTACCAATAATCCTATCTTCGGCTGCATTTGATGCTTTTATTTGGCCACACTGTTGTCTCTCTTCCTTCCCTTTGGTTTTCCCAGCAGCTCTCTATATCCTCATATAGTAGTTCATTGGGGGAAGGGAGGGCTGTTTTAAGAAAGTACAAATAGAAGTTGTACTGCTGGAAGGGTTGAACCCCTCCTGTTTATTCCCCTATGTCCATGCACTTTCCCAAAGCCTATCAATCACTCCAGACCTGGAATAGGGCAGATAGTCATGGAGAAAGTAGGAAGAGGAGAGTGCTGAAGGGATGAAAAGTTACCAGCCTGGGTGCACAATAGTAATTTCAAGGAAAATCTTTCATTCCAGTGTCTACCATATTATTCTAGGTTGTGCCAGCATTTCTTCTGGAGAGCACCTTTCCATGATCTGCCACACTACTTCTTTATCAACTCAACCTCCTTTAAAAATAGTTATTAAAGCACCTTGATTTACAAAGTTATTCCTAGTTGGGTTTTATACATATAATATGATGGCACCTATCCCTCACCAGTGTCAACTTTCCTCCACCAATGTTTCCAAGTTCCCTTCTAAATTCTCTCCCCGCACCTCTAGCTTACATTCTTGACAGGCTCCTTTCTAAGTCAGTTGTTAAAGTCTGGGTCTCATGATTTCAGTGTTGTTGATTCTGTGGTTTGGATATTTGGCTCGATCATTCCTTAACAACACCAGTGTACCTGAATCCCTTCACCTGGACCTCATTGCTTCACATCTGTCTCTTTCCCACCACCCCCCCATTTCCCAACCCATCCCCAACACTCTTTACTTTTCCCTATACTCCGAGGCTGAGGTTGATCTAGACAGATCTCCCTTTAAAATATTACTTTCCTTCATCCAGTTATTCTAACTACCACATATAAGTGATATCATCCTGTTTTATTCATTTAGCTTCCTTCTTTAATTTCATTTTTTTTTTTTTGGTGAGAAGTGTGCACTTCGGTGCACAAGAGCTATTCTTGACTCTGTGCTTAGGAGGGATCCCTGGTGCTGCTTCGAGGATCATATATAGTACTGGGGATTCAAACTGATGATAGCAGGATGCAAAGCAAGTGACTTAACCCTTGTACATTCCACTGGCCTTTCTCTTTCCTAGCCCGGCCTCTCTTCACCATGTCTCTTTCACACAGCCCAGCTCCATCTCTCAGAATCAGGGAGGTCTCATTACTCTCTATCCCTCTTTCTGGTTAATAGTCTCTTATAATCCCATTTTGCACTGATAGGAGTAAATAAATAAATAAATTTTGTGTCCACACTAAGTTTCTTCTCTATGTTCATCATACCCCCACACCTCCCAGTATGCTCACGCTAGGTACTCGGCTATTTGCCCAGCACCATGGACAGCATCTGCACTGGACACTCAGTACCAGGGCTCTATCTCTAATTCCTGTTTTTTCTCTTCCACTTTATTCCTGCACCACAGGACTCCTCTTTAAGTCTCATGTATGCTGTTTTCATCTTTCCAGAACCTCGTGAAACATTTCTCAGCTCACAAAATGCTCTGTGTAGTTCACATTTTAAACCTCATCATTATCTGTAAGATGAAAAATAGGCTTTAAGGATTAAGCAATTTACTCTAGGTTATAGCTAACAAGTGTCAGGTTCAACAATCAAGCAGGAGTTGAGTGACTCTTCTCATTGTCTTCCCAGGGAGTGTTCAAATACGACAGATAATAACAGAAACTCTTGGGCTGGGTGATAATACAGTGGGTAGGCTGACCCAAGTTTGATCCTGGCACCACGAAGAGTCCCATGAGCATGACCAGGAGTGATCTGCAGAGTTAGGAGTAAACCTTGAACACTAGGTGTGCCTCCAAAACCAAAACAAGAATAACATGAAAACAAAACCAAAAAACCTTCCCACTTAGCTCTTATTGAGTTACTAATATGTGCTAGACTCTGGACCAGGTGGTTTCTCATGCCCCTTTAAGGGAAATCTCCACAACATTGACACCGGGTAGGCACCACAAGCCATTGTACAGGTGAAAACACTGAGACCCAGAAAGAGAAATGAGGTTTGCCCAAAGGTAACATTGAACTGGGGAAGTGCAGTTTGTCCAGTAGTTGGTGTTGGTGCAGTTCTTCTCAGGATGGGATATGCCTTGTTGCTAACTAGAAAACAGGTTAGCAATATTGGACATAAAAGGTCCTTTGGTGTGTGGTGGGACTTGCTGCTGGAGCACTAATCGGTACATGTTTATTAGTGACGACCTGGTACAAGGAATGAATGGAGCAGCAGGAGTCATCTGTTATATTCCATGAGAGTAGGTGCTATAGGAGCATTTGTCTAAAAATGGAAAATGTTTTATCTATAGAACTGAGCTTACATGGGGTGGAAGGGTGGGAAGGGTTCTTGGGACACTGGTGGAGAAGAGGAATAGGCTCATTGGTGGCGGGTGTGGTTTTGAAAAGCTGTATCCATGAAAAATGATTAATAGTGTTGCACATCCAGTACTTCAATAGTCTAAAATAAAAATAAAAATAGAGTGGAAGGTTCCTTTATGTCAGTCCATGCCATTTCGTTGCCAAGTTAATTTGGACTAATCACTTATCCCTGAGGATCTGAGTTTCTCTTTGTAAAGTGAGATAGAGCAGGAGTCCATTCTATCTCACAGGGTTATGAAGAAGTTTAATTAGGTCCATAATATAGAAGTTATAATAAAAAAAAACTCTGACCACTATAAGGGATTAATTAAAATGCAGTGTATGATCCCAGTGAGGCAGTTCCCATGAGGTGCTTCTTACCCCACAGTGGGAGGTTGGTCTGGTGAATGGCCAGAACTGACTTGGGGGTTGATGCTGAGAGTTGATATCATGTGTTCCTGTGAGAATTTCACCCAAGAGAATGACAAAGATCAAGAAGAGTTTGCTCCTTAAGAGGATACTTCATTCCTTAAACAAATTGAGCTCACTCAGTCAGATACTTCCCCCTCACACTCTAAGAATAGTTTCCGGGTCAGGAAGAGACCTCAAAGGGCCGGAGTGCCTGCTTTGTGTGTGGAAATGCAGAGCTTGACCCCCAGTTCAGCATGGCTCTCTCTCTCTCTTTTTTTGTTTTTTGTTTTTTGCTTTTTGGGTCACACCCAGCAATGCTCAGGGGTTACTTCTGGCTTTGCACTCAGGAATAACTCCTGGCAGTGCCTGGGGGTCCATATGGGATGCAGGGGATTGAACCCGGGTCAGCCGTGTGCAAGGCAAACTCTCCACCGGCTGTGCTATCTCTCTGGCCTCAAGCATGGCTCTCTAAGCTCAACTTGTCCAAGTATAAGTTTCCAAATGGAAAGTAGCTGAACTCCATCTCTGCTGGACAGTGTGCTCTTGGACATGACCATTCGTCTGACTTAGTGACCAGAGTTCATCTTAGAAATGAAGCAAAGCTATTATTCTCAGCCCAGACCCCTAAACCTACTGGATATCCTCCAACAAGTTTCTTTCCAATATTTTCCACGTGTCCTGAAGTTATAAAACCATATAGTTTTTTTCCCATGACCAAACTAGGCAAAGGATATGAATACACATTATTTATTTATTTGTTTCAATTGAATCACCATGAGATACAGTTGCAAAAGCTTTCATGTTTGAGTTTTGGTCATACAATGATCAAATACCTATTCCTCCACCAGGGCATATCTTCCATCACCAAAATCCCCAATGTCACCCCCTCCCCCCATTCCAACCCTTATCCTGTCTGTGTGGCAGACAATTTACACAATGCTCTCTCTCTACTTTTATTACATTCAATATTTCAACGTTGGTCAAACCATTGTTATTTGGAATTTCCCCACCATTACTCAAACTTGCCAAAAAGGCAATGCTAGACAATTTGTTTTGTATTGCTTGACATCACAGCGGGTAGGGAGTTTGCCTTGCAAGCGGCCAACATGGCCGATCCGAGTTCAATTCCTCTGCCCCTCTCGGAGAGCCCGGCAAGCTACTGAGAGTATCTCGCCCGCACGGCAAAGCCTGGCAAGCTACCCGTGACATATTCGGTATGCCAAAAACAATAACAACAAGTCTCACAATGGAAACGTTACTGGGCCCGCTCGAGCGAATTGATGAACAACGGGAGGACAGTGACAGTGACAGTTATGAATAGCATATGATGTCTCATGGCTGCATGCTTCTGGAATTCTAAAATTTTAATAGTTAGGGTCTGGAGAGATCTCTGCAGCGAGCTGCTCGGTTCTGAGATTCATTTGTGTGTCTCTGGATTGTGGCCATTTAGGAGCTTAGTAAGTAGCTGGCGCAGTTCGTGGGCATTATCTCAAACTCCCACTGGGGCAGGGGAAAGGAGAGGGTCCAGCTCCTCCCCTGTACCATGAGGCCTGGCGATTGCTGCTACTGCTCTCACATACCTGGGCTTTTTGTTGAGTTCTGGAAGATGGCAGCCCCTAGGATTCCTAGGGGGCAGGTGGAGGGGACAGCACCTGTTCCTATCTGGAGTAGCCTGGCAAAAGTAGTCTATTGCAAAATCCAGAGGCATCTCTGCAGCAAGCTGTTCAGTTCCGAGATTTGTTTGTGTGCCTTTCTGAATAAACACTTAATGTTTAAAAACTCTGGATTTTATCCACATCATAGAAATTCAGAGTTTGAAACACAGGGGTAGAAGGTTGATATTTGTCTTTTTTCCTTCATTTTATTTTTATTTCTGCTTTTGGTTAAGACCAGGAAGTAACAGGTCTCTGTGCTCAGGGATCACTTCTGATGGCATTCAGGGAACCATATGAGGTGCTAGGGATTGAACTATGGTTGGCTGTGTGCAAGGCAAATACTTTACTCATAGTAGTATCTTTCCAGCCCCTGGTTTTGGATTTTGAACCAAATCCAAATGGACCATATGGGATTCTGGGGGAGCTATACTGAGTTCTGTATGGGGGGGTGGTGGACAGTCTTTTCCTGCCATGCTCAGGGGACCATGAAGTACATTTTTTTTCTTTTTGGGTCACACCCGGCGATGCTCAGGGGTTACTCCTGGCTCATGCACTCAGGAATTGCTCCTGGCGGTGCTCAGGGGACCATATGGGGTGCTGGGAATCGAACCTGTGTCGGCCATGGTGGCTGCGTGCAAGGCAAACGCCCTACCCGCTGTGCTATCGCCCCAGCCCCATGAAGTACATTTTAACCCAAGCCTCGAGTATATAAAGGAGGTTTCTCTCCCACTCCTCATACTTTCCTTTTAAAGTGATTTCTCTTAGACCCACAATCTAGCTTAGTAGTAGAGTGTATTTCTCACATGCCTGGGGCCTGTTGATTTTCCTATCTGGAGAAGGGATTGAAGAAACAGATTTTGATTACCTAGGCAGCTTAAATAATGTGAAAAATGGGTACATAAAGGGCTAGTAAGTACACTGAGAACAGGTTGAGATGCTTCACGTTTGCCAGGGACTGATTTGGGCCTAGTCATCAGAGACGAAAAGACACACCCGGATGGGTCAGCAGGACAGTGCATAGTGCAGGGAGGGGCTTAAGCTGAATTATTAAGCTTGTTTCCTGTCTCTGCCCTTCCTTCTCACATGGGTCTCCTGCTGGCCTCCCTGCTGGGCTGTACCAGTGATCTCCTAATTGGCCTCAGACTCATAGGCTAGTGCTGCCATCAAGCACCACATGACAGGACCTAGTTTATGGGACTAGAGATCTGAACTCAAGATGTGGGCAGACACTAGGCCCATATTCTAGCCCAGACTTAGATCAGGTAGAGATGGTGGAGGGAGGTGGGTCACACAAGTTAGTGAGAAATGGATATTCAGATCTACCACAAGAGGAATCTCCTGCGCCCGTGCCAAGCTGTCTTCACCGGGGCCCCTTGGAGGGGGGCAGGTTGAATTTCCCTCCCCGCTCCAAGCAGAACCCGGGCAGTCGAAAACCTCCAGAGCCTAGCCACAGCCATACTCAAGGCCACCCTCCACATGGTCGGACGAACCTCACGCATGAAGGAACTGTCAGAGGAACCCAGATATGTGGGACCCGTGGCTGAGATCTCCAAGCCTGCCCAGATTGGGACTGGGCTTCCTCCACCCAGATCCTGAGTTTTCCAATAGCTTGGCAGTCACACCCACAAACTGCTCCTGGTGCCACGTAATCTCATCAACAGCCAAGATCCAGAGACTATAAAGCAAAGCTCCCGGAAGAGAGCAACACCTGTAAAAGCTATTAGAGGCCGCCCCAAATGCCTCAGTCCCTCTCGGAGAGCCCGGTAAGCTACCGAGAGTATCCCCGCCTGCATGGCAGAGCCTGGCAAGCTACCCGTGGCATATTCGATATGCCAAAAACAGTAATAATAACGGGCCTCATTCTCCTCACCCTGAAAGAGTCCCCCAATACGCCATTGGGCTACACTAGCATGCAACAGGGACGAATGGAGTTGTTACTGGCACCCGCTGGAGCAATTCTATGATCAACAGGATGACAAATGACAAGTGACCACAAGAGGAGTTATGGGGACTGATGGTAGTGATGGCTGCACCACAAGATGAATGTGCTTGATTACTGAGCTCAGCGGGGCACTTAAAATGGTTAAGATGGTAGATTTTGCATTCTTTGTATTTTAATACAATATAAAACAGACCAGTCTCTGGCTAGAGTTTTGCAAGACTGTGGAGTCTGAGCTGGGATTGAAGGTCATTCCTATGTGGTCAGTATCCACTTTGGTTCTGATTTCCTCTGCTTCCCACTCTCACCCCAGTTCTGCTTTGGACCCGGACAGATAGGATTGGTAAAAACTCAGAGGAGCTTTGCAGAGTGCATGCACCAGGCCCCAGCCAGCCACAACCTGTGCATACTCCAGCCTGTGGTTTCTCTGTGGCCTTGCCCTGCTCTCCACCCACCCTCCCTTTCTCTGCCAGCTCTGTGTCCCTTCAACCACAGGAGATTCTGGTTACAGTAGAGTTTAATAAAACCCTGTGAAGCTTACAGTAGTGAAGCAGGAGAATAAAAGTGAAAAAAAAAAAGCATGGGTTAGGGGAAAGATTAAAGATACTAATGTATACAAATACATAGGTATAGATCCAGATGTATAGATATAGACAGATACAGTAGCTGGAACTAGAGCCCAGGGGCTTCTCACATATGAGGTATATAATTTACGATTGTACCACACCCCAATTATAAAGATAATGATTAATCTTGGGGTCAGAGTATTAGTACAGGGGTTAAGTTTGATCCCTGGTAATCCATGTGGTCCCCCAAGCACTGCCAGGAGTGATCACTGAGCACAGAGATTAGAGTAAACGTTGGTTCAACTCCTCTTCAAAATATAAAAATTGATATTAAATAAGATATAACTCTAAAGCTTTGTTAAACATAGGGCTAGCCACACATTCCATTAGATCTTGAAGGTCCAAGTTTAAACTATTATAGGGGCTAAAACTACAAAACAGAAACTCTTAGTGAAAATCAGGAAAGGGGAAAAAATTACAGAAAACACGAAATAATACAGACATACAACTTAGCCTCTGTTTTGAGGGGAAGGGGAGTTTGGGTCACACCCAGTGGTGCTTGAGAGAGTATGTGGGTGTGACCCAAACTCCCAGCTCTGTGCTCAAGGGAGCATGTGGCTTCAGAGATCAAACTGGAGCAGATTCATGCAAGCAAGCATCTTAAACTCTGTACTATCTCTCCAGCCCACAAGTGGTTTTTTTTTTCTTTTGGGGTCACGCCCAGCGATGCACAGGGGTTACTCCTGGCTCATGCACTCAGGAATTACTCCTGGCAGTGCTCGGGAGACCATATGGGATACTGGGAATCAAACCTGGGTCGGCCACATTCGAGGCAAAAGCCCTGCCCGTTGGGCTATTGCTCCAGCCCCAAGTTGTTCATTTTTTGGGGGGATCACACCCATCAATGCACAGGGGTTACTCCTGGCTCTGCATTCAGTAATTACTCCTGGCAGTGCTCAGGGGACCATATGGGATGCTGGGAATCGAACCCAGTTTGGCTGCGTGCAAGACAAATGCCCTACCCGCTGTGCTATTGCTCCAGCCCCAGCAAGTTGTTCATTTTTTTAAAAGTACATTCATGAAGTAAGTTTCAGTTCATATATGATATTATTTGGTAGTGGAAACTCTTCAAACTCTTTGCAATCATAAATTGGTATTTTTTAAAAAAAATTCTTTTCAAGAGTACATACAATAGCAGGTTTATAATGAAAATATAAACAAAAACAATTAACTAATTCCACCTGTCTCTGCAATGAGTCCTTGTTTAAGAAGTCTTCTGATGCCTCACTGAACTCCCTGCCCTATTTCTTCTCATGACACTGAATAATTATAGTTTAACTATAATTAGTAACTGCAGCTAATGGGCCAGGCCAGGCACTAAGCTCTTTAGCTCAGTTTCCTATCTATAAGATGGGAATATTTGCATGTCAAATGCCTGGTTTTTGTGGCCAGGATAATAAGAATTCAATAATTTTATTTTTTGTTTGTTTTGGGGCCACACCCGGGGAAGCTCAGGGATTATTTCTGGCCCTACACTCAGGAATTACTCCTGATGGTGCTTAGTGCTCAGGGAACCATAAGTGATGCTGGATCACACCTGGGTTGCCCTTCCTGCTGTACTACCCCTCTGGCCCCAGAACTCAAAAAACCTCCTGGATGTGTTACTATTATTATAATTTATTCTAATTCCAAACAACCATCAGAAGTATAATCAATGATGAAAATAAGATTCAGAGAGATGCAAAGTCTAAGATACCTAAAATTTAACTTGCTTAAAGTCCCAGAGCAAGTAAGAAGATTCCTATGGAGTTAAATGAAAGTTTATCACCCAAGAGTGCAAGCTAGGGTGAATTTGCACGTGGTGAAAGAGATATCAGGGGAAAAAGGAAAAGGTGATGCTATGAAAATATTCATGAGTATTCATGAATATGAGAGTATTCATGCTCAATCAAAGGATAACCCTCACAGCCTATCTAAATGATGATTATATCTCAGCATGAAAAAAATATCAAATTCATGATAGTGGGTTCCGACTGAAAAAAACTATTTGGCTGCAGAATGGGGTGGCTTTTGTGAAATTTATGAAAGTGGATCCAGGTGACAATTGTGAGCTGTTCAGAAATAGCTTCCTGTGGGGATGCAGGCATATTATGGCCATTCATGTTCTTCTATTTTAGTATTTATTTATGCCAAATCCAGTTGCTTAGAGTGCCATGCAGATGCATGGCGATTAAATGCTGGAGATTGAATCTGGTGATTCTTCATACAAAACATACATCCCAACCCTTTGGGGCTTCCCTGGATAGTCGTTTCTTGCTTTATAGTTCTTTCCTCCCCAGATTCTGAATTCTTTACTTTTTTTTTGGATTGTTGTTTTTGGATGATATCAAAAATGTACTTAGAACTTAATCCTGGCTCTGAGCTCTAGGATCACTCCTGGTGGGGCTCAGGTATGTGGTATCAGGGATCAAATCTAGGTTGGGCCATGCAGGGCAAAAGCACTATCTGCTAAGCTATAGCTCTGGCCTAAATTCCTTTTCTTTTGAGCAACCAGATTCACCAAATTTCTGGATTTTTTTTTCTTCTTCAAATTCAGTTCCACCTTCTGTCGCCAGAAATCAACTGGCAAAGATTAGAGGATGTCATGGAAAAAATTACACAGGATTTTGGTTTTTTTTTTTTTGGTCTCTTCTGAAATCTTTTTTTAAAATTTTTTTTATTTTTTGGGTCACACCCAGTGATGCTCAGGGGTTATTCCTGGCTCTGCACTCAGGAATTTCTCCAGGCGGTGCTTGGGGGACCGTATGGGATGCCGGGGATAGAACCCAGGTTGGCTGCGTGCAAGGCAAACACCCTACCCACTGTGCTATCGCTCCAGCCCCAAATTTTTTTATTAATTAACCATTAGGTACAGTAACAAAAATCTCATGTTTGAAAAAAAAAATCTTATGTCTGAACTTTGGTCATACCGTCATCAAACACCCATTCCTTCCACCACCCAAATCCCCAGATTCCCCCTGCCATTCCACACTTTCCCTACCTGTATGGCAGACAATTTGCAAAATATTCTTTTTCTACTTTAGTTACCTACTATATTTCAAGACCAGTCCTACCACCCTTCATACCTGCCAAAAATGTAATGCTAGACAATGTGTTTTGTATTGCTTGTTATGGATATAATATAATGTGGTGCGGCCACAAGAGCAGCTTTGTGCTCTAGGAATTCTAAGATTTTAATAATTAGAGTCTGAGGAAATTGCTGCAGCAAGTTGCTGGGGTCCAAGATTCATTTGTGTGTCTCTAAATCGTGGCCACGTGGGAGGTTAAGTAGACAGTGGGCAGATGTGACATCATCTTGGTGTCACATGGGGGGGCAGGGGAAGGAAGGCCCATTCCTTCCCTGTCCTGAGAACTTGTACCTGGTGATTCTCACTGTCTTCTAGAAAATGGAGCCTGCTGGAGCTCTTAGAGGACAGGCGGAGGGACAACACCCACTCCCATCTGGAGCAGCCCAGCAGAGAAGGCCTTTTGCTAAGTACTGGGCCATCTCTGCCACAGGTTGCTCAGGTCCGAGATTCGTCTGTGTGTCTCTACACAGGATATTCTTGATTTTTTGTTTATGTTTGCGGGGGGGTGGGTGCAAACCTGGCAATGCTCAGGGCTTAGTCCCTGATTCCTGGTGAGTTTGGGGGATCATATGGGGTACCAGGGAATCAAAGTTGGGTTGATTGCATGCAAGGCAAGCGCCCTACCTACTATACTATCACTCCTGTCACAAAATTCTTGCTTTTATTGGGAATTTGGAGTTTCTTTAAGGTTTCTTAGAGTTTCAAACATCTGAAATACAGCAGAAGGGAAGTTCCTCAAGAAAAACATTGAGAGGGGCTGGAGAGATAGCACAGTGGGTAGGACATTTTCCTTGCACGTGACCAGCCCAGGTTTGATCCCCAGCATCCCATATCCCTGAGCACCGCCAGGAGTAACTCCTGAGTGCAGAGCCAGGAGTAACCTCTGCGCATCACCAGGTGTGACCCCCCCAAAAAAAAAAGAAAAACATTGAGAACCAGAGAGATAGTAATATTTAGACACTTGTGTAGTATTTGGCTACAACCAAAACCCTAGTTTGATTTCAGCACCACCTGAGAACAGAATTAGGAGTTATCCCTGTACACAGAACCAGGACCCTGGGCACCATCAGGTACACCTTCTATATCCCAGAAGGAAAAAAAAAGTGATCAGAGAGCTAGCTCTAAGGGGTAGAGCACATACCCCACCTGCAGGATTCTGGCATCATAAGGTCCCCTAAACACTGTGATACATTGTGATATCCTCCATCTCCCCCCGCCCCACACCAACCCAACTTTGTTCATGCTGTGTATTCGTGTAACTTACTATTAATCAGCAGTCCCAGATGAATGCAATGTCAAGTGTATAATAATACTGAACTCATAGTCATGCTCTACGTATCAAAAATTGGGTGGGGAGAGAAACTTGTGTCAGTTTGTGGAAGAGATGTATGCCACCTATTATTTCATGAATATACCAGATTTGCTTCCTGGATTAAACTGGACCAACAGCACAGGCATGCGAGTGACAGGACCTGAACTAAGTGTCACCAGCTGTTACAAAAACACTGGAAGAAATAAATAAATGTCCTGAAACTTGTGTTTGTATGGTAAGGATGTGGTTGAGATGTTAGCTTTATTAAAACACTTCCAATCCATAGGGACCAGAAAACAGCCTCCAGTTCTCAGGAAAGAAAGAGCTACACTTCTCCAGAGAATCTGGTACCATGTACTGACTATTTCCCTCTTTGAACTGGATGCTGGAAAACTCAGTTTTAAATCTGTAGTCCTCCTCCCAGCATGACGCTTATAGTACCTTTACTTTTGATTTTATCCAATTTTTGTTATTTTTTTTTCGGGGGGGCACACCAGTGGTGCTCAGAGATTGCTCCTGGTTCTGTGCACAGAATCACTCCTGGGAGTGTTCAGGGGACCATATGGGGTGCTGGGAAACAAACCCAGGTTAGCTGTGCACAAGGCAAGCACCCTACCTGCTGTACTATAAGACTGTTTCCTTACACAATTTTTATAACTTCATTTCCCACAGTTACAACTTATTATCAAGTTATTTCAAATTATATTTAAGATAAGGTTGGTATAAATGAAGGTCATGTTTTGTTCCAGGACTGTGACCGCAATATAAGTGCTACCTTTGGGAGCGTTCACCTCTCCTATGAGTTCTTGGAAACCAAGCAGTGTTCTGATGGGCAGTTTTAGGAATCTTAAATCTCAGACATGGCACCCTGGACACAAAAGTTTTTCACTGCAAGAGCTAAATGGTACAGCAATATTTCTTCTCTTATTCTTCTCCCCTCCCCCTTTTTTTTTGTTTTTTGGGTCATGCCCAGCGATGCTCAGGGGTTATTCCTGGCTCTGCACTCGGAATTACTCCTGGCGGTGCTTGGGGGACCATATGGGATGATGGTTATTGAACCTGGGTTGGCCATGTGCAAGGCAAATGCCCTACCCACTGTACTATCATTTCGGCCCAGTACACCAGTGTTTGTCTGTTTTTGGGGACTGATCTAGAGCTTGAAAGAGAGCCTGCTGGGCAAGACACACAGTGCCACCAATTCTTTTATATTATTTCCGGTGAAAATCCATCTGAACTGTTTTCCATGGGGGAAACAAGAGAACGGACCCCAAATTGGAGAGAGACAGAGTACCAGGCAACTTAATGTATGAATATATTTAATTCTGCCAGGAGTTCCTTTGGGGAAGGTTATAGAAATTAGGTTTATGAACTTCTTGAAAATAGAGTTAATATCACTTTTCCCTTGAGACATCTGTGGGGGGAAGTTGACATTACAGTGGCAGGCTTGGTGCTAGAACATTGTTTGCCTGAGACTCTATTATTTTTTATTTTTTTTGCTTTTTGGGTCACACCCAGTGATACACAGGGGTTACTCCTGGCTCATGAACTCAGGAATCACTCCTGGTGGTTCTCGGGGGACCATATGGGATGCTGGACATCCTCCCCACTGTGCTATCGCTCCAGTCCCTGAAACTCATTATTAACAGTATTATAAATCACACTGCCCGGCTAGAGAGATAGCACAGGGGTAGGGCGTTTGCCTTGCACGCGGCCGACCCGGATTCAATTCCCAGCATCCCATATGGTCCCCTGAGCACCACCAGGAGTAACTTCTGAGCGCAGAGCCAGGAGTAACCCCTGTGCATCACCTGGTGAGACCTCCCAAAAAAAGTCACAGTGCCTAAGTAAAACAGTATTACCTCTCCTTAGTCTTTGTGTGGACTGAGATGATTCATCAATTTAGTACAGTTGCTGCAACGATGCCATTACTATTACTGACAGCCTATAATCATTAATTATTCACACTCTGAGTACTTCCAGGAGGAAGTGACTAAGTCCCATTGAAGTGGGAGTGGGGAACCCCCGCGCCCCTGTCCCGCCGCACGCGTCCACTAGAGGGCGGGCCAGGGCAGTGCACGCTGGAGGCGCCGGCGCTCAGGTAGCCTCCCTCGCGGAAGAGGCCCAGAGGCTGCAACTGTGGACTGGAAGTAGAGCGTTGATGCAACAAACGTGCGCGCTAGAGCTCTGAAAGCCAGGCTCCTCTCCTCCCCTCCTCAGCTCCCGAAGTCACTGCCCAACTGAAGGTTTTGCGATTTCCTTCCTTCCTTCCTTCCTTCCTTCCTTCCTTCCTTCCTTCCTTCCTTCCTTCCTTTTTCTTCTTTTTTTTTCTTTTTGGGTCACACCCCACGATGCACAGTGGTTACTCCTGGCTCTGCACTCAGGAATTACTCCTGGCGGTGCTCAGGAGCCCATATGGAATGCTGGGAATCGAACCCTGGTCGGCCACATGCAGGCAAACAAAGCCCTATTCGCTGTGCCCTCCGTTTCTTTCCCTGAGGCCCAGATGAGTGAATAAATGTGCTCCTGCCGGGTGTTTCTTCACAGGTGCCAAGGGACACGGACTGGCTCCTCCACGCTCAGATCTTCCCCATTCCAACAGGTAAAGACGAACACGGAGACCGCTGCACAGCTTTGATTTCTCCCTTTGGCTAAGCAACAGCAAATAACATTCACTTGTCACTTCTGTGAATCCTTAGATCCAAGATCTCCTTGACATTTTTTTCACAACTAGAATTCTGGATCATTCTCTCAGTTAGATCCCCCACGGCCACCCTGACACACTCTCAGTCACTCAGACAGGTAAGCTTTTCTACTCTTTTGCTGTGTGCCTGGGTGGGCGCTGGGCAGAACTTTTTGGAAACTGGAGATCTTGGGGGATATGCAGCGCCCTTCTAGGTACAGGACTGGAAACAGCGGAAGTTGTGAAAACTCTGGGAAGAGATTGAGTATGAAGATGCACTAAAAAATAAAAATAAAAAAGAAATAATGATAAAAAGAAAGAAAAAGAGAGTGGGAAAGAAGAAAGAAAAAGAAATAAGAAAGAGAAAGAGAAGAAAGCAAGCAAGCAAGCAAGCAAGCAAGCATCAAGCTGCTGATGGTTCAGTCTGGCTGCCTCCTGAATCTTTCGCCATAGGATGGCAAACTCTGGCTGAGCAGACACCGCAGAGGCTGGTGTTCTGCCTTCCCTATCCCTAGAAAAGGCTTTCGAATGAAACTTGACTCCCATCTGAGGAACAGGGAGCCTGTCGCTTCCGGAACCGCCCCCTCTAGGCCACCAGCACCACCTGCTCCCTCCTGTCTGGGTCTGAGCCCCTCCCATCCGCCCTCCTCTTCACCCTCCCTGTTCAAGCCTGTTTCTTTGCTGGCCTCTTCCTTTCAGGGGCCAGGAATGAACACAGCTGAGTTCCTGTGTGCTGTGCCCTGCTTGAGACCAAAGTTAAGATACATACACATATCCAATATACATACATGATACACATATTTATATTACCTATATAAATAAATATATAAATCTAAGCTAAGTTGGGCTGGAGCAATAACACAACAGGTAGGGCATTTGCCTTGCATGCTGCTGACTCAGATTCAATTCCTCCATCCCGGGGGAAAGCCCGGCAAGCAACTGGGAGTATTCTGCCCACACGGCAAAGCCTGGAAAGCTACCCACGGCATATTCGTGATGCCAAAAATAGTAACAACAAGTCTCACAATGGAGATGTTACTGGTGCCTGCTCAAGCAAATCGATGAACAACGGGAGGACAATGCTATCAGTGCTATATCATATATAAGTGGGTTGTGCCTTAACTCACTTATTTTAGTAATTTTTTTCTATTCCCTTTCCCTTTTGTTGTGACGACTGGTAGTGTGGTGTTTGCACTTTAGTTTCAGTCTCCCACACCTGATTGTGGTGTGCAGGGTATAAATAGCACATATTGTACCAGGAACCACAAATAGCAGTGTCACCATCAGGATTGTTCCTGGCACATGCAGAGTTGTGCAGGGACTGAACTTGCAGCCTCATGCTTGCAAGACAAGTACTTGGCTGCTAAGCTCTTCCCAGTTAATGAGGTTAATATAATCTTGATACCAAAGGCAGAAAAATACAAAAAAACCAAACGATTCCATATCCTTGCCCCTTCAGTGTCCTGGCTGTCACACCCACGAACTGCCTCTGGGTGCATTTAAGCATGCCAGTGGCCTTAATCCAGAGACTCAGCTGTGAATCCTGGAAGACAGCAGCTTGCCAGAGATTTCTCCGGAGCCCATGTGAACCGATTTCACCAGGGCACCTCAGATGGAGCAGGTGCCCTCTCTTTGCTTACTCCAAATAAACTCCCAGTGGCCTCAAACTTCCAGAAGGAAAATCCAGGTACCCAGGACCAGGGACTGAAGATGCCAGCCCATATAATTGTGGGGATAGGCCGCCCCTTCCTGGCTCCCTGCCCCTTTGGGGTCCTGGCTGTCATGCCCAGGAACTGCCTCCAGATGTCATTTAAGCGCATTGATCCAGACACTTGATCCAGACACTCACAAATGAATCTCGGAATGGATTAGTTCGCTACAGAGATGGCTCCGGATCCCAAGCATTTACAGTTTTAGAATTCCAGGAGCGTGCAGCCACTTTCATGGCCACGCTACCTCTTATGATATTCATAATAAACGTGAGGCCCAAAAGCAGGTTCCTCAGCAGCCATGACAAGCTGTAGGTAATATTAAGTCTCAACTAGGCCTCAGTTTCTGTTTCCTCAGAGCAGGACTTGTAGTTTCTGGTACACTTCCAGTTGAACAATGTGCCTGGATAAGGAATTGAGCGGTTGGGTCTGGCCAATCATGAAGGGTCACTGTACCCTCCTTAGAAACTGTTACTAATCATTGCCTCATTGCTGACCACCATTGTAATAGGACCAATGCTAAAAATAGACCAGTATATGAATTGCCTCTTAACTCTGAATCCTCTATAAACTGCTTGTAATTTGGAGTCAGGGTCCTTGTCAAGACTCTACTGCGTTGGATGAGACTTGGATCCTAGCTCAGGCTAGGGATGTCTCCGGCTAGTAATAAAGTTCCTTTACTTTTGCATTATCATGTGTGGACTTGGTCTCTTTGCAATTGGGGATCTGAAACTCAGGCACAACAAAATAATAGAAAATAAATTATCTAGCATCTGCCTGTAGCAGGCAGGCTTGAGTGGTGGTGGAGAAATTTGAAATAATGGTGGTGGGAAGGTGTAATGGTGGTGGGATTGGTGTTGAACTATTGAATATAATTAATGTGAACAACTTCATGAAAATAAAATTGAAAAATTGAAAAAGAAACAAACTAATGGGGCCAGCCAGAGCAATAGTACAATGGTCATGCAATAGCCTTATATATAGTCAACCGCCATCAGGCTTAACCCCCAAACCAAAACCAAAACCAAAACCAAACACCAAAAAAAAAAAAAAAATTATTATTACAGATGTCATATTATTTACTTACTACTCAGCACTGAATAAAGCAATGAGAAATATAGCAGCAGGCATCTTTATATATGCCTTCTGGGTGGTGCTTGTAAAAGGTAATCTGATTGATCATTATCTAGACAATCTGATTGGTTGTTTTGTATGACCAATCAGATTGATGAATTTTTAAGTCTTTGTTATATGCCTAATCAATCAGTCAACAGGAGTGGGTGGATAAGCATAGGTCATGCGATCACGTAGTCCTGGAGAGAAGAGCCTATCTTTTGTCATTTGAGAGAAGTTTCTATGGCAGCAAGACCTGCACAGAGATAGTGTGATTCATTTTTTTTTTGGTGCCACACCCAAGGGAGGTCAGGGCTTACTTCTGCCTCTTCACTCAGGATCACTCCTGGTGGTGGGCTTGGAAACTAGGGTTGCCTAGGATAGAGTCTGGGTCTGCCCTACACACAGTACTATCTCTCTGGTCTCTTTAGTGGGGGAGGTTTTAAAGAGAAGCTGCTTCTGCCGAAGGAATCCTGCTGCTGAAAGATTTTCTGGAGGGGAACTTTTGGGGTCCCAGTAGTCAGCATGTTATTCTTTTTTTTTGTAGTCTCCAAGAACCCAGAAGCTAGCTGTTATGGCTGTTTTTTTTTTTTCTGTAATAGCATCAAAGTGCCAAGGCACCCATTCCCCCATTTCTCTGTGTTGCCGCCAGTGTATCTTTCCATTCCTCCTTCCTACTCCACTCTAACCAGGTGTTTACAGGTCTGTAATCCAGTGTCCAAGACTCCTCCCTCTCAGCTCTCCCCTCTAACTCCATTGTGTGGATCAGTTTCCCCATTTGGTTGCCTTTGGAGCTTTATTGCTACCTTGCTGTGTACCTTTAAACCTCTCATGGGTTCAAAATTGTCATTACTCCAGCTGGGGCAACAGATCAAAGGACTGGAGAACACAGATGTCCCAATTTGAGTCTCGGCACCCAATCTTTCATTTCCCCAACTCCAGTTCTCTCTGCTCTTTCTGGTATTGAAGTGTTCTATTTATTCATTAATTTTTTTTATAAAATACATTTTGCATGTTTTGTTACTTTAAACATGAAAGTTGATGGGCTGGAGTGATAGTACAGTGGGAAGGGCATTTGTCTTGCATATGACTGACCCAGATTTGATCTCCAGCATCCCATATGACCCCTTGAGCACCAGGAGTAATTCCTGAGCACAGACCCAGGAGTAACATCTGAACATTGCCAGATTGTGGGCCCTCCTACCCCTCCCAAAATGTAAGTTGAACATTCATGAGATTTTCACATTTGCCTTAATAAAAGGTAAAAATGTCACTCTTTCATATATTTAGTGATGGCTGTTGGACTTTTTAAATAGACAAATATGAGGTACAGTAATATGAAGAAAAGAAAAGTTATTATCAGATACATCAAATATCTGTCTGGAGTCCTTGTTTGTGGCAGAGGTATAAGAACATAGGCACACAGAGAACTGGAGAGATAGAACAGGCTAAGGTGCACCTTATAATGCGGCTGACCCTGGTTGATCCCTGTCCGGTGATCCTCCAAGCACAGCCAGAAGTAAACCCTGACCGCAGAGCCAGGAGTAAGACTTGAGCACAGCCAGGTGTGGCCCAATCACCCTCCTCCTGCACCCACTGCACCCCCCACCCCCAGCCAAAGAACACAAGTATGAGGCTAGGGCTGAAGTTCAGAGGTACGGTTTTTGTTTTGTGTGTGAATCCTTTAATCCCTGAAAAAAATATTTTATTAACATCAATTGCAGGAAATGCAAACTAGCCTATTTACTAACTCTATTTTGCTTCCAATTATTAGTCAAAGGCCAACAACAATCAAATGAAGACTATAAACCCATGTTGCTTCCAGATGCTGCCATAAGACAACATATAGCTTTTTTGGTTGTCTCTTTTTCTCTGGGAAAGAATTTATTGAAAATGCATTGTCATTTGTTGAAGCAAGGGCCCATGTGATATGGGAGAGGGTGAGTCAAAGTAAATGCAGGGGAATGAAAGTGCTATTCCTTTCATTGCTATTCCTTTCTCCCTGGCATCACTCCATTCATGCCTGAGGAGATCCTCTCACCTCTACAACCACACTACAAATTCAGGTGGGTTTTCCCACTAATACAGGATTGAACACACATTTTTTTTAGTTCTTTCTTTTATTCTTATACATAATTTCTGTATAAAATTTGGTCGAAGACCGACATTATCAAGGTTAACATAACAGTGTTACTATAGCGTTGCGGCTCATTATCTGAAACACTATGTTAGTGAAGTTCACTTTTTGCTTTCATTTTTATCCAAATAATATTTCTATTATTTTATTAGGTAATAAACAGGAGTATTGTAGAAAAAGCACATGACCAAGGGGGTAGACAACATTTTTTATCCCAACTTTACAGTGTTTCTAATTTCTTATGTGCTTTTCTATATTCAGAAAAATTTCGTGCATTAACAATTTCTCTCTCCCTCTCTCTCCCAACCTCTGTCTTTGTCTCTGTCTTTTTCTTTCCCCTCTTCTCTTTCATACAGACATAGTCTTTCTTTTTTATTAAACAATTAAACCTTGTACCATACAGTTTCCTCCGAATGTTACTTTTTCAATGAGAGTAGATCTTGGTGATTATTTCACATCAGATTAGACTTGCCTTATTCTTTTAACTGCTGTGAAATCCTTTATTAATTGGGTCTTTTTTGTGTTGATGACTAATTTAGTTAATCTCACTTCTTTAACTGAGTATAAACCCTAAGTTTAAGACAGCACATCTTTTATTTGCACATAAATTGCAATCTGATCTGGGTTTGCTGGGCAGTTCTGGTCCTTATGTGTGCTGATAGCTGAGGATGCATTATTTGGGCAGATCTATTGGGAGCTGGATCCCTGGAGTTTTGGGCCTCTTGTTTTCTTTCCATGTTGTTTCAGGGCCTCTTCTCTCCCCCATGAATTCTCAGAGGCTATTCTGTGTGGCTTTCCTATTAGGATAGCCAAACATTTTATGTTCCAAAATTCTGGAATCCATGGGCCTTCATGGTGCTCAAGACAAAAATCTGCTCATTATTGGGCCAAAGAGATAGTAGAAGGGTTAATGCACTTTCCTTATATACTGCTGATCCCTGACACTACATATGGTTCCATGAATACCACAAGGAGTGATCCATAAGTCAAAGTGAGGAGTGGGCTATAAGCACCGCCAGGTATGGCCTTATAAACAAGTAAACAAAAAGGCAAACAAGAAAATAAAATTCATTTGCCTCTGATGGCCATCAGTGTGACCAGGTCAAGATCAGGCCAGGTTCAAAAGGAACAAGAATGTAAGTATAGGGAGATGTGGTCCATTGAGGATCAGAGATTGAGAGACAATCACAAGGGACTATAGAGTAAACAAATTTGTGGATCATGGCTCCTAACAAATGTCCTTTTAGCCTATCTGTGATATTTTGTTTTTAAAAAATAATTACATCATTCAGAGCAGTCTTCTAATTTTCCCTCTTCATTTGCACAAAAGAAAAATAAAAAACTCTGAAAGGGGGCTTGTCAAAAGAAATGATAAATCCTTACTTGTGGTCCCAGAATATCCTTTCTTAGTCTTCCCTGAGGATTGAACACACATTAAAATTTTTTTTATTAGTGAATCACCATGAGGTACAGTTACAGACTTACAAACTTTCATGCTTGCGTTTCAGTCATACAATGATCAAGTACCCATCCCTTCACCTGTGCCTATTTTCCACCACCAATGGTCCCAGCATCCCTCCCACCACCCCCGCCTCATCCCCTTGACCCTATCCCACCTCTGTGGCCTCTGTGGCAGGGCATTCCCTTTTGCTCTCTCTCTCTCTCTCTCTCTCTCTCTCTCTCTCTCTCTCTCTCTCTCTCTCTCCCCTTTTGGGTGTTGTTGAACACACACACTTTTTTTTTGTGTGTCACACCCGGCGATGCACAGGGGTTACTCCTGGCTCTGCACTCGGGAATTACTCCTGGCAGTGCTCAGGGGACCATATGGGATGCTGGGAATCGAGCCTGGGTTGGCTGCATGCAAGGCAAATGCCCTACCTGCTGTGCTATCACTCCAGCCCCAAACACACATTTTTATCTATGGTCCCACTAGAAATCCCACCAAATGTAAAGATTTGCATTTGTTTTGGCAAGGGAAAAAATGAATAGAAAAGAGAATGTGATAGGGATCCCTAGCCTTGCCTTAACCACAGGTCAATTGTTCTTATCACCTCCAATGAAAGCCTAAGCTACAGCTATGGGGTCTGTAACAAATCCAGGAGAGGATAGAATAGAACTGGCAATGAATGGGCAGAAGTCTTAACAAGCATGTAAGCAGTGTCCACATCAGGACCAGTTTGCTGAGAGTACACATACCCTCAGCATGGGGGAGGGGTGGATGTCAATGGATGTTTCCACCCTAGTCACTCATCGACCGGGCAAGAGGAGCAACAAGGACCAAAATTGCTGCTCACAGAAACCAGGACAATTTCCTCCTGCAGTGATCTTGTTAAATCTCTCATGCACCTTCTATTAACAAAGCTTATTATAATTATTATTTTGTGCAGGGTGTAAAGAATTGTGTGAGGGGTGGACTTTGCTCATGTGAAGGGTGGACTTTCAGTTGAGAGGCAACACATTGATACCCAGCACAATATGATTTTCACTAATGTGAAAGGCAGGAATTGGCAACACAAGAATTAAGAAACTTCAAAAGAAATGACAAGGCAAAGAACAAAACAATAAACCACTAAAACATTTTCATGGAGACAAACATTATATTGTCTCTGAGATAAAAGAATGAGGCACTCTACACAGAAACACCCAGAGAACTAAAAAAACAAGCATTTTAAAAAATAAAAAATGATTTAAAAAAATTTCTGGGGCTAGAGACATCGTACAGGGTAAGTTCTTGCCTTGCATGCATCTGGTCTCCTTTTAAGTCCCCTGAACACTTTCAGGATCTCTCCTGAGCACAGAGACAGGAAAGGACTATCCCTGAGCACTGCAGGGTATGACTCAGTTGTGCCCCCTCCCTTCAAAAAGCAAACAAATGGATTGAATCAAGTGGATTTAATTTAATTTAATTGACTTAAATTCCAATCATAGAATTTAATTACAGAGTCTGGCTCTGCCAGGGTCCAGACCCCGAATCCAGAATTTCACTTTGTATTTTATTGTCATTGTCTCCTTTGTCTCTTCCAATCTTTATAGTTCTTCATGACCATCATAATCTTGAAGAGTACTGGTGAGGTATTTTGTAGAGTGTCTCTCAATTCGAGCTTGCGTGATATTTTCTAATAGAGTTAAAAGTTTGGGGAGAAGTATGTACCAAAATCATAAATGTCAACACTATTATCAATATAACCTAAACTATAGGAAATTTTTGAAAAGAAGAGGTAAATTTAATAATATGTCTTATTTTATTGGTGGAGGGAAGTGAATATTAGTGGTGGGATTGGTACTGGAATGTTGTATACCTGAAACAACTCTATTATGAAAAACTTTGTAAATCATGGTGTCTCAATAAACTTTCCTGTAAAAAGCTTTTATTTTATCCAGAAAATTCAAAGTTAATATAAATTCAAAATAATATAATTTAAAGTAATATAATTTAAAAGTATAGCACTATAGCACTGTCCTCCCATTCATCGATTTGCTTGAGCGGGTCCAGTAATGTCTCCATTGTGAGACTTGTTACTGTGTTTGGCATATCGAATATGCCATGGGTAGCTTGCCAGACTTTGCCATGTGGATGAGATACTCTCGGTAGCTTGCCAGGCCCTCTGAGAGGGGCGGAGGAATTGAACTCGGGTCTGAACAGAGTCTGGCTCTGCCAGGGTCCAGACCCCGAATCCAGAATTCCACTTTGCATTTTATTGTCATTGTCTCCTTTGTCTCTTCCAATCTTTATAGTTCTTCATGACCATCATAATCTTGAAGAGTGCAAGGCAAACGCCCTACCCTCTGTGCTATCGCTCCAGCCCCATTAAAAAGTATATAACTATAAAATTATAAATGAGATTTTTGTACTGTCTTTGAAATATGGTGTATATTGTATAATTAAGAACCTACCTGAATCTGAACTAATTCTATGTCCCGCACTTATTGCTACATATGGCTCATGGCCACCATGTTGAACAATACAGACCCGTGACCTTTAGTGAAGTAAATCTAGCAAACACGTGCTTGCCTTCGATCACAATTTTCTTCATACTACTTTATTTAGTATTGAATGATTACTAAGCAATTTATGATGAATTGCATCAAAACAGGTCAGGGGACGGGATAGCCATGCCTACATATATGCCCAGTCCTATTTTCTGATTCCAAGTTCCTTGGATGGTGCTTGATCACACACATGCCCCTCCTCCTAACACTGATTTCCCCTTTAGTTTCCGGGAACACAATAGTGATTATCAGCTTCTCTCTGTGGATTCTGCTCACACCTCTAGGTGATATGTGGTACAGAAATTAGTTCAGTCCTGCCGTCCCGCTCTCTTGACCCATACCTAATCCACTGGAAACATTCACATAGACTAAACCCTAAAAAACTTGGGGACCCATGTTCTCAACCTGACCTATCCTACACTCCTACTTCAGGCAGGTAACCACAACGTTTCTGATAGCTATGTTTGCTAGACAGGGGGCAGCTGACCCTGGAGCAAAAAGTTCTATGCTGGACAAAAAAAAAAAATCTAATACTGTTCTAGACAAGACATTTTGTTCACCAAATGATTGTACCTAAAACCTAAAGATGATAAAAAAAATTTGAATATTTCTTGATCTAGGGACAGGAAACTAAGATAGGACCATTTGTTGTCAGGGACACTTTGATGCTTTGAGTGTCATTACACTCTTGCTTTGATTGTCAGTGCCACTATCATTGAAAGACCATACTATTGTTACAGAGAAATTGAGGAGAGATTGACAGAATAACTGAGATCTCTTATGGCTTTATTATTTATGTACATCACCTGATTGGTCATTGTACAAGCATTTTGTTGTATTTACAACCTGGTTAGTTGTCCCACAATTATTCCATAGCCACCATTTATATACATAATATGATTGGTTCTTCTAACCAGAAGACCACATATGAAACCAATCAGTAGAAACAAATAAGTGGTCAGAATACATTAATATGCCTAAACATAGGTTATGTATAGGAAGAAGAGCAAGGAGATGAGGAGAGAAGAAAAGACAATAAAAAGGTCAAGAAAACGAAGAGATGAAGGAAGGGAGAGGTAGAGTGGTTGGAGCTACCGTCTCAGACACAAACACAGAGGTTGCTAATTTTGTTGCTGAAGATTGCATTGAAGTATTCGCTGTAAGTTAAAGAAAGGTACATAGAATGCATCAAGTGGTTAGTATACTAATATCACATGTTGTCCATAAGAACCTGAAGTTAGTCAACTCTGTTGTTATGCTATGAAGAAACAGGTACTTTTGGTTTTTCTTTTTTTTGGCCACACTTTGTATTGCTCAGGGGTCACTCCTGGTTCTGCACTCAGGAATTACTCCTAGCAGTACTAAGGGGACCATATGGGATGTTGGATGTTGGAGATTGAGCCCAAGTTGGCCAGGTGCAAGGCAAATGCCCTACCTGCTGTACGATTGCTCTGGCCTGAAACATAGTTATTTCTTGATTTAACTGATCTAGGCAGGGCACACAACAATATATCTAGTTTACCTATGTATGAAATGGGGTAAACATTACATACTCTAATTGTATTTAAGAGCAACTGAGACAGCAGGGACCAGAAAGGGAAAGGAGAGGCCACACCTCATGTGGATCATCTTTATGAACTATCATTTGCATATGTAATGTTATAGGTCATTCTACAAATCTTATTTTCATAAGGGATTATCATGAGATTATTTTACAAACCTTTATAGAAACTTGTGAAGTCTGATTATTGGTTATCCTACAATTGTCCCACACTCTTATTTTCATGTGTGATCTGATGAATTGTTCCAATCGAATGGTCTCATAAAGTGTAATCAATCAGATAGAAGAAACATCTAAAGGACAGGGATACATAATGTATATACACCCAGGTCTCTGTATAAGGGGGTGATAGGGGTGAAAGAAGAGAAGGAAGAGAGTGGTGTGACGTTGGACATTAACCTTTAGTGTTTTAGGCTTCATCAGTGAATTGCTCCTTTTCCCCACTGTAAGAAGCTTACAGTGCTCTTTCGAACTAATCCTCTGAGTTTATCTTTAACCTTTTGTTTGTTCTTTACCTCTCCGTCTGTTATGTACTAGATTACCCAAGACAAGATTGTTGACTTGTAAAGCCAAACCTTCCGGTGACTCTGGACTTTGTATCTATAGTGAATTACTCACTTTTCTCTTTCTTCTATAACTTTTTCATATTTTAGTGTAGAGCAATGTTCTTTGCTTAAACACTGAAAAAACGATTAAGGCCATGCTCCTAATATTTGGTAGTTAGTTGACTCTGTAATAGATCTACTTCTTGGCATCTGTTATGATTACTTGACTCAGGTTTCATTTGTTGTAGTTCCAAACATCTCCCAAAACTGGATCCTACCAACAACCCTCTAGGTGGACCTGGGGCAAGCAGCAAAGCTACTCTGGCATCGAAATGGGGCAGTCTGGAAAACGTAATGCATGGTCTTGAGGCAAGCTGTATGCCATGATGACTTAAGAGAGAGGATCCTATGGGGTAGGAAAAGCTAAAACTTCTCTGAGGACTTAGTCTGATATTTATGGTAAAAAGCCTTGCTTGGCCTTGAACTCCAGAGAATTAAGTTTTGGAATCTATATCTCTTACTGTGTTTATCTAAATAACTGCAAGTATTAATAAGAAGTAAACTTAATTCTTCACATCGGGACCCATGGCCTAGAATGGAATGAACAGGGTGAGAGACTGTCTGAGTTCATCATGTCGACCAAGACCATTCATGGTAACTCACAACTCCAGAAGGCAGAATCTAAACGATGGACATGGGAGTCTCCCGGTGGACGATTCCACAATGAAATAGACCACATCATATTCAATCGACGGTTTTGCCTGACCGATGTCGCTGTTGTCCCAAAATTTCGAACGGGATCGGACCACCATCTCCTTCATGCAAAATTCTACTTCACAGAGCGGGAAGAAAGGGCTGCAAAGTTCAAAAAGAGAACTCCCAGAATGACCACCAACTGGGAACTCTTTGGTACTATTGCGGCAACATGGGAAGATGCCATTGTTGACAACATTGACGAGGAATACGATCGACTGGTTCAGCACCTCCATGAATGTGCGAGGAACGCCAAGAGAGAGATAGCCACAAAAAATCGCCTATCTTCGAAAACTCTTGAGCTAATTCGCCAGCGTGGTTTGGCGCATGCCTCAGGCAACCACAAGCTAACGTCCGAGCTCGCAAAGCAGTGCAGAGATGCGATCAAGGAAGACCTCAAAGAGAGAAGAGCAGAAGTACTGGTAGATGCGGCAGAAGCCGGGAAAAGTATTCATAACGCCCGCCTGTCCTTTGCCAACTATAAGACCAAGATGACTGCCCTCCGACGTCCTGATGGATGCATCACATCCTCCAGAATGGCAATGGAGAAGATTATCCATGACTTCTACTCAAATCTCTTCGATAGCCATGTCCACTTGACGACATACCAAATTCCACAGGATGAATATGTCGTTTCCAACGTTCTCCCTTCTGAAATCCGACATGCCATTTCGTCGGTAAAGAAACAAACAGCACCCGGCCCAGACAAGGTCAGACCTGAACACCTGAAGAACCTGCCGTCAGTACTCATCAATACACTGGTTCGGCTCTTCACTCGCTACCTGTCTGAATGCAAGGTTCCGTCCCAGTGGAAAACCAACAGGACCGTACTACTGTTCAAGAAGGGAGACATCCATGACATTGGCAACTATCGCCCGATCTGCCTATTGTCTGTCATCTACAAGTTGTTCACTCGAGTCATCCTAAATAGAATTGGCAGAACACTAGATGAAGGACAACCATGCGAGCAAGCCGGGTTCCGCAAAGGATTCAGCACCATCAACCATATCCACACGATAACCAAGCTCATTGAGGTTTCTCGGGAGTTCAAGATGCCGCTCTGTTTAACGTTCATTGATTTAAAGAAGGCCTTTGATTCTGTTGAGACGGAAGCGGTCATTGAAGCCCTAGCCAATCAGGGCATTCAAGCCCAATACATCAGGATCCTCCGTGAGCTGTATTGCGGATTCACTACCAGGATCTCACCATTCGACAAAGAAGTGATCGTTGATGTCAAGAGAGGGGTGCGGCAGGGTGATACCATTTCACCGAAACTCTTCAGTGCCACCCTCGAGAACATCATGCGACGACTGGAATGGCAAGGAATGGGAGTGAAGGTAGATGGTCGGCAACTACACCACCTCCGCTTTGCTGATGACATTGTTTTAATAACACCAAACATCAGCCAAGCGGCACAAATGCTGGCCGACTTTGACCGTGAGTGTGGAAAGGTAGGACTACAGCTGAATCTTACGAAGACAATGTTTATGAGAAACAGCCTCGTTCCTGACGCCCCATTCGCTCTCAGTGGAACGACCATCTCTGAATGCAACAGCTATGTGTACCTAGGTCGAGAGGTCAACATGACAAATGACCTGGCACCCGAGCTGCGCAGGAGGAAGAGAGCGGCTTGGAACGCCTTCAAGAACGTCGAAGAAATAGCTAAGAGGACGAAGAACCTCCGGCTCCAGGCACATCTCTTTGATTCCACTGTTCTTCCTGCATTAACATATGCCTCAGAGACCTGGGCCCTACGCAAACAAGATGAGAACGCTATTCAGGTCTCCCAAAGAAGAATAGAAAGAGTTATGCTTGGAATATCATGTTTCACTCAAATGAGAGAAAAAATCCGGAGTTCTGACATCCGTCGACAATCAAGAATCAGGGATGCTGTCTCATTTGCCAAGGTGTCGAAAATCAGATGGGCTGGTCACGTAATGAGATTTAAAGACGACCGCTGGACTAGAGCTGTTACCGACTGGATTCCACGGTATGTCAAAAGACCACGTGGCCGCCCACCTACCGGATGGTCAGACTTCTTCATCAAGATCATGAACGATCGGTTTGAGGCCCTTCATGTTCCCGGAGCGAACAGATGCCATTGGGCTTCACTAGCACGCGACAGGGACAAATGGAGACGTTACTGGCGCCCGCTCGAGCAAATCGACGACTAACGGGAAGTTAAGTGATTAAGTGATTAAGTGAAACTTAATTATTTAATATGAATTAGCAGCAAGGGAAAGAGAAAAGCAATATAGATGCTCTTGGGAGACAGAGTTAACTCCTTGAGTTAATCCCCTCAAGAGAATTAATTACCTCCATCTAAACGCTTTACCTCTGTAAATGGTCAATCACACCCGTGTGTGGTCGTCAACTCCTGTCAGATTTTGTATAAAGGTTATTCTGTTCTGGAATTAAACTGGCCATTTTGGCCATCTATCCAAGAGTCCCCTGTCTCTTTGTTCGTCTGCTGGGGAGGCTGGGAGGCAGCTCGACCACCTAATGCATCGTACACTTGAACTCACAGTGTGGTGTGGAAGAAGGAGGACAAGAGAAGCCGTGAACAGAGCAGAGTGGCTAGGAAGAAGAGAGGTGGGACCACTCCAGGGCATGGAGTTTCCATTTTTGCCTGCAGAGATATATCTACATGAGTTGTTGAGTAAACGTTGTAACACAAAAGACCTCTGGTGGTCAGTTTACTAATCTTACATCCACAAAAATCAGAGTTGGCTAGAGCAGATCTATATGAGAACCAGATTTTCTTTCTTGATGTTTATTTTTATTCTACTCTGTGGTAGTAAAATTACTGACTCACACTCACTGAATGTTTATGTGGCAAAGATCATCAGAATCCTGCAGTAACTAGAACAACAGTCTACAAAGTCAGCTCATCACTGTACCCTTAGTGCTGAAGTCCACTCTTGTCCCAGAATTTCCGCTTAAGAATCTGTATTGCAAACTATAATGCCTCAAAGTAGAGAGAGAGTGAAAAGGAAAGTGCTTGCCATAGATGCAGGGGGTGGGGAGTGAGGTGGCAGGAGGGATATGGGGGACATTCACTGTCACTGTCCTCCCATTGTTCATCAATTTGCTCGAGCGGGCCCAGTAATGTCTCCATTACGATAATTGCTACTGTGTTTGGCATATCAAATACATCACGTGCCATGTGGGCGAGATACTCTCAGTAGCTTGCCAGGCTCTCCAAGAGGGGCAGAGGAATCGAACTCGGGTCGGCCATGTTGGCTGCTTGCAAGGCAAACGCCCTACCTTCTGTGCTATCGCTCCAGCCCTATAGGTGACATTGGTGGTGGAAATTGTATACTGATGGAGGGACGAGTGTTCGATCATTATATGACTGAAACTCAATCATGAAAGCTTTGTACCAATATTTCATGGTGATTCAATAAAAAGAAAAAAGAAATGTAGAATAAATGAATGGCTGAATAAATGAGTGGTGTGGCAGCTTACAAGCCAACAGATGCTGAGTGATGCACTAATATTACTTATCATATTCTATAGATTATAAGGCACAATTGCCTTTTCATTTATCCTCTTTTTTGGGGGGTCCACACCCTGCAATGCCCATCATTCCTCGCAGGCTTTGGGGACCATAAGTGGTGCCAGGGGCCAAACCCAGGTCACCTTGTGCAAGGCAAGCTCTGTATCTGTTGTGCTATGACTATGCACCCCATTTAGCATTTTTCAAATTGAGATGCACCTTACCATCAATGAATTTAATTGTTATTCCTTCTCAGTGGTGTATAAAATATTGGTATGTATTTCAGCAAAGGGAGTTTTAGATTTAATGAAATATGGTAACTGTTTGTTGACATATGATGTTATCAGTCTAGAAAGTGCAAGAGGGAGGAGTTGAGGTGTGACTCTAAGAGAGACGGTACAAACTAACTTACCCAAGAAACTCAAAAGCTTTCTTAGAGACAGGCCAGAGAGATAGATAGTACAGGGGCTATGGGACTTGTCTTGCACGTGATCACCCCCCTGTTCCATTCTCAGCACAGAATATGACCCTCTGAGCACTCCAGGAGTGATCATTGAGCTAGGAGTAAGTCCTGAACACCCTCGCAGTGAACAAAAATAAAAAAGATTAAATAAATAAAAAAGATTTCTTAAGGGTGCTACTCTGAAGGAACCGCTACCCAGATGCTGCCACTAGAGGGCGCAGCAGGACATTTTTGCCCAGAATATGTAAGCCGAATTTGTCTGGATTCTTGGATGTCTTGGACTCTACAGTCTGGACCTTTCAGACGTTCAAAGCAATCCTTTTCTTCACCCTTATTTCTTTTTGAATTTAATTATAAATTATAATTAAATTATTTATGTCAATTTAATCTTAAAACATTTAAAAATGTTTATGATTTTGTTGCAGATGTTGGGGACACGGTGTGGGGGATTAGGGGGTGCAGGTAACTACTTTGGGGACATAATAATACAATTTAATAAGAGATTTTATACCCCTGAAGCAGCTCCAAGGCATGAAGACCACATCCTTTTGACATACAAATTCTAAAGTCTTTGGAGAGGAGAAACCATGACACCACCCAGATGCAAAAACCCCAGGGCCCACCCAGAGAAGGGTGAACCCCTCAGAGAAGAGTGTACCCCTTAGAAAAGAAGCTGGTATTTATTTGATTTTACTAGGGAGTTCCGTTCTCGCTCTCTCTCTCTCTCTCTCTCTCTCTCTCTCTCTCTCTCTACTCTCTCTCTCTCTCTCTCTTTCCTTACTATGATTTACAAAGTTGTTAACAGCAGGGTTTCATGTTCCGTTCTTTTGTTTGCAGGCTCTGTGATCTAGTAGTCAGTCCTGCATTATTACACTTCAGTTCCATTCACAAATGTGTAAGCAAAACAAGTGGTCAAACACAGGCAGTGAATGCTAATCAAAAGGAAAAGTGTTCATGTTGTGTAGTTAAGAGAGAGTCGGTGTCTGTCGAGCTGGCCTTGCTTGTCACTTTCTTTGGTTTCATGGCTGATGGTGAGTGTTACTGTTGAAAGAACCATTCATTACTCCAGTCTCTGGCCTACAGACTCCCTTAATAGATTCGGTAAGTTAATATCATGATCCCATTCATGTAAGAAAAGGTGTGATTGTGACATTGCTGCAGTGTGGACGGAACTGGAGGATAAATTACGCAAAAAAGGTCAGAGGGAGAAGGATAAATACTAGATGATCTTACTCATCTTTGGAAAATAGAGCATTAAAGTAAGAAAATAAGAACATAGACAGTATTAGACAATGACACAAACTTGACATTGGAATACAGAAACAATTACTAAACTTCAGGGTGGGGAGGGGAAAGGAGTGAAGACCAGAAGACTAGAGGAGAGAGAGAGAGAGAGAGAGAGAGAGGTGGAGGGTTGCTGACACCCTGTAGGGAATAAGGGAAAGTAATTTTGTATCTCAATACCATAAATTTTAACACTATTGTAACTGTCTAAACTATAATAAGCAATAATTTAAAAAGCACCATTCATTCATTTATTTCTGTCTTGGGGCCACACTCTGAGGTGCTCAAGAGGCTATTCATGGTGTTGTGTGTAGGGGTCACTGCTGGCAGAGCTTGGGGGGTGGTCGTCTGTGGTTCCTTGGTTCAAATGAAAGGCAAGTGCCTAACCCTTGAGCTGTTTCATTATTTAAAAGATTTCTAAAGAAGGTGTGGAGGGTTGAGGTGTGTCACTGTTTGTGTTTTCATGACAGCTATGCCCGCAGTCCCATTATACTCTGTGAAGGCAGAAACTGTCTTCAGCTATGGTTCTCCACTCTTTCCTCAGAGCTGTGTATAGCGACTGGCATCTTTGTCCTCTGAAGATGTGATGGAAGGAAAGAATATGTCCCCTTTCCTGTGTGAGGGCCCAGATGCTGATACGTGGGTGGAGAACATTATAAATATCTAGAAGTCACCTTTATCCAGGGTGGAGTCCTGAGCTGAAAATGGAGTAAATCCCCTAAGTTCTTCAAATTCTTTGGAGGGTGAGGCCTGTAAGGCAAAACATGAGACACACCTCTCAAGATAAACGGCACAAATGACACACTTTTATTGTTCATTGTACAAATGAAGGTGGTTTCATTTTTGTCTGTAGATCTGCAACTCATTTTCAGGTTGGGGGCAGGGATGGACACTGGGTCTAGTTTCTCTTGCTTGGTCTCAGAATTCAAAACAGATAAAAGTCAAGACCCACAAGCATGTTATCACAGGAGAAAGAAGAGAAAACAGCATGAAGGATTTTTTTTGAGCTCCTGACCAGCACTTGAGATCTGCCTCACAGAATTGAAGTCAGGATAAAAATAAACATATTTGTGTTTCTTTTTCTTCTTTTCTTTTGTGTCACACCCAGCGATGCACAGGGGTTTCTCCAGGCTCTGCACTCAGGAGTTACTTCTGGCAGTGCTCGGGGGATCATATGAGATGCTGGGAATCGAACCCAGGTCAGCCATGTACAAGGCAAATGCCCTACACATTATGCTATCACTCCACCCCCCAAATAAACATATTTGTGAAATCAGGTTGGGGGCAGGGATGGACACTGGGTCTAGTTTCTCTTAGTACCTATATAAATATCCTAAATCTCAGTTCAATTGCCCTTCCCTGGGGAAGCTTTCTTGGGAGATGTCCTTCCACCTTTGCTCATGTCTCTATTTAGCTCATTGCAATGTAATTGTTGGTTTTCTTGTATTTGAAGGTAAAGCCTATGCCATGCATTCCTGTTAATTTGTTGTCCTCATCTCATAAATTTCCCAGCACATTCAAAACCTCATTAAATGGATTTTCATTTCTTTGTGTTTTCCAGCAAGAGCCAAATCAAATAAAAAGCTTGAAACAGAAGTCTGTGAGATTTATTTATTTCAAAATATGTAATTCATCAACTTTAAGAAGATAGAAATAAAATGTTATTTTATTCCTCTAACATAAGGGTTGCCAACCAAACAATGACCTGTCCTCAGGACTAAGACACTGTTCATTAAAATCATATTTTAGGGCTAAAAAGATAATTGAGCAGGTAACAACTTCCACATGATCTACCCATGTTTAACCCCATCACCCCAAACACTCAGGAGTGATCCCTGTGAACATAGCAAGAAGTAAGCCTTGAGTAACATGAGAACTGTGTGTTAAAAATACTTGATCACTTGATCACTTGACTTCCCATTAATCGTCGATTTGCTCGAGTGGGCACCAGTAACGTCTTCATTTGTCCCTGTTGCGTGCTAGTGTAGCCCAATGGTGTCTGTTCGCTCTAGGAACACGAAGAGCCTCAAATCGATTGTTCATGATCTTGATGAAGAAGTCTGACCATCTGGTAGGTGGGCGGCCACACGGCCTTTTGACATCCCGTGGAATCCAGTCGGTAACAGTTCTAGTCCAGCGGTCGTCTTTAAATCCCCTTACGTGACCAGCCCAACTGATTTTTGATGCCTTGGCAAACGAGACAGCGTCCCTGATTCTTGATCGTCGACGGATGTCGGAACTCCAGATTCTTTCTCTCATTTGAGTGGAACGTGATATTCCAAGCATAGCTCTTTCAATTCCTCCTTGGGAGACCCGATAGCGTTCTCATCCTGTTTGCGTAGGGTCCAGGTCTCTGAGGCGTATGTTAATGCAGGAAGAACAGTGGAATCAAAGAGATGTGCCCGGAGCCGTAGGTTCTTCGTCCTCTTAGCTATTTCTTTGACGCTCTTGAAGGCATTCCAAGCCGCTCTCTTCCTCCTGCACAGCTCGGGTGCCAGATCATTTTTCATGTCGACTTCTTGACCTAGGTACACATAGCTGTTGCATTCGGAGATGGTCGTTCCATTGAGAGCGAATGGGGAATCAGGAACCAGGCTGTTTCTCATAAACATTGTCTTCGTAAGATTTAGCTGTAGTCCGACCTTTCCACAGTCATGGTCAAAGTCGGCCAGCATTTGTGCCGCTTGGCTAATGTTTGGTGTTATTAAAACAATGTCATCAGCAAAGCGGAGGTGGTGTAGTTGCCGACCATCTATCTTCACTCCCATTCCTTCCCATTCCAGTCGTCGCATGATGTTCTCGAGGGTGGCACTGAAGAGTTTCAGTGAAATGGTATCACCCTACCGAACCCCTCTCTTGACATCAATGATTACTTCTTTGTAGAATGGTGAGATCCTGGTAGTGAGTCCATAATACAGCTCACGGAGGATCTTGATGTATTGAGCTTGAATGCCCTGTTTGACTAGGGCTTCAATGACCACTTCCGTCTCAACAGAATCAAAGGCCTTCTTTAAATCAATAAACGTTAGACAGAGCGGCATCTTGAACTCCCGAGAAACCTCAATGAGCTTGGTTATCGTGTGGATATGGTCGATGGTGCTGAATCCTTTACAGAACCCGACTTGCTCGCATGGTTGTCCTTTATCTAGTGTTCTGCCAATCCTATTCAGGATGACTTGAGTGAACAACTTGTAGATGACAGACAATAGGCAGATCGGGCGATAGTTGCCAATGTCATGGATGTCTCCCTTCTTGTACAGTAGTACAGTCCTGCTGGTTTTCCATTGGGACGGAACCTTGCATTCAGACAGGTGGCATGTGAAAAGCCGAGCCAGCTGTTAAAAATACATACACACAAAATTAAATTTTAAAAAATTTCAGGAGCTTGGCTAGAATCCAGGGCCACACATGCAAGTCTCCACCCCTGAGCTCCATCCCCAGACCTGACATTTCTCCATTTGGACTAATGTTAAATTATAATATAATGCAGGATTTTGACTCAGGATCAATAAAGCATGATGATCACTGCCCCCCCCCCCACACTGACTTTATTTAAACACTGTGGTTTACAAAGTTATTCATGATGATCTGTCACAGGCATTCAATAGTCCAACACCAATCCCACCACCACTGTCACCTTCTCTCCACCGTTGTCTCCATTTGTCTGAGGACTTAATTGTTGCAAGTTAACCTATGTTAGTGTTTTTGGTTGGTTGGTTGAGAGTGAATGGAACGTCAGGAATGAGTCCATTTCTCATAAACATTGTCTTCATGAGATTCAGCTGTAGTCCGACCTTTCCACACTCACGGTCAAAGTCGGCCAGCATTTGTTCCTCTTGGCTAATGTTTGGTGTTATGAGAACTATGTCATCAGCAAAATGGAGGTGGTGTAGTTGCCGATGGTCTATCTTCACTCCCATTCCTTCCCATTTCAGTCGTCGCATGGCATTCTCGAGGTTGGCACTGAAGAGTTTCGGTGAATTGGTATCAACCTGCCGAACTTGACATGGATGATCACTTCCTTGTAGAATGGTGAGATCCTGGTAGTGAATCCATAATACAGCTCATGGAGGATTCTGATATATTGACTTTGAACGGCCTGTTTGGCTAGGGCTTCAATGACCACTTCCATCTCTACAGAATCAAAGGCCTTCTTTAAATCAATGAATGTTAGACAGAGCGGCATCTTGAACTCCTGAGAAACCTCAATGAGCTTGGTTACCATGTGATTATAGTTGATCATGCTGAATTCTTTTTGGAACCCAGCTTGCTCGCATGGCTGTCTTTTATCTAGTGTTCTGCCAATCTTATTCAGGATGACTCGAGTGAACAGCTTGTAGACGATGGACAACAGACAGATTGGGCGATGGTTGCTAATGTCGTGGATGTCTCCCTTCTTGTACAATAGAATAGTCCTGCTGGTTTTCCATTGGGATGGAACCTTATATTCAGACAAGTAGCATGTGAAGAGCTGAGCCAGTGTATTGATGAGTACTGAGGGCAGATTCTTCAGGTGTTCAGGTCTGACCTTTCTGGGCTGGGTGCTGTTTGCTTCTTTACCAACAAAATGACATGTTGGATTTTGGAAGGGAGAATGTTCGGAACGACATATCTATCCTGCGGAATTTGGTACGTGGGCAGGTGGACGTGGCTATTGAAGAGATCTGAGTAGAAGTCATGGATGATCTTCTCCGTTGCCCTTCTGGAAGATGTGATAGATCCATCAGGATATCGGAGGGCAGTCATCTTGGTCTTGTAGTTGGCAAAGGACAGGCGGGCATTGCGAACGCTTTTCCTGACTTCTGCTGCATTTGCCAGCACTGCTGCTCTCCTCTCTTTGAGGTCTTACTTTATTGCTTCTCTGCACTGCTTTGCGAGCTTGGACATTAGCTTGTGGTTGCCTGAGGCTTACGCCCAGCCATGTTGGCGAATGAGCTCGAGAGTTTTTGAAGACAGGTGTCTTTTTGTTTAATATATATATATAAAGGTAAAGGCCCTCCCGTTGATCGTCGATTTGCTCGAGCGGGCCCAGTAACGTCTCCATTGGAGACTTTGTTGTTACTGTGGCTGGCATATCGAATACTCTCGGTAGCTTGCTGGGGTCTCCGAGAGGGGCGGAGGAATCGAACTCGGGTCGGCAAGTTGGCCGCTTGTAAGGTAAACGCCCTACCCACTGTGCTATCGCTCCAGCTATATATATATATATATATATATATATATATATATATATATATAATCTACTACTGAGATGGGCTGGAGTGATAGCATAGTGGGTAGAGTGTTTGCCTTGCATGAAGCCAACATGGCCGACCCGAGTTTGAGTCCTCCATCCCTCTCGGAGAGCCCGGCAAGCTACCAAGAGTATCTCACCCGCATGGCAAGGCCTGGCAAGCTTCCTGTGACGTATTCGATATGCCAAACACAGTAGCAAGTCTCACAATGGAGACATTACTAGGCCCACTCAAGCAAATCAATGAACAATGGGACAGTGCTACAGTGCCGTGCTACTACTGAGATGTCACTCATGTTGTAGATATTGGAGATGTCATGTAGCCATGAACGAGGCCACACATTCCAGACGATCCAGAATTCTTTTTTTTTATTGAATCACCGTGAGAAACACAAAGCTTTCATGTTTGAGTTACATTTATACAATAATCGAACACCTATCCCTCCACCAGTGTATATTTCCCACCACCAATGTCCCCAGTATCCCTCCCCTCACCCCCACAATCCCACCCCTCTACCTGCTTCTATTGCAGACAGTTTCCCTCTTACTCTCTCTCTACTTATGGGCATTATGATTTGAAATACAGATAATGAGAAACCATCATGTTTGGTCCTTTATCTACTTTTAGCACACATCTCCCATCCTGAGCAATTCCTCCAGCCATCATTGACTTAGTGATCCCTTCTCTATCCCAGCTGCCCTCTTCCCAAGCTCATAAAGGCAGACTTCCAACTGTGGAGCAATATTCCTGACCCTGCTGCACTGTCCTTGGGTGTTAGTCTCATATTATGATATTTTATATTCTACAAATGAGTTCAGTCATTCTATGTCTGTCCCTCTCTTTCTGACTCATTTCACTTAGCATGATGCTCTCCATGGCCATCCACTTATAAGAAAATTTCATGACTTCGTCTTTCCTAAAAGCTTCATAGTATTTCATTGTGTAGATCTACCAGTTTCTTTAGCCATTTGTCTGTTCTCAGACACTTGGTTTGTTTCCAGATTCTGGCTATTGTGAATAGTGCTACAGTGAACATACAGGTGCAGATGTTATTTCTAATGTGCTTTTTTGCACCCTCAGAATATATTCCTAGAAATTTCTGGGTCATACAAAAGCTTAATTTTTAATTTTTTAAGGAACGCTCATATTGTTTTCCAAAAAGGCCCGACCAGTGGGCATTCCCACCAACAATGAAAGAGAATCCCGTTCTCCCCACATCTGCACCAGCACTGGTTGTTCTTGCTCTTTTTGAAGTGTGCTGGTCTCGTGGTGTGAGATTATATCGCATTGTTGTTTTGTCAATCCAGAATTCTTAACTGGGCAGTCTGGCTGGTGTTAAATTACTATTATTATTATTATTATTTTATTTTTTGCTTTTTGGGTCACACCCTGTGATGCATAGGGGTTTAATCCTAGCTCATGTGCTCAGGTATTGTTCCTGGCGGTGCTCAGGGGACCATATGGGATGCTGGGAATCAAACCCGGGTCAGCCACGTGCAAGGCAAACACCCTACCTGCAGTGCTGTCGATCCAGCCCCAGGTGTTAAATTATTAACTGGGTAGAGGCTTTAGGGTGTGGGATCACTGCAAGGGCTTTGTTTGAGTGGTAGAGACAGCGGAGAGCCTGGAGGTCTCAGTCAGGCTAGGTGTCTGAGACATTTTTGCAACTAGGAGATCTCTTTGAATCTCTGAGGTAAGGCTGGTAGATTAGTTTACATGGCAGCGTCTGTGGGACATGGGCATGACTGCCTGGGCTTCCGGAAGTACAGGGAGATAAAGGAAGGTCACCCATCCAGATTCGGAGAAAACCTGGCATTTTCAGAAACAAGGACCTATGTACATGAAGTTTTCAGCAGAAAGCACGATTTTTGAATCATTTATCCCATGTTCCACTGAAGAAGAAAGTTAAAAAAATTCATCAACACAAATATAGATAAATTATATACACATAAACTGACATATAGAGACTAAAGATACTGTTTTAGATAAACCATGAGAAAGGTCCTGGAAGAGTTGAAAAGTAACTGCAGTATTAAACAATAGCTTATGTAGGGAGAATATTGACTCACTGTTGATAGATAAATTCACTGAACATTCTTGTTTGTAAAGATGGGGGATGGATCAGAAAGTGCCTTTGCAGATAATTTCTGTGAAGCATAAATCCTATTCAGGCACAATTATGGGAGGGTATGCTTCTGGGATCTTGCCAGCACAGGAATAATATGTGACAGTTGCTGTCACTTGGGTTTTGTACTATGCTTTAACAATACCCAATAAAGCCTTTTAAACATCTGACATTACAAAGATAAAAGGAAGATTAGCTGAAAGGGGCTGAACTCACAGGATGGATTGAGCTGTATGCATTCACAGAGATGTCAGCATAGATACATGTAACAAATTACAGGTGTTATAATGATTAAGAGGGTAATTAGACTTGGGAAGCAAATGATAAAATCTTATAGTTCAAGACTTTTCAGGCAGCTAGGTAGGGGGGCTGAGAAATAAAACTTAAGTAGAGAAAGTTTTAAGTTAAACTTAAGTAGAGAAAGCCCTAAAGTTACTCAAAGGCATAAAGACTACAATCCTTTGACATACAAATCCTGAGCTCTTTGAAGAGAAATTAAGGCTCCATTCAAATGTAGAAGTACAAGGCCCCACCCAGAGAAGGGTGGATGGTTCTAGAAAAAAAAAAAGAAGCTACAGAAGAATCTATGAGATTATGAAAAGACCATCAACAGTGCAATGAATGAGATTATATAAGCAGGGCAAGTCTTTCCTGTGACAATGCCCAGATTAACTTCTATGTATGCAAAACTCTAGGAAAACACCTTTGAAAAATGTATAAAAGCTCCTCTTGACTGCCATTCAAGGCTTGCTTTCAAGCCTGTGCTCTCCCAGAATATGACCTATCTTGCTTGCTTGTCTCTGTCTTTTTTACTTGCTTTTTCCACTCTGTAGAAGTCTGTGTTTTCTCTGGAACACATATTTCCTCTCCACTAACATCTTTCTAAGTTTCAATAAAAACTGCCTTGCTTCACCGTTTTGCCTCCTCCTGAAATTCTTTCTGTGAGGGAAGATCCATAGTGGCGGACCCAAGATGCCTGTGCTGAGGTTAGGACTGACTTTCCTTTCCTGCAGAAAGTGATTCTTTACTCCAGCCTGAGTCCACAGCTCCCTGAGAAATCGGGTGGCAGGGATCACCTCCCAGGCCTTGCAGAACAAATGGACTTCTGATGCAGCTTGAGGGCTAATTCATGTTGCTGGCAGCATATGAACATTCATGCCATGTAGGTGCTTATAGCAGATTACACCAGTCCTGATTCAAGTCAGGCATTCCCCCAGCTCTGTTGGCTGAGGTGGGTCCAGTAGAGAGGTGAAAACATTCACCTCTCAAATTTATCTCCCTCAACTCCCCACTTTAACAGTTTTAGAAGAGATATTTCCCATAATACTTAAGACTTTTTTTTCTCTTCAGGATGCTTCTGAAGCATCTTCACCTGTCTTTTACCTTGAATACTGTCCAGATACCAGATGGCCATACATTTCTCTGTCAACAGATATAGAAACCAAGCCCGTGCCCCTCTCTCAGTCTTACCCCACGGAGGTGACCATGATATGGAAAAGAAAGCTCTATATGGGGAGATGTGATAGGTGCTTTAGGCAGACTGTGAATCCGAAGAGACACGAGTGTCTTTTTTTGGGGGGGGAGGATCACACCCGGCGATGCTCAGGTGTTAGTCATGGCTTTGCACTCAGGAATTACTCCTGTAGGTGCTCAGGGGACCATATGGGATGCTGGGAACCGAACCCGGGTTGGCCGCATGCTAGGCAAATGTCCTACGCACTGTGCTATCACTCCAGCCTAAGAGACACAAGTGTCTTAAAGGTTCAGGCCAGTTAACTTTAAGACTGGTCCTTATGCATATCTATAGATTACCCTGGGGATACTCAAAGAGCACCAGAAAGGATCAAGATAGAATTTCTCTAACAGGAGCAGAAATCATTTTAATATGCAGAAAATAAAAAGGTTTGTATTTTCTTGCAAGCTAATTCTTTTTGGGTGTGTCATATGAACTGTATTAATTGCAGAGATTTCATGGTCTCCACAATTGCTCAAAATTATCCTGATATGCAGAAATTCTATTGCTCAAATTTGGGGCTGGAGCAATACTACAGCGGGTAGGGCATTTGTTTTGCATGTGGCCGACCTGGGTTTGATCCCCCGCATCCCATATGGTCTCCCAAGCACCGCCAGGAATAATTTCTGAGTGCAGAGCCAGGACTAACCCCTGAACATCACTCAGTGTAACCCAAAAAGAAAAAAATTCTATTGCACAAATTTCCTCAGTTAGAACTTAGAATTCAAGAAACTTCATTGCTCTTGCACAAACCCAGCATGTACTGTTGCTGTAAAGATGCTGCCCACTTGAAGGGTAAGGGTAGTCCACAATTCCTTCTGTTTAAATGAATGTTGAGAGCTGCAGGTAGAGAGTTTAATAGATCCAGTTTTCCTAACTCTTGGCTAAAACTCTTTTCGTGGTCAGAATATATCTCATCACCTTCCCCAACACAAGGGTAACTCTCTCTCTCTCTCTCTCTCTCTCTCTCTCTCTCTCTCTCTCTCTCTCTCTCTCTCTCTTTCTCTCTTTCTCTTTCTCTCTCACTATTGGACCATACCTATGTCCAGACATACAGCAGAACCAGGAAGGGCTTGTATACCTGCACAGGCAGCATAATCATGGTGGTCTTACCGATGACCTATATAAAACCTACTTAAAGCTAATAGGAATAATTGGTCTGCACAATTGTTATAGGTATCAAAGAGTAGATTAAGAACAGTTAAGAGGAATCCTTTTATATTCTTAAAACTCATACATGGCACCACAGTCTAGGGTAGTTGAGGGACTTTTTTGGAATGATGGGATTCTGTAGACTTTAGATCCCCAGTTATGACATTATAGCAAAACCTCTTTATGAGGCACTAAAAGGTGCTGATTTTGAGCCTCTATAGTGGAATATGAACCACCATCCAGTATTTCAAACTTCTTAAGGATTTTTTAATTTCAGCTCCCATGTTGGCAGTGTGATAGAAGACAGATAGCAGAAAATTCAAAATAAAATAAAAATCTGCAAAAGCAGGCATTAGGAGTAAAACTCTAGACAGTAAATTACTCCAGGAGTTAAGCAGGTCCAAGTGTTCAGTAAATGACTTCCAAGGACTAATAGGGCATGATAAGGCTGTGGGAAGTAAAACCCTCCCAGAGACCAGATGGGGACCAAAGGGGCCAGATAAGATTGCCAATAATAGGATCTGGGAAGCTGAAAATAACTTTCAAGAATACATTAGGTATTCTTGATATACCTAATGTACATTAGGTATCACTGTAGCACTGTAGCACTATCCTCCCGTTGTTCATCAATTTGCTCAAGGGGGGCCCATTAACGTCTCCATTGTGAGACTTGTTACTGTGTTTGGCATATCGAATACATTAGGTAGCTATGGGAAATTGTACCTAATGTATTTCGATTCCTCTGTGGGATACCCGAATAGCGTTCTCATCCTGTTTTTGTAGAGCCCAGGTCTCTGAGGCGTATTTTAGTGCAGGAAGAATGGTAGAGTCGAAAAGATGTGCCTGGAGCTGGAGGTTCTTCCTCCTCTTAACAACTTAAACAACTTCTTCAAGGCTCTTGAAGGTGCTCCACTCCGCTCTCTTCCTCTCTTTTATATTTATATATTTATCCAGATACATAAATAAAAATTGATTCCTCCCTCACATCTCTTAAGTGTCAGTTGTTTTCTTGGTGAGATTTCTATAACAGCAGTACCCAATCTAGAAAAAAAGCCCATCAATTGCTGAGAGATGGAAGACTAACAAAGTACCAAGTGCTACTTCAGGACTTGTCAAACGCTTAATAGCAACCCTTGTTTCTCACGCTGAGGAAACCTGTGAAAGTGAAGATCACATGTGCAGAGAGGTGATCAAATAGGTATAATTCTCATAGGTCTGATTTAAAAGATCTCTGGGTATTCAGATGAAATGTGGTTTACTCAAAGCATGAAGGGATTAAAGCTGCTTACACTGTTATGCATCCTCTTCTTACTCATCTTTCCCAACGCTGCCCTAAGGAGAGGCTGCTAAAATCTCAGGGCTGGGACAAATGAGATGTTAATGGTGCCTGCTTGAATAAATCGATGAACAATGGGATGACAGTGATACAGTGATTACAGTGATGCTGTTATGAGTCTGGCCACAATAGTGGAAGCTAAAGCCTTGCCAGGGGGAATAGAGAGACTCAACATAAAGCAAAGGAAAGGAACAAAAGCTTATGTTGTGGCAGTTATTTTCTCATTTCCCTAAACACTCTCCTCTCCTTGAACCAAGAGAAAACTGTTCTTCTCCAGAACCTAATGTTTTAAAAAAATGTCTCATCTACCTGATTTCTCTTCCATACTGACAATTCTGAAACCCAATAAACCATTGGTTGGCCCCATTATTACTAAGTTAGCATGAGATTTCACTTCCTATTAAAATAGTCAGGGTCTGTGTCTTTTTGTGAGCATGAAGAGATTATAGAAGGCAAATATTCACCCACATAAGGGGTAAAAATATTTAGTGGGAGGAATGTTGTAGGCAGATAGGGGCCCTGGTAATGAGCTTTTGTGAAATAATGAAACTTCAGAAATTGCCCAGCCCTGAAGTAGCCCAAAGATATGAAGACCACAGCCCACTAGAGATGTAAATCTTGAGTTCTTTAGAGATGGAGAAACTGAGGTGAGACCCAGAAACAGAAACAGACCCTCACCCAGAAAAGGGTGGACCTCTCTGAACTGTCTTTTGTTTTCCGTTTCCATGGGGTTAAGAAGTTGCCTTGGGAAGAGAAGGGCCACATGGAGGGCGGGACCCACAGCTCCCGGAGAAAAAGAAAAAAACAGGTTCCCAAAAGAGCCGAGACCATCGGGAAGTCCCAGATGGGGTAGGTACCGCATCCCGCCTCCCCCAGATGGAACCCCGGTGACCAGAGGCCTCTACAAGCGGGAATTAGGACTTTTCCTCAAAACCGCGCGGCCACTTAAGCGGCCACGCGACATCTCTCTATATACAAAGTGATCAATGGGAAGTAAACCACCCAACGTTTCTCCCTGAAAATCAGAGTTAAGTTTGGAGCACAGTCCCAGAAACACAAGGACTTAATGCATAACCCAGCAGCTTGGAGCAGAAAAGTGAAAGGACTATGCGTTAATCCAGGCCATCATGTCTGTCCGGAGGGGAAAGGGTGTTACCCCAGTCGCCCTCTCCTCTCTGGAAAGAAAGATGGCGGCCACATGGGAGCCTTGTAGACAGCAGGTATGAGCCGGGGGTGTGGGGGCGACTAAAACCTCATGGGAAGGGGGGCGTTCCGGTCTGCCCTTCACGCCCTACCGAGGCCACCAGTTGCCCCCCACGAGCGGCTCTCCAGCACGGCCACGACTCCAGAGCACAGAAACCAATTTCTTAACTATCTGACTTTCAGTAGAATTACTTCCAGGGTCAATAAGTAAAATAGCAGAAATCCAAAACCAACATTTAATTCTTGAACCCAGCTGTAGAAAGCAAATCGCTTCACAATGCTTTTTCAGCATGTCTGATTTGGGGGGGGGGGGGTAAACTCTATATAATAGTGGTGAATCTTTTATTGAAACAATGAATCTAATCAAAGCAGATAGAGTGTTAACTAGAATTCATCTGCCTCACAGGGACTGGGAGGGGTCGGGGGTGGGGTTTTATTGGGGTTCTTCATGGTAAAAAATAAGTATTGGTAAAGGGAAATGTGTTTGATATTTGCATGACTGAGACCTAAACCTGAAAGTTTTGTAACCTTTCCCACGGTGATTCAATAAATAAATAAATAAATAAAAAAAGAATGAGAAAAAAAAAAAAGAAGTTGTCTTGTCAGCGGACCACTCTGTATTAGTGGTGAGAGACGTGGTTTGGATGGAGGAGGGATTCCACCAAGTGGGAGCAAGTGTGCTGCTTTATATCATGCTACACATGATCAGAAATCCACTTGTCTGGGATTACCATGAAGTTAAGCAGGTTCATCCCCGCTGGCGAATACTGAACTTGACTCATGTATATATCTGTTTCCTGTTGTAAGTCATTCTTCAGAGTGCTCTAGTTCCTGGTGTCATTTTGATGGAGTTAAATATGAATACCATAAGTGAATAATGCATTACTTTCAGCTCTAATCACACTGACAAACTGATCCCAAGCTGTGATTTGCCTTCCGAGACAAAGGTCAGCGTACAATGACATTAACAAATGGACCAGAAATTAACAGCCTGCATGAGTTGGCTAATTAGGTTAGCGCCCATTGGAGAGGTTCCAAAGCTTGCTTAATCTTGGTGAGAATGTTCAAAAATGACTGTCCTTTCCCCATGGGGTGGGGGCTAGAAGATGAGGTTTGGGTTTTAGACCAAAAGTCAGCAAGAGGAAAACACAGCATAGGACAGAATTCTTTTTTCTCCTTTTGTAGAGATAAAAGGACCCCAGGAGCCACAAAAATATCTGGAGCTCTTTTTGAATTTTTTTGTTTGTTTCTTTTGTTTTGACTTTTGGGTCACACTTGGCGGTGCATAGGGTTCACTCCTGGCTCTGTGCTCAGGGAACCATATGTGGTGCTGCGGATCAAATTGGGGTTGGTGGTGTATAAAGCAAGCCCCTTACTCCTCCCAGACTGTCTCTCCGGCCCCACCTGGAGCCCCCTTTGAAAGCTGTGGTCAGTTGTTTCACCTGTGTGGGGTATATGCTCATACAAACCTACAAATTCTGGTTTTAAAAGATTTTGCAGAATTTCAGATTGGGTAACTAATATGAAATAATATTACTTCTGATATGAGTGGGCCATTCAAAATGTTTCTTTTTTCCTCTAAGCCCTAATTTCCTAAGAAAAGTACATAGTTTTACATATCTTTTTACTTAAGGGCTGGAGCGATAGCACAGCAGGTAGGGCGTTTGCCTTGCAAGCAGCTGACCCGGGTTCGATTCCCAGCATCCCATATGGTCCCCCAAGCACTGCCAGGAGTAATTCCTGAGTGCAGAGCCAGGAGTAATGCCTGAGCATTGCCGAGTGTGACCCTAAAAGCAAAAAAAAAAAAAAATTCAAGGTGATGGTGAAGGAATGGGTGTTAGAACATTATATGACTGAAACCCAACCATGAACAACTTTGTAACTGTATCTTATGGGATTCTAAAAGAAAAAAAAATTTAAAAAATAGTGAGTTGAGGTGGTTTGGGGTATGAAGAGTTCTAAGGGTTTTGTTTAGGTCTGGTTGGGGTTGACAGTAGCACGGAGTGGTGTATAAGGAAGTTGTGCATATTCTGGTCTCCTCCTACCCACAGGGAATCAAGACTAGGAGGATTTGTTTTGCAGGGACCACACTCAGAAAGGTTGGGGATGACTCTTGGCTCAGTGCTTGGAGGTCACTCCTGATGGTGTTCAGTGGCCCATGCAGTACTAAGTATGGAAAACTGTGGCTTTTGCACACAGAACACACCCTCCAGTCCTTCAGCTTGACATAGGAGGATTTATTTTTATGAAAAATTGCCACAAGGTAGTGGGAAACAGGGCACAGTGACTGGGAGGCACCAGGAAAGTGGGGTGGATTGTGACAGGTGTCAGAACCCATTGGGTTTACCTGCTGTTATGAATCTGTTCCCTTAATCTGAGGAGCTAGTTGTTTATGTGCAGGATCTTCTGAGACCCTGACTCTGTGGTGAAAGAGTCCTGGATGGTCCCTATATCTGAAGTGGAGGAGTCCTGGTGACCTTATATCCACAGTGAAATCCTGGCCATGACATCAGTTTTGTGGTGTTAGTTTCCCCCACCACAAACAGCTCCCTTCTCTGTTGCTGATATCCAAAAGTCCTTTAACAGGACCTAAATCTTTCATTTTTCAAGGAGGGTTGAGATATATAAATATAGTATAAATTATCAAAAGCAGTGCATTTGCTTAAAACACTACTGAGAAGAGAAAGGCCTTAGGAGCCTGCTTAACTACTACAGAATCGGAGGCATTAGTGGGGGATTCCTGGGGGGTCACTCCCTGTGCTCTGCCTGCTCTCAAGACTGGGCCTGACTGAATCCCGAAAGGTTCCTTTCCTAGGGCCTTGGAAATCTTTGCATTCTTCCTCCAATTATTTTAGTCACTCATTCCCAACACCAGAATTGAACTCTGATTTCCTTAAGCCGCAGATCAGGAGAAGGGATGGGACAGGGGACTCTTCTTTCCTTTTCTTTTTTCCCTTTCCTTTTCTTTTCGTTTTTCTTTTCTCTCTCTCTCTCTCTTTCTTTCTTTCTTTCTTTCTTTCTTTCTTTCTTTCTTTCTTTCTTTCTTTCTTTCTTTTTGTTGTTGTGCCACACCTAACTGTTCTCATGGATTATTCTTGGTTCTGTACTCAGGGACTTGTCCTGGTTGTGCTCAGGGGACCCTATGGGATGCCAGAAGTCACACTTAGATCAACTGCATGAAAGTCAAGTGCCTTGCCCCTGTACTTTCTCTCCAGGCTCACTTTTTAAAAAATTAATTATCAATTCTATTTTCATAAAGTTGTTCACAATAATTAGTTATATTTAATATTTCAACAGAAATCCAAACACCATTATTTTGAATTTTCCCAACACCACTCAAGCCTGTCCCACAGGTAGATGCTAAATAGGTTATTTTGTATTGCTTGTTATGAATAGTATGAGATGTCATGAGGCTGCAAAAGCAGCCACACACTCCTGGAATTCTAAAATTTTTTAATAATTGGGTCCAGAGGCATCTCTGTGGCATGCTACTCTCTTCTGAGATTCATTTGTGAGTCTCTTGATCATGGCTGTTAATGTGCTTAAATGTTGCCCAGAGGCAGTCTGTGGGCTTGACTGCTTGCCAGGGAACCAGAAGGGTTGGGAGATGGGAGGAGGTTGACTATCCCCGATTCCATGAAATTTGGAGTTTTCAGTCACAGGTCCTGCATACCTGGGTTTTTCAGCAGATTTATTCCCATGCCGTGGGGGGGCTCGAGACGAGCCTGTGAAGATCAGCCTTCGGTATGGTGGTGATTGGGATCTGAAGGTTTGCAGCTGCCAGGGTTCATTTGGGAGCAGGTGGAGGGACATGCCTGCCATACTCCTAGGCGCCTCGGTGAAATCAGCCTGGTGCAGGCTGAGGAGACATCTTTGCAGCGTGCTGTTCTCTTCCGAGATTCATTTGCTGGCTTACTTCTTTTTATCTCACAAGGATCTATATAAGTTGGGAGCCAAAATGTCTTTTTCTTCCCCTCTTAGTGTTTCTGTCTTTCCTCAGTAGCTTGTGGAGGCTGTGAGAATGGCATGTGCTATCTATGGCATCTGGCCCTGCTGGGCCTTACTCCTGGTTGGGGAGCAACCTGCTCTGGGAACTTCAGCTGTCAAGAAAGAGGATCTGACAGGAAGAAGTTGGGGCTGAAGGGACATGTAACAAGTGAGAAGGGGCCTTGCCTTTGGCCCAACGCCCAGAGTAGAACAGTCATCAGGTCAAACTTGAAAGTGGCGTCACTTTCTGATGCAAAGCCCTAGATTAAAATTTAGAATTCCAAGATTGTAAGGCTGCTCTTGCGGCTGCACGACACCATATGCTATTCATAACCAGCAATAGAAAACAAATTGTCTAATGTTGACTTTTGGTAGGTCTGAGTGTTGGGGGAAAATTCCAAATAATAATGGTGGGACTGGTGTTAAAATATTGAGGGGGCTGGAGGGATAGCACAGCGGGTAAGGCGTTTGCCTTGCATGCAGCCAACATGGCCCACACAGGTTCGATTCCCAGCATCCCAGATGGTCCCCTGAGCACCGCCAGGAACAATTCCTGAGTACATGAGCCAAGAGTAAGCCCTGAGCATCGCCGGATGTGACCCAAAAAGCAAAAAAAAAAAAATATTGAATGTAATCAAAGTAGAGAGAGGGTAATATGGAAATTATCTGCCACACAGGTAGAGGTAGGGGTGGGATGGGGGCGTATACTGGGGTTTTCGGTGGTGGAAAATGTGCACTTGTGAAGAGATGGGTGTTTGAACATTGTATGATCAAGACTCAAATACGAAAGCTTTGTAACTGTTTTCACAGTGATTCAATAAATTTCAAAAAATTTTTTTGGCATTCAATGGTTCAACTTATCGGCAGCAATTATTTCTATGGGATTGGAAAGTTGTCCCTTCTGTTTTTATTTATTTATTTATTTATTTATTTATTTATTTACTTTGGGCCACACAAGGCAGTGCTCAAGGATTTCTACTGGCTCTACACTTAGGGATCAATCCTGGTGGGACACAGATACCATACTGGGTGCTGGGAATTAAACCCAGGTTGGTTGTATGCAAGGCAAGTACCCTACCCATTGTACTATCTCTTCTACTCTCCCTTATCTTTTTACTAGGTGGAACTTCTCTATGGGGGAAATTGTTTTCTTCCAGTTTATTTATTCAGTTGTTTGTTGATGTTACTATGAATTTCTGCATATTTATTGTTTTGTTATATTATAAGAATTCCTAATCATAGTCTGCCAAAATAGTGTCTTATCTCTCTGGCTCCTACATCCCTCTTTAAAGTTCTTTCTTTCATTCTGACATCATGAGATGCTCTATGCTTTTTTCCTTCAGTCTTTGGAATCAACCATTTCTCTTATCTCTGGATGTTTTCAAGAGATATTACTATTTAGAAACCAAGCATGGGCACTGCATGTTCTCACTAATAATCGCTACTTCTAGCCTCATGAAATTGGAGCTAGAAAATATACACATGTATACTAACCTAAGATAAATACAAATGGATAGTTACGTATCAGAAAGGATCTATCCTTACACATACACATATATGAAACACAAGCATGAGTTCAAATTATTTGGGGGGGGTACTAAGGATTGAATCTAGATATTGATACATTCTCTGCCACTGAGCTTCATTTCTGGAATCATCAGTCTATTTTAATATTTCCAGGTCCAACCCAGTAACCCGGAATTCATTTTAGCCTCTCCCCTTTCCTTATCTGGAACCTCTTTCTCTGACCTGACTCACATTATCTACACTACTTCCTCTTATTTGTTTTAGACTGTTCAATACATAGTGTATCAGAATTGCTGATCCATAAGCACGTGAAAAATAGTCATGAACTAGAGCACAGTTCTTTTCATCTTTAGATTTAATCAAAACACTTTTGAAATGCACATAAGTCAACTCCTTCCAATGCTTCAGTGTGGTTATGTGATATATTTATTAGAGACACCACTATGCCCATATTCTGCTTGACTTGCTAAACTTTCATGTAATATAACTCAATATCTGAAGAGTTCTGTGGATTTTGATAAACGACAGTCATATGTTCACCTTGGATCATTTCACTATTACTCCCAGCCTTCCCATGATGTCACCTTATTTATTCAATTTTTAAAAATTGAATCACCATGAGATACTCAGTGACAAAGTTGTTTATGATTGAATTTCAGTCATACAATGTTCCAACATGCTCTCTCTCTCTCTCTCTCTCCCTCTCTCTCTTCCTCTCTTTCTCCCTCCCTCCTTTCTCTCCCCCCTTGGGTATTATGGCTTGCAATACAGGCACTGAAAGGTTATCATGTTTGTCCTTTTACCTACTTTCAGCACTCAATTTTTGTACGGAGTGATCATTTCCAACTATTATTGTCATAATGATCCCTTCTCTATTCTAACTGCCTTCCCCACCACTCCCACCGCTATGGCAAGCTTCCAACCATGGACCAGTCCTTCTGGCCCTTGTTTCTACTGTCCTTGGGTATTAGTCTCATACTATGTTTTTTTATATCCTACAAATGAGTGCAACATGATGTTCCTTTGTATAGTAATTCTTCTCTCTACTTCCACATGCTAACAAAACAGTTCATGGTCTGTCATAATTTTATAGTTTCTAGAATGTCAGATGAATGGAATATTGCTTTCACTATCATCTATTTGTTATAGAAATACTTAAAATTATGTGTCAATAAATAATACACTATCTATAGATATTATTTAATACAGTATTTCATAAATCTCCAAGCTCGCTCAGAGCGGGAATGGACCTTCTCCCCACATCTCACAAGTTAACCAGTAGCTTGGCAGTCACACCCATAGACTGTCCCTGATGCTTTACAATCTCATCAATGGCCATGATCCACAGACTCAAAAATAAAGCTCACAGAAGAGAGCAACATAGGCCTCATCCATGAGTGAATCTGCTGTATAATCATATTCTAAATTTTAGAATTCCTGGATCTCTCATACTCTACACTATTGATGTTCCAAGAGTAGCAAACAATATTTGATTGGATTTAACAAACACGTTAGTAATCTCTTATACAAGGGCTTAATGGCTCTAGGATGAACTACAACAATCTTCACACAAAAGGAAACTATATTGGACCATTTTTAGCAGATTATTTATTACAAGCAATGCAAAATTAATTGTTTTGGTTTTGCACTGGGGGGCATGGTTTGGTATTTGGAGTGGAAACATTCGAAATATGGTGGTGGGAAGGGGCAATGGTGGTGGGATTGGTGTTTGAATATTAAATTGTAAAGAATTCTTGTGAACAATTTTATAAAAATAAAATTAAATGAAAAAATACAGTATTTCATGTGAAATTTTATGTAAATTTGTTTATTAAGAGTAATTTTTATCATAAAACATATTATCAGGAGGTACTTTCCAGGCTTCTCTCTGTTTGTTTCTTGATCTTTCTAGCTGTATATTAGGAAGAATACATTATTTAAAGGAATAAGAAAATTCAAAGAATTTGTCATTTGATGAGTTAAGTTTAAAGGCATTTCTTAGAGCAAATAATTGAAGATGTCTCTGTTATTTTTTGCTCTTGTTTTGTTTTGTTTTGTTTTGTTTTGTTTTGGGGCCCTACCTATTACCCTCTTAAAGAATGCAAGCCTGGCTGGAGGGAACGTGGCCGGCCATACCAAGGGTAGTCCCATTAGCAAATCCTCTGTCTCACAACCAGGCTAATCACTTACCTCGTCACTCCATAAGCGAATAGAAAATGAATATTCATTTTCTTATGTTCTATACAAATCTATGAAAGCTAGTGTCTGCTTGCCTCTTTGTGGGCTCCATTCTTCTATTAGTCCAGGAAATGGGGACAGAATGGGGAAGGAAACAGGACACATTAAAGTCTCTTAACTTCATTCTATGGCTGGGAAGAGCTTAGAAAACACAGGAAAGGACCCTTAGGATGCAGGGAGTCTTTATTCACAGTGGCATATAAACACACACCCCAGTCTGGCTCTCACACATATTAAACTCATTTATTTACTAATTCAGTTACTACCTCCTTCTGGTCTGGGAAAACCAAATCTAGAAGAATCAGGTGAGAGGGAAGACTGTCATAAGCTGATGCAGAGGGCCACTGATGCAGAGGGCCAAGGGACATATTACAGTGGTTAGAGTGCTTGCCCTGCATGTGGCCAACCCAGGTTTGATTCCCAGCATCGCATATAATCTCCCAAACACTGCCAGGAGTAATTCCTGAGTTCAGAGCCAAGACTAACCCCTGAACATCACCAGATGTGGCCCAACCTCCTACCACCACCCTCTGCCCAAATAAAAATAGCTGAAGCAGAGCTGAAAAGGGCTCTAAGGACAAGGTGGGGGACATTCAGACCCTCCTCCAAAGTATCCCCTTTCCCATCAGAAACATCATGGCTGATGTGTGTGTCTTGGAGCAACTCAGGGCCGACTGTGTCTGCCAGTCAGCTCCACGGTGCCATGAAGGTTGCTGTTATGGGGACGGTAGAGATCTGTATTGAATTTTCTTAGACATGGAGAGTTTTTCTAAAAACAAACAAACAAACAAAAGGATGACTAGTTTCAGAGCCAAGCCCCTCTCTCCAACCCCCCAACCCCAAGTATCCCCCTCCTATTCCACTGCCTCCTTCTTCTCTTTATCAATTTTCTTTGAGTATGGGCTAGCTTTTGTTCCAATTTTAACCTGATATTAATGTATCTAACTTTCTCCTAATTTCTCATATCCCCATCTTCCACAGTAATCCTGGGTCCATTCTATTTCTTTCCTCATTTTCCTGCTCTTCTTCCCTCCAGAAAAGAATTTTCTATGTCAGATACTCACAAAATAAGAGAGTAGCACAGTGGTGAGAATCACACCCATTGCAACAGAAGCCAGAGTGATTAGGACTACTTCCCATGGCCTCAGGTATGCACTAGGCTTCTCTGCATTCCCTTGTGATGAAGTACTTGTGCTGGTGACATTGGCAATAGTAGCTGTTGTGTTAGCTCCACTGGATGGTGTGGTTGATCCAGAGGGGCTGATTGTGCTGGTCTTATCAGGTGATATGGTTGGTCTAGGGGGGCTGGTTGTGTTGTTCCCATTGGGTGATGTGGTTGATCCAGGGAGGCTGGTTGTGTTGTTCCTGTTGGGTAATGTGGTTGATCCAGGGGGGCTGGTTGTGTTGTTCCCGTTGGGTGATGTGGTTGATCCAGGGAGGATGGTTGTGTTGTTCTCGTTGGGTAATGTGGTTGATCCAGGGAGGATGGTTGTGTTGTTCCCATTGGGTGATATGGTTGATCCAGGGAGGATGGTTGTGTTGTTCCTGTTGGGTAATGTGGTTGATCCAGGGGGGCTGGTTGTGTTGTTCCCGTTGGGTGATGTGGTTGATCCAGGGAGGATGGTTGTGTTGTTCTCGTTGGGTAATGTGGTTGATCCAGGGAGGATGGTTGTGTTGTTCCCGTTGGGTGATATGGTTGATCCAGGGAGGATGGTTGTGCTGTTCCTGTTGGGTAATGTGGTTGATCCAGGGGGGCTGGTTGTGTTGTTCCCGTTGGGTGATGTGGTTGATCCAGGGAGGATGGTTGTGTTGTTCTCGTTGGGTAATGTGGTTGATCCAGGGGGGCTGGTTGTGTTGTTCCCATTGGGTGATGTGACTGAACCAGGGAGGCTGGCTGTGTTGATCACATTGGCTGGTGTTGGCAGTCGAGGTGAGATAGTTATGTTAGCATTGTAAGTTACAGCTTATTAAGAAAAGATGGCTGTTCAGTTTCACTGGAAATCTTGTTTGGTTTTGCTACTATTACTGCTGCTACTACTGCTACTACAACTATATACTATTTCTGCTGCTACTACCTCTAATAATAATTTAAAAATCTATAATTTATTGCATATTCATTGTGTTCCAGGTATTATGTCATCACTGTATCACTGTATCACTGTCATCCTGTTGTTTGTTGATTTACTCAAGCAGGCGTCAGTGACGTCTCTACTCCTCCCAGCCCTGAGATTTTAGCAGCCTCTTTATACTCATCTTTTACCAACAATTGGAGGCTCTTTCAGGGTCAGGGGAATGAGACCTGTTATCGTTACTGTTTTTGGCATAACGAATACGCCACGGGGAGTTTAAGGCAAAAGGTAAAGGCCCTCCCATTGATCGTCGATTTGCTCGAGTGGGCCCAGTAACGTCTCCATTGGAGACTTTGTTGTTACTGTGTCTGGCATATCGAATACTCTCGGTAGCTTGCCGGGCTCTCCGAGAGGGGCGGAGGAATCGAACTCGGGTCAGCCATGTTGGCTGCGTGTAAGGCAAACGCCTTACCCGCTGTGCTATCGCTCCAGCCCTTTACGGGGAGTTTAAAATCCTCAAAATACTTCAATCAGTAGGAACTTCTCTTATCTCCCCATTTGCTAGGAAATTAAGATTTAGCAAAGGTAAGAAACTGGTTCCAGACTCAACAGCTAGGAGGTCATGGAACAGGGATTTAAATCAAGGCAGTTTGACTCTATAGCCAGCCTTTGGTTGTATACTATTCCACATCTCGAATAAGGAGAGTATGTGACCAAGAATCCCAGAAATTGTGCTTTTCATTCTCTTTAACTCTTCATGATATATATCAGATATAGAATGTAAAAACAGGAGGCTGTGGGGAATCACTTTTAAATATTGGGATTGCTCTCCAAACAGAATTATACCTTTCTTCTAGGAGATAGGTAACTAAGGGGTATCAGTTTGGGAGCAGATAGTAATGTACATATTTACTACCATCAGATAATTTTATGTACACAAAGGTTTGGAAGCCAATGCTTACAGGATCTTACATGGCCTTTGCACACGATCCAGTGAAACAAAATAAAACAAAATCTAGCCACATACAGCTTGAAGAGACAAGATATTCCAGGATTCAGGGGAGGGAACCAACCTCCTTATTACTGAGTTGGAGTTAAGGTGAGTCCATGCCTTCCTCCTCTCATGCCCACTTTCTATTCTGTTCTGATTTTCCAGCCCAGCACCAACCAAGCACTTGACTTCCAAATACCAATGTAATCTCACCTCATCTACTGGCACATGAGTGTACCGCCCCTTGCCCTCCATATGTGTTCTTTTCTTAGGGTTGTTTGGACTTACACTAGGACTTAAAATTTAGATTTGAGGGGAAACTCAAAAACTTTTTGTTGATGTCTCTTATGAGAGTTAGGATTGATATCAAAAGAGAAACTAAGTGATGCATTAAGGTGAAAAGTTGGTCTGCAGAGAGGAAATGCACTTATTTTGTGTTACTCAGACACATAAAACAGATGTCTCAAAATCATGTTCAGGCAAATTCTAAAGCAAACAAGTGCTAAAGAGATGAACAGCACGTTTCCTGATGTGAACTTAGAAATCTTGTTTTTTCTCTTTTGGGTCACACCCGGCAATGCGTAGGGGTTACTCCTGGCTCGTGCACTCAGGAATTACTTCTGGCGGTGCTCAGGGGACCATATGAGATGCTGGGAATCGAATCCGGGTCGGCCATACGCAAAGCAAATGCCCTAACTGCTGTGCTATTGCTCCAGCCCTAGTGAACTTAGAAATCTTGGGACTGCTGACAGAGACACTGAAATGGATTCCTGCCCTTGGAGGTCATCCCCTTCTCACTCTAATGGATATAAAGTTGGGACTGATTATTTGATCATGATCACAATCATCCTGTTGTTCGTCGATTGCCTCCAACAGGCATCAGTAATGTCTCCTTCGCCCTAGCCCTGAGATTTTTAAAAAGTGCAATATTCAAGGCTCTTTCAGGGTTAGGAGAATGAGATCCATCATTGTTACTGGTATTTGGCATAGTGGGTACACCACGGGGAGTTTGCCACCGTGTGGGCAGGTTACACTCGGTAGCCTGCCAGGCAGGACTGATTATTATAGAGGAAATACTCTAGACTTCTGGGCAGAAGAGCTGTTATTAGGAACAGAAAGGAGAAAAAGGGACAAGTTGAGTTGAAGAGAACAGAGGAAAATAACGGCTCCTGCCCCTGTGTGAAAATGAGGGCCAACAGAATGCCATATCATACACATTCCTGGAGTAGTCAGTACTTTTCCAACACTCAACACAGATTCTAAGAAATCATTATTTTCAGTAAACTATTACTTTTTAAAAAGTTACTAAGTTATTCTCTTTTAGAGAAGATGACTCACCAGGTCCTAAATGTAGAAGAAGGTAAAACAGCAACCAGCCTTCAAAGGAAAATGTTTTTCTCTTCATCATGAGATGATCTGGAGAAAGGGCTCCTGAATCCCAGCTATAACCGAGATCTGGAAGGGAAACAAACTGAAGGTCTTGACTGAGTAGAGTCTCAAGGTGGAGAACTGAGGCCGCAGTGCTCGGAGCTTGGGTCCCCTCAAAATAGGTTCTTCATCTAAAGAAAAGGACCAGTAGGAGTGATCTGGGGTTGCAGAGTGGAGAAGTGGGATACCTGGTCCCTCATGCTCCAGCTACTTCCTTCATAACTTTCCTTCGCTTTCAAAGAAGTCCTTTATAGAACCACCTGGGCTGGGCAGGGGCTGGACATGTGGCCTATTATTCTTCTAGTGTGAGCAGGTGACAGAATACCTGAACCCAGAGAGCCAGGGTAAGGAGGTGGGGGTATGTGAGAATGGGAACTGATACTGGTCTATTAGGCTGGGCCTGAGGAGGAGCAGGAAACAGTAAAGTTCAAAGGGATCAAATTGCCAAAGTGAGAGGGGATTCACCCATTGAGACTGAAAACCTGTTCTAGTTCAAGACTTCATTTCCTGGATGAGAAGTCCTAAGTGTCGAGAATAGCCGGGAGCAGGTTTTTTTAAAATTTTTTTTATTTTTTATTAGTGAGACATCATGAGGTACAGTTGTAGACTTACACATTTTTGTGGTTTCAATTATACAATGATCAAATACCCATCCCTCCACCAGTGCCCATCAGTGCCCATTTCCCACCACCACGGATCCCAGTATCCCTCCCACCCCCCATTCCCCCCATCCCCCCCTGCCTCTGTGGCAGGGAACTCCCTTTTGTTCTCTCTCTCTTATTGGGTGTTGTGGTTTGCAAAAGAGGCAATGGGAGCAGGGTTTTGAAACAAACCCTGAACAAGCAGAACATAGTGGAAAGGACACGAAAAGTGAGATTCTGTGTGGATGGCAGCAGGCACTGGTCCTCCTGCTGCTGCTGAACATGTGCTAGATTAGGAAGCTCGTTCTGAATAAGTGGGAGAAGAGACTCAGAGATAGATAGATGCCTGGGATCATGGAGCATGAGAGGTGGGGGTAGGGAGAGTGGAAGGTGTGTTGTTATGGAGATGAGAACAATAGTGTTCTGGGATCCTTGCATATATGTCTTCAAGGTTCCAAGTTTATTAGATTTTTAAGGATTTTTTGGTAGCATGGCCTTCACTAAAAATTAAATTAGAGGCTGAAGATATACCTAATAGAGTACTTCAGGCACATGCCTTACCTGTAGCTGAGTAGGTTCAATTCCTGAAACTTCAAATTGTGTCCTGAATATTGCTGTTTGCAGCCGTGGAGCCCCACAAGTTGGGATAGCCTAGGTAAAGGTAAAGGTAAAGGTAAAGGCCCTCCCGTTGATCATCGATTTGCTCGAGCAGGCCCAGTAACGTCTCCATTGGAGACTTTGTTGTTACTGTGTTTGGCATATCGAACACTCTCGGTAGCTTGCCGGGCTCTCCGAGAGGGGCGGAGGAATCGAACTCGGGTCGGCCATGTTGGCTGCGTGCAAGGCAAATGCCCTACCACTGTGCTATCGCTCCACAAGATCCACAAGCCTAGGTAATTTTTGTTTTTGTTTTAGCATCACACCCAGCTGTACTCAGGGTTTACTCCTCACTCTGCACTTAGGGATCACTCCTGGTGGGCTCAGGGGACCATTTGGGGTGCTGGGGATAAAATTAGAACCAGCTGTGTGAAGACAAGTACCTTACCCATTGTACCATCTTTCTGGTCCCATGGCCTAGATAATTTCTGATACCACAGAGCACTGGATCCTCAAGCTCTTGTATTGACATACAGGCCTCTTAGTTCAAGAAAAGCTGGGAGGGCAGCCCCTGGTCTTTAAAGCACACTTGGGAGAACCCCCTCAAATTAATTATATTACTTTATAAAGGACTCTTATTAAAACCAAATGCACACATATTCAAAAAGTAATGTATTATTCTATAATAATTTTATTATACTTTGCTATTATCTAAGTTATGTACATTTACTGTTTCCATCTGGTGGAAGTAGCATTATTTCTTCCAGTCACTTCTTTAGTGTTGTAACGCTGGTAGCTTGAAATCAGTTGTAGGAGCATTTGCACATAGAAAACTGGTGGCTAAACAGTTGACAGCACACACATTAACTGGGGCCCACAAAGTGACAACTGGAGAAGGAGGTTCCTGCTTCAGACTCTTTCAGTGGCAGGGGAAGGGATTCTTATTTTGGAAGAATTCATAGGGACTCTGCAACCTCAGAGACTCAACTGTCCTAATCAGTGGTTTGTACCTGCCAAACTGAATGATAAAGAAAATCCCTCTCCCTGGGACACTGGTCTGTTGGGCAACAAAAACGTCACAAAGACAGGTTAACAAGGAGATTAAGGACAGAATAAGACTAAGGGAATTGGCAGTTCCTTCATCCACAGTTCATGACAAAAACTGGAGATAGATTCTATGGCAGTTAAAATTTTTTTTTAAATTTTTAGTTTGGTTTTGGGGGGCCACACCCAGCTATGCTCAGGGCTCAGGGATCACTCCTGGCAGGGCATATCAGGTGACTTGGATTAAACCTAGGTCAGTAAGCATGATAGGCAAGCACCTGCCCACTGTACTATTTCTCTGGCCCTCCACAATAGTTTTAATTATATACTATGTGTAATTAAAACAAATTATATCTCCAAGCCTACTCGAATTGGAGTCGAGCATCTTCCACCCAGATCCTCCAAATTCCAGTAGGCGGGGGTCACACCCACCACCTGGCCCCCTGGCGCCGTGTAATCCCATCAGCGGCCAAGACTCAGAGACTATAAAATCCAGATCCCGGAACATCTTATTATCTCATTCCTACTTTGGACAAACTTGCAGGCTGTCGAATGTAGCCTGCCCACAAGACAGAGTCTGGCAAACTCCCCGTGGCCTACCAAATATGCCAAATACCAGTAACAATGATGGGTCTCATTCTCCTAAAGAGCCCTGAATATAATCTCAGGGCTAGGATGAAAGAGACGTTACTGGGGCCTGCTCGAGGCAATCGACGATTATATCTCCCCAGCCTAGAAACCTGTTAAGGTTTCCTCTCAATCATTTAGACGTGTGGAGGGAGGATATTCATAGAGGCCTGACAAGTGAGCTACAAGTGGGAGAAGATTATGGCTCCGACTCCAAACACTTCATGATTGTCTAAAAGCAATTGCCTGTTTAGTGCTAGACATTGTACACTAGTAAATAAAACAGACACATTTGTGTTCCTTTGGAGCTTGTATCCTGAGCTTCAAGAACTGTGAATGATGATATCCTAGAAGAGACAAGCGAATAGCCTGTGATAGACAGTGAGGTGTTGCATGGGAAGAGGTGTCCTGAGAAAGGGCTTGGAAATACTTCTACCCTGCATCTGTGATGAGAAGTTTCATGTGGCAATTGAATGGGGGTGTGGTGAATAAGAAAACAGTACTGGAATCTCAGTACATGCTTATGGGTACAATTTATTACATTTTTTTTAGTAGAAAGATAAGTTTTCTTTAAAAAGATACATTTTCTTTCAAGAAACAATTGAAATAAGATTTGTTTTATAGTATAGGCGTGGCCAGAAAACAAGTTATTTTTCTGAGTTTCATACTTCTTATCTACTTAGTGTGGATTAAAATACAATTTTTTAGGGTTTTTTGGTGAGGACTAAATGATAGTATAATACAAAAGTCTTAGCACTGAAATATAACCAACATAGCTCAAATTTTTAACTTTTTAAATTTTATTTTCATAAGATTTTTCACATTAATTGGTTATATTCAACAATTCAACACCAATCCCACTACCATTACAACTTCCTACCACCATTATTTTGAATTTTCCCATCACCATTCAAGCCTGCCTGCCACAGGCAGATGCTAGATAATTTATTTTCTATTGCTTATTATGAATATTATGAGAGGTAGTGTGGCTACGAAAGTGGCTGCATGCTCCTGGAATTCTAAAATTGTAAATGATTGGGGTCTGGAGACATCTTTGCAGGGAGCTAATCCATTTTGAGATTCATTTGTGAATCTTTGGATGAAGGGCATTGATGCACTTAAATATCACTCGGAGGCAGCTCATGGACATGATAGTCAGAACACCAAAGGGGAGGGGAGATGGGAAGGACAGGCTGTCTCCACCACCACCATGTGGCTGGAGTCCTCAGTTTCTGGTCCTGTGTACCTAGGTTTTTCTTCTGGAAGTTTATGGCTAGTGGGGGTTCATCTGGAGTGGGCAGAGAGAGGACACCCACTACATCTGAGATGCCCCAGTGAAACTGGCTCAGCATGGGGTTCAGAGAAATCTCCATCCAGCCGCTGTCTTCTGGGACATTGCTAATTTATGTATGGAACCATAAATGATGTCAAACAGACAAAGCAATTGAGGCATCATGTTTCCCAGCTTTAAATTATACTAAAACAGTAATCGAGCTCAAGCAAAACAGTAATCTAAGGCTGTATGATATTGTAATAAAAGTAAATACACAAAACAATGGACCACTGTCCCTATAGCACTATCTCTGTCTTATCTCTATCCTTGTCTAATATCTATTCTCTCCTCCTCCTGTCCCATGTTTGTTAATTAGTTTTATAATCCTGTAATCCTCAAGGCCAAGAGTTTTTCATAATTCCATACATACTATTCCCTTATTCCATAGATGAGTGAAATCATCTCAGACTTGTTCTATCCCCTCTGATTTATTTCTTGTAATGTGATGCTCTCCAGTTACATCTGAACTGCAGCTGACTGAATGGTTTGATCTTTTCTTGCAGTTGCATAGTGGACACAAAGTTTAAAAAAACCTTTCGTGGGAGGGGGGTTATAGTGGGGTTCTTGGTGGTGAAAAATGAGTATTGGTGAAGGGAAAGGTGTTTGATCACTTTCAGGTTTTTAAATCTGAAAGCTTTGTAACTTTTCCCACAGTGATTCAATAAATAGATATAAGAAGAAAAAAAAATAAAAGAAAACTTTCAGGTGTAAAGGATGCAGACTTAGGAGATATGCCTTTTTCGTGTGAGGTCCTAGGCCTCATCCCCAGAAATGCAGACAAAAATAAGCATTTAATCTGGATAAAGAAATATTTGTGAATTTTATTTCTAAAGAGTATCTTTGTTTCTTAGAGGGTCTAGTAATTTTCTCCTTAGTTTCACAGACATATTAGAAATGAGGAAGGCTCTTGTCAAAGAGAGTCAACCTGAGAAGGGCACAGGGATGGCCCAGGAGGAGGGAGGCTTGTGAGGCAGCTGTCCTGAGTGTTGTTACTGAGCCCATCTCATACAACTCCAACCACTTCCTTGAACCAGAAATTCTGAGATATGGAGAGAACCTAGGAACTACACTAACTTGAAATGATTTCTAAACCTCTCCCCAAACTACAGTTTGCTTCAGCTGTAGCCTTGATGGTTACACATCAAGGGCTTTCTTTGATAATGTCCTAGACCATGATCTGTGACCAGTCCCTGGGAGTACTCAGTTTCCAGCATGACTTTCTCATTATGGGTCTTTATAGTTCTTCACTATTACAGCTCTTTACTCCTCCATGATCCTCTCCTCTCCCAGTGTTTCCTCCTCAGACTATCTCCCATTCTGTAGTGAGTGTTGTCATGTCCTCTTAAATGATTTCATTTGAGGCTAGCCCTGGGATTGTCACTGATATAGTTTCTTTCATGACCCCACATATGTGGTTTCCTTGAGAAACTACTCAGAGGATACCTCATGACTCATTCCTATGGTCACCTTCATTCCTATGGTCACCTTCATGACTATGACTTGATTCATGGCTCACATTTGGACTCCTTCATGGCCCAACCCTGGAACTCTCCATGACTCAGTTCATTGTTGGGGTTTTGAGACAATAGGCCTGGGTTGGGTCATGAGTGCAGTCAGTGCAAGTGTTAGTCAGAGATAGATGAATATTATTTGAAGGGAGAAAATGCAGGTATCTTAAGGGATTAGTACTTTGGCAGAGAGAGGGTTAGGCCACAATCAGCTGTTCTCAGGGCTTATTCCTGACTGTTCTCAGGGATCAACCGTGGTAGTACTCAGAATCTAACCAGGGTCAGCTATGTGCAAGACTTAACCTCTGTACTATTTCTCTGGCCCAAGATTAATACTTTTATCTCATTTTATAACAAACCTGGTTGACTAAAATCAAAGTTTTTTATTTCTTGGAGGAAATTAATAATAATTCTCCCCCAACTTCTTTACTTACTCTGTCTCTCTTATTGTGTTATTTTTTCTTTTTCAAAGAATCAGCAAGACAAGCAAAGATCAAACAAAATACTAATAGTAAAAAATGGCCATACAGTTGTATTTATTATGCTGAGCCAATATAATGCAATGGGGTTTTCCTCCTTTTTTTTTTTAATGTAGGAGTACTGCTATTTATTTAGCCATTGATTAAGCTGATTGAATTGGGCATGATATCCACATTATTTTTTTATTCAGAATGTTAATTTTATTATTTTTTTTTATTGAATGACCGTGAGATATAGTTACAAAGCTTTCCTGTTTGAGTTTCAGTCATACAATGATTGAACACCCAACCCTCCATCACTGCACATCTTCCACCACCAATGTCTCCAGTATCCCCCCACCTCCCCTTCCCCTGCCTCAATGGCAGACAATATCCCCTATACTCTCTTTTGTATTGCTTGCTATGAATAGCATAAAATGTCACATGGCTGCAAGAGTGGCCATGTGCTCCTGGGATTCTACAATTTTAGATAATTAGGGTCTGGAGAAATCTCTGCAGTGAGCTGCTCGGTTCAGAGATTTTTTTTGTGTCTCTGGATCATGGCTGTTAAGGAGCTTAAGTAGTAGCTGGAGGCAGTTTGTGGGCATGACCTCCAGGATCCCATAGGGACGAAAGGGACCCACCCATCCGCTATCCCGAGGTCATCACTGATCCTACGTAACTACACTTCTCATTGAGTTCTGGAAGTTAGCAGTTGGCAGCCGCCAGAGTTTTAGGCGGCAGGTGGAGGGATGATTCCTGCCCCCATCTGAAGCACTCCAGTAAAGTCCTCTGACTTAAGGTCCGGAGGCATCTCTGCAGTGAACTTCTTGATCCATAGATTCTTTTGTGTGTCTCTGGATCATGGTCCTTGTTTTCATCTTTTCCAGAGAAATAAACTATTGGCATATGCCCTGAAGGGCATGCCCACTCACCTATAATGCGTCAGGCCACCACCCCTAACTGCAGCTTTCTATCTCTTTTGAGATTTATGGGTCTCTGAAATAAGGCCAGTAAGCTGAGCTGGAGGTGGTTGTGGGTGTGGCTCCCACATACCTAACTTTTGTCCATTTAGTTTCTTGGTAAACTTGGCCCCAAGCTGTTCGGGTCTAGCCAAAGGCACAGAGGCAATTTTGGGGTATCAGCAAACCTGAAGGCACCATTAGACTGCTGATGCACTTGCCCTGCATACAATGGAATTTTTAAGGCAAAAATCATTAGCCTTCTACCCTTGAGGGGATGAACTCTTGCCAAAGGACAGAAATCAGATATTGTATTAACTAAGGAAGTGTGTGTTTGTGAAACCAGAATAATTATTCTAGATGACTCAAAGTTTTCAAATCCATTATTTATCCTTGGAGGAGGAAAGAAGTGGGTTCTCTGTTGATGGAATGATGATGACGTGGAATGATGAGAATTTTATGAATTTATGAATGATGTATGCAAGAAAAATATAATTAACAGCATTGCAAACACCATAACCTCAATAAAATGGTTAAACCCTTTCAAAAGTTAAAAAGAGAAAATCTGAGCACAGGATGCAGCTGGCCTAAGGGCTGCTCTCAGCTCCATGAGAAAGGTGGGAGAGCCAGGAGCCCTGGTTGTACCCTGGCACCCTGCACTTCATTGAACCAGGATGGGTTATGGCTTTGGTTTTTGATTCCCACGTGTTGCTCAGGGGGTTGGGAGCTACTCTGGAGATTCTTATTCACCCAGGGTGGGCATCACAGTGCCTAAGGATGCTGTGGAGCTGATTGGGTTCTGCAGTGCTGGGGATCAGCAGGGACACACCCAGTGTGGCTTGGGAGACCATGTGGTTTGGGTGCAGGCAGAGATGTGCCTAACACTGAACTATCTCTACAGCTCCCATGCTGGCTTTTTTATGTCTTTCATTTCCTGGTCTCTACTCTTATGCCTTGAGGCTGCCAGGGGGCTGTATGTGCCAACTTAGTTCTTTCCTACTAGAACTTGTGCATTCCACCCCTACAGGACAGAGACATCAAAATGAAAGGGGTGAGCTCTGAGAGCTACCTGATAAGAATAACTGCATTAGAGCCCCAAAAGCAATGAGAGTAGAACCAATGTTCTTGCTTATTTGCATCAAAAATAAACCTTTTGAAGCCAGAGGGATGGTAGAGTAGGTAAGGTGTTTGCCTTGCACAAGGTCCATCTGGGTTCTATCCCTGGCATTCCTTATTGTCCCCTACTCCAACTGGGGTGATTTCTGAGAGCAGAGCCAGGAATAGGCCCCAAGCACTGCCACAAAATAAACAAATAAACCATCATTTTGCTCCTAAATTGGGGGAATCTTTGCATTCGAAAAGAATAGAATTTGAGTAGTCATTCGATCCTCTATCCTTGGAGTCTAACTCCCCTTCCATCATTTGTTTGTTTGGTTTATGAGCCACATTCAGTGATGTTTAGGGACTACTCCTGGCCTAGCATTTGGGGGTTGCTCCCAGGGCTGCTTGGGATTCAGGCAGTGCTGGAGAGCGAATCCATGCCTCCCTTCCCCCAAAGAAGAGCCCTCCCCTTCTTGTTTTTATCTCTTTTTTGTTTTCTGTCTCATTCTTTCCCTCTTCTCTTGAAATTAATTTAGGCAAGTATTTGGGTGTTTTCTTGTTGCGTTTCTCACAAATTCTACCTTTCATTGTTTCAAACTAAGGAAACTTTTAAATAGTATTATTTAAATTGGTATTTAAATACTATTTCTATGCATTCTGTAACACAGTTTTGTTACTGCTTGTCACCAATCACTTAATCACTTAACTTCCCGTTAGTCGTCGATTTGCTCAAGCGGGCGCCAGTAACGTCTCCATTTGTCCCTGTCGCGTGCTAGTGTAGCCCAATGGCATCTGTTCGCTCCGGGAACATGAAGGGCCTCAAACTGATCATTCATGATCTTGACGAAGAAGTCTGACCATCTGGTAGGTGGGCGGCCACGCGGTCTTTTGACATCCCGTGGAATCTAGTCAGTAACAGCTCTAGTCCAGCGTTCGTCTTTAAATCTCATAACGTGACCAGCCCATCTGATTTTCGACACCTTGGCAAATGAGACAGCGTCCCTGATTCTTGATCATCGATGGATGTCAGAACTACGGATTCTTTCTCTCATTTGAGTGAAACGTGATATTCCAAGCATAGCTCTTTCTATTCTTCTTTGGGAGACCTGAATAGCGTTCTCATCTTGTTTGCTTAGGGACCAGGTCTCTGAGGCATATGTTAATGCAGGAAGAACAGTGGAATCAAAGAGATGTGCCTGGAGCCGTAGGTTCTTCGTCCTCTTAGCTATTTCTTCGACGTTCTTGAAGGCGTTCCAAGCCGCTCTCTTCCTCCTGCGCAGCTCGGGTGCCAGGTCATTTGTCATGTTGACCTCTTGACCTAGGTACACATAGCTGTTGCATTCAGAGATGGTCGTTCCGTTGAGAGCGAATGGGGCGTCAGGAACGAGGCTGTTTCTCATAAACATTGTCTTCGTAAGATTCAGCTGTAGTCCTACCTTTCCACACTCATGGTCAAAGTCGGCCAGCATTTGTGCCACTTGGCTGATGTTTGGTGTTATTAAAACAATGTCATCAGCAAAGCGGAGGTGGTGTAGTTGCCGACCATCTATCTTCACTCCCATTCCTTCCCATTCCAGTCGTCGCATGATGTTCTCGAGGGTGGCACTGAAGAGTTTCGGTGAAATGGTATCACCCTGTCGCACCCCTCTCTTGACATCAACGATCACTTCTTTGTAGAATGGTGAGATCCTGGTAGTGAATCCGCAATACAGCTCATGGAGGATCCTGATGTATTGGGCTTGAATGCCCTGATTGGCTAGGGCTTCAATGACCGCTTCCGTCTCAACAGAATCAAAGGCCTTCTTTAAATCAATGAACGTTAAACAGAGCAGCATCTTGAACTCCCGAGAAACCTCAATGAGCTTGGTTATCGTGTGGATATGGTCGATGGTGCTGAATCCTTTGTGGAACCCAGCTTGCTCGCATGGTTGTCCTTCATCTAGTGTTCTGCCAATCCTATTTAGGATGACTCGAGTGAACAGCTTGTAGATGACAGACAATAGGCAGATCGGGCGATAGTTGCCAATGTCATGGATGTCTCCCTTCTTGAACAGTAGTACGGTCCTGCTGGTTTTCCATTGGGACGGAACCTTGCATTCAGACAGGTAGCGAGTGAAGAGCCGAGCCAGTGTATTGATGAGTACTGATGGCAGGTTCTTCAGGTGTTCAGGTCTGACCTTGTCTGGGCCGGATGCTGTTTGTTTCTTTACCGACGAAATGGCGTGTCGGATTTCGGAAGGGAGAACGTTGGGAACGACATATCCATCCTGTGGAATTTGGTATGTCAGCAAGTGGACATGGCTATCGAAGAGATTTGAGTAGAAGTCATGGATAATCTTCTCCATTGCCATTCTGGAGGATGTGATGGATCCATCAGGACGTCGGAGGGCAGTCATCTTGGTCTTGTAGTTGGCGAAGGACAGGCGGGCATTACGAATACTTTTCCCGGCTTCTGCCGCATTTACCAGTACTTCTGCTCTTCTCTCTTTGAGGTCTTCCTTGATTGCATCTCTGCACTGCTTTGCGAGCTCGGACGTTAGCTTGCGGTTGCCTGAGGCATGCGCCAAACCACGCTGGCGAATTAGCTCAAGAGTTTTCGAAGATAGGCGATTTTTTGTGGCTATCTCTCTCTTGGCGTTCCTCGCACATTCATGGAGGTGCTGAACCAGTTGATCGTATTCCTTGTCAATGTTGTCAACAATGGCATCTTCCCATGTTGCCGCAATAGTACCAAAGAGTTCCCAGTTGGTGGTCATTCTGGGAGTTCTCTTTTTGAACTTTGCAGCCCTTTCTCCCCGCTCTGTGAAGTAGAATTTTGCATGAAGGAGACGGTGGTACGATCCCGTTCGAAATTTTGGGACAACAGCGACATCAGTCAGGCAAAACCGTCGATTGAATATGACGTGGTCTATTTTGTTATGGAATCATCCACTGGGAGACTCCCATGTCCATCGTTTAGATTCTGCCTTCTGGAACTGTGAGTGGTAACACAGTCCATGAATGGTCTTGGTCGACATGATGAACTCAGACAGTCTCTCACCCTGTTCGTTCCATTCTAGGCCATGGGTCCTGATGTGAAGTTCTTCAGCTGATCTTCTTTCTCGGTCCTATCTTGGCATTAAAATCACCCACAATGATCTTGTAGAAGGTGTGGTCTTCTTTATAGAACTTCTCCAGCTCCATGTAGAACTTCTCGATTTCTCTTTCATCATAATGAGATGTTGGTGCATAGAGAACGAAGATAGAAACTGCAGGCAGTGAGCCACATCTATTCAAATGTAAACGTCCGATTTGGGTTGTTAGGCATTCGAATGAATCAATGCTCTTGGCCAAGTTTGTGTTGACAAGGACACCGACGCCTCCAACACCTCTTTTATCGCATGTTCCGAGGAACAATTCTTCTCCAGTGTTGAAAACGGCATGGTGAGATTCGTGCCTTCTTGTCTCAGTCAGATCAATGATGTCGTACTTGATCATTCGCGCTTGTACCATCAGGTCCTCGATGGATGCATCTGATGCTAGCATACGTGCATTGAAAGTACAGACGATCATTTTTGTCTTCCTTCGTTGTGGCAGCCTAGGTCGGCCTTGAGATTTTGTCGGCCTCTCCTTTCTCATCCTTCTCAGTGCTGCCATGTCGGTGAAGCCTTCAGGGTCAGGTGAATGAGACCAGTTGTAGTTACTGGTTTTGGCATATTGAATACACAACGGATAGCTTGCTAGGCTCTTCCATGTGGGCGGAATACTCTCGGTAGCTTGCCAGTCTTTCCGAGAGGGATAGAGGCTTTTGGGGCGACCTCTAATCACCCTTGTAGGTGTTACCATATTTGAACCCTATCAAATACGGAACGACAATTCTGGAAGATGGGTATTTAGTGTCTTACCGCGTGGGTCCGGAAAGCGTCCTGGAGTGTGTGGCGACGACTGGGTAGTGGAAGTAGTGTCACCAATAGCCTCTTCATTAACCAGTCATGGATACTTAAGAGGAAAAACTCAAGTTCCCCCAATCAGAAGACAATAGCTGTTAACTATTCTCTGAAGTTAGAGAAATGAGGATGGTGCCTTGCACAAGGCCCACCTTGGTTTTATAGTGGTCTCCAGAGTACAGCTCAGTTTGTTTTCTGGGGTAGATCCTGTTACCTGATGACTTGATTAATGTGGAAGTGGATGTAATTGTCTCTAGACTGGTGGGGCCTTAAGCAGGAATGGTTGTGCCTCTCCCTTGTGGGGATGGTAGGTTGTGACATACCAGCCCCAGAAGAAGAGGTGATGCTTAGGACAGGGATAGCCTTCCCTGTTGGAGTGCAGGCAGTGTCCCAAGAAGTCGTGCTCACATTTCTTCTGCAGTCTATGCCTTGACCAGCAGCAGTTCTTGTCTTCCAGGACTGTGTTACCCAAGACAGAATAGGTTCCACAGCTAGTAAGGACTGAGACAGAGGGAAGATATTCCTGGGTACTACTGAACACTCCACTTTCTTGTTTTTCTACTTTTCTCCACTTGATTATAGCTGTGACATTTATGGCTCCTTCTGGGTAAAGGAAGCAGAATTTCTGGGTACCCCCTGTCTTGGAAGAAGCAAATCTGGGGTAGACAATGTGGTTATTCAGGACTGAAGTGGGAAGGAGTTTATATTGTTTAACAAGAGGTGATGGTGGTGGTGTTGGGGAGTTAGAGGAGAGAGGAGATATATTTCTTCCCCTGGAAGGAAAGCAAAGAGGAACAGAAGATGTGAGGAAATTCATCCCTTCTCTTCCCTCCCTTCCTCTCCTTTTTCCTCCCCCTCCTCCCTTTCCTCCCTCCCTCCCTTCCTCCTTCCCTCCCTCCCTTCCTCCTTCCCTCCCTCCCTTCCTCCTTCCCTCCCTCCCTCCCTCCCTTCCTCCTTCCCTCCCTCCCTCCTTCCCTCCCTTCTTCCCTCCCTCCCTCCCTCCTTCCCTCCCTCCCTCCTTCCCTCCCTCCCTCCTTCCCTCCCTTCTTCCCTTCCTCCTTTCCTTTCTTCTTTCCTTCCCTTCTTTCTTTCACAGTGCAGGGGTTGGGGATAGCATGTGGTACCCACTATTGAACCTGCAATTCCTGTTTGCAAGGTATGTGCTCCTGCCCTTGAAGACCCAGCCCAGAATCTCACTCTTTGAACCACAGATGCGTTTCCATGGGCATATTTCATTTTAGAAGAGAAGAAAGGAAGGAACCTAACTGGTCTGAAAGTTAATGGGCTTTCATATTTGATGCATAATAATGTGTCCCTAGCCCCAAGATGGAATTTTCTCCAGAATTCCTAAATTCTAGATAGCACATGGCTTTTTTTAATAACCCCTCAAGTGTGGTGCAGGTGGCAGTAAGTCTGAAGTTGGCTTGCATTTGTTGGAAATATACAAACATGTATATTGTTAAACATGGACATCAGTAATAAATGATATAATATGCTATGCAAGAGCTGGGATTTTGTGGGAACTTATTAGGGTGCTCTAAAAATAAAGTCTATTAAAATTAAAATCATGACGTGCCAATGTACAATAAATGAACAAATAATAATGTACAATAAATGATCAAAGTTTCATTTATTGTACCAAAATTTTGAAGGAGCTTATTGATATGGGGGAGACTGCATATTTGGGAGTCATTGTCACTGTACTCCTATTGTTCATCAATTTTGCTCGAGCGGGCCCAGTAACATTGTGAGACGTGTTACTGTGTTTGGCATATTGAATACGTCATGGGTAGCTTGCCAGGCTTTGCTGTGTGGGAGAGATACTCTCGGTAGCTTGCCGGGCTCTCCGAGAGGGGCAGAGGAATCAAACTCGGGTCAGACATGTTGGCTGCGTGCAAGGCAAACGTCCTACCCGCTATGCTACCACTCCAGCCCACATTTGGGAGTAGGAAATGTAAAGGAAATCTCTGTATCTTTGCCTAAATTTTGCTGTGAACCTAAAACTGCTCTAAAATTACACTATATAAACTTTCAATGCTGGAGCGATAGCACAGGGGGAGGGCATTTGCCTTGCAAGTGGCCAATATGGCCAACCTGAGTTCAATTCCTCCGACACTCTTGGAGAGTCCGGCAAGCTACCAAAAGTATCTCGCCCACACGGCAAAGCCTGGCAAGCTACCCATGACATATTCGACATACCAAACACAGTAACAAGTCTCAAAATGGAGACATTACTGGGCCTGCTCAAGCAAATTAATGAACAACGGGAGGACAGTGACAGTGAATAACAAAGAAATATATTACTGAAACTCCTCACTTCCTATTTAGTTTATTATATACTATCTTATATTTGTTTTCTGATGGGCATATATCTTCATAAATTCTAGCTTGGTGGCATGATATGTATAACTTGCAACAAGTCCAGCAGGGGTTATCTGCATCACAAAAATCAGAAAATTCCTCTGTTAAAGATTTGTTTTTCCCATGGAAGGTTGGTTATTGCTCATTTACCATCATGTCACCAAAAGAACACTGAGAGAATGTCTCACTCCTGTATCTGGGGCATTTGTCTTCAGTTATACTTTTGGTGGAGGCTTTTAAAGCAGAGAACAAAAGTCCCAACTCCAGGTCGAGCCCTACAATTGATATGCACATGATTATATGTAAAAATGTTTGATGTAATTGCTATCAAATGACTTTGGAGTTTCATTATCAGGGATGAAAGAATGTAATGCGGAAATGTGTGGAGGAGGACCTACATGGGTCATTAAAATTCTTTTATTTCAGTGACATAACCAAAATGGCGACATAGGAGACCTTTTACTTTTCTTCCTCTCACAGATATGCAAAATGGGCAGCCTCCCATGGACCAATTTCTTCTGAGAGATAACCAGAAACTACACACCAGGTGACTAAGAAACTACCCATATCAAGATAGGTAGAAAAGACTAAGACACACTCTTACCATGACCCCTGGTTCTAGATACCACCTTATGAGGGAAAGGAACCCTCAACTTCCAGCTTATCCTTGCAAAGTACAGCGCTTGGACCACACAGTCAATACCTCAACTTTCTTTTTTATTGCCCCTCTCGGAGAACCCGGCAAGCTGCTGAGAGTATCTCGCCCGCACGGCAAAGCCTGGCAAGCTACCCGTGATGTATTCGATATGCCAAACACAGTAACATGTCTCACAATGGAGATGTTACTGGGCCTGCTCGAGCAAACTGATGAACAGCAGGAGGACAGTGACAGTGACAGTGATTTTTTTTTTTATAATGTAGGAGTACTGCTACTTATTCAGTCATTGATTAAGCTGATTGAATTGGGCATGAACTCCATGTTACTTTTTTAAATTCATAATGTTAATTTTATTTTATTATTTTTCCATTATTATTCCCTCCCCCCCCCCCCTTTTTTTTGATTCACCGTGAGATACAGTTACAAAGCTTTCATGTTTGTGCTTTGGTCATACAATCATCAAACACCCATCCCTTCACCAGTGCAATTTTCCACCACAAAAAAAAAAAAACCAGTATTCTTCCCCTCCCCCCGTTCTAACCCTTCCCCTGCCTGTGTGGCAGACAATTTCCCCCATATTCTCTCTCTACTTTGGTTACATTCGAGATTTCGAACCAGTCCCACCACCACTTAAACCTGCCAAAAAGGCCCTGCTAGATGATTTGTTTTGTATCGCTTGTTATGGATAGAATATAATGTCCAGGAAATTCTGTGTCATTCTCTTCTGGAAGCTTTAGTTTACAGTCTCTGGGTCTTGGCTATTGATGAGATTACATGGCACTGGGGGCAGTTTGTGGGTGTGACCGCCAAGTTATTGGAAAACTGGGCACCTGGGGGGAGGAGGCCCAGTCCCGATCCAAGCAGGCTTGGAGATCTCAGTCACAGGTTCCCGCATACAGTGGGTTTTCCTGCCTTCTCTTCTTGGGTGAGGTTCATCCCGTCTTGGGAAAGGCTCCTCTTCCCAGGTCCCCAGTTTTCCAGTAGCTTGGCAGTCACACCCACAAACTGCTAATGGCCAAGATCCAGAGACTATAAATTAAAATTCCCAGAAGAGAGCACTACAGAATGTCCTGACCCCGCACCAGGCTGTCTTCACTGGGATACTCAGAGGGGGGCGGGTTGTGTTTCCCTTCCTGCCCCAAACAGAACCCTGGCAGCTGAAAACCTCCAGAACTCAACCACCACCATGCCCAAGGCCACTCTCCACATGCTCGGATGGGCCTCACCCAAGAAGGGATGAATACTTCAACTTTTAAGACTGTTTCCAGAGGAATGAGCCCTTAATGGCCTAGCTTTGAGAGCTAGTGAGGCTTGCATTCACAAGGTTATAAGAATATAACAAAGGAGCAAGTATTAAATGAGTATGTGAGCACTTTCTATTGTTGAGAGATCAGGCAAAAATAGCCATCTCCCAGATTTTTCCTGGGAGGGGTTTGACTGCATCCTTTACCAACTTGAACTACTTGAGGGGTGTCTAGTTTCTAGTTAGGCACTGACTAGTATTCTTCCCGGATACTGAAAGAGCTTGTGGAAACTTCCCTCCACCTTCCTTCTCACTCCAGAAATAAAATCAAATCAAGTTTCTCGGTGGAGAAGCTTGTTAACATATCTGGCACCCCAACCTTTACTACTGCCACTGAAGGGACAAGAGCACCCTAGTCACCTAACTCTGATAGCCAACAGGACTTGATAGCCCTCTGTCTTCTCAACAGGCCTTCTCCACAACTCCTGAACCTCTCTTGCTCTTCCAAATCCCAGGTGAGGGTAATCTCTTGGCTGACATCTCTGGGTCTTTTTCAGTCTGGAAGTGTCTCTACTCATCATTCCTCACATAGTTTAAGCTTATACTTCCTGTCAGTGGGTGAGGACAGGTAGAGAAGGATAAGACTAACATCCTCAAAGACTCCAGGAGGTTTAACTACAAGATTCACCTCACCACAGCAGGAACACAGAAAACACAATTGGGAAGACATGTAGAACTCCACCAAGCTCGTGAGTGACAAGAATAACACAGAAGACTGCCTAAACCAACCAGCTCTATAAAGTCTTCGAGAGTGACATTAACAACACCATTGTTGAGGATGCTTAATATGAACTTAAAGAAATTATGGTACAGGTATTCAGCAAAGCACAAAATAGTATGAGAGTATGAATGAGAATACTATATTCAGATGTCACAGATATAAATATGGTTGGTAAAATAAAAATTCAGCAGAAGGAGAAGGTCAGAGCAGAAGAATAATAGCAACTGAGGAGAAGATTAAAAAACTTCAAAATGAGATGCAGGAAACCTCTAGAAAACAACAGACAATAAAAGTTTGAAAGGAAATGAACGGCATACCAAAGAACTATCAGATGAAGTCAAAAGAAACAGTATGAGTTAACAGAGTCCCTTAAGAATAAGAAGGCAAATCTGATGAAGAACTACCAGTTAAAGAAATCACAGCTAAGAGTTTCTTAGATTTACAGATTTTCTTAGATTTCTTAGGAGTACAGGACCACAACCCAAGAGGCCAGAAATTTCCCAGTGAAAATACAGTCAAATGAAAAGCTCCAAGAAACATTATAATCAGAATGACAAAAGCCAAAGGTGGAGACAGAATATTGAAAGCAGCTATATCAGAAAAGGAGTTTACTGGGGCTGGAGCGATAGCATAGCGGGTAGGGTGTTTGTCTTGCATGTGGCTAATCCGGGTTCGATTCCCAGCATCCCATATGCGCCCCCCCACCCCCCCAGCACTGCCAGGAGTAATTCCTGAGTGCAGGAGCCAGGAGTAACCCCTGTGCATTGCCGGGGTGACCCAAAAAGAAAAAAAAAAGAAAGAAAAGGAATTTACATACAAAGGAAAGCCCATAAAGAACCAAAAAGAAAAAAAAAAAGAAAGAAAAGGAACTTACATACAAAGAAGATTCACAGCAGATCTAATAAAATGAGACAAACAAGAAGAGAATTGGTGGGATATAAGAGAAAAAAAATAAAACTGAAAACTTAATGAAATTATCACCTCACCAAGAATACTTTGTCCATCTAGACAACCATTCAGATTTGAAGAATGATACAGAGCTTCATGGACAGGCAAAGGTTTAGGAATCTCATAGCCTTAAAACCAGTTTTGCAAGAAGCATTAAAGTAGTTTCTGTAAAAGAAAGAGACAGATATAGAACGATCCCTCATAATTGACTGCAATGTAAAACTTAAATGTTTAGACAAAATAGTAACATAGGTCGAAAAGCAATACAAAGGAGAACTGATCCAAACTATTGAGTTGGTGGGTGGGGACATTGGGAGGGAGGGGTATGGGGTTTTGGGGGAGGGAGATGGGTTTGGTATTGGAATTATATGCATGAAAAACCATAATTAATAATATATTCATTATGGATTTTATATTACTAAATACCAGAGAATCTTAAGAAAAATAAAAACTTTAAATAAAACATTTTTGCATCTATGGATATTTTTATTAAAATATTTTATGAATGTGGATGTTTAAATATTGTAGTATTTTTGTAACATAAATCCTATAATCCCTTTTAAGGTGTTTTTTTAATACAACACGATTTTACATTTTTCATAATACTGTTCAGATTTTCTCTTAACATTTTCTTAGTTCTCCTTTCTTTTTTGCCTTCCCTCCACCACTGTCCTCCATTTTCCAAACCACCCCCAAACCTGACCCTTGAGCATGCACATTATAATTTATTTTATATTGCTTATATTTAGTTACAACTAAATGGCTAAGGGGATTATCAAAAATACTTCAGTAGAAGAAAATTTGTGAAAATTGTTGTATCTCATCACAGGGTTAAGTTCTTGTCTGAGGATTTACTAAACTGCTGCTAGTTGAGCCTTCCTAGCTATTTTTTTTCCCCTTTGCATTGAGTTGGCTTCTACATTCCATTTCCATCTCATTTGGCTCGTGCCTACGGGAATTTCAGTATTGTGGAATTTGGAGGGGGCAGAGTGGTCTAGAGACTTTAGGATATATAGTATGAGTCAACATGGCGGTGACCGTGGGAGCTGGGCATGACTGCTGGGGTTCCCAAAAATATGGGGGGAGTGGGAGTGCGTATAGACTTCCAACCCCACTTTAAGAAGACCCTGTACTGGGATCCGTGGTGGTGGGAAATGGGCACTGGTGGAGGGATGGATATTTGATCATTGTATAATTGAAACCCAAACACAAAAATTTGTAAGTCTACAACTGTACCTCATGATGTCTCACTAATAAAAATTAAAATAAAAAATAAGAAGACCCTGTAGTTCTCAGCCTGGACATCAGAGTACCTGAAATTTTTTGTAGTGTGGTGTCTGCAGAGATTATTAGTGAAGCAGTGGAATTAAGCTATTGGCATAGCTGCAGCAGTGGGATGTGGGTATAGCTTCCAGGGGTTCAGCAGGGTGAGGACTTGCCCCCTTCCAATTGGCAACTCAGAGTTTTCAGCTGAGAGCTGAAAATCTACCCAAGCATTTTAGCTGCTTGATTTGCATCTCCTCGGAGACTGAGTTGTGAGTCACTAGAGTGGCCTGAGTCTGTGTTCATTCCAGCACCAGCCTCAGTGCCGAGTGTGATGGCAGCGACTCTGCGGTTTGAGTTCCTGGAACCACACAAAGCTGCCAAGACATGACTGAAATTCCAGGTTCTCTTACTGGGCCCTTGAATCTCAACAGGTCCTGACTCCCATGCTTGGCAGGGGGGTAAAAGCAAAGTCTGCCCTCTCTTTGCAGTTTTAACCCATGGTCTCCAGTCCCACTGCTCTGTACACTACGTTTCTGCAGGATCTGCTGACCAGCTCTAGCCGCTGTCAACCCCTCTCCATGGTCTGTCCTATAGGGTAAGGACCTTGAACCTACCAACTGTTCTCCAAACTCCAAACTCCAAACTCATTCACCAGCAGCACCCAGATACATACCTGTGTTCCTGCAGTGAAGCAGACTCTCTTGGGAGACCCGGATGGGCAGCACTGGGTGGATACTGGGTTTCTGGGCAAGGGCTCGGCATTTCCCTGGTGCTGAAGGGTAATGGCAGCCATTGCTGCTTTGTTCTTCCTCTTCCAAGTGACAGCTTTTGTCTTCTCTCTGTGGCAATGAACCTGAAAGCTGCCATCCTGACCTTCACTCGTCCAGCTTTTCAAGTCACTTACTAAGCACCTATTTTTGTACTAAATTCCTTCATGCCTGAAATAGAATGGTTTCTGTTTTCATAAGCCAATCGTTACAGTAATTGGTATAAGAAGAAATTTTAGACACTTGGTCTTTAAAAATAGGAATCTGAGATAGTTTATCTGACCAATTGGGTTTGAGGATGACTACACTCTGGTATAAAGTGGGGTTACTTTATACCATAGTAAACAGTGATTAAAAACTTTGTACGTTGGTCTCTGTGGTTGTGTCAGGAATAAACTCACTATTGAGAGAAGGTTGGGGAGACTGAGGGTTGTCGTGAGGGTTACAAGTGAGAGTGTGACTATGAGCACTGTGGGTGACTGCACCAGAGCATTCAGACGGAAGTCACCCTGGGGGGGCACCTCCTCAGTCACAAGTGTTCCATCTAACTACATTAAGAATGACTTTTCTTTGGAAGTTTGATGAAAGAGACTCAAAGTTTGATTCTTCAGATTGATCTGTAGTCAACTTGTACTCATATCCTTGCAAGTCTCTTATGTGCATCCAGGGTAAAGGCTAAGATCCCAGAAATGGGCTGGAGACACACAGGTAGACTAGTTGGGGCTGAGAATAATAAAATTGGGGCTGGAGCAATAGCACAGCGGGTAGGGTGTTTGCCTTGCACGCGGCCAACCTGGGTTCAATTCCCAGCATCCCATATGGTCCCCTGAGCACCACCAGGAGTAATTCCTGAGTGCATGAGCCAGGAGTAACCCCTGTGCATCACCGGGTGTGACCCAAAAAGCAAAGAAAAAAAAAGAGAGAGAGAATAATAAAATCTTACTCAGCTTCCGATGCCTCAAAATAATCTCCTTTCTTCTCTGAGGAATTTCTCTTGAATGCTTCCTTTGAAAAGAGATGCAGATTTTGTGATGAATTCAGTAAGATCATTAATGTGGATCAGCAAGATGTGGATCATTAATGTGGATCCAGACAAATCAGCACTTTCATTGTTGAGTGCCTAAATTACCAAGAGCAGAAATAGTGTTGCCTCAACTCCATACATCATTTTCTTTCTTTTTTTTTTTTTTTAAATTTTTATTAGTGAGACACCATGAGGTACAGTTGTAGACTTACAAATTTTGTGCTTGGGTTTCAATTATACAATGATCAAATACCCATCCCTCCACCAGTGCCCATTTCCCACCACCACAGATCCCAGTATTCCTCCCACCCCCCATACTCCCCATCCCACCCTGCCTCTGTGGCAGGGCATTCACCTCTGTTCTCTCTCTCCTTTTGGGTGTGTGGTTTGCAAAAGAGGCATTGAATGGCAATCATTTCTGGTCTATAGTCTACTTTCAGCATGCTTCTCCATCCTGGGAGGATCCTTATTTGGTGCTCCCTTCTCTATCTGAGATGCCTTTTCCCCTTCCATGCATCATTTTCTAGAGAAACCTAGTGTTAATATTAATTACATGAGACCCCTCCCAACCAACAGAGATCTGTCCTTTGAAAGGGACACTTCCCTGTATTGCAAATCATAATGTCCTAAAGTAGAGAGAGAGTACAGGGAATATTGTCTGCCATGGAGACAGGGGGAGGATGGAAAAGGGGGGGGTGTACTGGGGATATTGATGGTGGGGAATGTGCACTGGTGGAGGGATGGGTGTTTGATCATTGTGTGATTGTAACCCAAACATAAGTAAGTAAAGGCCCTCCCGTTGATCATCGATTTGCTCAAGCGGGCCCAGTAATGTCTCCATTGGAGACTTTGTTGTTACTGTGTTTGGCATATCGAATACGTCACGGGGAGCATGCCAGGCTCTGCCGTGCAGGCGAGATACTCTCGGTAGCTTGCCAGGCTCAACGAGAGGGGCAGAGGAATCGAACTCAGGTCGGCCATGTTGGCTGCGTGCAAGGCAAACGCCCTACCGCTGTGCTATTGCTCCAGCACCAACCCAAACATGAAAGCTTGTAACTAAAATTAAAAAAAAAAAAGAAAGGGACACTTCTATCCCTGCACACAATGCTCTCACCAGCACTGTTTTCCTGGGACCTAATGAATGTCTTATTTATCATGTGTCCTCACCACATACCTTGACCAAGGAACACTGCCAGAAATAGAAGGTCTCATGGAATACCATCTTTATTTTTTAAATCAAGGTATAATTTGATATACAATAAAGTGCACAAGTATGTGAAAATTTCAATAAAAATTTACATATGTTTATACTCATGTGATTACCATTCAGACAAAATACAAACTATCACCCCAAGAATTTTTTTCTTTTGTCTTCTATCAGTATTTTCCCCAAAGGCAGTCGTAATTCTGAACTTTATAATAATAGATTAATTTCACATGTTCCTAAAATGCATGTAATTGGAATTTATATTGTACGTACTCTTCTGTCTATTTTTCCTTTACTCAACGTTATGCTTGAGATTCATTAATGATTACATGACTCCATATTTTAAACTTTTTTACCACTGGGTAGTGTTCTATCATAAGAAAATGTCAATTTATTTATTTATTCTAAAATTAATGGTCACTTGGGTAATTTTCAATTTAACAATGCTATAAATCAAGCTGCCATGAAACACATCTTTAAGTAGACATAGGCATTCCTTCCTGCTGGGTATATATATATATATATACTCAGAAGTGGGATTTCTTGGTCACGGGAACACATGTGCATTTAATTTTAGTTTTGCCAAACATTTGCCAAAAATATTTCTATCTATTTACATACTGAGTAACAATGTGTGAGAATTTTAATTGATTAATACCCCTCAATGCTGACTATTATCAATATATTATAATCAGGATGCTAATATGAAGTGCTGTCTTATTGTAGTTTTGAGATTTATCTAATGAACATTACTATCAATTACATTTTAAATGCTCCCCGGTCATTTTGACATCTTTAATTATTGATATCTTTTAAAAAATTGTTCAAAGATTTTGCCTAATTTTAATGTACACTGTCTTTTTCTTTTGTTTATAGTCTATCTAAACTTAGTATTTTTTTGATGAGATGTTCAGCATATGTTCTAATATCTGTATTTGGATTTCCTTTTCACTCTTTTATTTTTTATTTTTACTTTTTTGCTTTTTGGGTCACATCTGGCGATGCACAGAGGTTACTCCTGGCTCTGCACTCAGGAGTTACTCCTGGTGGTGCTCAGGGGACCATATGGGATGCTGGGAATCGAACCCGGGTTGGCTGCGTGCAAGGCAAACGCCCTACCAGCTGTGCTATCTCTCCAGCCCCCTTTTCACTCTTTTAAAGGTATATTCTAAAACTAGATATAAGGAAATTCATATAATTTAACTTTTCTTTGATGCTTAATGAATTTTGTGTCTCATTTGCATATATTTGCTTACTCCAAGCTCTTTTGATAGGAGTTTTTAGGATTAAATGATGATGTATTTAAAGACTCCTACAAGAGCACTTGGTACATGATAAAGCAAAACAAAACAAAGCAAAACAAAAACTTCCACAGGGAAAACTGAAAGAACTAATAAGAAAACATGTGGTCCTGATAATATGTTCATCACATGCTTTTGTTTCCTTTGTTACTCAGAGATGTCATAGCAATATTTATTGCATCTCAAGGAAACACAGGAATGAGAAACTTTAACCATGTCTTTGATAATGAGAGATGGGAGAGATGACGTTCTGAGGGTGAGCACTGCAACTCTCTATAGTGGAGTCTGAGACTGAGGTAGCATTTGACTTGGTGTTATCTCCAAAATGGGTTATACTGCATCTCCTCCAACCCAATCCATCTCTGCATGATTTCACCCTGTGTTAGTCATGGTCTCTGTGATTTTTTGCTATTTCTTTTGTTAAATATGCTATACTTCTGGAAATATGTATACACTTTATTTTACTCATTTTATAGTCAGTATTTCCTTCTGTTTCATGCCTCCTGCCATGCACCCTGTGTTTACTTTACTGGATATTACTTTCTAATAACCAGTCTATGGCAACCACCATGTTGTCCTGCCATGGTCTCTATTGTGATTGCCTCCGTGGCCCATTCCATGATTTTCATAGTCATGTCCTTTGTGACCCATTTCATGCCTATTATAATGACCTATGCCACTATGTCCATAACTCATTCCATGACCATCTCCATGGCCATAGCTCAATCCATGACCCACTCCATGGCCCACTCTGTGTCCAAAATCACGTGCTCCTCCATGTACCAGTTCATTTTCCAGGCTGTGGAACATTCCAGATTCCAGTCCTGAATTTAGGTTCAGACCAAGGCCAATTCTGTGACCATGAGGGTAAAAAGTGCCTCTATTTACAAAGGGAAATGAAAAGTTCTGAAAGAGAAAAAAAATAACATGAGATTACATTCTCTTCTCCCGTTTCTCTAAATACACCTGTCACACTGTAGATTTTTTTAAGTCACTTTTTTCTTCTCTCTTTACAACCATCCTTACTGAATCTCTGTTTCTTTTTGTTTTATTATTTTTCTATCAGAGAAAACTACCTTCCTTGTTACTACTAACATCCTCTGTAGCATGGTAAGATTAGTTTTAGGGCAGCAGTGAATTCTCTCCTTTATATGAAAGAGACAGAGGCTCACCTCAAAAAGGAGCCTTTCACATCACTGGACGGCTACATGCAAAAAAATGGGTTCAGAACTCTGCTTAACACCATGTACAAAAGTAAGATCAAAATGGATTAAAGACCTCAACATCAGACCAGAAACCATAAGGCACATTGAAGACAAAGTTGGCAAAACCCTCCATGACATTGAAGCTAATGGTATCTTCAAAGATGCCACGCCACTGGCCTAGCAAGTGAAAACAGAGATAGATAAATGGGTCTATCTTAAACTAAGAAGCTTCTGCACCTCCAAAGAAACAGTGACCAAAATACAAAGACAATCTACAGAATGGGAAAGGATATTCGCCGAATACACATCTGACAAGGGATTGATATCCAGGATATACAAAATACTGGTTAAACTCCACAAGAAGAAAACATCCAACCCCATCCAAAAATGGGGCAATGAAATGAACAGAAACTTTCTCAAAGAAGAAATCCGAATGGCAAAAAAGCACATGAGAAAATGCTCTACATCATTAATCATCAGGGAGATGCAGATCAAAACCACAATGAGATACCATCTCACACCTCAGAGACTGGCCCACATTCAAAAGAACAAAAGCAACTGATGCTGGCGCGGATGTGGCGAGAAAGGGACACTCCTTCACTGTTGGTGGGAATGTTGACTGGTTCAGCCCTTCTGGAAAACAGTATGGACGATTCTCAAAAAATTAGAAATTGAGCTCCCATTTGACCCAGCAATACCACTCCTGGGAATATATCCCAGAGAGGCAAAAATGTATAGTCGAAGTGACATCTGCACTTGTTTGTTCATTGCAGCTCTCTTTACAATAGCCAGAAACTGGAAGAAACCTGAATGCCCAAGAACAGATGACTGGTTAAAGAAACTTTGGTACATCTACACAATGGAGTACTATGTAGCTGTTAGAAAAGATGAAGTCATGAAATTTACATACAAGTGGTACAACATGGAAAGTATCATGCTAAGCGAAATGAGTCAGAAAGAGAGGGATAGACATAGAAAGATTGCATTCATCTGGGGGATATAAAGTGTGTAATCTCACACAAGGGGGGCTCAGCACCCACAGCGGTGGTGGCTCTATCTCTCCCGCCGCCCGTGTTCGGTAGTCTCACCCTTCTCCCACCCCGGAGAGGTTGATGGTGATGGTCAGGCGGAGGAAGGAACGAGGGCCAGGCTGGTTGGTATTAGTCGTAGTTTATTCTGATTCTCTCATCTGTCTCTGCTCCCTCTCTCCTTCTCTCTCTCTGCTCCCGTCTCTCTCTGTTTCTCCTTGTCTCTCCTTCTGTCTCTCCCCCCTGCCCAATCTACAGTCTCCTTATATCTCTCTCCAAGAGAATTGGGGAAAACAATTACATAGGTGCGGTCACAATGAATAGGGGTAGAGATCAACAGGGGTAGAAATCTTAGCCTCAGGGAAGACCGCTCCTAGGACAGATCCTTCCTCAGCAGGAGGACCCACCCTAGAGCATAATCCCACGGGCGTGCCTCTCCTCTCCTTGTCCAACAAGCATATAAGAATATAATATAAATCATTTTGTATGGATACAGTAAGAAATATCTTAAACTTATAGAATTGCTCCCCTAGGGCCATCTCGATCTCAGACTACGGTGCTCAGGCCAGATAGTCTTTCCTACCCCTAGCAGGATCCTAGTCTTGTCGTTACCTTTGGATCATGACAGCATTTGTCTATGATCAAACTCTTAACTTATAGTTAAGAATCGTGGCACTTTGGCCTGGCCCATTTCGCTGCCAGGGTAGCTCATCGCTTGCCCTGGGTCCATTCAGTCCCTCGTCGGGACCCTGCTTTTGGGGTGTTAGGAACTAAGGGCAACTGAGGCTTAAGTCGAGAAAGCAGATGCCCGGGAGTGAATAACATTCAAGGCCAATCAAATCATAAAAGTTACAAAGCATAATGTTAACGGCCTTTCTGTATCTATACAAAAAGGATATTACTTTAAAGTAAACTGTTCATAAGGCATAAGGAGAGGAGAAAGGCAATATTTCACTCATACATATAAAATCATAGATTTCTGGGAAACTGATCTTACAAATTAACAAAGTCTGATTAAGGGGAAAGCTGATTAACTGGGTGGGAAGGAGAGCATAGGGAAGACTGTTTACAGATAAACACAATGAAAGTGGAAGTGCTTCAGGAGCACTGTGATGGGTGTAACCAGATTGATGGGTGTAACCAGATAAACCTAAGCTCCTTGTAGAAGGACAAAGCAGTGTTACCCAACAATTCATTTCATTTTCATCATCCTATTATGCGTCGATTGCCTCGAGCAGGCCCCAGTAACGTCTCTTTCATCCTAACCCTGAGAGCATATTCAAGGCTCTTTAGGAGAATGAGACCCATCATTGTTACTGGTATTTGGCATATTTGGTACGCCACGGGGAGTTTGCCAGACTCTGCCCTGTGGGCAGGCTACATTGGATAGCCTGCAAGTTTGTCCAAAGTAGGAATGAGATGATAAGATGTCATAAAAGATGTCCTGATAAGATGTCGCGCGGCTGACAGATGTCCGCGGTGTGCGGAGAGTGGTCTCAGCATGGTGGTGGCTGGTCCTGGAGGTCTTCGGCTGCCGGAGCCCTGGTCGGGGCAGGGAGGAAAGCTCAACCCGCTCCCCTCCAACGGGCCCCGGCGAGGAACAGCCAGGCAAGGGGGCAGACTGCACTCTTCTCGTCTGGGAGCTGAATTTTATAGTTTCTGGGTCTTGGCCGTTGATGGGATTACACGGCGCCAGGGGGCCAGGTGGTGGGTGTGATCCCGCCTACTGGAATTTGGAGGATCTGGGTGGAGGATGCTCGACTCCAATCCGAGTAGGCTAGGAGATCTCGGCCCTGGAACCCGCGTGGATTTGTCCCTCTGCCAGTACCTTTAGGTGTCCGCACACCTGAAGATACCCAACAATAAAGTAACAAAATATGAGATTAATACCCAAGAATAGCTGAGATCAGCACTAGGAGGATTACTCCATAGCTTAGTGGCCAGCCGGGCATTCTAGAGGAAAGGGCAGCTCAGATAGAGAAGGGAGCACCAAATAAAGGGTGTTTGGAGGATCCTCCCAGGAGGGGAGATGCATGTTGAAAGTAGACTATGGACTGAACATGTTTGCCACTTAATGCCTCTTTTGCAGACCACAACACCCAAAAGGAGAGAGAGAACACAGGGAATTGCCCTGCCACAGAGGCAGGGGGGGATGAGGGGGTGGGGGTGGGGGGGATATTATCCATGGTGGTGGAAAATGGGCACTGGTGGAGGGATGGGTATGTGATCATTGTATAATCGAAACCCAAGCACAAAAAATTGTAAATCTACAACTGTACCTCATGGTGTTTCACTAATAAAAAAAAAGGAGCCTTTCATTTGGACTCTCAGCTAAAGAAGCTGAGGAGAAAACCAAATTCAGATCCTTTGGAAAACTGTATCAAACCAATCTGGGTTAGCATCCTAGCTCAACATGTGTTGCAACTTCTAACTGGTCATGGAGTCCAGATCCCTCACCTAAAAGATGGGTCCAAGGGGACTGTAGCAAATTGATTGATATGATGAATCTTAAATATTCATCCCTGAGTCTAGCATGTAGTAGAAACTCAACTAGTGTTAGTTATCATTATGGAATTTGCGGACAAAATAATGAAATCATTTAGGAAGTCATTCAGGGATCAGGGATCTTCGTTTTATAATTTACACTAAAGGGAAACTGATAACTCTGAAATAAAAAATCCTAGCTAATTATATTATGCCAACCTTTTGAGACTGGAGTAGTTTTTCATCTGTTTAATTACTTTCACCAGAATATACTGGTGAATTGATGAATAACTATCTTTCCAGAGAAGAAAAGAGGTGATTTTCTTCATTTGATGATTTTAATGGGATAAATAATTATACCACAGCATATTTTTTTTTTGGTGGAAGGTCACTCCCAAGCAAACTTACTGAGCTACTTTCAGAGTGCTCAGGGATCATGCAGTGGTCCATGTAGATCAGACATTATATCACTGCGTGAAAAATGTATGCTCCAGCTCTTTGAATTGTATCCTCAGAACTCAGCATATTTTAAATAACCAATGTGAGTGAGATAACCAAATTCTGAACTTGGAAGAGATATACATCTCTTAGTTCCAGTACACCACCAATTTACTCTGGACAGCCCTTAAATGTGAACCTTGTGCTCTTTCAGGAAATTGAAGGAACAGGAATCCTTCCAAACAGCTTTGATATGGTGAACATTACCTTAATACCAAAGACAGACAGAGACATCTCAGAAAAAAGAAGACTATAGACCTGCATCACTGATTAATATTGATGCAAAGATCCTTAACAAAATATTAGCCAATCTAATCCAACAATGCATCAAAAAGATCATATAGCATTATCAAGTGAATTTCATCATGGGAATGCAAGGATGGTTTAATACAGGCAAGTCAGTTAACAGAATACACCATATTAATACAAGGAAAAATTAAAAACATAATTTCAATAGACGCAAAGAAAGCATTAGACAAGATCCAACAACCATTATTCATAAAATCTCTCAAAAAATGGGGGTTGATGGAAATTTCCTAATATAATTAAAGCCATTTACCACAAGCTCACCAGCAAACAATACTGGAAGTCCTGGTCATATCAATTAAGCAAAACAGAGATATTAAGGAAATCCAGATTGTAAAAGAAGATGTCAAACTTTCACTTTTTGCAGGTGACATGATACTGTATCTAGAAAACCCTAAATGTTCTACAAAAAAATGCTCCTAGAAACAATAGGTTTGTAAAGTGGCACTGTCACTGTCACTGTCACTGTCCTCCTGTTGTTCATCAATTTGCTCGAGCAGGCCCAGTAATGTCTCCATTGTGAGACTTGTTGTTACTGTGTTTGGCATATCGAATACGTCACAGGTAGCTTGCCAGGCTTTGTCGTGCAGGCAGAATACTCTCTAGCTTGCCAGGCTCTCCAAGAGGGGTGGAGGAATTGAACCTGGGTCAGCCGGGTCGGCCGCGTGCAAGGCAAATGCCCTACCCACTGTGTATTGCTCTAGCCCTGTAAAGTGGCAGACTACAAAAATCAATGCACAGAAATTCATGTCTTTTCTATATGCAAATAATGAAACAGAAGATAGAAATTTTAAAACTATACCATTCACAATAGTGCCTTCAGAAAATCTAGGAATCAGCTTAATAAAAGAGGTAAAAGACTTATACAAAGAAAACTGTTAATCATCTCTCCAAGAAATAAAAGAGGATACAGAAATGGAAGCACATCCCTATTTATGGATTCAAAGGATCAATAGTGCCAGTACATCAATCTTGGAAAGCATAATATGTACAATATATAATATATCATATTATATAGATTCAATGCAGTTACAATAAAAATATTTTAAAATTACATAGATAAAATTCTCTTGAAATTTATATGGAATAAAAAAAAACCCAGAATAGCCAAAGAAATTCTAGGGAAAAATAAGATGGGGGCTTCTCCTTTCCCGATTTTAAATTATACTATAAAGCTGTAGTAATCTTCAACACAGGAACAAAAAGTATGAAGTAGAGGAAGGAAAGTCTAACAAATGGTGCTGGTAAAACTGGTTGGACATTTGCAAAAAATGAACACAGAACTCTTTCTTTCTTTTCTTTCTTTCTCTCTCTCTCTCTCTCTTTTTTTTTTTTTTTTTTTTTTTTTTTTTGCTTTTTGGGTCACACTTGGCGATGCCTAGGAGTTACTCCTGCCTTTGCACTCAGGAATTACTCTTGGGGGACCATAATGGGATGCTGGGAATCGAACCCAGGTCGGCCGTGTACAAGGCAAATACACTACCTGCTGTACTATTGCTCCAACCCCCTCAGAACCCTTTATAACATCACACACAAAAGTAAATCAAAACGGATTAAAGACGTTGATACCAGAATGGAATTCAAAAGTTATGTTGAGGAAAATACAAGCAGAACCTCTCATTACCTTGAATCTAAGGCATCTTCGATTATTTAATGCCGATGGCTAAGCAAATGAAAGCACAAATAAACAAATGGAACTACATCAAACTAAGAAACCTCTGAACTGAAAAAGAAACGATGACCAGAATAAAAACATGGTCCACAGACCAGAAGAAAATATTTGCCCACCACTCATCTGACAAAGGGTTAATAGGTTAATAGCTATGATATGTAATGCACTGGTAGAAATTTACAAGAAAAATACCTTTCCCCATCAAAAATGTGGAGAAGAAATGAACAAAAACTTCCTCAAAGAAGAGATACAGATGGCAAAAAGGTATATAAAAATTGTTCTGCATCAGTCATGATCACGATCACGATCATCCTGTTGTTTGTCGATTTCCTCGAGCAGGCACCAGTAATGTCTCCTTCCTAGCCCTGAGATTTTAAATGAGCCATTTCAATGCTCTTTCAGGATTAGGAGAATGAGACCTATCAATGTTAACTGGTATTTGGCATATTGAGTACGGCACAGGAAGTTTGCCAGACTGTGCCCTGCGGGCAGGATACTTTTGGTAGCCTGCCAGGTTCTCGAAAGGATCACAGATCACAGATCACAGATCATCCTGTTATTTGTCGATTGCCTCGAGCAGGCCCCAGTAACGTCTCCTTCATCCTAGCCCTGAGATTATATTCAAGGCTCTTTAGGAGAATGAGACCCATCATTGTTACTGGTATTTGGCATATTGGATACACCACGGGGAGTTTGCCAGACTCTGCCATGTGGGCAGGCTACATTCAGTAGCCTGCCAGTTTGTCAAAGTAGGAATGAGGTGTCATAATAAGATGTTGCACGGCTGCGAATGTGGCTGCGTGGTTCCGGGAGCTGGTTTTTATAGTCTCAGAGTCTTGGCCGCTGATGGGATTACACGGCGCCAGGGGGCCAGTTGGTGGGTGTGACCCCCGCCTACTGGAATTTGGAGGATCTGGGTGGAGGATGCTCGACTCCAATCCGAGTAGGCTTGGAGATCTCGGCCCCGGAACCCACGTGGCTTTGTCCCTCTGCCGATACCTTCAGGTGTGCGGAGAGTGGTCTCAGCATGGTGGTGGCTGGTCCTGGAGGTCTTCGGCTGCTGGGGCCCTGGCCAGGGCGGGGAGGAAAGCTCAACCCGCTCCCCTCCAAGGGCCCCGGCGAGGAATAGCCAGGCACGGGGACAGGAGACTGCGCTCTTCTCCTCCGGGAGCTGGTTTTTATAGTCTCAGAGTCTTGGCCGCTGATGGGATTACACGGCGCCAGGGGGCCAGTTGGTGGGTGTGAAAGATAATAAGATGTCTCGCAGTATTCACGGCTGCATGCTTCCAGGACCTGGGTTTTATAGTCTCTGAGTCTTGGCCATTGATGGGACCAACCTGGCACTGGCAGCAGCTGGTGGGTGTGATGCCTACCTACTGGAAGATGGGGAGTCTGGGTGGAGAAGGCCCAGTCCCAATCTGAGTAGGCTTGGAGACCTCAGCCCCGGGACCTGCATGCCTGGGTTCCTCTGCCAGTTCTTTCATGCATGAGGCCCGTCCAGACGTGTGGAGAGTGGTCCCAGAAATAATGCATCAGTATTATCAGGGAAATACAAAACAAAACAACAATGAGATATCACTTCACACCACAAAGACACACCATAAAGATTGAAAACAACCAATATTGGTGGTGATTTTTGGGGAAAGGAACCCTCATCCACTGCTGGTAGGAATGTCCACTGGTCCAGTTTTTTTTTTTAAGAAAACAATGTCGACACTTCTTTAAAAAACTAGGAACTTATTTATTATATATCCAGCAATTCCACTTCTTGGCATTTACCTCAAAATAAAAGGCCCTCCCTTTGATCGTCGATTTGCTCGAGCGGGCCCAGTAACGTCTCCATTGGAGACTTTGTTGTTACTGTGTCTGGCATATCAAGTACTCTTGGTAGCTTGCCGGGCTCTCCGAGAGGGGCGGAGGAATCAAACTCGGGTCGGCCATGTTGGCCGCTTGTAAGGCGAACGCCCTACCCGCTGTGCTATCGCTCCAGCCTCAATAGTACTTCAAAATACTATTTATAAAAGACATTCGTATTTCTAAGTTCATCTGCAATACTTCAGAATAGCTTGAATCTAGGAACAACCCAAGTGTCCAAGAACAGATTACTAGATAAAGAAACTCTGTGCATATACACAATGGAGTACTACCCTGCCACAAAAGAAGAAGAAGAAGGAGGAGGAGGAGGTGGAGGAGGAGGAGGAGGAGGAGGAGGAGGAAGAAGAAGAAGAAGAAGAAGAAGAAGAAGAAGAAGAAGAAGAAGAAGAAGAGGAGAAGAAGACATGCAATTAAAACATCAGAGTAGGAAAAAAATATGTATTCAAAGAACTACCAGACTGCAAAGCAGAGTTGCAATGGAAATTAACAAGAAACTTTTCCTGATGATGCCAGAAATAATGAGATGCCTGAGAGTAGCAGAATCTTGCTGGATAGAAGACAATCAGAAACCCACACTATTGAACTACCAAAGATTTTAGGGGCTATTCTCAGCTCTGTTCTTGGAGTTCGGGCTGGAGCAATTGCACAGCGGGTAGGGCATTTGTCTTGCACATGGCCGACCCGGGTTCGATTCCTCCATCCCTCTCAGAGAGTCCGGCAAGCTACCGAGACTATCCCGCCTACACAGCAGAGCCTGGCAAGCTCCCCATGGCGTATTCGATATGACAAAAACAGTAACAACAAGTCTCACAATGGAGAGTCATTACTGGTGGTCTGCTCAAGCAAATTGATGAACCACAGGAGGACTATACTGTGCTGTGCTGTTCTTGGAGTTGCTTCCATTAGTGTTTGAGAACCCAACCAGTGTCCCCTCCATCATGCTCTCAGCTCACTGAGCTCTCTTTTCAGTCTCTGATAAAACGCTGTGATGATTCCAGTTAACCACTTGAACCGAGGAGAATTAAGGACAGCTATTCATTCATCTTTACCTGTGCAAAGGCACCCAAAAGGAGGAAATCCTCTGTACTGTCCAGAGCTAAACCGTGATGAAATCTCTCCAAGAGATTCTTCACCCAATGCTAAAATATTCTAACTACCAGAATCTGTTTTATTAAGAAACACAATTTTCATTACTGCAAGTTTTTTTTCAACCACACAATTTCCTTTTACTTTGGCTAAGCTACATCATTTCCTCCTCATTTTTCTGCTTTACATATGTCATATTCTCTGGCTTAATCTCATTTCTGATCTGTATATCATCTACTTGATTTTTTTTCTTCTCAGCACACTAATATATTTCATCTCCACTATGAATTTTCGGGATTTCTTTGTTTTGGTTTTGTTTTCTGTTTTTTTTTTCTTTTTGGGTCACACCTGGCAATGCACAGGGGTTACTCCTGGCTCTGCACTCAGGAATTACTCCTGGCAGTTCTCAGAGGACCATATGGGATGCTGGGAATTGAACCCTTGTTGGCTGCTTTCAAGGCAAAAGCCCTACTCGCTGTGCTATTGCTCCAGCCCCTGGTTTTGTTTTCTGAATATCATAGCAGTGCTCAGACGCTACCCAGGCTCAGTGCTTGGGGGTTGCTCTCAGCAGGCTGGAGGAGCTAAACAGTCCTGGAGGATCAAACTTTTGCCTCCTAGATGCAAAGCATATACTCAGTTCATTGAACTGTCCTCTCCAGCTCATTGTGCTCATTCTGAATATGCTCAGAGCACCATTTACATGAATTCTACTGCCATTGATCATCCAGCTACTTAGGAGATTCCCCTTTACCCATTTTTGATACTTACCAGACAAAAACTCAGTCCTACCAACAGTCCTATACTGACCACAACTGCAGCCAGAGATAGGAGAACAATTCCCCAGGGCTTCAAATATCCACTTGGTTTGTTTGTGTTTGTTGGTGTGTGGCCAACTGTGTTTGTGGTCGCACTGACTGGGCCTGTTTTATGGGAGATGGTGCTGGTTGCAGGAGACGTGGTTGGCTCATGAGTAGATTCTGTCCTTGATGTCCTGGTACTTGGGATTGATGTGGTTTCAGTGATGAATGTGCCCAGGTCAGAGGCATTTGGGGATGACACAGGGGAGGTATTGCTGGTAGCAGTGACCATGGACTTTGTTGCAGGTGTCGTAGTGACAGATATAGGAGAAGCTGGCTTGGTTTCAGTAGTTCTGATGCCTAGGAAACAGGTCAAACAATATGATGTACTATAGCAGAGATAAAAGAAAGGCAGATATTCTTTGGGGGGGGTCCATTATTATTTTAACAATTTATTTCTAATGTATTTTGTTTCTGAAGACTTTTTGCATCATCAGTTTATAGCCAAAGAGATCAAAAGTCACAGTTAATCTCGGACCCGCACATGGCTGATCAGACTGGGATAAATCGGGGGGGGGGCAGGTTGGCCTGGTGGCCCACCCAAGCAGAACCCCCAGCAGCTACTTGCTTCCACATTACAAAATCACTGCCATATCCCCAGCCTAACTCCACCATCTAAGAATGGACCTCACCAAGATATAATCTGCTGAAAATTCTGGTATGCAGAAAATTTTATGACTGAAATCTCCAGGCTTTCTCAGAGTTGGGTGAGCTACCTCCCTCCACTTCCCAATACACATGGAAGCACTGGCAGTCACCCCCATAAACCAACTCCAGTGCCACCCTGTAAGCTCTACTGCTTTACTTGCTTCAGAGACCCCTAAATAAATCTCTGGAGACATCAAAAGCTGCAGAAAAGCTCGGACCTGTGCATGGCTGAACAGACGGGGTAAATTGGAGGGAGGCAGGTTGGCCTGTGCCCACACAAGCAGAGCCCCTGGCAGCCACTTGCTTCCACAACCCAAAATCGCTTCCACACCCCCAGCCTGACTCCATCTCAGGATGGACCTCACCAAGATATAATCTACTGAAAATTTATAATGTGGGTCTTAGCACACCAACAGCCCTGACCCAGAGACCCAGAGACAAAGCAGTGAGTCCCAGAAAACACCACAGTGCCAGAGATCTCTCCAGGCCACATATTGAGCCAATTTCACCGGGGCATCACATATGGAGCAGGTGCAGTCTCCCCACCTACTCCAGATGAAATCCCGGTGACCAAGAGCTTCCACAAGCAAGGTCCAGTATGCTGGTTCCAGGACTGAATCTCCAGGCTGTATGGCAGCACAGGACTGGGCTGTCCCTCCCTGGGTTCCTGCCTACCCAGCAGACTGGGTGTCACATCCACAATTTGCCTCGGGGTGCCATCTAAGCGCACCAACAGCCTTGGCCCAGAGATTCCTAATTGAATCCTAAAATGGTTCCAGAGATGTCTCTAGAACCCAACCATTTACAACCTACAATTTATATTTATAATCACGGCAACCAGAGCTCTCATGATATTCAAATGAGCAATAAAAAATGAGCAATAGAAAATAAAGTATCTAGCGTCTGCCCCTGGCAGGTAAGTTTGAATGGTGGTGGGAAATTTCAAGCAAAACATAATGCCCCAAATTAGAAAGAGAGAGTATTGGGGAAATTGTCTGCCATAGTGGCAGGGTGAGGACTGGGATGTGGGTGGTGGAAAATGTGCACTGGTGGGGGGGGGTGGGTGTTTCATCAGTGTATGGCTGAATCTAAAACATGAAAGCTTTGTAACTCTATCTCACGGTGATACAATTAAAAAAAAAAGTAATGTGGAGTTCATGCCCAATTTAGCCAGTTTAATCAGTGTCTGAACAAATAGCAGTACTGCAATACTCCAACATTATTTATAAATAAATAAATAAATAAAACTTAGTGTTGCTATATTTTTCTTATTAGTTTTAGCCTGTTAGTATCTTTTAATTTTTTAAATTTTATTTTTATAAGGTTGTTCACATTGATTACATTCAATATTTCAAAACCAATCCTACCATCATTGCATCTTCGCACCACCATTATTTTGTACTTTCCCACCACTGTTCAAGCCTAGAGGCAGATATTCTTAAGCAGAGGTTAAAATAGACATGAGATTAATACAGAAAATGATGGACACTAAATTAAAAGAGAGGTTAAGAAGAAGAAACTAGGATTCTAGAAGGGGAATTAATTACTTCTAATAGGCAATGGAAACTATTTAGTGTGACTGAAGTGAAGAGCAATATAAAAGAAAAAGATGAAAGAGTGGTGGTTGGTACTAGACTTAAATACTTGCATAGACAAGAATTAGTACCTGATGCGACTGTGCTGCTGATCAACTGAGGAGAAAAGTCATGTGTCTTGGTGGACATCAAAGTGGTAGAAAAGGTTGACAAAGGTCTGGAGACATTGACAGAGACTGTGGTAGCCACAGAAGTATAGTTTAAGGTCACACAAGGAGATAGCACGAAAGTGAAGGTTGTAGTAACCCCTGCTGCTGTTGTCAGAATAAAAGGTGATTTGTTCCCAGCTGTAGAAAACAGTGGGCATAGATGCAAAAAATGAATCTGTGGTACTTCTTGAGGTTGTGGTTAAAATATTCTTGGTCTCAGACACTGTGGTGCTATGTATAATGGATATAGAAATGGCTGATAAATCTGTGGTAAGCAAAGAGGATGATGAGACTAAGTGAGACTTACTGGTGTTGGTATCTGTACGACAGTGTATGGTGGTCATGGCTTCTATGGTGGATGGCAGGGAGGACTGAGAAGATGTGGTGCAGGCCATGATTCTGACAGATTCCGAGGGGACCTTAGAACCTGAACTAGGGGTAAGGCTAGCATCAATTTGGAGGGGAAGCTGAGGTGGTATCAGAGTCTGTAACAGGGAGTGAATCTACGGTAAAGGAACCTATAGATGTAGGTAAAGTTATGATGGCTATAAGAAACTTAGAGGCTGTGGTACAGGCTATACGGGAATCAAAATCTAAGCTAGTCTCAGGAGTGATAGTGGATGCTGTGGAGAAGGATGTTAATAGTTGTTTTTTAAGACTGTGAAAAAGTTCCCTTTGGTTTCAGCAGATGAAGCTAAGTCCTGGGTGTGAACAGAGTCTACAGTGGTCAGTGAAGGTAAGTTAAAAATTTCTATGGACTTAGAGATTGTATAGTTTCCACTAAAAAAACTATAGAAGATACTGAGAAACAGGTGACAGTGTGATCAGATATTACAGTGGAGGCTATGGTGGACACAGAAACAAAGACAGTCTCCACGGGAACTGTGAAAAATTAGGAGGATGAAGATACAGAGGTGGTAAAAAAAAAGTTGTCAATGCAGAATGACTGAAATTACATTTCGTGCTTTTTGTTAGGGGGGGAGGGGGTCACACCTGGCAGTGCACAAGGGTTATTCTTGTCTGATGGCAGTGCACAAGGGACCATATGGGATGCTGGGACTCGAACCTGGGTGAGTTTTGTGCAAAGTAGGCACCCTACTTGCTGTACTAGAACTCAGAACCGTGAATAAAACTTAAGGTACAATTACGAATAAAAGAAATCCTGGGTAAATAGCAGATGTCACACATCAAAAATAAGATGACGGGGCTGGAGCGATAGCACAGCAGGTAGGGCGTTTGCCTTGCACGCAGCCAACATAGTCCACACAGGTTCGATTCCCAGCATCCCATATGGTCCCCCAAGCACCGCCAGGAGTGATTCCTGAGTGCATGAACCAGGAGTGACCCCTGAGCATTGCCAGGTGTGACCCCAAAAAAATAAGATGACATGCAACTAAAATCATTAGTAGATTTTATGTTGCAGACAGATATTATGTCACTTACAGAAAATTTAAGAGAAGTAAAGTTGATGGTAGAAAAAAGAAAGTAATACGGTAGAGTTTTAAGCTAATACTGACAAAGAAACTATAAGAATAGTAGAGGAAATCAAAATGTTAGAAGACATGTCAGAGGGAGTGAAAGAAATATTGTGGTTACTGAATTTATGGTGAGACCAAGGTGTCCAAATTGTTGTATTGTTGTATAGGGAAGGCTATCCACATAGATGTTATACTATTGAAATTCATGAAAATAAACGTAATAACTACAGGATTCGATTGAGAGGCAGTGAAAGAGGTACAAATGTACAACTCGATAGTGTGTTAACTGAGTGATAGGGCAGCTCATAGTACTATTGACAGGGGTGGAAGAGAAGAGGATTTTCCCAGTGGAAAGTGCAGTGGTACCTTTCGGGGTGTCCACATCCCTGGTGGTCTGCGAGGTGGTAGTGAAGGGCCGTGACGTCCCTGAGGTTGTTTTGGAAGTCGGAGCACTTTGAGATGTAGAGACTGAACTCATGGCCAGTAGCGGCGAGGACGTGAGAGCAGGTGATGTGCTCTTAATGCCCGTAGTGAGGCCCTGGGAAGTTGCGGGGCTGGTGGTGGTCTGCAAATTCATGCTCGAGCTCGGGCCGTGCAAGGAGGTTATCCTGGTGGCAGCAGTGGACACAGGCGTCTTCGGAAAAAGTGTTGTGACCAGGGATGTTGCAGGTACAGTTGATGTTTTTCTCGAGCTGGCGGACTGGGCTGTAGAGAACACCAGAGACCTAGTGGAGGGCGATGGACTAGCTGAGGGTGCCGGGTTCCCCTGTGTTGCTGCTGTTTGCCTGCTAGTCACAGTGGCTGAAAGGGTCTCAGTTCTGCTGGTGGGCGTAGCAGTTCCTTGTGAGGCAACGGGAGCAGAGGAGGAGCCCAACGGCGTTTTGGTGGTGGCAGTGGAGGACTTCGCATTATCCGTAGGCTTGAGGGTATCGCTGGCTGACGTGGTGGTGGACGTCAGGGTCGTCCCTGAGGTAGACTTGGAAGTGCCAGTGGTACGAAACACAGGGCTGCTCTCAGAGAGTGAGGGAGGGCTCGTGGCCAGAGGAGTGTAGGGCAGAGTAGCCGAGGTATCCTCTGTGTGTCTAGTGCCGGCTGTGGGGGCCTCAGGGCTCTCCGTGGACTGTGGTTTTGTGCTGGAGCTCAAGGGGCCCACCGTGGTCATCCCGCTGGCAGCAGTGGACACATGTGCCGAGGTAGGCTGTGTTTCCAAATCACCTGATGTGGCAGTGGCACCTGAAGCTGTTTCAGAGGCCGTTGAGTGGCTTGTGCTCTGCAGAGAAACCCCCGGCGATGCTGTGGTCCATGAGGACTTGCTGGGCACCTCGGATGCTGTTGTCTCCCTCTCAGTCACAGTGACTAACGGTAAACCAGCCGTCTTGGTGGACACATCAGGTGTCCGTGAGGGTGTGGGGGAGAAGAGGCTTTCCCCAGTGGAAAGTGCAGTGGTACCTCTCGGGGTGTCCAGATCCCTGGTGGTCTGCGAGGTTGTTGTGAAGGGCCGTGATGTCCCTGAGGTTGTTTCGGAAGTCGGGGCACTTTGAGAAGAAGAGACTGAACTGACGGCCAGCAGCGAGGACGTGAGAGCAGGTGATGTGCTCTTAGTGCCCGTGGTGAGGCCCTGGGAAGTTGCGGGGCCGGAGGTGGTCTGCGGATTCATGCTCGAGCTGGGGCCGTGCAAGGAGGTCATCCTGGTGGCAACAGCGGACACAGGCGTCTTTGGAGAAAGCGGTGTGAACAGGGATGTTGTGGGTACAGTTGATGTTGTTCCCGAGCTGGCGAACTGGGCGGTAGAGGACACCAGAGGCCTAGTGGAGGGCGATGGACTAGCTGAGGGCACTGTGTTCCCCTGTGTTGCTGTTGTTTGCCTGCTAGTCACAGTGGCTGAAAGGGTCTCAGTTCTGCTGGTGGGCGTAGCAATTGCTTGTGAGGCAGCAGGAGCAGAGGAGGAGTCCAAGGGCGTTTTGGCGGTGGCAGTGGAGGAATTCACAGTATCCATAGGCTTGAAAGTGTCACTGGCTGACGTGGTGGCGGACGTCAGGGTCTTCCCTAAGGTAGACTTGGAAGTGCCAGTGGTACGAAACACAGGGCTGCTGTCAGAGAGCGAGGGAGGGCTCGTGGCCAGCAGAGTGGACGACAGAGTAGCCGAGGCGGCCTCTGTGTGTCTGGTGCCGGCTGTGGGGGCCTCAGGGCTCTCCGTGGACTGTGGTTTTGTGCCGGAACTCAAGAGGCCCACTGTGGTCATCCCGCTGGCAGTAGTGGACACACGCGCCGAGGTAGGCTGTGTTTCCAAATCACCTGATGTGGCAGTGGCACCTGAAGCCATTTCAGAAGCCGTCGAGTGTCCTGTGCTCTGCAGAGAGACCCCCGGCAATGCTGTGGTCTCTGAGGACTTGCTGGGCACCTCGGATGCTATTGTCTCCCTCCCAGTCACGGTGACTAACGGTGAACCAGCCGTCTTGGTGGACACCTCAGGTGTCCGTGAGGGTATGGGGGAGAAGAGGCTTTCCCCAGTGGAAAGTGCAGTGGTACCTTTCGGGGTGTCCACATCCCTGGTGGTCTGCGAGGTGGTAGTGAAGGGCTGTGACGTCCCTGAGGTTGTTTTGGAAGTCGGGGCACTTTGAGATGTAGAGACTGAACTCATGGCCAGTAGCGGCGAGGACGTGAGAGCAGGTGATGTGCTCTTAATGCCCGTAGTGATGCCCTGGGAAGTTGCGGGGCCAGTGGTGGTCTGCAAATTCATGCTCGAGCTCGGGCCGTGCAATGAGGTTATCCTGGTGGCAGCAGCGGACACAGGCGTCTTCGGAAAAAGTGTTGTGACCGGGGATGTTGCGGGTACAGTTGATGTTTTTCTCGAGCTGGCGGACTGGGCTGTAGAGGACACCAGAGGCCTAGTGGAGGGCGATGGACTACCTGAGGGTGCCGGGTTCCCCTGTGTTGCTGCTGTTTGCCTGCTAGTCACAGTGGCTGAAGGAGTCTCAGTTCTGCTGGTGGGCGTAGCAGTTCCTTGTGAGGCAACGGGAGCAGAGGAGGAGTCCAACGGCGTTTTGGTGGTGGCAGTGGAGGACTTCGCATTATCCGTAGGCTTGAGGGTGTCACTGGCTGACGTGGTGGCGGACGTCAGGGTCGTCCCTGAGGTAGACTTGGAAGTGCCAGTGGTACGAAACACAGGGCTGCTCTCAGAGAGCGAGGGAGGGCTCGTGGCCAGAGGAGTGTAGGGCAGAGTAGCCGAGGTATCCTCTGTGTGTCTAGTGCCGGCTGTGGGGGCCTCAGGGCTCTCCGTGGACTGTGGTTTTGTGCCGGAGCTCAAGGGGCCCACCGTGGTTATCCCGCTGGCAGCAGTGGACACATGTGCCGAGGTAGGCTGTGTTTCCAAATCACCTGATGTGGCAGTGGCACCTGAAGCCGTTTCAGAGGCCGTCGAGTGGCTTGTGCTCTGCAGAGAGACCCCCGGCGATGCTGTGGTCCATGAGGACTTGCTGGGCACCTCGGATGCTGTTGTCTCCCTCCCAGTCACAGTGACTAACGGTAAACCAGCCGTCTTGGTGGACACCTCAGGTGTCCGTGAGGGTGTGGGGGAGAAGAGGCTTTCCCCAGTGGAAAGTGCTGTGGTACCTTTCGGGGTGTCCAGATCCCTGGTGGTCTGCGAGGTGGTAGTGAAGGTCCGTGACATCCCTGAGGTTGTTTCAGAAGTCGGGGCACTTAGAGAAAAAGAGACTGAACTCATGGCCAGCAGCGAGGACGTGAGAGCAGGTGATGTGCTCTTAGTGCCCTTGGTCAGGCCCTGGGAAGTTGCGGGGCCGGTGGTGGTCTGCGGATTCGTGCTCAAGCTCGAATCGTGCAAGGAGGTCATCCTGGTGGCAGAAGCGGACACAGGCGTCTTTGGAGAAAGCGTTGTGATGGGGGATGTTGCGGGTACAGTTGATGTCGTTCCCGAGCTGGCGGACTGGGCTGTAGAGGACACCAGAGGCCTAGTGGAAGGCGATGGACTAGCTGAGGGCACTGTGTTCCCCTGTGTTGCTGCTGTTTGCCTGCTAGTCACAGTGGCTGAAAGGGTCTCAGTTCTGCTGGTGGGCGTAGCAATTGCTTGTGAGGCAGCAGGAGCAGAGGAGGAGTCCAAGGACGTTTTGGCGGTGGCAGTGGAGGAATTCACAGGATCTGTAGGCTTGAAGGTGTCACTGGCTGACGTGGTGGTGGACGTCAGGGTCGTCCCTAAGGTAGACTTGGAAGTGCCAGTGGTACGAAACACAGGGCTGCTGTCAGAGAGCGAGGGAGGGCTCGTGGCCAGCGGAGTGGACGACAGAGCAGGCGAGGTGGCCTTTGTGTGTCCGGTGCCGGCTGTGGGGGCCTCAGGGCTCTCCGTGGACTGTGGTTTTGTGCCGGAGCTCAAGGGGCCCACCGTGGTCATCCCGCTGGCAGCAGTGGACACACGCGTCGAGGTAGGCTGTGTTTCCAAATCACCTGATGTGAAAGTGGCACCTGAAGCCGTTTCAGAGGCTGTCGAGTGGCCTGTGCTCTGCAGAGAGACCCCCGGTGATGCTATGGTCCATGAGGACTTGCTGGGCACCTCGGATGCTGTTGTCTCCCTCCCAGTCACGGTGACTAACGGTGAACCAGCCGTCTTGGTGGACACCTCAGGTGTCCGTGAGGGTGTGGGGGAGAAGAGGCTTTCCCCAGTGGAAAGTGCTGTGGTACCTTTCGGGGTGTCCAGATCCCTGGTGGTCTGCGAGGTGGTTGTGACGGGCCGTGACATCCCTGAGTTTGTTTCAGAAGTCGGGGCACTTAGAGAAAAAGAGACTGAACTCATGGCCTGCAGCCAGGACGTGAGATCAGGTAATGTGCTCTTAGTGTCCTTGGTCAGGCCCTGGGAAGTTGCGGGGCCGGTGGTGGTCTGCGGATTCGTGCTAGAGCTCGGACCGTGCAAGGAGGTCATCCTGGTGGCAGCAGCGGACACAGGCGTCTTTGGAGAAAGCGTTGTGACGGGGGATGTTGCGGGTACAGTTGATGTTGTTCCTGAGCTGGCGGACTGGGCTGTAGAGGACACCGGAGGCCTAGAGGAGGGCGATGGACTAGCTGAGGGCACTGTGTTCCCCTGTGTTGCTGCTGTTTGCCTGCTAGTCACAGTGGCTGAAAGGGTCTCAGTACTGCTGGTGGGCGTAGCAGTTGCTTGTGAGGCAGCAGGAGCAGAGGAGGAGTCCAGGGGCGTTTTGGCGGTGGCAGTGGAGGAATTCACAGGATCCGTAGGCTTGAAGGTGTCACTGGCTGAATTGGTGGTGGACGTCAGGGTCGTCCCTAAGGTAGACTTGGAAGTGCCAGTGGTACGAAACACAGGGCTGCTGTCAGAGAGCGAGGGAGGGCTCGTGGCCAGCGGAGTGGGAGACAGAGCAGGCGAGGTGGCCTTTGTGTGTCCGGTGCCGGCTGTGGGGGCCTCAGGGCTCTCCGTGGACTGTGGTTTTGTGCCGGAACTCAAGAGGCCCACTGTGGTCATCCCGCTGGCAGTAGTGGACACACGCGCCGAGGTAGGCTGTGTTTCCAAATCACCTGATGTGGCAGTGGCACCTGAAGCCGTTTCAGAGGCCGTCGAGTGGCCTGTGCTCTGCAGAGAGACCCCCGGTGATGCTATGGTCCATGAGGACTTGCTGGGCACCTCGGATGCTGTTGTCTCCCTCCCAGTCTCGGTGACTAACGGTGAACCAGCCGTCTTGGTGGACATCTCAGGTGTCTGTGAGGGTGTAGGGAAGAAGAGGCTTTCCCCAGTGGAAAGTGTTGTGGTACTTCTCAGGGTGTTGAGATCCCTGGTGGTCTGCGAGGTTGTTGTGAAGGGCCGTGACGTCCCTGAGGTTGTTTCGGAAGTCGGGGCACTTTGAGAAAAAGAAACTGAACTCATGGCCAGTGGCGAGGACCTGAGAGCAGGTGATGTGCTCTTAGTGCCTTTGGTCAGGCCCTGGGAAGTTGCAGGGCCGGAGGTGGCCTCTGGATTCGTTCTCGAGCTCGGGCCGTGCAAGGAAATCATCCTGGTGGCAGCAGCGGACACAGGCGTCTTCGGAGCAAGCGTTGTGACCGGGGATGTTGCGGGTACAGTTGATGTTGTTCCCGAGCTGGCGGACTGGGCTGTAGAGGACACCGGAGGCCTAGTGGAGGGCGATGGACTAGCTGAGGGCGCTGTGTTCCCCTGTGTTGTTGCTGTTTGCCTGCTAGTCACAGTGACTGAAAGGGTCTCAGTTCTGCTGGTGGGCGTAGCAGTTCCTTGTGAGGCAAAGGAAGCAGAGGAGGAGTCCAAGGGCGTTTTGGTGGTGGCAGTGGAGGACTTCGCAGTTTCTGTAGGCTTGAGGGTGTCACTGGTTGATGTGGTGGCGGACGTCAGGGTCATCCCTGAGGTAGACTTGGAAGTGCCAGTGGTACGAAACACTGGGCTGCTCTCAGAGAGCAAGTGAGGCCTCGAGGGCAGCGGAGAGGAGGGCAGAGCAGCCAAGGTGGCCTCTGTGTGTCTGGTGCCTGCTGTGGGGGCCTCAGGGCTCGGCGTTGACCGTGGTTTTGTGCCAGAACTCCGTGTGCTTACAGTTATCAACTCTGTCGTGGTAATGGTATCTGCATACATGGTCCAATTTTTCGAAGTTGTCATTCTGGTGATTGTAGTGGATACTGGTACTTTGAGAGAGATTTTTGTGAATTTTAATTTCAAGAAACAAAGCAACACTCTGTCATCTCTCAATTCACAATTAAATACCAAATAGTCCCAGTTGCATAAACATACAAAGTATATTATCATGATCCTGTAGTAACAATAAATTTTACATTCTGTATTTTATTCTTTTAACCTGTTTTTCAAATGTTACAGTTCATTATGATCTATATATATTTAAAAAATTCCAAATCACCAGTAGTCTAATTTATCTGTGTATTCTTGAACAATAACCTTGTAATTTTAAATAATAGAAATTTTCTGCTCATCACAGCCATCACCTTGTATGCTTTACCTCATACACAATTATTCAGCTCCTTTAGTTAAAATATAAACTAAAAAGTCTGCTCCCAGTCAAATAATATCAAACTCTCAGTCAAACAATGCATCCTCAGATGTGAGAAGTCATTTCTCAATGACCTCAGGGAGTATTAGTGATTCCAATACCCAACAGTACCACAATGTTTCCCACTGAGAAAATCCTGTTCTCTTCCAAAGCCTAATTAACCACTCTTATTTCCACCAAGACGCCTGAGACATTTTCAGCTACTGTGACTGAAAGAAAACAACAATAACTGAGGTTTCCCCCTTACCATCAGAAACCACAGCATTGCCTAGTTTTTCTTTTCACAACACAGCCTACTCCACAGCCTCTGAAACTGCCTCTCTTGTCACTGCTGCATCTGGTGATTTGAAACACCCTACTTCATCACAAGTGTCCACAACTTCCAGCAGGATGACAACTCTGGGAACTCTGAGCTGCAGCACAAAATCAGAGATCACTTTGACCCCTGAAACTCCAACAGCCATCACCAGAGTCACTGAGACCTTCTCAACTGCTCTCACTGTTTCTCTACTGGCTACGAGCCATAGCTCAATCTTGATAGTAGCCCTGTGTTTCGTACCACTGTTACTTCCAAAACTACCTCAGAGACGACCCTGACATCCGCCACCACATCTGAGTCAGCCAGTGACACCAACAGGCCTACAGATAATGCACAGTTCTCCACTGCCACCACTAAAACACCCTTTGACTCCTCCTATGCTTCTACTGCCACAGAAACAACTCTTTTGTCCACCAAGAACACTGGTATATATTCAACCACTGTGTCTAATAGGGAAACAACAGTAACTGAAGAGACTTTTAGACTCTCAGCAACCACCTCAACTAGTCCATCTATCTGTACCCTATACAGACCATTTCACAACATCTGAAACTATATCAGGTAATCACATGTACTTAAATTAGT